>NC_069783.1:48727043-49353988 GCF_027406575.1 Nycticebus coucang
TTTTCAATTAATTAAAAGATACTCATAGAAAAATGGGGTCAATTACTAGTATATTTTTTTCTTTTAATATTCTACATCCATTATCATTCTATAATCATAAATCAATTTCAAGGACATATTCTTTTTGAATTTGGAAAACAAGTTGAGTAATCTGAAAATGGTTATGTAAACCATGTGTAGAAAACAATTGTGGATCCTGCACTACTACTGCTGATAACGCCACTACTGCTATTACTACTACTAGTAACAGCTAAAATTTATATAGCAATAATTTCTGTCTGTTAAATACTTTGATTCCTTTTGTCTTAACTACAACCCTGAGTTAAGAGACTTGCTCACCAATTTAACTGGCTTGCCCTAAATCACACAACCAGCAGATGGGGGAACTATAATTTAGACCCAGGTAATCTGGCTCTGATTACATGTGGTAGAATGATTATTAGAGAAATTTATCAAAATATGATCTGCTTTGAGACTAATATTCACCTGACTTTTACGTCCAATCCTTTCTCCATTTTCAAACTTACCATGCCTATGGTGACCACCTGTAGCCTGATTTGCAAGCTATGGTATTTCACGAGCTTTCTAGCAGCTCATGGAAGACTCCAGCTATCTTGTATGGGCATCCTCTCAATGCTTTAAGCATTAGTTCACCAAGTAGCCTTCACACATCAAAGAGTATAAATTCATAATTTCTGTCCACCCCTATGCAAAAGGTGGTCTACAAATTGCTTTGAATTACATTAAACGTTCAAAAATGTATTTCAATTTATTTACCCCTCCCATTCTCAAACTTTCAAATACTATGAGTGGCCACAATTGATATAGATACTAGCAGTCCAAAAATCTGACACTTTACAATGGAAGAGAATATTTGAAGTCTAAAGACTTGATTTTGCATCTCATCTCTGCGCTACGACATTGGATAAGTTACTTAACCTCTCTAGGCTTTACTTAATTCATTTGGAAATTTAATTATATGAGTTCTATAACAACAAGCTTTCCTAAGTTATGATTACAGGAATTTGAGATGAACCTGAGGCTCATTTAATGATGGCCATATGAAGGTCCATGCATGCATGGACTGCTCCAACTCATGGAAATCCGTTTGAGTGATTTGCCATATTCCCCTCTCTGTTCCTTAAAGAACAACAGGTAGCTTTAAGTATTTTTACATTCCTAAAATCAACTTTAATGGACAGGGTGGAAACCATAAAATGTCACTGGCTTATCAATTTGAAGCCATCTTTGGGGAGAACAAAAGGATCATCAAATTACTGTGGCTCTGTAGCTGAGAGTTTACACAGAGCCATTTTTTTGTGTGTGTGTGTCCCTTGAGAGAGAACCTAGACAATCTATGGAAGTATTTTTCACTCTAACAGTTAAAACCACAAATATATCTTGGACTGAGGTTTGGCCAGTAGTTCTTCTCTGGTCCATGCATAATTTAAATCATTCTTATTCTATATCCTATAAATATGCAGAGGACGCAAGATGAGAACCAGATACATTCCCCTAGAGAAGCTGCTTGGGCTTAGCCAAACCTCACCAGAGTTCACTTCAAAGATCAATTCTTCACGTCCGCAGGATCAAGTTTAAACACTGTGTGTGATCCGGCTGCTCCCTGTTTTCCTGCTGCATTTCGCAATATCTTTGGCTGCTTGTAATATAGAAAACTGCAGTGTTTCAATAGTGATTTTGCATTTTGTGTTATACTTGGACATATTTTATAGGCTAATGGGCTATTGTGCATATTTATAATATCACAAAATAGTAGTTCTCTGTTTTGATAGTGAAAAGCAATAGTTTCTTTAAAATATTTACGAGTCTATACATCACAGAAAAAAATTAATCTTACAAAGACTTCTCTGCTGCCATCCCTTTTGATTCTCACCCACCTCCCTTTTCCCCAATCAGACATTTCCACAATTGCTTCTTATCTTGTTTTATAGACTGAGAAACTGGCAATAAATGTGTCTTGGGAACTGTTGTTAGAAGAAGTATTACCTGTTAATGGAATTGTACAACGATCCAACTTGCGTTTACTATTGGAACAATTAATAATATAAATGATTTAAAATACAATATTAATATGTACTATTCTGATTCTAAAGTGAAAAGAAAAATGTGAAGGTATAATATAATATGTGTATTAGTGACACTGTCTATAGTTGATTCCTTAGATGTTCCTTCCCATTATCTCTATGTTTGTGGTAGACCTACTTCGAGAAGTCATTATGTGGTCCACATATCTATAGCTGAGAAATGCCTTAAGATGCTCTGTCCTATAATGCTAAAATAGTTACTTAGAAGAACTCTAGCAGAGTTCCGTAAACATCATCAAAAGCAGTGTGGCAAAGAACAGATATTTGTATCTTATAAATCTTTCTTTAAGTTTCGATTATCATCTAAGTTGCTAGTCACATTTGTGATTCTCTACATGAAATAATTTCCATGTTTTCTCTTAGCCATGCACATCCTTATCAGCCAGGAATGCAAATGTGACAAATATCAATGGAATCAATATAGAAGCAAGGTAAGATAATGCTAGAAAAATACAGGCACATGTATGGTTGTATATACATCAATATATTCCATAAATACAGAAAGCACATACATATCTCCTCAACTAACACAAATTTGCCTTTTCCAGTGTTGGAATCACAAAAGTGTGGTGCATTTGATGAACATGATTTCAAAGAGAAAGAATCCTTGAGTTTAGGTGCTCAACCTTTGTTTCCTGAGGAATGACATAACAGTGTAAATATCATTCCACTATTATGGAAAGGAGCTTGAAAGCATGACAGACCCTTGACTGGAACCTGAAGGTCTAAGACCCATTCTTAGCTGCCCATTAGCACATCAGCTTATCAAGGACATTTAAGTTATTTATTTATTTATTTTTTTTGGCACTTGTTCTAAATATCCTCCCACCTCAGCCTCATGAGTACCTGGCACCCGCCACCACATACTGCATGAATCATCTTTTAATCTATTAGAAATGTACTGATGTTTTTGATGTCTATAACAGAGACTGGAGTAATGTAACTTTCCTCCTTCATACAATTATTTTTCTGATGTTTTGCCTTAAAAAGTTTTACTTTTTCATTAATCTCCATATTTCATCTTTTTGTCTCTACTGATTTCCTTCTAAAGATAATACCAGCAATAAGCACCATCCTAATTCTCCCCTGTAAGCTTTTTCCCTCTTGCATATTTTCTCTCAGCCAGCACAGACACCAACTGAGCTATTTCTTTATTCCAGACACAATTCTCCTTCAAGATTTTCATCAATAAATAAAGAGACATGCTGCTTTCACAGCTGCTTGACATCTACCAAGCCCCTCATTAACTACTGGACTACAAAATAAGAGAAAGAACATATTTTAAACGCCTAGTGAAAGTCAAGTCAAAAAACAAATGTTTTCACACATTCACCACACTTCAATAGAAAAAAAGAAATTTCAATCGATTCTAAAGCCAAGCCTCTTGTCTTTAAGTTTAACTTGTGCTAAAAGTCTCAAGATAACTTCTTCTTCCTTATTCTATGGTTAATTTCCTATCTCCACTATGTCACTAGCCTTTTCCATCCTATGGACACATTCCAACCTCCAACCGTTCAGATACTCTGTGGAGCATTACCAACACCACATAGCAATTTAAGTGCTGTAGCTTTAGGCTTCCTAGGAATTTTATAAAGGCTCAAAATAAGAAAGAACTTAGGAATCGGCACACTCTTTCATATTGAGTATTAGATTGTTTGGACAAGAAAAGATATTGAGATCATTATTTCAGTCCACTCATTTTATAGTAGAAAGCCCTGGAAGGAAAGCGACCTGTCTACGATAATACAGCTAGCAGGATACTTGTGGGAAAGTAAGGCTGCTCGAACATTCTACCCTATCTTGCTCTAACATTTCACGCTATCACATCATGGGTCTCCCAAAGCCTCCTTGGTATTTTCCCATGTTAATTATACCCTCCGATTTTCTCCCCAATATCTTGAATGCCAATGCTGCAAATGAATGAGTGAATACAGTTTTTTTTTTTTTTTTATTGTTGGGGATTCATTGAGGGTACAGTAAGCCAGGTTACACTGATTGCAATTGTTAGGTAAAGTCCCTCTTGCAATCATGTCTTGCCCCCATAAAGTGTGACACACACCAAGGTGAATACAGTTCTTTACAAGTAATTATAATTACTTATAGTAATCGAGGCAACGTGATCCTTTTTTAAACAGACACACACACACTTTTAACCTGCTTGTTTGCTGCCCTCAAGGAGAAACTTTACCTTGACAGCGAAAGACACCAAAGAAGCAGGTCTTTATTATTCAGGTTGTCATTAAGGTGCACTGATCAAAAAACTCCATTCTAGATTATCCCTCATTAGGATCATGCGAAAATATTTGCTTCATGTGAGGTCCCAGGCATTTGAATTTCGCATAATTTTGAGTGCTTTGGACATTTCTTCTGAAGAATCCCCCCCTCCATGGAGAAGGGATTGGTTGTCCATATTTAAACAAATTACATTTTAGAGCACAGTTCTATCTTCAAAGAAGAAAGGCCTACTTTTGTCTCCAGACCTACAAAGGTGCGTGTTTGGCATTTCACAGTGGCTGGCCATGCAGAGCATAGCTGGCTGCTGCATTATCAGAACAAAAGAGCCAAGAAAGCCTAGAGCTGAGGACCCCATTGAATGGAACAATCACTCCTCTCTGTGCTACTTGGGAAATGGTTCAGAGAACTACCAATTAACACCTGTCATCAGGGTGCACCAGTTCTCACAGAAATATATTGAGAAGATAAATTTATTTCACACTAGTTGGGTTAAATAAAACCAAATTCCTTCTAGTAAAAAGTACCCTACTTTGCCATGTACAAGGGGATTCCATGTACAGTGTGTATGTGTATTTGGCCCAGATTTTCAGGAAAATGCCTCTTGGGAGAGATACATGCAGGAAGGGAGAAAGCTGCCCCATTGAACATGAAGATCGTACTGCCCTCCCACAGCCACCTGCTCTGTGAAGGCTGACCTTTCCTTCTTTTCCAGGACCCTTTCCTTCCTCCTACATCAGGGGCTGTGGCCAAAAATGGCTATGTGCATGGCCAGTGAGGGGGGACCTTCAAGGGCAAGTTGGCCTGTGGGCAGCCACGTGGGTCCCTGGGGCTTGTGTGAGGCTCCCAGTCCCCTCTACACAGCCCACCTTGCCAGCCCCGCCCTTTACCCTCCCCTGATTGCAGCAATTGATGGAGGCCACTCTGGGCTTTTCTCCTTGGATCTCAGATCAGCTCAAACTGGAACCCAGCACTCCCAGGGGCCTGAGCAAGAAGGCATAGCTGTCCCTTGAGTCCCACTGCCCCCTCCATACTACCCGCATATAATGCACATCCTTATTTTTTTCCTCAAAAATTTGGGTAAAAAAAGTGCATTATACCCAACAAAACACAGTTTTTAAAGTAGCATTTTAGAAATCATATTTTGAAACTGGACTTGCTCAATGTAGTCACCTCCCAGACAAATACACCCCTTTTAGAACCCTCCCCAATGTAACTTGCGTTTGCGAATGTTTAAGGATTATGGTTTACACACAGAAATAAAAAATATAAGAAGGCAATGCATGTGTGCCTTAGTAATCTCTCTCCCTCTCTTGGTCTCTCTCACACATACAAACACGCTGACCTTAACAAGCACATAATGGGATATTAGTGTCTTTATTTAAATATCCTGATGAAAACCAAATTCTTAAATCTATTGTAATGAAGGATTTATCCATGAATTATTTCTGAGAATGGCAAGAGAGCATGCGATCATGGCTTTATAATTTAAGACATCACTTGGAGGTACAGAGACAAGCACGTTATCTAAACGAATGATACTAGATGGCCCGCTCTTCTTTGCCTAAAAAAAGAGACCCTTTCTCCCTGAGTGACTGCATGAAACAGAACTTATTTTCTGTGTCTAGATAATTTCATAAAACAAAAGTGAAATATTCATCCTAGAAAATCAGACATTCAGAATACTGTAATTTCGTTAGTGTTTCCGCACGATTTTTCCTACTATCCCTGCAGCTTTCTGCCGTGAGTCACAGCCGTCTCTCTTTCTTACTGTCTTTCTCGGCAGTAAGAAAGTAGGAGAGAAGAACCCAGTAAGGGACAGTTTACTGTATTGCTAGATGCAGTTCATAATCTATTTTTCATTTTTACTACTCTATAGTTTACGAATGACGATCTACTCATCGTCTATTTAATAAATATTTTGATTTAATAATAAAATAGGCATCAATAAACAGTACCTACTAGAAGCTTTCTGCAATAGTTCGCATCCCATAAATGTATACCATAGAATTTTCTGCCTACTAGACTGAGCCTCACTGCTGCTGCATTAAATGCTTTATCTAGTGTCTGTGAGTAGTAATGAATCTGACTCGAGTTTCTATTAGGAAACATAGTTTTCTAAGATACTAATTTTTTTTTTTTTTTCAGAGAGATTGATCTTGACCTAAAACAGGGAAGAGAAAACCATAAACGTGAGCTGGAGTTTTTCTAACAACAAGATAAAGCAGCCAATGTTTCGGCAAAGATGGTAACAAACAAGCTTGCAGGTAGCTGCACACGGTTCACTAAGTATAAATGGAGAAATCTGAACGAGCTTTCATTGGTATAACCCTTCTAAAAATCTCATAGGTTTTTTTTTTTTCTCCCACTAGCTAACAGTAATGTCAAAAGCATCCAATATATCAAAGGTTTGTTTGATTTCCTGTAGACGATTTCTGCAAAAAGTAAATATAACCCAGATACAATGGACAAAATAGAATCTTGGAATACCGAGCTATGGTTTTCAAAAGTAAGAACAACTTTAGAACAATAAATTTGAAATTACCTCTAAGAACTTTCTGAAGACCATGAAAATTATATTAGTTTAGCAATGGCTTCTTCCTCTTCTTCCCTTGCATTTTTCTTTTTATCAGGCCACACTGAAAGAAGAATGCGCTACGTGAAAAGTGAAAGTTTACCACCTATTTTAAAATGCCTCCCCTTTTCTCCCTGGGCCTCTGTTGCACTGGGTGTTCTCTGGTTTTCCTCCCACTGCCAATGCCCATTGACTCATTTCTGAGGCTGGTATTTATTGTCCTTCTAGGTATGGCTCTCAAGAGATATTGTGCTACATGAAATCAGGAAGCAAATGATTATTTTATTCATACTCTATCAAAGGCACTGTGCTAAATGCTATGCAAAGAGATAAAAATCATCCTCACTGCTACATAATAAATTATAATCTAATGGGAAGACTAAAAACAGAATAATCACAAAGTAGTTTAGTGATACTCAACCTTGGCTACATAGTAGAATCACACAGGGAGTTCTCAAAAATATTGACACCAGGACCTTCCCTCACCCCATTAAACTCTCTGGTGGGCAACGTTATCTAAAAACAAGTGACAGAGGCCATAAGGTTATAATTAAGTGGAAAATGTTTTAAATGTGTACATGTTATTATCACATCAAGTGTCCCTAAAGAACAAGGACCCAATGGAGTTTTAAATCCATGTAATACTGGGGAAAATGATACATCGAGTACCGTTCTAAAATTATTTACTGAATTCTCTCTTCTTACAATTTACATCTTCAGAGTTCAGAGGAGGTAATTCTGGGTCTCAGTAGATGGGTTTCATTGAGAAAGGAAGGTTTAGTTGTTGTCTACTGCTATGTAATAAACCACCACAAAAGTAAGTGGCTTAAAACAATACACATGCATTATCCCATCTCTACAGGTCAGTAATTTGGGAGTCCTAACTAGGCATATCTAGCTCAGGGTCTCTTTAGATGGCAGTGAGATTTTGGCCATGGCTGTGGATAGGTAAAGGCTTGAGTAGGGCAAGCGAATTGCTTCCAAAGAGGTTCACTCATGGGGCTGGCATCACACTGTTCTTAGTCTCTTGGTTTTGTACTTGTCTTCTTCATCACCGATGTTTAAAAGTTTTTTTTCTTAAATGATATTTTCCCCCACCCATGATTTTTAAGATCATCAAGCCTGCTTTTGTTCAATACTTAGTTATTGATTATCCTGTCTGTGCAAGGCTCTATACACCTTGCTTTTTTTTTAGGCCTACAGATAATCATAAATTAAAGGAGGAAACACACGCCCATTTGAGCTACCAGCCTACCATGCTGCACTGGTGTGCCACAATAGACACTACACACAATCAGAGGGCTACAGGAAATGAAGGGAAGGGTGATTCGTTCCAAATGAGTAGTGTGCAGGAAGAGTTTGAAAATAAGCTGGCATTGAGCTCGAGCAGTAATGACACATAAGATTTTTGAGAGGCAAGAAGAGAAAAAGAAGTTTTTTTGACTTAAGCTTCTTTTCTGGGTCCTCTGGGGGCTTTGTTATACTTTCTAACAAATAATGTTAGAAATCTATAACGTTACTAACAGATCGCTGGGCTAAAGAAACAGACTAAGGGGGAGGTGATAGACGAAAGCAAAGCTTTTTTAAAAAGTTGAAGTGTATGTAATGATAGGTGAGTGTGGGTAAAAATTAGGTGAAGTAGATCAAATAGCTTTAACCATGGTGGTAAAACCAAAATCGACATCTTGGGTGGTAAGGGAGTGTCTTGAAAATCCACAGGATGTGAAAAAATGTGTGAACTTTAAGTGAACCAATTACCATAGGGTTTTGTTTGTTTGTTTTATGACTTTTTAAATAACTCCACAGCAACACTTACACAACTTGGGAGTATACTGGAAAATAGTAAACAGTGAAAAGGACACAGGCCAGAAAATTTAAAACTGGCTGTATGTCAATGGGAAGAGGAATTGAAGGTCACTGAGAGGGCATCCCAGAAAATGGCAAGAAAGATCTCCGGAAGCTGAGAGAGGATGATAAATGGTAAACTGTGAAGAGCCTGAAGAACCAAGGTCATGGTGCAGGGGAAGAGCTAACAAACCTATTGTCAGGCCTTCTGATAACTGAATTAAAGTCATAATTGAGTTCTCAGGGTCAAAGATTGAAAACTCAGCATCCCTCGATTGACATCAAAGAGGAAAGGCTATTTTCCTCAAGTTTTACAAAAATAACAACAGCAAGTTAAATTGGCCTAACTTTTTCTTATCAACTTTGTATAGAAAACACAAATTCTGAAAAACCAACAATCAAACCATATCCATGGTTTGCGACAGGGCTCTTTCTATTCTGGAATGTGTCTTCTGTTATGGCTGAACCTTATTTTTGTATAAAAGTTCATGGGATTCAAGTACTTTTACACTACTCGATATTTCTCCTTTTTTAGCATAAGGCTAATATTGAAATTACATTTATGACTGATATTTCTACATACTGAATTTTCCCAGGGTACTTATGGACAGCAGGTTAATTCTTACCAAGCTCTTTGGATCCCGAATATTGGCACACAGGTATAAGCCTGCACACAATCCTACCCTAGACATCATAGATAATCCATTTCTGATTTAGAAAAGATATTATGATGTTGTGCAAGTCTATGTTCTTATGATGAAAAGATTAACTCTGTTGGCCTCAGCTTTGTGGGTGGAAGGAAAGAGCAGACATATTATTTGTGTTATATTACATGGTTTATATTTCCAAAATGACATTTCAAAGAAATAGCTACAAAAATCAATAGTTCTTTTCTTTTCTTTTTTTTTCCCCTTTAGAGGCAAAAGCTATTCGACAGTTTCAACATATGAAATTAGGCTTAATCCTAGTATCAGAGATTATGTGAGTTTTTCAGAGGAAAAACAATGCTGAATTCCATATCTTTGAGAAATAATGCAATCTAAGTCTGCAAAAAATGCTTTTTAAAATCATATGTGGTACAATGTGATGATTTGATATAAATGTATACATCAAACTGATTAACATAATCACCTCACTTACCGATTTTTTGTGGTAAGACATTTATAATATACACTTAGTTGTATTGAAATGTACCATTGCATTGTGAACATTTGGTGAGATCCCACCAAATACTCTCTCTCCACTCGCCCTGCTCCCTCTACTCCTCTCTTCCTCCTTTCTGGACTATATTTGTGTTTTATCCTTTATATGAATGTGTCAGTGTTTATATATTGGTTTCATAATAGTGTCGAGTACATTGGATACTTTTTTCCCCCATTCTTGAGATACTTCACTAAGAAGACTATATTCCAGCTCCATCCAGGTAAACATAAAAGATGAAAGTCTCCATTTTTATGGCTGCCTAGTATTGCATTGTATATATATATATACCACAATTTGTAAAATGTTTAAAGCTAACACTGTGTGAAATATTGCACAAAATATGTATTTTTTAAATCTCCACATTTTCTAATTATAGCGCATGCTTTTAGGATATTTTGACCCAAATATAACCAATGTGAACCTACAACCACATACGCAAAATCCGCAACTTCCAAAAATCATTGTTTAACCTCATGTTAATAAAGATATGAATAACATAAAATGCCAATGCTACGAAGTTAATTTATAAAAGCAGCACTAAAAATTGTGGAGAAATTTGAAAGAAGATAAACAGATTGATTTTTAGTGATGGTACTATCTCTAACGCCTCCTTCTTATCATTTTGTCAAGTTTCCTTTAATAAAAATACATTCATTTAAACAGAAAATATTAGAAATATATATGCGTGTATATGTAAGCTATGTAAGAAAAGAGCTAAGCAATACAAATGCTACCTTTAAATCCACGTGTAGCTATTGGCTCTTACAGTTTTAGTTTCCCAAGTTGTTTGTATCTATGCATTGAGAAAAATTAGACCACTGACTCAGATGCTGCTCTCTGGGTACAGTGAGAACGTCAACCTTTAGAAGGTGCCTTAAAAATGAGAAGTGTTACATGAATTGATATTTTAGCTGTGTGCATGTGTATAAACTTTTCTGGATGTGTCTTGCCATTTAGTTGGGTACTTATTTTTGGCCGCTCAATGTGCATACGGATATGTGTGATTTCATATATGTGAATAAATGTTGGCATTTGAATTACTTTTGGCCAAAGAGTATGTGTGAAATTAGACGCACTCAGGGGCCAAATATAGCCAAATGGCAAGCCAGTTACATAAATGTTGTCTGGCACACCAAAAAATTTGGGCTTAGTTGTTATAAAACCAGTGTTTTAGTCACAGTTATTACTATTACTATTATTTCTGTTGCTATGGCTACTAAAACTGCTAACCTTTATTGGGCACTTATTCTGTGTGTATAATTTACAAAGTTTTACGTAACTTGTTCCATTTTTACCAGTGACTTTTTATGTGAGGTGGGATCACCAACACCAGAGATACATAGATGCCAATACTATAGCAGGACAAGCCTCATAATGCTTAGAAAGGTTGAGTACTCATAAGCAACTCCACATTTTAATTTCATCTATCTATGAAACAGAAATAACAATTTCTGCATTAGAATATGGATAAAAGAGCTATAAAAATGGAAAACTGAGGGAATGTGTAAAGGATTGGTACTAAAATATCCTCCCCTTCCCTCTAAACTCAACAGATAATTTATTCTTGGATCAGCCAGAGGAAAAAAAATACTAACGATAATGGAAGACTACAAAAAAGCACTAGCTCTGATACTTCAAAAATATTTTTAAAAGTCTGAATATGCATCACAGTTCATTTCAATTCCTTCAAGGATCCAAAAAAAGACGACCTTGAAAATGCAATGTACAGAATATATGTTTACAGAATTCTACATTGTTTAAGATCATATGCATATATATCATAAAAATATAAATACCAAACAGAAAAGCACTTTCCACATAAAAACTTGTATATGAATGCTTATGGCTGCATTATTTATGATAATGGAAAAGTGGAAATAACCTAAATGATCAACTGATGATGGATAAAAGACTGCAGTGTAAGATGGAAAATTATTCAGCATTTAAAAGAAATGAAGATGCATGCTACAAGTAGATGAGCCTTGAAAACACACAACTAAAAAAATCATTTCCAAAGACCACCTATTGTAGGATTCTATTGATATGAAATGTCCAGAATAAATAGAGGAATACAGACACAATAATAGTTGTTTAGGACATGGGAGATGGAAAGAGAGGGATTTCTTTTAGGAGGTACAAAAATCATCCACATTTTATTATTGGGTGATTTAACACGCTGCAAATATACTAAAAGTACATTATTGTACACTGTAAATAAGTGAATTATATGGTATGTGAATTATATCTTAATAAAACAAATGAGAAGTTTGCCGTCTCCACCATCCAAAAGAATCTCTAAAAACTGCTTTATTTGGAAAATTTTCCCTGAAAATGATACATGTAAATTCATATAAATACATGTACAGTACAATAAATTTTATGTATGCATATACATATATACACACATATTCATACACATCATTTTTGTTTGTTTGTTTTTCTTATTCCTAAGTAGGCCTTTGAAAATAAGTGTTAGGACAGGTTCTTGAAATTAAAAACCTTCACTAGGTGGTCAGGCCAATTTTAAGTTATGCAAGCATTTTCACGAATTCCCATGTGAGAATATGTCAGAGGATAATAAGATCTCAAAGGACACTTTTTCCCTCTAGTCAGCTGAAATTGTCCTGATTTAATTTCACTCCATCACTCCTTATTACATTGCTTTGGACAGTCTAATCCCATCCCTCCTTGGTAGCTATGTTCTCTAGTAGACCTGAGCACGAACACACCACATCCTCTGCAATATCAGACCTCAGCACAGCATGTTTAAAATTACCTGGGTCTCCCAAAGAGTTGAAATTACAGGCCCTTAAGCTGACAATCTGAAATAATGTCCAGGAGGTTTTCTTTGCTTATCTTTATTCTACTATTCAAAGCATGTGTAAAAAATTGTCACTTGTGTAGTATGTTTTATTTACTATGAATGCAATGAGCCTGGTATATGATGTATGTGTATACACCATATATATGTGGTGTATACACACATTATATATACACTATATATATCATATACACAGCATACACACACACACACACCCCCCATACATATACCTAGTGACATGAGTAATGCACATTTTAGGATCATATAGCAATACTGAAATTCCTTCCCTATGTATACAGTCAGTTAAAAATAGCTATTCTCCTAACACTCTTCCCAGACAAAATACATAGGATAAATTCTGTAATGCCAGCACTCTGGGAGGCTGAGACAGGTGGATTCCCTGAACTCACAGGTTCAAGACCAATATAAGACAGAATGAGATCCCATCTCTAAAAATAGCCGTGCATTGTGGTGGGCTCCAGTAGTCTCAGCTACTCGGGAGGCTGAGGCAAGAGAATCACTTGAGCCCAAGAGTTTGAGGTTGCTGTGAGCTATGATGCCATGGCACTCTACTCAGGGTGACAAAGTGAGACTCTGTCTCAAAAATAAATAAATAAATAAAAAGAAAAACATTCACAAATGTACTTTAGATACTAAAATTCACCCGAAACTTATACTAATAGAATATAAACAGGATTAATCAAAATGATTTGCTATTTGTCAAGAGAGGTAAGACATATTCACCAAAACTATCTCCACGTTTTATTTGCCTGACATTAAAAAATAAACAATAAAAACATCTCAGGTTAGAAGAGTTACATGAATCTACTAAGAGTATAGTACCTCTCAACTCATTGTTTGAATAACCCCTTGTGGTCACATTTGAAAAACATACTAGAAGAAAATGCAGGGAAAACCCTTGAAGAAATCAGTCTGGGCGAGTATTTTATGAGGAGGACCCCCAGACAATTGAAG
Organism: Nycticebus coucang; assembly: GCF_027406575.1. Lineage (NCBI taxonomy): Eukaryota > Metazoa > Chordata > Mammalia > Primates > Lorisidae > Nycticebus > Nycticebus coucang. The sequence goes on from NC_069783.1 coordinate 48,740,800, forward strand.
CAGCTTCAAAAATACATTATTGGGACCTGATCAAACTAAAAAGCTTCTGCACAGCCAAGAAGACAGTAAGTAAAGCAAGCAGACAGCCCTCAGAATGGGAGAAGATATTGCAGGTTATGTCTCCGACAAAGGTTTAATAACCAGAATCCACAGAGAACTCAAATGCATTAGCAAGAAAAGAACCAGGGATCCCATCGCAGGCTGGACAAAGGATTTGAAGAGAAACTTCTCTGAAGAAGACAGGTGTGTGGCCTTCAAACATATGAAAAAATGCTCATCATCTTTAATCATCAGAGAAATGCAAATCAAAACTACTTTGAGATATCATCTAACTCCAGTGAGACTAGGCTATATCACAAATTCCCAAGACCAGAGATGTTGGCGTGGATATGGAGAAAAGGGAACACTTCTACACTGCTGGTGGGAATGCAAATTAATACATTCCTTTTGGAAAGACGTTTGGATAACACTTAGAGATCTAAAAATAGATCTGCCATTCAATCCTGTAATTCCTCTACTAGGCATATACCCAGAAGACCAAAAATCTCACCATAACAAAGATATTTGTACCAGAATGTTTATTGTAGCCCTATTCATAATTGCTAAATCATGGAAAAAACCCAAGTGCCCATTGATCCACGAATGGATTAATAAATTGTGGTATATGTACACCATGGAATATTATGCAGCCTTAAAGAAAGATGGAGACTTTACCTCTTTCATGTTTACACGGATGGAGCTGGAACATATTCTTCTTAGTAAAGTATCTCAAGAATGGAAGAAAAAGTATCCAATGTACTCAGCCCTACTATGAAACTAATTTATGGCTTTCACATGAAAGCTATAACCCAGTTACAACCTAAGAATAGGAGGAAGGGGGAAAGGGGGGGGTGGACAGAGGGAGGGGGTGGGATTACACCTGCAGTGCATCTTACAAGGGTGTATGTGAAACTTAGTAAATGTGGAATGTAAATGTCTTAGCACAATAACTAAGAAAATGCCAGGTAGGCTATGTTAACCAGAGTGATGACAATGTGTCAAATGGTCTATGAAACTAGTGTATGATGCCTCATGATCACATTAATGTACACAGCTATGATTTAATTAAAAAAACCCCTGCTATTTACAGATGTTATACTCTGTTCTAGTAGCTTCATATGTACATACATACATGCATATATATATTCAAAATTTTCATTGACCTTTCTAAAGGAAGTTGTTATTAGTAATTCACTTTTACCAATAAGAACACAGAAAGCTGCAGCTATATGATGGAACTTGAGGTTTTTAAAATTATTTACAATGAGTTACTATAAATACTTTGCACTAAATTCCCCCCAATTCATCTCTATTCCCAGAGTTCTGTGTGAGGGAATAGAGTGGCCAGTGGTAGACGACACTAGACCAGTACTAAGATCCCAGGCTTCTCTTTGGCTGCATGACGTTTGTGTGGATAACAAGATCTGCACACGAAACGCAGACACTGCTACCATCATAGATGAGAACTATGCACTCGTTACAACAGCCGCTGGAACGTGAATTTAAATACGTCAAAGGCAATCTACATTCTTTCATGTATGCCAGTGTTCCCCGTAAAAATATTCTAATTATTGAAAAATCTAAGCTCAAGCAAATATGGTTTTAGTTCTGATAATTTTTCCTGAATCAGCTGTCATTTTTAGCAAAGCTCTCTTAAAACATGTTGGCCCAAATTTTAACAGCTCTTGAGCCGCTCCAAATCTCTTCTTTGCTACTCATCAGAATAAGTTAGGTAGGACCTTAATTATAAGCTTGCAGGTAGCAGGTACACAAGATTAGCTTGAGATAAGACACACAGACCTCCTTTTCCCCCTTCCCCAGCTTCTTCTCAGGCATTAGGTGGAAGTGGAGGAGGAAAAGGCAAATGTTTCCTTCCTGGCCAGGGATAGTTGCAATGCTCCACCAGTTAGTTACGGCTGATTTTACGGGTGCAATGGCTGGCAGGGGAATCCAGCAGTTGGTCTTGTGTCCAAATGCTGGCATTTTTCTGAAATGCACTGCACAGTTCCACTTCCAATTCAGGAACTCGTGTTACTGGGATGCTCTCATTCAGCAGGCAGTTCTCTTTTATATCAGCACAATGGGCCTATGCCCAGCCATTTTCTAACACGTCCACTGAACCAAGAGAAACATACGCAGTCCCACTTCCCCAGACACTGAGTGCGCAGGATGCTCCACTGCTATCACCCTGCGGTCAGCCCATTTACTGGCCAAGCAGACATCAACGCAAGGAAACACAATTCCCACACCTTCATCTGATAGTCAGATCCAATCTTCACAAGTCTGTCCCACGGAATATCATTTTCTGGCTTTAAGAAGAGAGTAATAGCTTTTCTTCAAGCATGTTATAATGACTAAAAAGTCATCTGTCACAGTTCTTTACTTATTTTGATTTGAAAGTGATGTGGTGTGGAGGGTCCTGGCTTCTGTCCATTAGGCTTTAGGGGTTTTATTCCAGCCCACCTGCAAGCAGCTCTCAGAAAGAATAGGTCTCAAATACCTGTTGTCCTTAGTTTGAGGCCTGCACTACATACGAGGACAAGAAATAAAAGCTCATCCCATATTTAATTACACCGGACTGCAACACGCGTTTTTCTAGTTTTAACTCACGTTTTTAAAAAATCAACATATCTCTCAAAATAAGCTAACTTTCTGGTGTTAAGATGTTTGATGTTAAAACATTTGGGTCTTCTTAACTTCCTATTTTAATAACTTACAGAACATTAGCAGATTAACCACGTAAACCTTATTTACTATAAAGACTAAATATATATCTAATTTCCATTTCAAAACTGCAGCAAATATATTATTTTACTTTATTGTACACCATTTATTGCTTCATCCCCAACCTTTTCCACCCAAACTTCAAGACAACAAAGTCTGAGACTTCATCTCCACATTTTAAATAGGACAGTAAAGTACTCTACACACGAAAAGAACAAATTCTCTGAGTATTGCTATAGCCTTCAGCACCAGGGTGCTCTATTTTTTGACAAAGCTACTATTAATATTTTCACAAAAAAAGTCCAGCTGGGTTGAGAAAGGGTGATAACATGGACCTCAGTGTTTGCTATGAACACTAAAGACATGATATATAAACAAAAAATAGAATGTCTAATTCAAGTCATTAATGTAAAATAATAATAGCTCTCATTTATTCAACACTTAGCCTGCACTGAGCACCACGGTAGGCTCCTCCTAGGCCTTATTCCATTTAATCTAATTCCATGGGGTGGGTATCAGAGCCCTCATTTTTTAAATGAGAAGGCTGAGGTTTAGAAACTAAGTAACTTAAGATTGGAAAGGTAGAAGTTACTGAAGCCATAATTCAAATTTTTTCATTAAAAATGATCTTTGACCATCTACTCTCTCTAAGGCATGGGTAGTTAAATAAAACAAACAAAATTGCTGTGTTCTGCTATTTCTATTCCATTCTGTTACAATCCAATGCCTACACTCTTACCACTGAAGCATGCATATAAATAAAACAAGCTTTCAGTAAAAATGTGGAAAATGTTTAACAGATATTTGGCTTATACTCATTAACTAAATAATAGATATGATTTACAGTGTTTAATTATTTATATTCGTTCCAATAAAAAATGCATTCGAAGAGAAATATCACAGATTAAAATAATTTGATGTACTTACAGACTGTGCAATAATTCATTTTGCAGCTATTATATATATTTTTTAATGAAGTATTATTAAATAATTATGCTGTTTTATATATTGAATGTTCTGTGTGTAAACAGTAATGCTGTTATTAATGCTGTTTGTCTTTCAACTCTTTTATATTCGTTCCTCCCTTCAAAAAAAAATGTAATTACTCAGGTAAATCTTATCGCTCATAGGAAAATAATAAAAATTTGAAGAAAACCAAAACAATATTGGTTTGGTCAATCCTAGGAAATGCATGAACTTTTTCCCAAAGAACAGACTTGTGCTGTTTCTTTCCGTATCCAATTTTTAAAATATTTTTATGAAGGTTTGCATATTAAGGATTCATTATAGAAATAACATCTTACTATCACACTGTATTTGGTTTATTCGAAAAAACTCTGAAGGCATGAACTTCAGCTTTCTAATTAGAATAATCTAATTTTAAGCTACTATTATTTGGGGAGATGAGAATATTGGCAGTGTATTATTCTAAAAGTTAAATCTGATTAATATTTAATTGCATCCATATTCATGGTATTATTTAAGAGTGTTTTTTATGAGACATTGCTATTATCGGAAAACCAGGATAATTTTCTAATTAGTTTAAAATGAACTATAATTTTGAATATTCACTGATAGTGATCATTAGCGGACCTTTTGAGATTAATACACTTGTTGATCCATATAATGATTTATATGTAGACTGCATATGTTCAGTAGAGTGATACTTTTGAGCCAATTAAACATAGTATTCTTTTGTAGCCAAATTTAAATGTGTATTTCACGGATGTTTGACTATGAATAAAAACTTTTCATTTTCTGCCAAATACATGTTTAAGGCAGTAATAACAAATAGATTATTTACTAGTTGTGAACTTACATAAAACACAATCAAAAATACAATTTTATTGCCATTTATATATTATATTTTTAATTTAAGATTTTTTCAAATAACAACATATTTAGTTTAAAAAATACAATTTTGAGTTATTGCCTCAGATATGTGGGACCTCTGGCTGTACCTCATAGAGTGGCAGGCACTTTGCATAAACACATACTATTCAAGTAGTTTAATCACTAATGTCTAAATGGCTCATGATAATACAATTTGGACATACCAAATTGATTTGAAAAAAAAATTAGGAGCGACCACTAGATTCAAGCCAAACTTTATTTTGGAAAAACACTTATTGAAGAAGGTCCTTCTCACACCTTATGTAAGAAAACCCAACATCTGAATTAATCATAAGAACTGCAGAGAAACCTCCCCGCTGAATGTGTTGATGGATTCAGTGAAAACACAGTGCACACACAACGTGCATACATCACATATATCTGTACTTAATGTATATATGACTTTGTTATCCGAATATTCACATACTAAAATTGATAGTACATTGAAAATGAGAATGCAAGATATCATTTAGTAATCAACTATCTTTATATAAGTGAAAATATTCACACTACCAAAAGGATGCTTAATCCTCTGTATCCATAGACTAGTAATCAGGATTATAAAATCTGTAATTTTCATATTAAAAGATAATAAAGAAAATGTAATATGCCTATTACTTCTCAGGGAATAGTAAAAGAAATACGATGAGCAGGCGGCGCCTGTGGCTCAATCAGTAAGGCACCGGCCCCATATACCGAGGGTGGCGGGTTCAAACCCGGCCCCGGCTGAACTGCAACCAAAAAATAGCTGGGCGTTGTGGCAGGCGCCTGTAGTTCCAGCTACTCGGGAGGCTGAGGCAAGAGAATTGCTTAAGCCCAGGAGTTGGAGGTTGCTGTGAGCTGTGTGATGCCACAGCACTCTACCAAGGGCCATAAAGTGAGACCCTGTCTCTACAAAAAAAAAAAGAAATATGATGAGCAAATAGTAATGAATATTTTTATATAGGACATTGGAATCTGCAAATCCTTTTATACTGGTAAGCTCTAATGAAGCCTATTATTATGTACTTTTAAAAACATAAAGAAATGTCAGCATAATGAAGACTGAAGTTTAGAAATTAAACATCCATAGAGTACGTTCTTTGTGAGGTGAATTTCTGAATTATCAATAATATGTCTGATTTTTATCACTCTCAGTTCTAAAGATGAACTATTTTTTAGTCAACCACTTGTATTTAAGATACATCTTAAGAGCTACACTAGATAGAAAAATTTTACTTATTCGCAAATTGAGTCCACTCTATGTTCACTTTACACTTTTCTGTCCCTAAAACTTTCCCTTCAGGATCTAATTTATAGTTCAGTGGAATTCAGTGAACATAAAGCACATTTTCCCGGAACCAGAACTTATAATTAAAAAAAGAAAAGTTTATGAGTAATCTACTCTTTTTTATTTTTTTTTTAGTTTTAACTTATACGATTCACTTCATTATGAATGTCACAGAAACTCTCAGAAGAAAAGTAGAAAATCAGCAAGAGAAGCAGTTTCAAGATAATGATGAAAATATGCTTTGAATTTGCAAAGAAATAAATGGGATTGCCTAGAAATGATCATATCAACTCTTCAATCCCACAGATCATTTCACCTATTCCATTACTGTTCCCCCTTTAGCTAAATGGCTAATTCTGAAGACCCGTGTGTGACCCTACAGCATAAGTCTTGTGAGGGGACAGATTCTTTGTCTATTTTGTATTCTGATCTATATTTAATCCCCAAGAAGATGCTAAAACTTAAAGGTCTGTAGAATAATGAAGGCAACTCCCGGTATCCACAATCTTAAATCTGTATGTTAACTATAGCTTGCCAATTTCTGCTATCATAAATTTTCCTATTCAATAAATGGAATAATAAGAAATGCAATAGGGCTGGAAGGTCATTTAGTCCAGCCAGCCATCTAATACTTAATCTATCCAGTCTCCACATGGAGGGACTCGTAGTGCTCACTGCCTCTTGAGGTAGTCCATTCCATCTCTAAACCGGAGTAATTGTTAGATCTATTTCCTCAAGTCAATTAATTTTAATGCCTCCTTGAGTTATTCTGCTCTGGTTCAAGTAATTTCCTTTGGGACTCCTAACCAAGAATCCTAAGCACTCTAAACTTCTTTGATGATCGCATAATCTAACTTTCAAGTTTTTTTTTATTATAATCATTTTCTCCTCTGAAGATATTTCATTTAGAAAACGTGACAAATAGAGAAGTCCAGAAGCCCCTAGCCAAGAGATCAGTGTCAATAAGATGAACTCATCATGCTCATCTTTCCAAATATTAATACATTCGTAAGTTGACTAGTTTTACTTAGTAGCCTGCTACTGACTTAACATTAAACTTAGCTAATTACTAAATTATAAAAATTTATTTTCTTGCTATTGATCTTATGTTTTACTCCAATACAGCCCTCAGTTTTATAGTTGCTAATCTTATGATCTCAGATTTGACATTTCATGCCTGCCTGGGGTATTTACATGTTAGCCATGACTACAATTTTCAATGAACCTACAAATTAAATATTTTAAATATTTTAATTCAAAGCATAGGATAATTTTTAACAGACCAGGACAAGGACAAAGTTTGTTAGGAAGAACTAGAAATCTCTCACTATGACTACAATAGTTCTTGAACATAGCCAATAATTATTCCTAAGTGAGACAGTCTTGAGGACATACGTCTTTGCCTTTTTAAAGTAGATTTCATTAGAAATATAGGAGCAAATCTGTAAGACTAAATCTTTTCAGTTATTTCCAACCCAAATAGCAACATTATATTCCATACTTCCAGTATTTAATGGGGAAATTATTAAATAATTTGGATTAATTTTTCCCAAGAAGAGACTGATGTCAACATTAGTGTGAATAATCCAAGCAACAACAATATTAACTCCAGCTTTTACCTAAAAATAACCATTCCCTACTTATAATAAGACGGTATTTTAGGATAATTCAAATCTAGTGTATGTTCCAGACACTTCAAGCCCTTAAATAGAGAAACTTAACTTTTCTAATTTTCCTTAGGAGTTCCCTAAGAATATCTCTCTGGATTTAATTTAAAGTCATTACATATTCTACAATACACTTTAAGGAAGCCTGGCTCTAAGGTAATGAAACTGCTTTCTTGCATGATTTTTGGCAACTACTCGCATTGCACCAAGATGCTTTCAGCATTCCAAAATACATGCAGATCCTGTTTCAGTTGATTTTCAAAATTATTCTGTGAGGTAGATAGGAAGTATTATTACTTTGATTTTATAAACTGATAGAAGGAAAAATAAAATACATAGCCTTGGTAAGACTCAGCTCACTTTAATATAGTAAGGTCATTGATTTGCAGCCAGACCATTATCTGAATTCTACATATCACAGAAATGAGAGAGATAACTGTAATCTTCACACAATTCATTTCTGATAAGACTTCATTCATGTAATTATCTATCTTCCCCCAAGAATTTAAATTATTTTTTTCTGACGCATACTTTATTTTTTCTTAGAATGGCATTATTGTCCCTTTATATTCTACCTCTGTCTCCATCCTACTCCCATTTTCCTAATTGAATGTGCTGATCTCTATTTAACCTTACACTAATGGAAAAAGTTTATTATAGGACACTCTGAAAATAAAGAACATTAGACCCTTATTCTATACTTGAGAAACATCTTAATAAACTAGACACCTGTTATAAATAAATATCATATGTAATATGTGTTAATGTGCTTCTTAAAGATCAACAAATGAATCTAATTCATATTTACATGCTCTTTTATCAAGCAAGAATATTATTATTTGTTGTACGTAAAACTGTTTTAATCAAATAGAATTGATGGATACATTTAATTTATAAATAAAAGTCTAGACCTGAATTCAGATCAATGTTTATCCTCCTACTAATCATACTATTTATACCCTCTATGTCTTGGTGTTCTCATTTATTAAACATGAACAATAAAAATCACTCTACATTTTGAAGATGTTTAAAAACTCTGTGTATATAGCTTATGACAATATATAAAATAAGGAATCATCATATTAATAATGATATAAAGAATCAAGGTGATCTGAATTAAGGTATTTTGTTATAGATTCAAAATTTTGAAGAGCAGACAATTATCTTTGTCTGTTCTTCCGTTCAATAGCATACATCGTACACTTTGGCCAGCCATAAAGACTTATACAAGGTGAATTCTCTAAAGAAAATTTTAGCAAGTACACAACCAGCATATTTCTTCTGATTCCCTCGTTAATATTCAGATAGGTTAAATGTTAAAAGAAAGTGAAATAAACAATCCTACTTTGGAAACAAGGGTTATAGAAACAGGACAGTTGAAAGCAGCTCTAATATCAGTAACATTAAACTGGAAATCTGTCCAAATTCATAATTTGGATATTTTAATCATGTTAGCTAAGTCTTCAGAGAACAAAACATTTATCAATAAATAAATTATCATTAGAAGTCAATTTTACAAATGAATGGCTCTCTGATTCATTTGGTTAAATGACTACATATTTCAAAGAATTAAATATGTCTCTCAGTAGAAAAAGAATGGCGTAGCAAAGAGTAGATGATATTAGAAAAGTTGTTTTTAAAATGCCTTCATGCCAAAATGAGTTCTAAAATTCTCTAAATTTTTACTATTTTGATGTATGTAAATGTTATAATAATTATTATTTTTTATTCAAATGGAAGGCTCTAGTTAACAACACAATATAGAAAGATCCAATTTTAAAATTTTAATTTTGAAGTTGAATAAGGATATTGTATTTTATGGGCATTAAACCACATATCTAAAGTACTTAGAAACTAGTGTTAGAAAGGAGAATCATTACTCCCTTTGTATCACATTTTAAGTTCATGATACCAAATAAAGAGATTCTACAACATCTACAATTTTTCACAAAATAGAAGTAAGCTGAGACTGAGATATGCCAAAAGAGTCTATTCTGTTTTAGCTCTGTTTTCAAACCACTAAAAAAATCAAAGTGCTTTATTGAGCTCTGGAAAACCATAGCCTCGGGGAACAACAGAACTTCACTAATTTTCTGCATATGCTGGTAGAGTGGAAAGTTCAGGTTTTTAATGATCAATGGCACCATGTTAACATAATGCCAAAAAGTAGAATTTCAATTTGGGGGGGGTAATTACAAACATGTACCTACTATCCTCAAAGCTGAGAATTCACATCTACAATAAACACAAATTTTCAATTACACAGAGTATATTGTGAAATATTATTATTTTAGAAAGTAAAGAAATATCTGTGACAGCCTATTTTATGTCATGTCAGCCTCCAAAATACGTGGCTAAAAATAAATTCTCAGTAATATTTGGAAAGTTCAAAAGCAATGACCTTGTCATGTTTTTGGTGTCATGTTTTTGGTCAGACATCAGTGACCATCAATGTGGTAATTATACAAGAATCAGAAGCATTATGTAGCAAAACAGAGCAGAAACAGTACCTTTTAATGATACTGATATTCTCTAAAATTCTCTTTCCAATCCTTGGTTATGTGCACCACAATGTATACATATTTTACAAAATAAATTTTGATAATATTAAGAGTAGCAGAGATTGCTTAAAAAGTAGTAGGTTTGTTTTAAATCACATCTTTGAAAAATCACCCTTGAATAGGATTTTCAATCTGCATCTCAAAACTGAGGAACAACAGCAGAGAGCATGATTGCGTACCATTGTGATGGCTGTAGCTAGGCCCACTGACTTAGTTGAGAAGCCAAGTGATTGAGAAAAACAAAGTCTAGGAAAATTACTAAAATCACAACACATTCACTTATGTGGCTGGATCTTAGTTACTTGCTTTAAAATTATTTATGCAATTATACAATAAATCAAAGGATAGACTCTCAATTGGATCATGCTTCAGAAATACCTAAGGAGGTGGACAGACTGATCGTAACAGGGGCCCGGTGAACCTATCCTAAGACAACAGGTGTATTTCATAGTCTGTGCAGCATGTTTCACAACAGAATGCCTAGCTGAAGTTCATCTTTACAACCCAGATGCTATGTTGAAGGAACAAAATACTTGCAGCAAAGCCTGAGATTGTTACATTAAGTTTTCCGCAGTATGACATCACTTGCATAGTTTAAAAAATCTTTTTGCTCCTTTTCTTTCAGTCTAAGTTATTGTTATTCTCATATAGCCATTTATTTGGAATACATTTACTGATGCTGACTGCAGGCTATGTTCAAGAGCACACACTCAGGAAAATACACCAGGTCCTATCTAACCTTAGCTTATGTTATTCCTGATGGCTTCCTTTGTTTACTTTTGCCTGTTTGCCAAACTCACCACCCATCTATTCCTGAACTATCTCCTCTGCAAAGGTGCTCCTGAGGCATCAAGACAAAACTCACTAATCTTTTAGTGATAGCATTGTAAGTTTCAGTGCTTCTAATATTGTCTTTATGTCATTAAAAAAAATTCTTTCTTTAAAAGTCTGCTTTCACTATGCCAGTTTATTGAAGCATATGCAATATCTTGTTCACATTTATACCCCGAGAAACTGTCAAGGTTCTGTGAACTTGAAAGCTTTCGAGAAATGACCCAGGAATGAATGAAATACTTTCTACTTTCCAGGAGAATTGAATGCCAGTTAGCTCCCAGACATCCTTCTAGAGAGATCTACCTGCTTGCTCCTGCTATCAATTGTATGATTTCTGTCCACTGAGAATGATTCACTAGAAGGGAAGAATATTCATCATACCCTGGAGACCTGAACGTATTCTTAATGTTCAAAACGTCCTTTTTGTTTCTATGAGTCCAAAGCTCTTCAGCAAGCTTCTTATTCAGCAACAACAATTGCAGCCTCTCCTACCCATAGTGGTTTTGGAGAAAAAGGAATTTGTTTATCTTGGGGTGTAAGACAGAATCAAAGCCATCAGCAAAGCCACAGTTTACGCAGCACCATGATCCATTACTTTTTAAAAATTAGGATTAGGCTCTAGGTAGTCTTTGATTAAAGGTTAGAATATAAGTGAGCTTCTAAGTCACCTGCGTTTCTGAGTCTTGAAACTTAAAGGGATTGGTAAAGTTCAACTTTATACCTGGCGAAACTTTAGCTGATCTTAATTTTAAAACCTATGAATTCCAATTAAACATGCAAAGAAAAGTAAGGGGAATTTTTCTAAAAATATTCAATTGTATTCCATATTGTTTAAATAGTTTTCAAGAGAAATCTACCAAATGTCTTTACATTCTTCTCTGTTGCCAGGGATTTTAGATGTTTGCTTCATTGTGATATTCCAAATACACAAACCTCCAGTGGCTACATGTTATCTTCCTTTGAATGAACACTAATTACACATCAAAGGTTAGTTTGGATTTTAAGTTAGTGCGACTGCTTTTATTATAATCAAATAGGCCAGTTAGAGCCATTGCCACATCAGGCATAGCAAAAGACCAATAACCACAGTTAGCTGTCTTATCATTTAAATAACCCTAGAATCCATCAAGTATAACAATTTGTTTTGTGACTACACTACATCTGTATGTTATCAAATTTCACTATTTCAAATATTGCCTTCCTATGTGCCTGTGGGGGGGGAGGGGAGAATAATATTCCAAATAATAAGTAAGACTGTTTTCTGGGTTTAGAAAAAAATAACTCTTAGAATATGAGAATTTTGGGCACCGCCTGTGGCTCAATGAGTAGGGCGCTGGTCCCATGTACCAAAGGTGGCAGATTCGAACCTGGCCCCAACCAAACTGCAACAAAAAATAGCCAGGCGTTGTGATGGGCACCTGTAGTTCCAGTACTAGGGAGGCTGAGGCAAGAGAATCGCCTAAGCCCAAGAGCTGGAGGTTGCTGTGAGCTATATGACACCACAGCACTCTACTGAGGGTGACAAAGTAAGACCCTGTCTAAAAAAAAAAAAAAAAAAAAGAATATGAGAATTTTATCAAAAATAATTTTTTAGGAGCCTAGTTGATAAAAAAAGACCGATGAGGTTAAGGTTATACAACTCTTTATTTTTAATGACCAAAGTATAAAATACGTAATTACTGATGTGCCTATATCCTTAGAATAAAGTTTAATATATAAAAGTATATATATTATATAACATATAAAGTTTGCATACCTCTAGTCCAAGTGTCTCACTTCAAAAATATACTTACTTTTCACTCCCATTGGCCAGAAAACAGGCAACTGATTTAGACATATTTTCTTACAGACAGTGGACTGTATGAGTCATAGTAACATAATCAGCCTAATTCCCCAACCACTCACCCTGAATTTCACCATTACTAAAGAGAGAGGTATGAGTGTAGGTGAAATAAGTCATTTCTGTTACTCTTTCAGTAGAAAGATTAATTCTCTCACTTGTTCAAAGCTAGAGGATGTCCCTGAATTCTCTGAATTAGTGTAGATTTTTGAGGCAAAGATAGATATTACAAAATGACTTTGATGCCAGGAAAAGACTAACGTCAGAGTGTTTAGACAGAACCTAGTTACTGATTATGCCAACTCTGCTAAAAAAAAAAAAAAAAAAAAAAAACAATTTCCAGAGAAATTGTGGTTCAAGAATGTCTTGAACCACAATTGCTTTTCCTCATCCAGATAATTGATGTTGCATGAAAATATTCTATGGAATTTGAACAGAGCCTTGGATTTCAGGCTAATTTAAATCTCTCACCACAAAAAACAGACCAGAAATCTCTTAAGTTTAATAGAATATATCCAATATCAACAATTTTACAATTTCAATATAGCTGTACACAATCTTTGCTAAAACCTATTTGAAATGGCCGTTATCAATTCTGTATCTTTCTGTGAATCTCAAAATGTATTAGCTAGACAGTCATCTTATTTTAGGTATAGAATGTATATCAGGTGTTTTTTCCCAGACACAAGCAATTAAAGGATTGGAAAATAGTTCATGGAAAGCTCCAAAGAATTGATCCTCAGAGAGCAGATCTTGCAACACCAATAACACCAATTCCTCTTGGGCACATCTGCTGACAAGAGTCATTGCTAGTTAAGCAAAGTACCTGGCAGATACGTACACAAACCATCAGGATTAAACACCCTGCCTTCACCATAACTGCTACTTTGCTGAGAATGTGGGTGCTAGAACTTTACTAATCCGGTGTTATCACATACACTTAGTGCAGGTACCGCACCCATTTTGTATTAGACACGTGTGTTTTATTATTGCATAGTTGCAATGATTGTTTTACCCATTCTCATTCAGTTATTTCACTTTAGAATCTCATGGGTTTTGTGTTCTGAAGCCAAACAACCTGTTGGAAATAAATAGTGGAGAACAGAATCCCTCTTATCTGCTTGCTGCCTAACAAATCAAAACATACTATAATCTGGGATTAGTAGAGAAAGTTTGTGGATAAGGAAATAAAATAAAAAACAACTTGTCAAATAGGACTACCTGCTGCTCAGCACCATGTGTTACCATAGCCAGGTGCACATGTTCAGTTACTAAATATCTTAGTGACTATGATATAGACAGCTATGGCATTATCAAATATTTCAGTGCCCATTAAACGCTACAGTTACATATTTTCATCTTAACTTTCATTGGTAAAATTCAAGCCCAGAGCACCTTGAAGACAGTTTGTAAAAAGCAAAGAAAAACTATAATTTGAGTTATATTTCACATGTTTAAATTATATTCATGCATTACTTTAAAAAAAAAATACCTGTCAAGCTAACCAAATGTGCTCAAATTGTGAGTGTGGTTCTCAATACCAGCTATGATTTCATTTACAATAGATGCAGTAGAACTAAAATAAAAGATGCAAAGGATCACATATAGAGTTTGAAAGAAAAAGGTACATCTTTTTTCCCCTTCTGGACATCTTACTTCAATTTAACCTTAGCTATTATGGAATACTAAGAACATACGAGCTAGTCCCTTATATAATCTGCCCTCTGAGCTCAAGAACTTTGTCGTTTAAATTGGCTGTCAAAAGCTAAGACCTCCTAAATGCTTAATAGCAGAATACATCTGTGGTTACTCTATTTGTTGTATTAAGATTAAGCACAATAATGTCGACAACATTAATATATTTAAAAGCCTGTCATGTTCCACTGCTGTTCAGACTCCTGAACAAGAAGTGACTAGAGGCAAAATGAAGAATTATGGAATGTGTGGAAGGTGAAGAACACAGAGGCAGACTGGGAAACAAGGACTGCTTCCCATTTGGATATTACCCTCTTGCCTGCCTGGCTCTTCCCAGAATATTGTATAGCCACCGTTTTACTGAAAAAAGGTACATGATTCAAGAACTTAGTATCCAAGTTCCTTGGTCCAGTGCTGTTTTGTGAATGCTGATAGAAAAGAAGAAAGTTTGTGAATGAAGTTAAAGGGGACTAGGGTTAAGGGGCAGAGCAAGATGGCAGAGTGAGACAGCTTCTTGTCAGCTGGGCGTGGTGAGATTGGGGAGAGAAGACTCCAGGCACTGCTAACTTGTGGACTCTACCCAGAAACATACCTTCGGGGGCACAGAGGGGCAGCAGGTGTCTTCAGGACCCCAAGAGGAGGACAAAAGCAGTGGAGAAGCATCCTTTACCAAAAGAACACTTCAACACCTTAGATCAGAGGCATGGTAACTTAAAGAAGAAGAGGAAGTAAAAGGAAAAATAGGGCAAGGAAACAGACAAAAATAAAACACTCACAAGGAAGAAATAGCAGAAAAATCCTGGCAACAAGAAAAATCAGAACAGAGTAAATCCCCCTTCCCACCCAAGGGATCATGAGGTTGCTACTGCAGAGGATTCCACCCATAAAGAACCGGTACAAATGACAGAAGAGGAATTTAAAATATGGATCATAAAAACAATGAAGGAAATTGCTGAGAAAGCGAAAAATAACCAAAAGGAAATCCAAACAGAATGAAATAAGCGATGAACACTATGAAGAATACAGAAAGGATATAGCCAAGCTTAAGAAATTGAAGCAGTCAATCAGGGAACTTAAAGATGCGATAGAAAGTATCATTAACAGATCAGAGCCTGCAGAAGAAAGAATCTCGGAGGTAGAGGACAAAGTCCTTGAGCTAACACGGGTAGTTAAAGAGACAGCAAAGAAGAGAGACAAGTAGAACGTTCACTGACAGAATTATGGGACTTCAGGAAGCGCTGAAACATACCGTCTCTACATATCTCAGAAGGGGACGAAGAAGGCCCCACAGGAATGGAAGCCCTTCTAGAGGCTATCCTAAATGAAAATTTCCCAAATATCACCAAAGATTGTGACACGCTCCTTTCAGAGGTGGAGGGTAGGGGAATGAGATATGAGGGAGAGGGGGACCTGGGGGGTGTCACAGTGCATGGCACACCTCTTGGGGGCCGCACACCATTACAAGAGGGTCTTTACCTAACAATCACAGTCAGTGTGACCTAATTCTTTGTACGCTCGATGAACCTCAAACAATAAAAAAGCGGCACTGGTGTTACCTCTATACTAGTATAATTTTAAAAATATGAACATACTCAAATGCAATATGCCAGAAAGGAAATTGTTCTATAGAGCTTGATATCTTCAGAAATAACAAAACCTATTCGTTTTTATACTAAAACACTCCAGTTTGTGATATCCTCACATACTGCTGGTGGGAACATTCAATGGTCCAATGTTCTTAGAGGATAACTCAGTAATAAATATAGTGGTTCTGCTTGTAGGAATTTATCTATTTAAAAAATCATACATTTTTATGCATGTGAAATAATATTTTTTTAAGATTTAAAAAATCACCAGTGTGTAATATAAAAAAATACTTAAACAATTAAAGTACCCATCATTAGGGAATGATTCAGTAAATTTTAACATGTGTATACAATAAGATACTATCAGGTAAATATAAGGTAATATGCTCTAAAATGTTAGGATAAAAATAATCAAATAGCAGATAATATGAACATAACATTTCATCATTTTGGAGAATGTGCAGGTACATCAGCATACAGATATTATATACATAAAAGGAAAGAAATTAATACGTATAAAATTAAAGATTAGAACTTTAGACATGACAGTAAAAAAGTATGTATATTATATGCAGTTTTTACTTTTTATTTATTGCTATGTTATTCAAAATTTTTAGTAAGTAGTTGTGTGGATCTAAAAAGGAAATTTATTATAAATATGGGGGAGTTGAAAGGTAAATAAAGACTGTCATCTATAAGGCAACAAATAAAATTAAATTCCTTCCAAATAGCCTGTCATAAAATATTATTAGCCTTGCAGACCCAACTCTATGCATCACTCTCTACTGAATTCAGTTTATGCCTAGATGGTTAGAAGAATCCCCTAAAAGCCAGTACATTAAAAAAAAAAAAATGAACAGTTAAATAATAAAACTACAGGCTAAAGTTCAGTACAAAACCAAATACAAAGCTGGTGGTTATAGTTTGTTCCTCACATAATGAACAATATCTATGTAGTGATTTCGAACACCAAATACATCCCTAGTCACTTCATTTATTTAACATTTCTCACAATAACCTCAAACCACTAAATAACCACTGAATTAGGCATTGGGAGTGGGGCTAGAATTTACAACTTTTTTTTTTTTTTTTTGCAGTTTTGGCTGGGGCTGGGCTTGAACCCAACACCCCTGGTATGTGGGGCCAGCGCCCTACTCCATGAAGCACAGGCACCACCCTACGACTTTTTCTGTCAGGTGAAATATCTCTCCAATGATCGTCTTTTAAAGATCAAATGAACTCAGGTCTGAAAACCCCACAAGCAGCTGCCTGACCCTTTTCCACTATTAATGGCAGAATTTCAACCCTATTTCTCTGCCGATGCCCTATGAGATATGGAATTCCCCAAGAGCTTTGAGTAGTAGACAAATTCCCTTTCCCTCTCCTCATTTTCCTGCTTAAATAGAGACTCTACCTTGCTTTTTGGTTAAAACAAACAAATAACAAAAAAAGAAAAAGAAAAAAAGGTCAAGCTGGCTAGGCCTTCTGCATTAGCTTTAGACTTAGGGAAAGGCTGAAAGTCGTGGCTCCGCCAGCTTCCAGAGCAATGTGGGTTATTACATGCATCACATGTGAGGTCAACCACCTGTGGGGCAGTATTAGAGTAGTTCTACATTTAGGCATAAAAAATAGCAATGGAACCTATCATTTTACCCATGAAGAGAATTTTAATAGAACATATCATGTGCTGTGTCATGGCCCTCTATTGTTATTTACTGTTTTCACGTTGAGGACCACAGAATTTCCAGCTATTGCCCCTGCTTAAGGAATCTTTTTTTTTTTTAAATAAGAGACAGAGTTTCGCCTTGTCACCCTCTGTAGAGCGCTGTGATGTCACAGCTCACAGCAACCTCCAGCTCTTGGGCTTAGGCGATTCTCTTGCCTCCGCCTCCTGAGTAGCTGAGACTACAAGCGTCTGCCACAACGCCCGGCTATTTTTTGTTGCAGTTTGGCCGGGGCCAGGTTTGAACCTGCCACCCTTGGTATATGGGGCCAGTGCCCTACTCACTGAGCCACAGATGCCGCCCAGTGAATCTTATAACACAATATACTATAAAGACTCATTGGTTTCAGACTGGTAATTTGGATTTGATGATCATTTGGAAAAGGATCTGAGCTAGTCTGAAATTTTCCTTAGCACTAAAGAAAAATGGAACTTTGAAGTAATAGACAGCTGCTTCCAACCCAGGTAGTTATTGACTATGTGATTTTGGTCAATTTATTTAAAATGCTATTTTTTCATCTGTAAAATTGAGATAATAATCACACCTCAATGAATTATTAATATGGAATAAAATGTAATTTTATGCAAAGTGTGTAGATCACTGTGTGGTCAATAGTGAGCACTCAATACATGTTAACTAGCATTGTTTAGTTATTACTCTTACTAAGTAAATAGATAAGATAAACATGATTTCAGAGAGGGAGTTTAGCCCTACTTAAAAGAATTAACTGTTAATACTTTCAAGCATTTAATATACAGGGTGTCTGTAAAGTTTGTGTGCCATCTATATTAAGATTTAAAAAAAAAAAAAAAACCCTTTAACTAAATAGAGAACCAATTTACCTGCCATCAGTTAAGCAAGTGTCAGAGGTTGGCTCAATAAGGTATAAAAAAAAAAACAGAGCAAGAGAATGGTCAGATTGCCAGGGTAGTGAAAATTGATTATCTCCACATTCCTAATCAATTAGGTTTGATTGCCACAGATGGATTTTTTTTTTAAGTTGTTTTTCTGTTTTTTTTTTTTTTATTCTCCAATTGGATTTGTCATCTCTTTTCATCAATTCAGGATGCAGAGAAATATATCATAGATGTTTTCATACAGATAGCCAAAATAAGACAGAATGCAGATAAAAAAGCTTCCCTAGACCAAAGCTCAGAGAAGTGACCACCTGTTTGGAATACTTGAACCTGAAAGTGGAGCTAGTCAATGGTCTAACACGGGAAGTCTTCCTGCCTTGAGAAAGTGACACATGAATAATGAGGTCATTTTCTGAAAGGCCCCAGGCCTCGGGGAGTCCCAGGACAACATCACATGCTTTCCCCATTATCCTTTGGGAGTCTACCTCATCCTGTGCTCCCAGGAGAGTCCTCCTGCAGTGAGTCCCTGCATTACAATGGAAAACTACCACAAGGAGGGCAAGAGAGGCCACAGCCACAACCACAGGAGCGAGGGCATTCACTTGCTTCTCCGTGCACTCGGGGGGGCATGCATTCCTGCACCCAGGAACACTTGGACGTAGCTACAAGCACAATGCTAGAGTGAAAAACTACAGATATGTGAAAATGGCCACTGACCTGGAAGAGATCTAGGTTAGGGGGCTGGGAGCAGATGGGAAATAATATAATAGAATTCAGAACAAAGGGCTATGATAGTCCCAGGAAGGACAAGATCAGTTTTGCCCTAGGGGACAAAAGCAGACTTCACAAATATATTCAACATGTGATCCAGGCCTCAAAGATAAGAAAGAAAGCACCAGACTAGGAGCGAGAGGAGGACAGGTAAGAACAGGAGGAAGAAGAAACATTTCGAAGAGAAGAGCTACCATGAATGAAATTACGTCGGAGGTCTCTTTTTACTAACTGTCATTATTGGTGCAATTATTTTTTAATTATGCCTCCCTGTCTTTAAAATGGTGTACACTTCAAACTTGTAAATCAAATTGCAAATGCTAGCTAGCTAACCACAAAAATGTTTGAGGCAACTGGTCAGTCAGATAATTTTCTATTTGTTTATTTAAAATTCAGAGAAAATGGTTTGTGTAGCAGATGCCTGAAATGCTCAGTAAATTGTGTAATGTGCGAATGTACTCCCAGCTGGGTTTCTTTGACTTTATAAAACTGCATTGAATAGACCAACATCAGTGTTGTTGGGTTTAGCCAAGAGGAGGCTGAGCTCCCACCTGCCTCACAATAAGCCACAGTGGTGAAGCATATTTAGGAGTCAGACTGTCTGGTTCAAGCCTGGCTTTGCAGAATACTGTCTGTGTGACCTGGGCCTTATTTCTTCATTAACTAAATGAGGATAATATATATATATATATATTTTCCTTTGGGGGTTCAAATGAATATAAAATGAGCTTACATTTGTAAACTTACAATAATTAGGAGATTGTTGGTTGCTGTTAATTGTGCTTCTGCACCATGATGATTTTAAAGGCCAGCCTACGTGTCTATTTTCTGAGGCTAATGTGCCAGTAGAATGAAATTTCTCCATTAAATTATAAGATACTTGAGATCAGAAGCCTCATCCAACTCTGTATTTCTAGTGCTTTGAAAGGTGGTTGGCATATAGGCACATAGGCGCTTAAAAAAGTTTCATGAAGAGCATATATTAAAAGTGGATGTGTGTGAGTTAGAGTAGGGTACAGCTGCAGATGAGGCTGGAAAATAAGTCTGGATTGTGTATTACAATATGCCCAGCTAAGAAGGCAGGTTTTTAGAGTATTTGCGATAGGCCAGTGGTTCTCCATCCAAACAGGTTAACACGTGCCTCAAGATAACAATTATAAAGAGCAACATAAATTGGAAACATGCTCGTAGTTAGCTCATATTTGTGTCTCTAACCCACTCAATAAAACATAGGAGATAGTGCTCTTTATCTGAGTGGCACTGACACATTGCCCTTGAACATTTTCAGAGTACACACATAGGTAGTTTATGTTATCAGAACTTCTACAATGAGAACCCAAAGATTATTGCAACAAATACCAATTGTTCACGTGCTAAATGCCAGGTTCATGCTGGGCTCTGGAAATACAAAGGTGCACAAAAGAGAGAAAATTATCTGCCCACAGGACACTACTGCCCAGCATCCCACTGTTCAAAATGAATGGAGATTTACCACTGGAATTTAAATACTTTAACCTAATTCCGAAATTTTGCCTGGTTCACAAAACTCCCCCCACAAAAAAAAAAAAAAAAAAAAAAACCAGAAAAGGGTACAAAAACTATCAAAAAACAAGTTAAGAACTTTTTGCTAATTTTTTCCAGACACTTGACTTTCCTTTATTTTTGAGAAGTAAATTGCTAAATGTCTGTACACATAATTTCAATAAATATAAAATCAGTTTCTCCCCATACTCCCTTAAATATGCTTTAAGAAAAAAATACTTAAAAATATGATGGAGGAGCTTCAAGTGGATAGCCTGAACAGGGAGCCCATGGCCCCATCCTTTGTCAGCCTTGTTACTGGGTGAGGCACTGAAATACAGCAGGAAGAAGTGGGTGAAATTATGGGTGGCCCACAGTTGCTTTTTCTCACTATGGCAATGGCTCCAAAAGGAGCAAAATTACTGCTGAAGACAGGTGAATATTATCAGTCAGGTGTATCTTGAACTAAAAGAGCTTGAAAGCCACGGCAGTGAAACATTTGAAACCAGAAGTTGAAATATCAGAGTTTTATTTTACAACAATCATTCTGGTAGCAGCACAGAAGATGAATCAGAAAGGGGAAGATCCTTGGAGGCAGAGAGATTAGTTAGAAGGCTGCTACAACAATTCAAGAAGGGACAATGAATTCAGGCAATAATCGCAGGTGCAAAGAAAGCAGGTAAATTCTAAAACTGTGCTGTTCAATCCAGTAGTCAGTAGCCATATGTTAATTATTCGAAATATGGCTATGGGATGGAGAAACTAAATTTTAAAATGTATTTAGTTTTAATTAAGTTAGATACAAATTTAAACCAATATTCAATTCCATCATGGACAAATGTATAAATATGCTTAGCGTAACGCTACATTTGACTCTACTCCTGCAACTATAAATTTAATGAAATATAACGTAAAATATTTCTGGAAATACGTGGAAAATTGAGGTTCTTAAATAAGAGGGGCTGTAAGTGTAAAATAAACACTGGATTTCAAAAACTTATTTCAGAAAAATAATGTAAAACAATAATTGACATTTATTAAGTAGTAAAGTGATAATACTTTGCATATATTAAATATATATTTTTAAAGTTAACTGTATGTATTAAAATTAATCCCTTTTTTTACTTCACTGTGATTTACAGAAAACTTAAAATTATGTACATGGCTCACATTATATTTCTATTGGACAGTACAGGTTGAGAGAGACATTTTGAGAATTTGGTGAGTAACTGATTAGGTTGTAAAAGCAAGTATGTGGTGAAAGATGTCAAGATTATAGTCTACAATTGTGTCAATGGGTGTGTGGTTTGGAAGTGATGAGTTCGGTTTTTAACGTGGCAAGTTTGAGATGCCTCTGAGACATCCAGGTAGAGATGGGTGCCTTACTCATCAATTAAATTTCGATCTGCCACTGAACTTTTTTTTTTTTTTTCGGTCTGTCAATCTTGTATTTCCACTCTTTTTTTTTTTTTTGAATGGCAGTGAGATTTTTATTTTATTTATTTATTTATTTTTTTATTGTTGGGGATTCATTGAGGGTACAATAAGCCAGGTTACACTGATTGCAATTGTTAGGTAAAGTCCCTCTTGCAATCATGTCTTGCCCCCATAAAGTGTGACACACACCAAGGTCCCACCCCCCTCCCTCCGTCCCTCTTTCTGCTTCCCCCCCATAACTTAATTGTCATTAATTGTCCTCATATCAAAATTGAGTACATAGGATTCATGCTTCTCCATTCTTGTGATGCTTTACTAAGAATAATGTCTTCCACTTCCATCCAAGTTAATACAAAGGATGTAAAGTCTCCATTTTTTTAATGGCTGAATAGTATTCCATGGTATACATATACCACAGCTTGTTAATCCATTCCTGGGTTGGTGGGTATTTAGGCTGTTTCCACATTTTGGCGATTGTAAATTGAGCTGCAATAAACAGTCCAGTACAAGTGTCCTTATGATAAAAGGATTTTTTTCCTTCTGGGTAGATGCCCAGTAATGGGACTGCAGGATTAAATGGGAGGTCTAGCTTGAGTGCTTTGAGGTTTCTCTATACTTCCTTCCAAAAAGGTTGTACTAGTTTGCAGTCCCACCAGCAGTGTAAAAGTGTTCCCTTCTCTCCACATCCATGCCAGCATCTGCAGTTTTGAGATTTTGAGATGTGGGCCATTCTCACTGGAGTTAGATGATATCTCAGGGTTGTTTTCATTTGCATTTCTCTAATATATAGAGATGATGAACATTTTTTCATGTGTTTGTTAGCCATTCATCTGTCATCTTTAGAGAAAGTTCTATTTATGTCTCTTGCCCATTCTTTACGGAAAGGTCTAAGGAATCAGTCCAGGAGGAAGTGCTTTTTCTTGATAGGAAGAAGCTACCCTGGAAGCACACCGCAGGAGCAGAGCTGCAGCATGTTTTCCTGAGGCTGCTGAGCATCCTCGCGTCAAGGCCGTGCTTTGTTGGTAAAGGGGTTAAACTACTTGTTCACCTGATCAAGACATCAGAGGACCCCTCTGTCTTGCTGACATAAAAATCCCCAGATCTAGGGGGATCTACTTTACCTCCTAAGTAACCTCACAAGACATCACAAATTGCATTCCACAGTTCTAAAGATGTGTATATTTTCATCAGAATAATTTTCTCCAGCCCCATAAAATGTATTTATAGTCCTCTGCCTCTAATTTATAATTTTGACTGTTTATCCCTACTATATTAACTTGAGTCCCCCCTAGTATATGTACCTGGATTGTTTCCTTCCTTTGTTGAAATAAACTACCTATATTCAACAAGGCCCAGCATCAGCATTATGAGGGTCCTGAGACCAGGGCTTCATCACCGTCTCAGTTCCTTGTCTTTGGCTGACCTTCTGCCACGCGGTTCTATTTCTTAATTGCTTCTACCAAGTATTGTGCTTATGGCTCTCAGTACGTTTTGTGATATAAGTTTTCTGATCATTGTGTAAATGATCCTTTACTTATTATGTACTCCCCAAACTAGTCTTAAACTTCAAGCAATATCTTCATTTTTTTTTGAGACAGAGTCTCACTATGTCACATTTGATAGAGTGCTGTGGAGTCACAGCTCACAGCAAACTCAAACTCTTGGGCTTAAGCGATTCTCTTGCCTCAGCCTCTGAAGTACCTGGGACTACAGGTGCCTGCCGAAAGGCCTGGCTATTTTTTGTTGCAGTTGTCATTGTTGTTTAGCTGGCCCGGGCCAAGTTCAAACCTGCCACCCTCAGTTATGTGGCTGGCACCATAACCATTTTATTATGGCACCGAGCCTTCACGATTTTTTTTAATCTGTCTATATTGTGTATAGGCTTCTGCAACGTCCACATCCTCAGTAACCTCTTGCATACGCTTCCATTATTCCTCATCATTTCTTCCTGAGATGCGCAAACTCCGTCTGGATCACGAGAGTGAACGTATCAGATATGTTCTATGCACAGGAGCTCTTAACCATTGTTATATCTCCTGGAAATCCATTTAATGGCCTACTTGAGCCAGTCTAAGACTATAAATGTTTGCCATTTTAACCTGCTAAATTGTAGGGAAATTTGTTGTGCAGAAATAAATAAATAATCAGCTACAGTACAGATTATCAATCAATAATGATGTGTTGAATTAGCCAAAAATAATGTCTCTTGAAGGTATGTTTTTTGAATCATTGTAAGTATAGAAGAAGTGGAGGCCCAGTCAGTAGTCACAAAGGAATTACTGAGAAGACAATTCTTTCGACAGTTTGGTGTGAGCAAAGAGCATGCCAGGACCACTTGCCAAGGACTGATTTAGAATGGATTTGAGGCCATTCTGTAAAATAGCTTGGGGCCCACCACACAGGGAGGAGGAGGAGTCATGATGACAAAATGGAGCAGAATTAAGGGGCAAGATTTTCTTCAGCTAGGTAATACCCTTGCAATTGTTTCTGCAGTTGTTCCAAAGAAACTCCTGAGCCATGGCTACTTTCTGCTAAGTGAGGAGGTTTGAGGATCCTAGGACCAACCCTGGAAACATCCAACATTTGAATAAAAATGTTGAGGACTGAGTATAATCTATGTAGCAAGAGGGAATGGGAAGAAACCTTTTGGATAAGAATTAGAAATGGATGACTAGAGGAAGCTCATTTAAAAAAATGGTTAATACATTTCACTCAAGTAGAAAGTTAAGTGCAAAAATGTGGACAATGTACATAAGAGGCAGACGGAGGCGAGAATGCTGAGGACACGGCGTGTTAGGCTCTTAATTGGCCTTTACCTGAACTCCGTGTGGCAGCATCAGTGTGTTTTCCACAAAGCAATAACATGATCAAAGAAACAGTTTAAACTATTAACCTCACATTCCATAAAATGGATTGAAAAGTTTTCAGATTCGAAACAAAAAATTAGCTGAGAAGGCGAGGCAGAGCATAAGCACCTGAGTGGTAAGGAGTGAACTGAGGAGGGGCACGTGGAAATTGCTATTCTGTTCTCTTTTATGAAATTTCACAGCAATGAAATTTCAGAGGCAGAAATAATCAGAGAAATCTGGAGAGTAGGCTAGGTATGGTGATTAACACCTATAATCTTATTACTTCTAGAGGCCAAGGCAGGAGGATGGCTTGAGCCCAGGAGTTTGAGACCAGTCTGAGCAAGACTGAGACACTGTCTCTACTAAAAATAGAAAAATTAGCCTGGTATGGTGCATGCCTGTAGTCCCAGCTACTCAGGAGGCCACGGCAGAAGGATCAGATGACCCCCGGAGTTTGAGGTTGCTGTGAGCTATGATGACACTAATACACTTTAGCCTCAGTAAGGAGCAGAGCTACGCCCTGTCTTAAAAAAAGGGAAGAAAGAAGAAAGAGAAGGAGGAGGAGGAGAAATAATCTAGACCCCAACCAAAATGAGAGAGATTAAATGACACCAAAGATGACAACCAACCAGTAAGTTAGAAATTGAGAAACTGAATTAACTTCCAAAGGGATAAAGAGAGATGAATGGATAAAGAGAGATGAATATTTATTCATCTGCCTTATAACCAAATAAATGGAATAAACACAGACTATTTCTACATATCTGGATAGTACTTCAGCCAATCGAAATATGACCATTTCTTCGCAAATTTCTCTAAAGATAACTTTGACACCTTAGAAGCTTAGACAAGAGTTTTACAAAATGGGGTAAAAAGGCATTATTTTAGTCTTGCTTTTAAAATTGTAGCCAAAGAGCCCACATGTTCTCTCATTCATGTGAGAACTAGGAAAACAAAGCCAAATAAAAGATGCACTGTATATGAATGTAAATACTACATGGGAAAGTGAAACCCTTACAAAATAAATGAATCTGTTGATTAGAAAGAACATTTCAGGTGGAACACAATTTCAATTTAAGAAAAGCCTAGGGGGAATAATTGAGTTTTATCTTGTTGATATAGTATGCACCCATGTGTAATTACCGACTTTAAAAAGACATTTTAAATTGAATCGTAATAGAGCAGTAAGATAAATAATGTAAATGGAGAGAAGCAGAAAAAGATGAGAAAGATTTAACGTGTCAACAATATTGATGTTACTAATATTTTGGGACATGTAATACTTACTATAAATACACCATTTCTACTCTATACTAAACCCACTGATCAAAAGGTACATTTCTAAATCAAAATCAATTAAAAGGTTGGTTTCAAAAGAAGGCTTCCGGCCCAGCAAAGTACAAAGAAGAAACACTTAAGGCAAATGTGTGCAACAATTCACTCATCAAATTTGCAATGCTCTTTCATGCTCCCAAGATGAAAGGATTTCAGACAATACTCTTCATTCAGCCTCCCCTCCACCCTTCCTGACATTTTTTCCAGTCAGAACCCAAGTGCCTGTTCATATTCATGAAAGAGCCCACATTTGTACTGGCTTTCTGCTCTATGTCAAAGAGGGGTTAAGTAATTTACAATTAACATCACTAAACTGATAGATAAGGGACGTTGTCTCTAAAAGTGAAAATGTTAGTAAAATTTCTAGACATATCTAAACCATAAAAAATTGAGCTAAATTTTTGCTCGTTACTTCAAAAAATGATTGTATTCGATATAGATCAAGTCACGCTCAACATCAGCCATTTAAGCATGTAGGTATAATACTTTACAGTTTGCAAGTCACTTCTTTATCATTATTCTTCCAAACACTATCTAAATAAGAAAGAACTGCAAGAGGAAGAGATGAATGTCAGGACAGAAAAATACCAAGAATTACTAGTCACTCTGGGATTAAACTTTTACTTTAAATAACCAAAGCTACCCCTTGATGAAGATCCCAGCTGGCTTGTTCACTTAATCATCCAAAAAATTTTTAGCGGGATAGGTTCTAAGTGGACAGCCCATTTAATTTGTATCCATCCCACAGAGTCCACCGTAAGCCTGGGACATGTCAGGTGCTCAATAAGTGTTTCCAGGCAAGCTTCTAACCTGTACTGAAAAAGTGATGAAAAGCCACATTTCTACATTATGTTTCTTTTTCATCATAATCATTATTACAAATCATGTTCTCTGTGATCAGAAAGTTTACATTGATTTGGAAATAATGAATAGATACGAAATTAATGGAGAATAATTCACGATAAAATGAACTACAGTAAATAAGGTAATTATTAAGAAAAGACAATCATTCATCTAACAAAAATTTTCACCATAGATTTTCTCTAAAAACCAACTACCATAATCAATTTTTAGTTGAAGATTTCAGAAAACATCATCGATTAAAATTTGCTGATTTTCAATAATATACCTGCTGTCTATCAAGGGTCACTTCTATATTGTAAACAAGAAGTTAGATGACTTTCTTAGAGTTATATAGACCTACACTGTGTCTTCACTTTGACTATCAAAAATCTGAGGTCCTATACTTATCCTTAGCTGCACCATTTCCAATATATAATTTATTAAATTGATTAAATTCTTTCAGAAAACATTTATGGAACACTGATATGCAAGATACTATACTAATTAATTGCTCCTCACTTCATGTCTTTATCTTCTCTCATCCCTTCATAAAACCTTACAATTTCTTACTTTATTTGTTTGTTTGTTTACTGAAACAGATTCTTACTCTGTCACCCTGGGTAGAGTGCTATTGCATCATAGCTCACAGCAACCTCAGACTCTTAGGCTAGAGCAATCCTCTTGCCTCAGCCTTCCACGTAGCTGGAAATATAAGCATACGCCACAGTGACCGGCTGGTTTTTCTATTTTTAGTAGAGACAGGGTCTCACTCTTAACAAGGCTAGTCTGGAATTCTGAGGTGATCCACCTGTCTTGGCCTCCCAGAGTGCTAGGATTACAGGTGTGAGCCACTACCCCTGGCCCCATAAAACAACAATGTCAAATAGTAATATCATATGGCTTGAGGTTAACAGTGGTAGCATTGATGTTAATGTAACAACAAAAAAATTCTTCTAACAAAACTAGGCCACCAGATGCAAAAGCCATTTTATTCCAAGTTGTTACATTTTAGGAGTTCAGTTAATCCAAATTTAAATATGATTACATTTTCACTTAAAATCCAACATGATCATTCTGAAAAAAGAAATGATAAACCATGTTAAGTATTCAAATCTTTATTGAAATGATGTGCCAATCAGATTTTTTAAATTACAATTGAAATGACATTATATATTTCAGCAAGAATGGGGCATCTTTTTATAGAGGCAATGTTGTAATTTATTAAGTCTATCAATTAAGGATGAAAATCAGATTTTTAAATATAACCAGTCCATAGTTTATACTTTGCTGAGTTTCAAAGCTTATAAAATTTTTTTTGATCCTTTAATAGCTAATTACAATATCTAACCTTTATAGACAAAACACATCTATTCCTCCAATTAGGTTAATTTTTATGTTAGTTATAGTCATAAACCAAAATCACATAATAGTAACAGTATGAAATTCTACAAATCGTATTTTCCTTTTAAATTTTCAATCCTGAAAGAAGTAGAAGAATGTGAGAAAACCAAGAGGGATTCAAAAGTACCTAAATAATTTGACACAACTGCCTGGAATAGTCTCAAACCTACGTATTAATATTAAGAACAGTTCTGCATTTATCACCCACAGGCATCATTTTGTGTCCCCATAACTTCCTTTTCCTTTTCCTCCCTTCTTTCCTCGCTGCGTCCTTCCATCCTTCCTTTGTTTCTTCTTGCCTTCTATTTTTTTCTTTTAATTTCTAATTCATTGTTCTCTGATTTTTCCATGTGCCCAACATTATGGGAAAGAAAAGTAAACTTCAGTAGTAAAAAGAAAACCATTGGCTTTGTGTTAATTTCGAGTATGTGTTTAAAACATGGAAAGATTGTCTCCCTCTCTAGAAACAATTTGTTGAGTCACTAATGGCCGATGCCTCGTGTAGGCAATGAAAGAAAGGAAATTTTATTTGATAAGTTTGGACTAAAGCTGGGGCCTACTGGTTGATACAGGAGTGGATCAGCCTGACAAACCACTATTTGGAATGCCTTGGAACTAATATCCATTCCCCAGTTAAGCACATTCTTTAACAGCCATGTAGATTTTGAATGTTTCAAGTCAGAGAGAAAAGGTGTGGAGAGACAATGGCTGAATCCAAAGAGAAGGGCCAAGCAAACTCAGAAGACAAGATGCGGAAATGAGGAGGCTCTCACAGGGCCTTCAGAAACCTTGATACACAACTCCTTTGTGGTGGGTACTGAGCTGGTATGGACCTCTGGAAAGTCACTTCTTTACTTATGAAAGGACCTTAAGCCCACATTTGAACAAAATTGGAAATATATCCCTATTCTTGTAAACCCAAACCCTTGACCATAAAATAAACAACAGTGGTTTGAGTAATTCAGCAACACAGCCCCTTATGATTGGAGAGTGATCATTGTAGAACCTTTTCTCAGGCTAAAAATGTAATTGGTTATGGATCAATAAGTAATTTCTTTTAGTAGGAAAAAAAGCTCTTGTTTTCATTTTATGTGTTTATTTTTTGAAGTAGCAAGCACTTAAGTCAGAACTAAGCAAATATATTTTGAAAGTTCAGATTATTTTAAATAGTAAGATTCCTTCTTGCACTAGTTAAGTTTGTCTTAACTGACCATTTATTTATGAAGCCGTAAAAATCCAGATGCTTTCAATTTTGACTGTTAGATAGTTGCTGAAAGGCAGCTGAAGGTACATTCCCAAAGTTCCCATTTTAGCAACTACATTTTAAATTGAAAATTTATGATGGTTCAATAACGGTTGCGCTGAGGATTTTTTGTCGTCATTGTTTTGTTCTGTTTCATTTTTTCCAAGATTAGCCATGAATTTAGCCCTTGCGGTCAGAGTAAACTCCTAATCAGCTTATGCGAAATGCCAAAAGTCTGATGCAAATTAAGATGAAGAAAATAAGTCAATTAAATTTTTGATAATTAAAACTTTGTAAAACACCATGTTGATGGAGTTTGGCAGTTGGTGATTTTTCCTAATTATTTTAGAACTAGTGCAAAAAAGTCCACTAGCTGTTTTAATAGGAAAAAACATGATAACCTAATCAAGTGTCCTTTGAGGTCTGAGTACAGATAAAGGGAGAACTTATGGGGACAGAAACAAAGAAATAAAACAAATTTACACGATCACTTAGAGCAGGGGAGATAGAAAAGAAATGGGGAGACTTATATGCTTCTCCTGAAATCTTACAGAAGATAGATACTTTAGAACAAGAACTATGATGATAAGAACACTTCGGAGTTTTTGAATATGTTATATTTTCCTGTGTTTGTTAGTTTGATATATTGGCAAAATATTAGTATCTCTTAACAATAAAATACTGTGTGTTCTTCTTTACAAATAATTCAAGGAAATGGAAATAAAGAGCTGCAACCCTACTTATTAGTAATTTTTAAAGTCCAGTGATAGGAGGAAGAGCTCCTGAGCTATAAAGTTAATTTTGGCAACTTTAAAAAAAAAAGAATGCATTTCATTCATGAACTACTCTTTGCAGTCAACTATGTGCTTAGTGAATTATTGTGGGAGGCTTAGAATTTCAAGAAGTAGGAATGGTCCTGGGACAAATGGCAAGACTGCATAACTCACATTTACATATCAAAATGAATACAAAATGGCATAGAAAGAATGTTTTTGCCATTTTCCATCATATCCGTAAATATTGTCTTTCCCACCTCCCATTTCATATGACTTTAGCCTACTCTTTTCTCTGCTGAGAAAATAAATAAATACAATGAATCCAGATCTTTGGATGTCACCAGTATTACAGCCTCCTCCTTCCCAACCAGAGAGTATAGTATCTACTCAGCAATAGCTAATTTTATTAACTTGGCAAATTTGCCTAAAGACACTAAAATGACTCAAACCCCCCAAATAAAATTTTTGTTCACACAAAGTAGAGGGATTCACAGTCAAAAAGGAAAAAAAAATCTTATTATAAAGAGCATGCTTAACAACAGTACTTAAGGTCTTATTATCTCTACATTGTATGCTGGGAAAAGAAAACGTCCAAGAAGCAAAATTATAAATTATTTACAAAAAGCTAATCATCAAATGTGAAAGCTGAATCTATTCAAAGTACTTACTATGTGCAGTTCCAAGTAGTCCCCCAGGCCTGAAGAACTGTCCACACGCACCAACACAGCTTCCTTCTGAACAGTGCTGAACCCTATGGCCAGTCTGTCTGCTCGGGTGCTGGGCCGGTCATTAGGAGGCCACTTATATGTGATTTGTCCACCACCTTTGCTAAAGATGTACGTTGTCCCAGCTGGAAAACAAAAAGCAAAACCAATTAGTCTTAATATATCAAGTCCATACTTCAGCAAGGTTTTTTATGTTGATGTATCAGTAAAGTGCTGACTTTACACACAAAACTTTGGCAAAGCAAATCACAGATTTCAATCACACGTACTCAACAAAGTGAGCAGAGAGTTGTTCTTAAAGAGATAGAGAGGTGGCTCATTTTTCACCCTCATTACATTTCCCCACAGGTGTTTCAGAACAAGGAGTAGATGACTTATTTTTCCATGGAGTTGGACAAGCATGAGATGTAATGAGCCTTTATTTCTTCCTACCAGTTTTTAAGAAATGGGTTAGTAGAAAACACTAACTGGACACTTCCAAAAGTCAGCAGGAACATAGATCAAACTGTTTGTGAAACAAGAGCTGCAGGCAGATAGCTGTTCATATAGCACAGTGGAGCAAATTGCAACAAATATGCTCCGAACCCAACTTTTATGGGGAAATGATCTATTCACATGCGACGGATGATAACTAATGGGTAAACAGCCACAAGGCCCAGTAGTCATATCAAGAAAATACAGATAACAGATCCTATCTAGAGAAGTCAGGCCTTATTTAACAAGCAACATCTAACAGCTGTCAGACTGTTCAGGATGAAACTTTTTAGAATCACTTCCCCCCGCCAAAGTGATTACTAACCTAAAACACTATAAATAAGGTCTCATTCTCTGAGACCTCAGACTTGACTTTATAGTAAGTAGTGATGCCAGTAAATTATCCAACATAATTTAAAAAGACTTGTTTCAAATAAATGTTTGCAGCATCTAACATACTACATTCCTACCTCATTGCACCACTGGCATCTTGCACTGAATGTAATAAAATGAATTCCTCGAATGAGAAGATTTGGAAGAGACATGCAAAGATTTATATAAGTGATAAGAGACTGTATGCCCCACAAAAGGGGACTGAGAAATGTTTATTTGCTTAGCCTATGAGCAACCCTTAGGAAACATTTATTCAGGGGAAAGTGCACCTATTGTGATGGATGATGTTATGTGTCAACTATCAACTTGACTCAGCTGTAGGGATAGCCGGACATCTGCTGCAATATTATTTCTGGATGCATGTGTGAGAATGGTTCTGGAAGAGGTTAGTATTTGAATTGGTAGACTGATTAACCAGACTGCTCTACCCAACAGCCAATCAGCTGAGGGCCGGAACAGAGCAGAAAGGCAAAGGGAAGGAGAGTTCATTCTCTGACTTGCTGCCTGATTGCTGACACCACATGGCTCTTCTCCTGGCTGTGTGGCTTCTTATTCTCACACCTTCAGACCTATCTAGCATCTACACCAGGCATCCTCAAACTTTTTAAACAGGGGGCCAATTCACTGTCCCTCAGACCGTTGTAGGGCCAGACTATAGTTAAAAAAAAAAAAACTATGAACAAATTCCTATGCACACTGCACGTATCTTATTTTGAAGTAAAAAACAAAACGGGAACAAATATAATCACACCGCTTCATATGGCCCGCGGGCCGCAGTTTGAGGATGTCTGATCTACACCATTGCTTTTTCAGTACTCAGGCTTTCAAACTTACCCATGGCTTTGCTGGCTTTCCAGCTTGCAGACTGCAGACCCTACATATACATGTACACACACACACACACACACACACACACACCCCTCTGTATATCCTATCACCAACTATGTGACAGACATTGTGAGGAAAGCAATAAGAGAGAATAGTAACAATTAGGCCATAAAACATCTTGTGTTTATGGAAAAATTGTTTCTACCAAGAGTAACATTTATGTGTAAAAGTTGTGTCTACAGCAGTATGTTTTTAAGATATCTATGCCTTAAATTTCTGTGGTTACCAAAATATTAATTAAGTGAAGTTGACTTACTATCGCATTTGTGTACATTTAATGCTGATGATATTGGTTCTGTGGCTGCTTTTTGGAGGCAGCCATTCTTGGCTTTCTGTCTCACCCACTTCCATAGGTCCTTAGGAAACTTTAAAGACCCCTGCAATACGTGTCTTGTACACGATGGTTACAAGGCCTTGGTGTATAGACTTGACCCCATAAACACAACAGGGGGAATTGAATGTAAAAGTGATACACCAGAATACAACCTGTATTAAAGTGCAATGGTATAGAGGTACTATCTATTCATTGTTTTATACCAATATGTGAAAGAAGTTTATTTCCCTCAAGTAAGAAAGGGTAAATCATATTTCAAAGGGCTCAGTCAATGTACAAGCAAAGAAAATTCAGAACATTCAGACTGTGTGTCAGAAACGCCACAAGTTTCCTGACCATGCATGTCCCATATCATCAGAAGCTTGTTTCTGAATATCAATCAGAAAATACTATTTGAATGATTTGTTTCTGCTGGGTAATTTTTGCAGATGATTAAGGATTAATGTATTTAGTAAAATCTATGTCAAAAAAATAGGACAAGAACATATAAAAGTGGAGATAGCTATAAAAGGAGGTTGCTGTGTTCACCCTCCATGCTGAGACTCAGTAATTAATTTTCTTCCTTTTAACTGACTGTGTTCTTTAGTGACTATGTATTTCTGATGAAATAAGAAAAATATTCAAAACTAGAGATACTGTTATACTTAGCAATATAAATCATAAAATGTTTCTAAGAATTCAGATGTTTTCTAGAATTACCAGAGTTAGCAATATAAAGTAACATTAGCTTGCATTAAATGGTAATTTTTATCCTTAAAAAAAATCATCTTCACAAAGAATTTCTCACTTTTTTTCGTGTATAAAACGTAGGTCAAACATTACCTCCATGTTATACTTGAGGACATTTAGTTTTAAGGACTGCCTTGTTACCTGAAGTTGCAAACTTGGTTAAGTGGCAGAACTGGTATAAAATCAGTATCCAGACTCCTGTTCCATTACACACACACACAAATATATTTATTTATTACAGAAAAGTTTCTGTTATCATTATAAGACAGTCAAGGAAAAGTTAATTGGATATGTCAGTCTGAATTTATCAAGGACAACTGTTACCATATTCTAATGTCTTATATCCATAAAGTGGCATTTACATCTCATTATCGTATACTCTCTTTTCACCTCAGGATGCTTTTAAAAAGTGAAAAATCATATGTAAATGTGAAATGACAGAACATTTAATATATGCAGATTAACATCTAGTTAGGGTACACTTCCCAAACTCAGGGAACTATGAAAGTTTCAAGTTGCTCAGTTATAGAACTTGAGGATAATAATTTAAAGGTTTCTATTCCCAGAAAGATAAATGTCACAATACAAATATCATAACTTAAGATTTGATTTCATCTCATATCTTAACCTTTTTCAATGACTGTAAGGTGACAGCTAGCATCCAATTAACAATTAGTCCTGCTTCTCGTGACTTTACGTATAGCTGTTTAGGTTTCACTAAAACAAAGCAGAACAATTGCAACTACTGTCTGCCAAATACGATTATTATTCCCAGTTTCTTCGCTTCCAGATGCATCTGGTGAGCATTCCTTTTCTTTTCTACGCACAGCGGTGCATTGTACTATCCTCACCGGCCCAATTCCATAGAAAGTGAGAGAGGGAGCTGTCCAGCCCGCCCTTAGCTCTCTTCCTTCTGCGTACCGCTACAGGCATCTGGCTGTCTTTTCTAAAAGTTCACTTTGCGTCACACTGTGTCACACTTAAAGCCCTCCTTCTATCAAGCTAGAAAATAACTCTCATAATCAAATATAGTAGATTAGATAACTAAAGATTTAAAATTGACTTAACAGGTATCTTTCTGAACCAAGGACATGATATAATCACTGCAGCAATATATTAGTAATTGTAAAGTAATTAGTAATTAATAAAGTTTCCGAATATAAACTCTGGACTCAGAGAGACTTAGATTCAAATACCAAATGTGGGGCAGCGCCTGTGGCTCAGTCGGTAAAGGCGCCGGCCCCATATACCGCGGGTGGCGGGTTCAAACCCGGCCCCGGCTGAACTGCAACCAAAAAATAGCTGGGCATTGTGGCGGGCGCCTGTAGTCCCAGCTACTCGGGAGGCTGAGGCAAGAGAATCGCTGAAGCCCAGGAGTTGGAGGTTGCTGTGAGCTGTGTGAGGCCACGGCACTCTACCGAGGGCTATAAAGTGAGACTCTGTCTCTACAAAAACAAACAAACAAACAAAAATTGTCAAATACCAAATGTGTAATTTACTAGCCTCATAATCTTGACTAAGAAATTTATTCTGTTTTTGGTTTCCTGACTTAAAAGAAAAAAATGAGGCTTGGCGCCTGTAGCACAACGGTTACAGCACCAGACACATATACCGAGGCTGGCGGGTTTGAACCCAGCCAGGTCCTGCTAAAATCAATGACAACTGCAACAAAAAGTAGCTGGGCATTGTGGCTGATGCCTGTAGTCCCAGCTACTTGGGAAGCTGAGGCAAGAGAATCGCTTAAGCCCAAGAGTTTGAGGTTGCTGTGAACTGTGACGCCACAGCACTTTACCTAGGGCAGCACAGTGAAACTCTGTCTCAAAAAAAAAGAAAAAGAAAAAGAAAAAAAAGAAAAAAAACGAGGATGGCAATTCTATAAAGCTTCTGTCAGAATTAAATGAGAAACTGCATAATAACATCTTAGTCCAGTTCCTGGCATGTGGCAAATGCCCTCAAATTTTAGAGAGAATAGGTGTTACGTGGGTGGGGTATGTGCTGTACAAATATAAAATAACTAACACCGCAACGTTTTAATTTTATTTTAATGTAAAATCCTTTAGAAAAGTCACATGTATTTCAAACTTGTGTTTAAATCAAATGCTTTTTTCTAAAATTTAGTTTCTTACATTGTAGTTTTGATTAATCTTTTCATTGTTTCATTCTTTGATTAGCAATTTTTAACATAAGCCTATTATATTATTATTTATGTTCACTATTAGTTGATAATGGCAGGGATATTAAATTATGTCACATAAGACCTTTCATGAGAAAAGAATATAAGTTCATCACAATAAAACATCTAGCATAGCGAGATTTACACCATGGTGTCATATGAATTCACTTGGCCATGAAATAAAGGATATAGTCTACCGAAAATAAACTGCAAACTCCCTTTATGATCAAAAGTCTCCTTTACATCAACAAATTCTATTATCTGAGTGAATGAAATGTGAAGTGGCAGTACATCTTAATCACAGTTCCAGTATGGAGAACGTGGAGGAATGTTCCACCTTTATTATTTATGCCAGCTGTACAGGAGAGCACTAAGACATCAGTGCCATGACTGCTAATGAATCTATTGCCAATTAACAGTGACATTCATCAGACACTGAATGGATGAATGACTCAAACTTAACTTGGTTTTCAGTAATCTTCTCTTATAAGTTGTACAACAGGTCTCCATTACTCAAGTTTAAATTCATTACCAAAGCTGGAGCTATCAGACACAAACTAAGCAGTGTCAACATACTTTACACTACAAAATAAATGTTTGTAAAAATCATACATGGGGGCCAGTGCCTGTGGCTCGACGGAGTAGGGTGCCGGCCCCATATGCCGGAGGTGGCGGGTTCAAACCCAGCCCTGGCCAAAAACTGCAAAAAAAAAAAAAAAATCATACATGGGTTTCCATTTCTAATGGTTGACATACCTGTGATGTTATAATAAAAAGTATTTTTAGCTGTTATTGAACATACTATTTACATAAAAAGCTCTCTCCCCTCCTGCTCTTTTTTGCCAACCGTCCTAAATGTGCCCACTTTAGCCTCACTTTCTTTCTGCAAAGGTTAATATTAATATATTCCCCCAAATAGACTGAACCTTTCTGAAAAAGAAAAGCAATCAATTTGTACAGGTCTGCTTGATTATCGCTGGACCTGGATCCTTGCTACCTGAACAATAATATTATTAATTTCTGAATACATTAGCTTCTAACTCATAACATAAGTATATGAATAAAAGGTTACTTTTGAAAGCCTATAATTCTCCAAATGTCACCGTGTAGCCAACAGAAACATTCATGCCATTATGTTCCTATTAAATGTAACAGGGATATAACACTTTTTCCAGTAAAAGTTTCCAAGCAGTCAGATGGACATTAAAAGTAAAACAATTATAGGTAAGGCAAACCTTTATTTTTCCTACAACTTTTTCATGATGCTCTTGTTAAATTTAAATTTTCTAAACAATTTCTACCTAGGTGGAGGAATCATTTGGAGTCAAGTTCATAAAAAGCTAAAGCAAAGAGAAGACAATGCTGTATACAAAAGAGGCTTAGACACATATCAAGGTAAAACTTCTAAGCTGGTGAAACTTTGGAAAAAATCCTTAATCACTAAAGTAACAACTTATTACATTTTATTTTCTTTTTAAATTATTGTAAATTCTTTGCAAGATCATAAGGAATTATTGCATCCAACGGAGCACTACAGTTTTCTTACCGCTAAAATCTCATGTGAGTATTATAAATTCAGGAAAAGTGACTATTAGGAGAGATTAATGGAATCAGAATAATAGGATCCTCTCCCTATAATATGAAACCAGTTATAAATCTAAAAATTGACCACAACAATTACTGATATTGAGAAGAGACCGCCCTCAATGATATACATACATCTAAGGGTGCAAAAAGGCTAGAAAAGGGAAATAGAGATTATATACCATAAGTTGAGATTCCTGATAGAAGAGGAAAGCTTGACAGATAAAGAAATTAGAGAATGAGACACATCTTTGAGAAAGATAGCAGGTAGGTTTTGAATAGTAGCCTTCTGAAAGGAGCTCAGAAACAAGGCATGTCTCTGAGATGGTTTACCATGGACCCCCTGTCTCATTCAAGACTGGTCAACAGCTAAAAGTTATAGTTACATAGGAGGAATCAGTTCTGATGTTCTGTTGCATCATAGGGTGACTATGATTAACCATACTATATCGTACATTTCAAAATAGCTGGAAGAGAGGACTTGGAATGTTCTTACTTTAAAGAAAATGAGAAATTTATCAGGAGGTGGATATGCGAAACACCCTGATTTTATTTTTAAACAATATATATATAGTCACTGAAACATCACACTGGATCCTATAAATATGTAAAATTAGTATGTCTCAATAAATCCAAAATAAAAATAAATAAGTTAAATCCAAAGAAAGAGCAATGGGAAGTTTGTCATATATGACAAGTTATTATAATGTTCTATCAGAATTCTAGACTTGCCCAGGTGTGGTGGCTCAAGCCTATAACCCTAGCACTTTGGGAGGCTGGGGTGAGTTGATTGCGTGAGCTCAGGAGTTCGAGACCAGCCTGAGAAAGAGCAAGATCCCATCTCTACTAAACATAGAAAAATTATCCAGGCATTGTGGCAGATGCCTGTAGTCCCAGCTACTTGGGAGATTGAGGCAAGAGGATCACTTGAACCCAGGAATTTGAGGTTGCTGTGAGCTATGATTTCAGAGCCTTTAGCCAGGACAAAAGAGGGAGACTCTGTCTAAAAAAAAAGAACTTTAGATTCTTAGAAACTAAGGAAATTCATTAAATTTTTGAACATAAATTATTGGCTATTTATTAAATTAAATGCAAATTAAGAAAGACCAAGGAGAGTCAAAATTGTGAGACCTTGTTTTTGTGTGTTGGAACTTGGCAAATTGACAGGGGATGAGGTCACTTACCATCACTGTTCTACTAAACAGCAATCACATACACTGTCCAAGGTCATCACAAAGATTGTTACGCCTTATTCAAATCAGACATACTGTTATGCTTCCAGGATTCAGGAGGACTCATCAGGTAGTAACAATTCATGTTCTCCAATTGTTCAGTGAGATCAAAGGAAGACGAACCAGCTAGACTTCAAGGTAGACTTGGGAGGTGGTAAAATCAGAAGAGTGTGGAGCCCTCTCCAGTGAGCCAGCCCACCTGAGATTCTGCTCTAGCCCAGCCAAGACAGCATTTTAAAATGAAAAATGGTACATGCTTAATTTAATAAAAAAAAATAATCAAAATAAAACTATGGAGAAAATGAAACAAATAAAAATTATCATGTCCTATGAGGTCCAAAATCATTTCTCTCAAAGACAATTTCAATTGCACTTAATGACCTCAATAAAAAATAAATGTTCTCTTGGCCTATTGTCCCCAAACTTTAATCTAATAAAAAATGGCTTTCTAATACATAGTCTATGTTTTCCCTAAAAAATAAAATAAAATAAATACTATGTTATGGAAATTATTATACGTTTACTAATGCATCATTACTATTTGAGATTTTGATGTTTATGGAAAAAATATGCTGTTTGAAAATAATGTACATGCTTCTGAAATGAGCATGCCCCTCTCTAGTAACTGAAGGAACTCTTTAGATTGTAAAGGATGGCCGAGCCAACTGTACTGATGGCACACTCCATGTTCATCTAGACATCACCTAGAAGGAGATGGGAATGGTGTTCACTGGGATTGTCCAAAACTGTGACTCTAATCAATGCTCGATGTCAACTGTGTTCATTTGAGTAAGTCATTCTATTTTTTCCTTTATAAGGAAATTAATTAAAATAAGAAATACTTCTAAGCCTCCCTATCTCTTAGTTGTCTGATAAATGCCAACCATGTGAAAAGAGCTAAGAACACAAAACCCAAAAAGCGCAGCTCTTTTCCTCTGCAGATAGGACCTGCACATTACAAATAAATATCAAAGCAAAACAGTTTGTGCGATATGTCAGATAAAGGGTGTTCAACCATCTCACCATCTATTTTGTATTTTTGAATATTTCTTGGAAAAGATGATAATATTAAAGGCACTGATTAATAGTGACCTTAGCATGAACATAAAATAATAAACAAGAAAAAAAATCTATATCTATATATTTTTTGAGGTCAAAGTCATGTGAATAGTTGAATATTTTTGAGATAATGTTCAAGCCAGTGAATGGTATTTTAGAAAGTCTATGTAATAAGTAACATTTCATGCAGTGATTTCTTTGCCATGTACTTTAAAAAGAATTATTATTTTCCTCTCAAAACATGTTATTTAGAAAATATCCCCTCTAGGAACAGTTGAGTTCAATAGCTTGAGCTGCCCAGTGAGAGAAACTTGTTTCAAGATCGAATTCAAAGTCCAGAAAACCTTTTAAAATGATTCTTGGTCTAGGTTACGTGGCTGAGAAGAAGAACAAGTAAGTAAGTGTAGCCCTCCTGCCAATCAGATCAGAAAAAACTCCATGAAGACAAGAAAGTGATCTGCAGTTAAAAATAAAACAAAGCAAAACAATCTGACAACCAATAACCCCAAGAACATCAAATGCTTACATCTTCCCTTCTGAAACTGGACTCCCTCAAGCAGTTAAGTGAACTTTATTTAAAAGTCTCTGGCAAGTAATTCAGTAATCAATTTGCATTAGAGCTACAGGCTCTAGGAAGAGAAAAAGTCACACCATCAGGTACTTCATAAAACAATTTTATTTTGAAGATCCTAAAATAAGCTGTGTAAGTTCCTTGTAAATTCTTGAATCATTAGCTAAGCAGTAGAAGTTGCAGTTGCCTCGTGATGTCCTTCAACTTACTTTAAATGTTAATTGTGGAAATGGCTTTCATCAGGTTTCAGGAGTCAACAATTTTCCTTACTAGAATTATGTTCTAAAAACATTTCTAGGTGAAAAAATAAACTGACATTAACATAGACTTAATGCTGAAGCCCTTTTGGGGTAAAGTGAGTGAAAATTTCCTTTTACAAATAACAAAACTGAGGCCCGCAGAACTCAAGTGTCTTCTCAATGTCATCCAGATGGGCGCAGGCTGCACTGAACTCTTTCCTAGTGCTCTTTTCACCACACACGAAGAGCTAAGATCAAATGACTACTTCTTGTTTAGAAAAATAAGCTGTAACTCACAAATCAAGGTCTCATTTCAACTCTCTTTAGAGTTTTTCTAAATGATACTTTCCTGGTCTGGTTTGGGGAGACTTGAAGTCTCCATAACAATACTTAGATATGATTCATTCACACTTTGACATTTTCAGATTCTGTGCTGAATCTTTAAATGGTAATAGGTCTTTACCATGTTTTATTGTAAGCATCCTGCCCAAGTTGCCACTCTGGTCTTTGGCTCATTCTCAAGCTTTGGAATTTTGTGGACCAGAGATGTAAAAGACAAATCTTCCTTCTTATTATCCCATAATAACTGTTGTTCTACAATAGAAAGGCTTTATGACAGTCACTTCTTGCCCTTAGCAGTGGAATTAAGTCCTTCATACAAAACAGCAGGTGGTTATTTTCAATTATTTGCATAATTAAAATAAATGGAGGGCATCATACAAACAATATAATTCACAATAATTTCAGGCCAAAAGCAGCTTAACTTTTGTTTAATTTCACTCTTAGTTTCCCTCCTTCCTCGTCTTCCTGACTATGTCCTACGTGTAAGTCATTCTCCAGCTGACGAGGTCCTGATTAAAACCCTTTACTGCTATTTTAGACTGGAACTAAAAGGAATATGAGTTTTTTGGCTAGTGTTTAATTAGTTTGAGTTGTTGACTCAGAAATCACTTTCACTAAGCTCTAAGTCTATTACCCAGACATCGGCAGGTCCTCCCAAAGCGACTTCACCTTTGCAGGTTTATGCTTCTCCGCTGTTACTAGTTTTCTATTCAGCCATGCTTCCAACCAAGATGAATTCTGTCTTTTTAACATATGAATAAATTGTGTTTCATTTTTATGTTCTTGGACGTTAGAGTTGTCTTTTGCCAAAATTTCCAACTTAAAAAGTAAGCACCCTGAAGATAAGGGTCTTGCTTTTAATTCTTGATATCCTCATCAGACTTAGGTGCTTTTATTCATTTGCTAATCATTGATAATGACTTAACATATTCTTCAAACAACTGATACAGTGATGAATAACCATTTGATTCCTGATTCTCAGATTGGGCTAATAAAGATTTATGTATGTGATCCATTCCATGCCTGCAACCATCAGCAAGATGGAGTGTCTGCAGATATATTATAAGAAATCCAGATAATTTCAGCAAATTCAACAAACTCAGAGAGAACATAGACTGCCTGAATTGTTCTGATAGTGAACACAATTCCCCATTTCATATGCTTGTGTCAGTGTGTAAGAAAGAACTGTGATGAAGTCATGAGATTCTTCATTCTGGTAAGGATGATCACAGGAGAATCAGTACCAGATCTCACAGTGTGCTTGAATAACATAGCCCAAAGTTCTACATATTCTATAGCAAAGACTTGGGTATAGCCTAGTCCAGGGGCTTTAAGAATTTAGTAAGCAGCAGAGAAACCTAGAAGACCGTTCCATAACCAGGTAATCAAAGTTCACACTGGTTATGTGAGATATCTAATTCGGGTCCTCCAAATATGATGCACTGAGTAGGGTACTACATCAGTCCATAGAACTTTTGCCAAAATGCATAGTGTCATTCTAACCATATGAAAGCTATGTATCATATCTCTTGAAGTGTAGTGGAGAATCTTTGGGGATATGAAAACTGAAGAGCATTTACAAGTACACAAAAGACTTTTATTTGTTCTACATATAAGAAGTTTGTTAAAAACAGAGCTCTTTATAAACAAATCATTTTTAAGCCTTTAAATTGGACATATTCTGAAAATATAGATTAAAATAGAAATCACGTAAAAAGAGCAGCTAAATCTGGGAAACTCATTCATTTATCAGCACGCATCATTATATCAATCACTGAAATTCTTATGAAATAGTTCCCAGTCTTAAAATCATGTAGATACATAGCCTTGAGTCAGAATATATTTGTCCAATCTTATGATTAGAGCTTACTTGCATTAGAGTGAGCTAATTCCTTCTAGTTTGGAATCTAGGAGAGACACTAGTATCTTCAAAAGACATAAGAAAATAGTGCAAATGTCAATGTGTTTCTAATATGCTACTGATATTTGCACCTGTAGAAATTGTCCATACTGTGGTTGTAATGAAAGAGAAGATTTAAAAGACAGGGAAGCGTGGTAACTATGAAGGAAATATTCTTCATATGTCTTCTAATAAAACAAACAAACGAAAATCATGTGAGATTATTTTCAGAAGTTTCTTGAAGTTTGAAAGCCAGATTACTTAGTGAGGGGGTAGAGAAAGATTCTAACCCCAAATAATAAGGGGGGATTTTTGACATAAACAAACAATACCACCAATAAAAACAATGTTGAAATAACATCGGAAGGATGCTGCTAGAGACAGGGAACATGAAGGCGATACAACACGTAATTCGCATAGTCAGTAAAATTAACTCTATATCCGGGGGGGGGGGGTGGTGGTGGTGGTGATAGAATGTATATTACGTAGCTCTAAAATCTAACTTTTCCACAACTGTCACTACCGATGCGATCAGATGTCACCTGTAGAATTTCTCTTTCCTATTTCTTTTCTTATAGCCACACTTCATGTTGTATCGCCTTTAATGTTCAATGTTTTAAAAAAATACTTGTCTTCCCTGACTTGCTACCATCCTACCTCTTCTTAATTTAAAATTATCTTACTATGTACAAACCACCATCAGTTTTATTTTTTGATATAGGATCTATAGTTTTTCCTCTATTCAAAGACCTTCAATGATTAAAACACTGTCCACCAAATTAAGAATCTTTAGGGTCGCTTTGACTAACCCCCATACTACCCAAACTATACTTCAGCCAAACTGGAGAATTAACTTGTTTTCCTAAATGTCTCCATTTCTTTTTTTAGAAGATAAAATTTATTATGAGTCTGGAAAGATAAAAACAAATTTACGGGGAAGTATTTCTATGATTTTCTGGAATAGGAAGGAAATCCTTTCTATAAATGGAAAGTCACTTTTTTTTAGTGTTTAAGTAAAACCATTTCCCATCTCTTTGTCTCCTAAATAAAATCCCTAGATAAACACAGAGCACAAATCATATAGTAGAATTAGGACTATTTAAAACCAGCATTACGGCAAGATTACATAAGTTCTAGATTATATAAATTCTATATACTAAAAATTCTATGAAATGCAAATTTCTCTTAACAAGGAATTATATAACTTCATGACCGTAGAAAAATGTGATACTGATTTCATAAGAAAGAAACTGCATTTAGTAAGTGTTTTGGTGATATATTTCTATTTATCACAATTGCTT
Organism: Nycticebus coucang; assembly: GCF_027406575.1. Taxonomy (NCBI): domain Eukaryota; kingdom Metazoa; phylum Chordata; class Mammalia; order Primates; family Lorisidae; genus Nycticebus; species Nycticebus coucang. The sequence continues at coordinate 48,785,610 of NC_069783.1, forward strand.
CATTCCATCATTATCAGAAATTAAACCATTTCTCATCCTTTTAAGTGTTGATTTATGCTTAGTAGAAAAGTAATAGAAGCAGCAACATAAATGAAATAAAATATATGTAACTTTAGTTTGTTTATTCGTTCCTCATCTCAGACTTCCTGAAACAACTTGTGAAGACAACAGTACAAATAAAACTCAACCAATCCTGTGAGGTAGCTAACCACATACTTTTATAACAACAGTTATAAGAAGAAAAAATCAGGAAAGACAGGCCATTTATTTTGACAAAAAAAAATGTGTATTTATAAGATTTATAATCCAAAGCTGGACATTTTTTAACATGTGAAAACTTTGGGCAATGCAATTCAACAAAGGAAATGGATGTTGAAAGTGATGAGAAAAAAAAAATGATTCTTTATAGAGATCCTTATATTTCACCACCCATTTCATGATATACAACTCTGTATGAGAGTCGGTTTTGAAGTTGAAATGACAGAAACATTAGAGGGTGGATTAAAGCACCAAGTCAGACCAGGATAAGTATCAAACCAGTTTTCTCTTGTATTTAGTTCACAGAGTTCTATCTTCCTAGAGTAAAACTATAAGGTGGTTCCACTTGGCACATCAGATTCTTAAACACTCAAGGTCCTCAATTCAAGAGAACCTCATGTTTGAAACAGACGTCACATCTTTAAGCTCTGGAGTCTTTAAATAGCATCACTGAAAACAGCGGAGAAAGACTTATAGGACAGAGAGGACATGGCAGAAAGGGGTGACAGAGGCTTCAAACTTAAAAACACTCAGATCTAAGGTCATTTTCAAAAGTTTAATTCATTTTAAATGGGTTATTGCATTCAAATGAAGTCTGCATGCCATCTGTCCTTGAAGTCATTTAAATTAATTTTATGACACTTATGGGGAAGAGAGGCCATTTTTAATTCAGTATAGTCTTCTTACTACTATCAATCACTAATTAGAATTAATTATTATTAATAAGACTGTGACTCTTCCTTTTTCTCAAATATCTTAAATCATTTATCAAAGAATGACATGACTTTCTCTTCTTTAGAATACTGTAGTCGTAGTCACATGACTTTTGGGTAGATGCTTCTAAAGTGATGATTTTAGTCAGAGGTGTAACAATAATGCTGTCTAAAAGCGACATTTAACCAGGAGAGCAGTATTTTTTGAAACAGCAGGCAGTATAAAAGTGCTTTGTGAATATTAACATATTTTAGCAAATTAGTTTGCACTCATTATCATAAGCAATTACTTACTGTTTAGATGCAGCTCATATTGAATTGGCAAGCAATTTGCAAGAATTAAAACATAACAGAGAGAGCTTTCTGAAAACTCAGCAATATTCTGAGACAAATGACACTACTAGGTTCACAGACCATGTACCCAATGTAGTTACCCATTAAACATATTTAGCATGGAAATAGTGGTTGGTTGGCTACGTGGGCTTTTAATGCAAGATCACTTAGTAACCACTATCAATAGAATTGTACATGTAAGACATTATTTTTTAAAAGCCCGAAAAAGGCTTTGTTTTTAAATATGAACTAGATGTCAATGTGACTAAATTTTGGTGCTTCTATAACCCATCACATTGTCTTGAGACATTTGATGATACTTAATTTTCCCCTTTAAAAAAGTTTCTGGTGTCTGGATTGTTCTTTCTATGTATCTCCTTGGCAGAGACTGTTGATGCTCCTTCTTTCCCATTTCATGTTCCTTTTTTTATTTTTTTTTTTGCAGTTTTTAGCCAGGGCCAGGTTTGAACCCGCCACCCCTCTGGTGTATGGGGTCAGTACCCTGCTCCTTGAGCCACAGGTGCCACCCCATCTCTCTTAAAGGACAGAATACTGGAGAATTGGCTGGACATTTAGCCGTCTGCTTCAGCACAAATTTCCTCTTGTCCCTTGCAGTTAGTAAGGGTCACATGACTAAGTTTTGGCCAACAGTACACAGGCAAAAATCTTGTGTGATTCTTCCAAGTCAGGCCCTGAACTACACCTGCATTCTCCTACTCTTTTGCCTCTGTTCTTGATGAGTGAGGACAAAACCTGAGCCAGACGCTTTAGACTCAGAAAAGTCAAAGGGTGACAATTATACTATCCTATCCTCGGACAACTGAATTGTAACTATTATGTCAGAAAAAAATATTTTATATTTATGGGTCTCCTTTTTAGAGTAAAGGGTGATTATATACCTTTTAAAACAAAATAACCAAACATTTCCATGTTTTTTTTTTCTTTCCAACCTCATGACAGTCAAGTAAATTTGATAGGGAAACTGATCATCTCTATTTTATAAGTTTAAAAAAATTGGTATTCACAGAGGTAAAATTATTAATCCATGGTCACAGAGTAATATAAAACTTTTCCTATCAAAACCTTCCAAAAAGGCTAGTAATAATCTATTATTATTTTTATAGTAAACTAATGTTACCCTGTGGATTCTATGGGACATCATATGTTTTCATGGATTTTTCCCTATTCTCCAATTCTTTTTTCCCTTACAAAAACAATATGGCACATATTTGCAAAATATGGTCAAGGATATTTCCTACGACCTTGATGCAAAGTGAAATTAACTGACACACACAGGACACTCAGCTTTGACTTTAGAACATTTACAAATACTTCTTCTGCCTCTTTGAGATTGAAATCTTTTTTGTTTTTTTTTTTGGCCGGGGCTGGGTTTGCACCCGCCACCTCCGGCATATGGGACCAGCGCCCTACTCCTTGAGCCACAGGCGCTGCCCGAGATTGAAATCTTCTCCCAGGTTCTTGCCAGTTTTACACATTTCTCAAGGACCTTGGGAATTTTAAATATAATCATTAATAAAGACAGTGCCCTTACCTCCAAGACTCCATCTTCCACCCTCTGGGAAGGTAGGGGCCTAACCTTTACAAATGCCAATTATCAAATATCTCTGTACTATACATATAACAAAGAACTTATTAATGGAAGCTTGGGTAAAACAGAAAAAAATGTGTGTTAAAACCTGTGTGTCAGGAATTTGTATCAATGTCTTTAAAAAAACTATAGCTTGGAAAATAGCAACCAAGTTGTACAAATTGAGAGTATTGAAAAAAAGACACCATTCAGAAGAAAAAAAAAATCCAGTACCATTTGTTTTTCTTTTTGAATGTGAAATTTAAAATAAAACACAAAGTTTTAATTGTCTATTTGCAAAGTGAGTCACAATTTTTTTGGCTTGCTAGTGTATATAGTTATTTTTACACTATACTGCAGTCTATCTAGTAAGTGTGCAATTGCATTATGTCTAAAAGGAGAATAAACTTTAATTAATGAACATTTTCTTACTAAAACACGCTATGATCATGTGAACCTAAATTATCATGTGAGTGATAATCTTGTTGCTAACAGAGGGTCTTGGCTCAATGCTGACTTCTGACTAATGGAGAAATATCTTTAAATTAGATGACAATGAAGTCTGCAGAAACAATTGACCTATATAGAGATTTCTCTGCAGCATGCAATGCTGTTTGATAGCATTTTACCCACAGTTGAAGTCTTTCAAAATTAGAGTCAGATTGCTCAAGCTCTGTCACTGCTTTCTGAACTAAGTTTAGGTAATATCTGAAATCCCTTGTTGTCATTGCAACTATGTTCAAAGCCTCTTCATCAGAAGTGATTCCATTTAAGGAAAGACTTTTATTGTTCCTTTATAAGAAGCAACTACTCATCTGTTCAAGTCTTGCCATGAGATTGCAACAGTCTAGTCTCATGTTCAGGTTTCTACTTCTAATTCCAGTTCTTTATTACAGCCCCACCCCCCACCCCCCAATCTGGAGTTACTTTCTCCACTGCAGTCTTGAATCTTTCAAAGTTATCAATGACAGTTGGAATCATCTCCTAAACTCCTCTTTTATTTATTTATTTATTTGTTTATTTATATTTATTTATTGTTAAATCATAGCTGTGTACGTTAATGCAATCATGGGGCACCATACACTGGTTTAATATACCATTTGACATATTTTCATCATACTGGTTAACAAACTCAGAAATAAAAGCAAAGCAGGAGGAATCACACTACCAGACCTCAGACTATACTATAAATGGATAGTGATCAAAACAGCATGGTACTGGCACAAGAACAGAGAGGTAGATGTATGGAACAGAATAGAGAACCAAGAGATAAACCCAACTACTTACTGTTATTTGATCTTTGACAAGCCAATTAAAAATATTCAGTGGGGAAAAGATTCCCTATTTAACAAATGGTGCTGGGTGAACTGGCTGGCGACCTGTAGGAGACTGAAACTGGACCCACACCTTTCACCATTAACTAAGATAGACTCTCTTTGGATTAAAGATTTAAACTTAAGACATACTAGAAGAGAGTGCAGGGAAAACTCTTGAAGAAATCAGCCTAGGTGAATATTTTATGAGGAGGAGCCCCCGCCGGGCAATTGAAGCAGATTCAAAAATACACTACTGGGACCTGATCAAACTAAAAAGCTTCTGCACAGCCAAGAACACAGTAAGTAAAGCAAGCAAACAGCCCTCAGAATGGGAGAAGATATTTGCAGGTTTTGTCTCCGACAAAGGTTTAATAACCAGAATCCACAGAGAACTCAAATGTATTAGCAAGAAAAGAACAAGTGATCCCATCACAGGGTGGGCAAGGGACTTGAGAAACTTCTCTGAAGAAGACAGGTGCATGGCCTACAGACATATGAAAAAATGCTCATCATCCTTAATCATCAGAGAAATACAAATCAAAAATACTTTGAGATACCATCTAACTCCAGTAAGATTAGCCCATATCACAAAATCCCAAGACCAGAGATGTTGGCATGGATGTGGAGAAAAGGGAACACTTCTACACTGCTGGTGGGAATGCAAACTAATACATTCCTTTTGGAAAGATGTTTGGAGAACACTTAGAGATCTAAAAATAGACCTGCCATTCAATCCTACAATTCCTCCACTAGGTATATACCCAGAAGACCAAAAATCACACTATAACAAAGATATTTGTACCAGGATGTTTATTGCAGCCCAATTCATAATTGCTAAACTCCTCTTAATGTTGATTTTGACCTTCCTCCACGTGTCATGAATGTTCTTAATAGCACCTCGAATGGTGAATCTTTTGCAGATCCAGCAATGCAATAACTACCTATGGAAGCTGTAGCCTTACAAATATTTTTAAATAATAAGACTTCAAAGTCAAAATTATTCCTGATCCTGGGCTGCTGGATGGATGCTGTGGCAGCAGGCCTGGAAACAATGTTAATGCTAACCTCCTTGTACATTTCGCTCCATCTCACTCAGAGCTCTGGAGTGACTGGGGACATTGTCCATGAGTAGTAATATTTTTAAAAAGAATTTTTTTTTTGCTGAGCAGAACATCTCAACAGTGGTCTTAAAATATCCAGTAAACCACAGAGTAAACAGATGGGCTTGTTCCATTTACAGCACAGATTCTCCCTAATGATAGAATCAACCTGTCCTTTGAAGCTTTGAAGCCAGGCATTGACTTCTCCTCTCTAGCTATGAACGTCCTAGATGGCGTCTTCTATTAATACTGTATGAGGTTCCTATTGAACATTTGAAAATACATGGCTTGGCGTAGCCACCATCTGGGATGGTCTTAGCTAGAATAAACAACTTCCTGCTTCTACAGCAGCACTTGCTGCTTTGCCTCACACTTCTAAGTCAGGGAGACAGTGTCTTTCATTTAACCTCCCAAACCAACCTCTGCTGACTTCACACTTCTCATGCTTTCTCACCTTGGTCAGCCTACCTAGAATGGAAGAAAGCTGGGCCCTTTTTCTGTATTAGGCTTTGACTTAAGGGAATGTTTTGGCTGTGATCTTTTATCCTGAACACTAAAACATTCTCCATATCAGCAATAAGCCTGTTTCGCTTTCTTACTATTTTTTTGTTTGTTTGTTTTTGTTTTTGCTTTTTGAGACAGAGCCTTAAGCTGTCGCCCTGGGTAGAGTGTCGTGGCATCACAGCTCACAGCAACCTCAAAGTCTTGGGCTTAAGCAATTCTCCTGTCTCAGTCTCCCGAGTCACCCTGGGTAGAGTGTCGTGGTGTCACAGCTCACAGCAACCTCAAAGTCTTGGGCTTAGTAGCTGGGACTACAGTCACCTGCCACAACACCTGGCTATTTTCATTGCAGTTGTCCCATTACTTGGCAGGCCCCGGGCTAGATTTGAACCCACCGGCTCTGGTGTGTGTGGCTGGCGCCTTAACTTCTTGAGCTACAGGCGCCACCCCTTTCTTACTATTTATAAGTTCATTGGAGTAGCACTTCCGATTTCCTCCAAGAATTTTTCCTTCACAACTTCAGCTAACTGTTTAGAACAAGAGAACTAGCATTCAGTCTATCTTGGCTTTCCATAGGCCTTCCTCATTGCGCTTAATTATTTCTAGCTTTTGAGTTAAAAGAAGAGACTGGCAACTGTTCCTTTCACTTAAACACTTAGAAGCCATTATAGGCTCATTAATTGGCCTAATTTAGATATTTTTGTGTCTCAGGGTATAGGGAGGGCTAAAGAGAGGGAGAGATGGGAAAAGTCCAGTTGGTGGTACAGTTAGAACACAAACAACCTTTGCTGATTCAATCTTACATGGGTGTAGTTCATGGTGGCCCTAGAACAATTACAATGGTAACATCAAAGATCAGTGATCGCGGATCACCATAACAGATACAATAATAATCAAAAAGCTTCACAAATTTGAGATTTACCAAAATATGATACAGAGACGTGACATAAACACAAAGCTGGTGGAAATGGATCCAGCAGACTTGCTGAATGCAGGATTGCCACAAACCTTCAGTCTGTAAATAACATAAACATGCCCCCCAAAAAACCTAAGCACAGTATCACTGAGGTATGCCTGTGTATTTACACACTTTTCTCTTTCTCAAGTTTAATAAGCATGTGCTTAAAATATAGAATTAAAAAAATATATAATTAAGTATACATGCATATACCTCATAAAATAAAATAAAATATTCTCTAATCAGAGAAGGTTAATTTTTGGATACTATGCTGGGGACAGATAAAGTAAAATAACAAAACTGAATAAATGAAAACCAAAGAATAACCCTTCTCTAAAATAAATTTATTTGGGTTCTACTAAAATTCTAGACTCTTTTCTTTTTTTTTTTTTTTGTTGAGACAGGGTCTCACTTTTATGGCCCTCAGTAGAGTGCCGTGGCCTCACACAGCTCACAGCAACCTCCAACTCCTGGGCTTAAGCGATTCTCTTGCCTCAGCCTCCCGAGTAGCTGGGACTACAGGCGCCCGCCACAACGTCCGGCTATTTTTTGGTTGCAGTTTGGCCGGGGCCGGGTTTGAACCCGTCACCCTCGGTATATGGGGCTGGCGCCTTACCGACTGAGCCACAGGCGCCGCCCAAGACTCTTTTCAAAACTAAAATAAGAAGGCTGCAAACCAAAGAAAATTTGTCAAGCTGGGATGTCATCAATTCTTATGCAAATAAACATTCAAAATAATTATGAGGAGAGTATTTTAAAGGATAGAAAAGTGAACCATTTTCCCCATGAAATGTGACTAGTTTTTTGAGCAACTTGAAAATTTCACATCAAAACTTTTAAAGCCCTTTTTTTATTCTTGTGCCATTTTAAAATTTATAAGCAATATTTATTTTTATATTCATTTACCCTGTCTGTACCTATTTGGTAAATACCATTTCTCTTACACGTACTGTATTATACCACGTCAAGGCATAGCTTCTCAAAATAGTGCAGCCAGTTTCCCTTGCAATCCCACCATCAATATGAAATGATAAAATCTACAATGTCTGCATCCGTGAGTCAGATGTATAGAATGGATTCAGTATCAGAAATGACATTTGCCACTGTAACTTAACTGAGCCTTCACCAAAAAAAGCAGATCAAATGTTTCTGAGCCCATTGAGAAGTGATGGCATGCTGGAATAAGAGTGCAGAGAAATGTACAAAATAGCAATGTCCCTAAAACAAGCAGCCTGGGCACTCCCTCTGGAGAAACCAGCTGCCATACCTCACTGTCTTCTGCTTCACAGTCTTCCAGATCACCAGATCATCTTCAGCATGCCCCAAGAAACTCATGCCAAGAAGTCTGGGATCAGTATTAAAGCAAAACACAGGGACGGAAAGACAGAGGTGTGAGAAGCATAAAGAGGGAATGGGGACGTCTGATAATTGACTTGTGAGGAGAGAAAGAATAAGAAATCGAAAGTCACACCTAGTATCCAGACTTGGAAAGGGAGTAGATGATATCCCAGGGACTGAGACAAAACATCAGAGAAGGGACATGGCACATGAGGGAGATAGGAGTTTGCTATGTTTGAATTGAGCCACATTCTTCCAGTTTGAGAATATTATATCATCTTCACGGTCCTCTAATGTTTAGAACACTAATGAGTACATAGAAGACATTTTTCAGCATCTTGCTGAAGGAGCAAGCTTGTAACTTGGAAGATATATTCAAATGAATGACTTGTCTGCCCTTTTTGTTAAAACATTTTTTCTTATAAAACCATAAGTCATCAACATAGCTAACTTGTATCTCTTCATCTCCTTTAAAATACTCTTAAAATATAATATTCAGCTTTTAACAAGACCTTTCTAAGAAACCCACAGGAACTGGCTATGTTTATGACATGAACCTTTGCAGTGTTCCTTTTCTTTCAATAATTTTAAGAAATTGTTTTATAGAAAAGGATTTATTATACTGTATTGCCCCCGTATGCCTTGGCATGATTGTTATTGGGTTTTCTGCATGTATTTACTTGGTTAACGTATTGGTTTTTATTGTTTAGTTGATTGACTTCCTCTGCTCCTCTAGATTTTATTAACTCTTTTATGGATACAGAGCTTGGTGAGTCAGGGTGTGCTGGTTCACTAGCTATCCTGCAGAGGTGAACAATAGGGTTAAGTGCAATGATACTGGCTGAGCTTCGCCTCAAATCCCTGCACATGTGGTCACGTCAGAGCATCTGCATTTCTTCTACCTTTCATAGTGGGAGGAGTGATGGAATCCATTATAATTGGAAAGTATGCTCTGTGCCCTATCAACCGTGTTGACCCTCCGTATAATTTTTTTAAAGCATATCTCTAAAAACAAGTCACTTAATGTGTATGATGCAATGGTTCTTTTCAAAACTGTTAAGAAAAGAGTATAATTGTGATGGATGTGTTAGTTCATTGTAAGCATTTCACCTTGTGTATCAAATCCGTGCACTCAACCCCATAAATGCATCAACGTACACAGTTATGATTTAAGAAAAACAGAATAAATAAATAAATAAGAACAAGTCTAGTTAGATAATCTGTATCATAACCATGACTTTGATCTTCCAAGACTCCTCTATCTTTTAGAACATAGTGGGCATGGCTAATGGTTGCCCATATGATGCCTTCAGGCAAAGTAGAAAAAAGCAAATTTTCCCAAAACCCTTTACTTACACCTGTTAAAAATTGTCATAGTAAACTGATTTTTGTCAGAAGAAACATCGGCATTCTATCTCCTAACAAAATGTCATATTAAATATGCAACCCCATGGCAGGAACATGGGTAATCTCACCTTCACTTGCACAAACAGACATGGCTTCCCTTTACAGAGATGTAGAAAACTATTACAGTTTAATTTAAGACAGAGAGTCAACTCATCTTGAACCCTGTTTTTCTGTGGATATAATCATGTTCCTCAGCGGGAGAAAAATGCAAGAGACACAGAAAGGAACCATAATTCCATAGTTCCTATTCAATCACTTTCTTTTATGCAAAGTAAACCTAGTGGCAAAGGAAGTTCAAGGTTGTTGTCTTTTTTTTGTTTAAAGAAGCCTTTTGCAAAATTGAAATAAGTAAGATCATCTGTAGACCTAACTTGTATAAATGAAATTCCTGAAAAGAAAGACAATATCAGAGCAGTGCTACTCCAAGACGTACGAAGGACTAAACCACGGAAGCTCAAGCCACATAACACATATTTGAACCACAGATCTCAGCAAGACAAAGCTGTGATTTGAAAAAAATGAGACATTCAAAATCCTCAGGAGATTATTTTCCTCTCCATTTTCTCTATGGCTGCCCCAAAGTACGGATTCAATTTTGAGGCAGGTTAAATTGGGGACCCAAGTGGGAATATATGGTTAATGAATCTAGTACAATCTTCCCTCTTTTCAATTGAAAAATGAAAAGGATAAAGGAAAAAACCCTCAACGAGATTTGATGGTTTTACAATCTTTCCAACATCCTCCTCCCCAACGCCCAGATTAATTTCAGACCATGGTAAAGACAACCAGACTGCTAATTAAACTATTAACTCTTTCTTCTAAATTGCAAGCCTTCCAGCATTTGTATTTCTTTTTCTTAATTGTTTTTTATTAAATCAAAAATTGTACATTGATACGTTTATGGGGTTCAGGGTACTGCTTCGATATACAAGGGGAAATGCTTACATTGAACTAAGTAACACATCCATCACAATTATGCTCATTTCTTGATAGTTTTGAAATGTGCCAGCATTTAAATTGCAGAGGCCAACCCCCACCATGACTCTGAAGTCTCTAAAGGATGCAGACTTCCCACAGATCTCCAGAGGAGTTACATACTCCTAACCTGGGGTCAAGTTTGACCCTGCAAGTGAAGTCACACACACTAACTCTCAAAATATTTCATGATTTTTTTTCCCTGAATTTGCTTAATAAATGTATATAATTAGGAAAGCCTCCAAGGTAAGCCTAGACAGGTTCATTTATCTTGCAGTTGATTTGAAAGGTGACAGATTGAAAGCTCCCTATAACTCTTTGGAAAGCAGCTAGATTATTTTCTAGTGAGTGGAAGGTGAAGCTGACTCAGAATAAAATGGAAGTGGAAGAAAATGGAGGAAATGTGAAGTCCAGAGGCCTCCACAGGCTTCCTTCACGAGACACACGTACACTCACTGTGACCGTAATGCCTCTCAGATTACTCTCTAAAAGGTATGCATGTGTTACATTTTAAAATAAACAAAAACAGTGTAGCAAAATTAGCAACAAAAAGTCTACAATTTTGAGAAAAATGTTAATAATATGAAAATATGCAAAAATACTATTCCTTTTTCTACATAAATTGAATTTCTTACCTTTTTCACCAGACCAATGTCTATATTCTGAATTCATTAACAGATTCTCCCTGTTCTATGTTACAATGAGTAAAAAATAAGATCGCAAGTGATTATAGTTTACAAGCTACACCATGTGATATGGAAGCACTTAAACTACAAGTAAAGTATAGATCTAATCTGATTCTGGTGCTCTGTGACTTTACCTAAGGTATTGAAACCATACAATAATCCTCATTTTTCTCCTTTGGAAAAAAAAAAAAAAAAAGGAGGGGTTGTTCCAGGTAATTTCTATAATCATTTCTAGCTCCATTCCCCAAGTTTAAAATGTCATTTCACTAAAGCTGGTGTTAACCTTGAACTTGACCCCAGAGTCCACTGAACCTGAAGTAGGAAGTTTTATTTACCACTGAGGTACTATAGAAGAATAACGTGCAATGATTTACTTAGGTAAACACTTGCTTCCTTCTTATTTGACTTTAAACAATGATTGTACAGAATGTTCTCTATAGTTTATGGTTGTGAAATGACATAGTTGAGGATTATTTCATTTTGTGAGAGAATTCTTTCCATGATTATAGAAAATTTAGACAAATATGGAAAAGAAAAATGAACAGCTTACTGGATGAGCATTGCCGGCAGTTAACATTTTTAATTTCAGAAATCATAAACACTACATGACTGGTCTAGTGCCCTGGCTTCAAATCAATACAATACAAAATCCACACAAATGGCAGTCTAAAGTGAGCTCCACATTTATTAAAACCTAGTTATATAATTACTGAGGTCTTTTCACTTAACATCTATAATTGCTACAGTTATACTAAAAGGTTGGGTTAAATGTGTTAAACAAAAACATGCTGGCTGACTTGTTTTGTGAAGACACGTGAAGGTAATTCCTGCTCAGAACAGAATCCTTCCAAACTGGCATTGTTATGAACCTAATAGTAGGTTCTATTTTCACAAATATGACTCAGATCTAGAAAGGGATTCGTTAACCTATTCTAGCAAGGAGTTTAAGTTGTGAAAATATGAAGACACGTCAAAGCATATACGTCGCCGATGTAGCTGCAGGGATATCAATTTCTCCACTTTCCTGGTTAGAAACACCAAGCATCTACTCATTGGTCCATAGCTTGTTACTTGTTAGCTGAAGGTAATCCTGCAGGCTCACCACCATTAGAACCATTTCTTCATTTGCTTGTGTTCGTATGTGTTGAGGTTTTGGGCAAAGAATTTAAAGTCTTTTATAGACACACAGTTGAACCATCGTACTACTCATTGTCTGATGGATTAATACTACCTTTTGAAACAAATCTTTCACATCAGAGAACAGAAAATCATGTTTTTTCTGGGTTACATGCCAGTACCCTATGTGGGGGCTGAATTTATCTAGCATTTTGCTTTTTCTTTCAAGCACTGATTACAGGTCAACTAGCAAAATGATGATCATTTTTCTTGAGGGGGAGACGGACAGACAGACTCATACACACAGAGAGACACAGACACCCACAGAGCAAACGAGCTCTCCAAGATATAAGGTCAGTGAGCAGAGAGAACACTATGGTTGCCTTCAGTGATGTATTTCTCAGGTTTCAAAAGTTTGTCCGTCACACGGCTGTCCTATTTTAAAGGGATAAAAAATAATGTACTGACTGTAGGGTAGCACCACGCATACATTCAACAAATGTTGAATAAATGAATTTAGGGCAATCTCCATCACTCACCTGTTTTGAGACTGAACATAAATCTTTTGTATACAGATAATTTTTATATCTTTAAACACACACGGACAATTCCAGGAATGTTCTGATTGGAAACATTCATAAGCTATACATAACAAGTTTAATTATAATTTGTAATTAAGTAATACCTGTCTATTGCAGAAGCTGTAAAAAGTACAAAAATGCAGAAAATGGGGACTCAAAATAGGTGAGGGAACTTTCAAAGGATGTGACTACCGAGAGTGGAGGAGAAGAAATAAAGAGAAGAATAAAGAGAATAAGAACAGTGGCACTGGACCAAGAAGGCAGATCATGCCTCCTTCCAAAGGTGTCCAAGTGGTCTGTGCCTCCAGTGTTCACACGCCTTTCAACAGCAAGCCTGTCCAGAGGGTGCCAGCCACATTCACACATGTCAACATAACTCGGTATCATTCTATTGATTGGCTATTTGGCTTGGCACCAGCATAGACCAGGACTGGTCTGCAGGTTGCTCTCTTGGATTGGAGACCATTTAGCAAGTGACATTGTGTGAAATCAATGACTTGTTACTGCTTTCATCTTTCTAAAGTTCAATATCATAAGCGTCCTTAAGATTTAATGAACCTAGTCTGTTGAGGGAAGCTTTCAACCTGCTATACTTCTTCCAATGCACGCAAATGGCTTATATGGGAAATAATTACTACCTTACATGGCAGGATAATTATGCAAACTAACAAATTTGTCAGTGAAGGATAACATGGCGGCAAGTTATACATTTAAATAAGTTTTCCAGTGAAATCTGTGTTTATACTTTTTCGTTAAAAAAATATAGTTGAAAAACTCCACACTGATTAAAAAACAAAGAAAATCAGTCACCATTGAATGCTCAAATATACACACACGGATGGAATAGATAACATTGTAGAGCAGTTACTAGGTCTCTAGAGAGCCATTAACATTTCATATCCAAGGAGACTAGCCATTTATTCCTTCTAAAACAGAAAGCATTTTCAAAACAAGATCACAAACAGGTAAGTGACAAAGCAGTCATTTCGAAAGAAGGCAAATTACAGTCGATGAAAAAACAAGGAGGAAATATCAGATATTTACATCAGTAGAAAGCAGAAAAAAAAAAAACAGAAAGAAAGGAAAAGGGAAATATAAATAAATCAATGGAAAGAATAACGAGAAAGAGGCTGTCATGTATTCTGGTTCAAGGATGATTTCCCTAAGTGGTACAAGGCAATGAAGAAACTCCTTTGGAACATTAGAGCACGGTTGTGTTTCAATTTCATTAACGGATTTTCGAATTCCCTGAACACATGACCAGAAGAACATTGTGGATACATTTCTATAGAGAGTTGTCTTCAAAGGCTTGCCTTTTGGTGACAAGAAGTAGGAATAAAATCATGGTATGCCCTCTTCTCAAGGCCATTCATATGTTTCTTTGGGATAACACCATCAGCAGGGTCAGCAAAAGTTTGTCCAACTAAGGTTGGGGGTGCTAGTTCTTCTCAAGAAAACAAGAGATAAAGGAGAATAATGCAATAGCTAAAACATGACAACTAAAGCATGTACTACGTTTATGAAGGGTTTTTAGAGAAAACTAACTTTCCAGACTGATGCTGTCCAAAATAATCCTCTGGGGGTGGGGGGAAACTTTTACTATCCAAACTAATCCATGTCTCCTTCAAAGGAGTAAAATTCTCAACTTGTTTTCTTTCCCCAAATACATTTGATAATGATATTTAGTATTTCTGGGAGATTTATCCCAGGGAAAGGAGAACACACCGATTCTAGGCCCCATTGTGGTAAAGTTATATTTGCTCTTCATTTAAAAAAAACATTTGAGAAGGACAACCAACACTGAAACACAAATATTCTCTGATCTCGTCTTTAAGTTCTAGAAATAAGTAACTCCCTCTTAACTCATCTCGTAAGTCCAGAGAACCAGAAAGGATGGTTATTTTCCACTGAGATTAGACTTCTAAATGTACATATGATAGGAACAACCATGGAGCAGACTAGACTAAGGGGAACTCAGTGACTGCACCGTCAATCTCTTCAAAGCACTACTGTGATTACATCACGATGCTATAAAGACCTGGATAGTTCTACTGCAAAACAACATGAATTAGTAAGTCCTGTACGGAATGTGTAAGACTCTGTTTCTGATTCATATTTGTGAAACTCTTTCCAATAGGAATGAATAAAAAATAAAAATATGAGAACCAAAAGTAAGATACAACATAATTCTCCAGGTAGTGATCAACTTGTTCCTCAAGGACCACTGCCATGGTTAAAATAGGCAGAAAATGTATTCAAAGGCATTTTCAAATATTAAGGTGACATAGAAATTTGCTAATAAAAATGTAGGATAAAATTCTATTCCTATAAAGGTTCAAATTTTCACCTTATAAAAACAAAGGTGAGAGTTGTACATAAAACCAGAGAAAATTATCTTCCCAGCAGGTGGTCTCATTATATTCATTCACACTTAAAACAATATATATTACTCTGAGGTCATGGACATACAGAAATGATTTCTTTGTCTTAAAGATGGCTTATTCTTAACTTTCTTCAAATGCAAGAGAGGGGCAAGTTATATCACCAAACTCCTGTGAGAACAGCCCACATCACAAAGTCCCAAAACTGCAGATGTGGGCAGGAGTGGGGTGCAGAAAGAAGGGGACACTTACACACTGTTGGCAGGACTGCAAACTAGCACAGACATTTTGGAAAGAAGTATGGATAATCCTCAAAGAGCTAAAAGGAGAAACCTTCCATTTAATCCTACAATCCTATTAATAGATACTTAACCCAAAAGAAAAAAATCATTTCATCACAAAGGACATTTGCACTCGAATGTTTATAGCAGCTCAATTCACAATCACAAAGACGTGGAAACAACCTAAGTGCCCATCAACCCATGGATGGATAAATAAATTAATATATGTATACTATGGAATATTATTCAGCCATAAAATGATAGAGACTTTATATCTTTTGTATTTACCTGGATAGAGTTAAAGAACATTCTCCTTAGTAAAGCATCTCAACTGTGGAAAAGCAAGCATGCTTTTGTACATGTACTCAATACTATTTTGTATATGTACTCAATACTAATTTGTATATGTACTCAATACTAATTTGAAACTAGTACATAAACAATTGTAGGCCCACACCAGAGTAAACTTAATCAAATTCAAGTGGGAAGAGAGGGGAGGGAGGGGACTTGGTAAGCTCCCACTTAAGGAGTACAATGGAGGGGTATATTGCATACCTCCTGGGTAAGGGACTCAACTACAAGGGTGCTACCTAACAAATGCAGACAATGTAACCCAATTGTATGTATCCTTATATTAATCTGAATTGAAACAAACAAAAAAGCCAGAAAAAATGGTCACACAAAGTTAGATGTTTGAAAACCAGTATGAGCTCACTGACTTCAATTTTTCTGAGAATTAGGCTAAAATGTACAGTGTTGGTTCAATATAGCTAAACAAGAGTTGAAATAAACGCTGACACTACAAAATTAAGAGAACAGAAAGCAAATCAAACTGAGGTCTCTGAGGTCGAGATCAACCAGAATTATATGTATATGTCTATACACACACACACGTATATTTATATACATATAAATTACATATATTTAAATATTTACAGAGGGTTCCAAAAAGTGTGAACACATTTTAAGGAAGGAAAACCTGTGTTAAAATTGTAATATTCTAATCACATTTGAATTCTATAGTTACAAGACTAACAGGATGCAATATACAAGATAAACATTATTGAGTATATATGTATAAGTGTATATATACATGTATATGTAAACACACCCATCCTCCCCAGAAGGACTAAGGTGGAGTTTGGTTTGAGAATGGTAGTAAAAGTAAGTTGGCAAGAAAAGGGGGAAGAAGCAGATTATTTGCCAATAATGCTGGCCAAGGTGAATTCTGAGCCTGACTATTTTCCCATCTTTTGTCTTTCCTTGATATTGCTTTGCCTAATAGATCCTCCCCTGGCATTAATGAATCCACTGTGAGGAAGGATGGTTTCCAGTTAACAGACACAAAAGGTTATGTTTAGTATTTAAGAAAGCATAAAGAGCATAACTCCATTCACCTATGTCAAAATTACTTCGATAAATGAGAATAGAAAACATTACTTGTTCTTCCTTATTGTAGAAAATTGATAGAATACTCAACATAATCTTTGTGTACAGATAGCATAGCTACCTAGGGAATTAATTATTTGCTTTGTGCACACCTTATGATCATGTCTCTTAAAAGTATTCCCAAAGCAATCCTTTGTACAGGTCCACTGCTATTCTGTTTTTCATAGGCTAATGTGCTCTGTGAGGTTGTAAAAAAAAAAAAAAAAATCGGTTGTTTCTTTGTTTAACAAGAGAAGCAGATGGAAAAAAATGAATAGAAAAGGTACAGAGCAAAACAGTTTAAGTTAGTACTGTATTTGACTTTGTGTTTGCTTTTGACCAATGGCAAATGGATTTTTTTGTCTCTTTCTGCATTTTAAAGAAAGTAAATTGCATTCATGTTTTTCTCAGAAATACTATAAGTGCTAAAGGTCTTGGTATGTGTCCTTGAAAAAGAAAATATAAAGCTCAGAAGAATAATGTTTATAGTGTACACATTTCTTCAAAGTAAGAAGGAAGCATTCATTTCAATAAATAATGCCACAATTGAAAATTGAACCATAAACATGCAAGGTGGCCCCAAAATTGAAGGTAAAAGGGAATAAGACTATTAACCTTTTAACTTTTTCAGAAAGATGAAGGTGCTTGTGTTCTTCTTGGGGAAAATGCTAGGTTGTTTGCTACCTGAATTATCACAGCAGTATCATAATCTGGTCATGATTGTAGCTACTCAAGAAAATATTCTAATAATACTATTTATATAATATATATAATATTCTAATAAATATTAGAAAAATTTATCTAATATTCATAGCATATGAGGTCTTAGAGGGAATGAAGAGTTTATACATTGGATATACAAGAGCCAAATCCAGGGTAAACCAAATTAGGAGTAAATGAGAAAAGCAAACAATACCATTTGTAAGTGGGCAAGAGATATAAACAGAACCTTCTCTGAGGAAGACAGATGAATGGCCAATAAACACGTGAAAACATGTTCATTGTCAGTAATTCAAAACCACCCTGAGATATCACCTAACCCCAGGGAGAATGGCCCACATCATGAAGTCCCAAAGCTGCAGACACTGGTACAGATGTGGAGAGAAGGGAGCACTTTTACACTGTTGGTGGAATTGCAAACTAATACAGCCTTTTTGGAAAGAAGTATGAATAATCTTCAAAGAGCTAAAAGTAGACCTTCCATTTGATCCTGTACTTTCATTCATAGGTATCTATCTAGGAGAAAAAAAAAAAATTTACCATAAAGACATTTGCACTACAATGTTCGTCACAGCTCAATACACAATCGCCAAGATGTGGAATCAACCCAAATGCCCATCAGTTCATGAGTGGATTAATAAACTGTGGCATATGTATACCATGGAATACTATTCAGCCATAAAAATGGAGACTTTATATCTTTTGTATTAACCTCCATGGAGGTGAACAACATTCTTCTTAGTGAAGTATCACAAGGATGGAAAGGTATCCAATGTATACAATACTATATGAAACCAAAAGATAATCAACTACATCCCCACATGAAGGAAGAGCACGTTAAATTCAAGTGGGAGGTAGGGAGAAGAGAAAAAAGGGAGTGGGAAGGAGGGTTGGTAAGCTCTCACTTAATGGGTACAAGATAAGGGTATATAGCACTCCCCCTGGGTGAAGGACTCAACTACAACTTGAACTTTACGTAACAAATGCAAAGAATCTAACCTAATCATTGTACCCTCATATCAATCTAAAATTTTTTAAAAGTCCTATAAATAGTACATTTTAAAAGCATTTTATGACCCTCAAAATATGTTTCACCTGGGTCATTTAAAAAGGCATTAAATAATTCGAATTCTAAAAACACAGAGTTCCACAGAAATATATTGTGAATCTATACCTTGGCTGACACTTGAAAGATGAGTTGGGTTTGAGTAAGTAAAAGAGGACAATTATGGCTGAAAATGGCTTTGATCTATATTTTTTGTACATATATAATTCGCTGTCTCCTTAAATACACACATAGAAGCTTCTTATTAATCCTACCTACTGCTGGTACTCTACTAACAGCAACTTGAAGAGCATGGAATGAATTAACCAGTGGGGAGGATTTGTCCTCCTCTATCTACCCATTTTCATCATTAACAGGATACTTTATGAAATAGCTGGGGAGTTGAGGGTGTAGCCCAAGGCTATGGAACATAATTGAGCTCACAGACTCAGGGAGTCAATCCCTTCATTTAAGGTTCATTAGCCTAGGTTCCAAGGATCCCAGGGGGCGATTCCTTCCTACTTTGAATCCCCACAGTACACATCACCCAGACTATGTCTGTAGCATGACTTTAACACTTCAGATGAAATACTGTCTGTGAGCTTTCTGTCTTCCTATTGGTTTGTGTTATCTTTGTCTTACCTCCCAATTAAGCTCCAGAGCTCCTTGTGGATAGGAACTATGTCATCCAGATTCTTTATCTAGGCCACATAGCTACTAGCAAATTATTTGACATAGCATAGGATATAATCGATGTTTGCTTTTTGTCTACAACTTGCAAATGCTGCCGTATCTTTGTGTTAATGAGATGAGGCTTCACGCCTGTATTTTAAAAGATGGCAGCAGAACAGGTGAATAATAACAAGCAGACTACGCAAGTTCTTGTGTTTCCTGATTGTCAGTAAAAACAGCTTAATTTGGTAAATGTGGCATTCTAGATTTGGAAAATGTAGTAAAAGCCATCTAATGCAGACTTCTTATTTTATTCATGGGGAAACAGGCTCAGGGAGATGAAGAGTCTAAGGAGCAGAGTTGATATTGTGGAAAAAGAAAGAAAACATTTGTTGTGGGGTCAGTGTGTGCCAGACAATTATTTCCATAAATAAAGAGGCGTCAGATGTGGGTCTCCTGGTCCCTTGGCACTCTGACTGAGAAGGCCACTTGGTGTTATTTCCAGGAGTTATTCCAGATGGGGGATACTGTATATTTTATTTTCCCTTTTCTGTATTATTTTTGCCAGATACGCATGTATGCAGCAAAATATTTGTATTCTGCTGCACAAAAATTGAAAGCACATGCTCTGAATTACTCAATGATGAGAGTTTGAATCTGCTGTTCACCACAGATACTTCAAATCAACCTTTTGCTAGTTTTCGTTACCCCCGAAATGCAGACAAGAATGAGCATTCTAGTCACCTTTCCCTCTAGCTCTTGATTTGATTATTTTGAATTCTGTCCTCTGCATCAGGAAGCCACTGAATGTGCCCATTATCCTCTGTCTTCTCTCTGCTCTCCTCTTCATCTTTTCTCCTCCATCTCTTTGAGTGGACTCATGCTCCCCACTTACACTCCTTATCCTTCTGAGGATTCCTTCTTCCATCTCTCCTTCTTGCCTCATCTTGTACTTTGGGCATCACTTGCTTTTCCTCATCGACTTCCACACTATTCCCTCCTTCAGCACAGTCTAATGAACACAAGGCTGGACCATATAAGACACGGCTTCCTTGCCACCTCCACGTGTCCAGCAACATGTTCAGTTTTCTTTCGCTTTTGTCTGTAAAGTGCTATATTGTTATTTGCACTTAGTTTTCATCAAAGATAATCAACTCTATTTAAAAACAAAACAAAACAGGTATGGTAGCTAGCTACCAAAACTGGAAGGGATCACAGTTTAAATAAGGATACTAGATTTTATATATATAACATATAATATTAGGCTTTAATATTAAACCCTACTTTGGCAGAACCTCTGGTTCCCACATGCTATGAGTTCTTTCTTTGTAACACATTAATTGAAATTTGAAGTTTCCAAAGTGAACTAATTCATATCCCATGGAGACCCCAGGGGTCACCACAACCTGAGGAACTGCATTAAAGGGTCGCGGCATTAGGAAGGTTGAGAACCACTGCTCTAGTACAAACATCCTTTCCTGGCCATCATTCATTGGGTTCAGTTGCTGTTTCCAGGCGGCTGGGCTGTTTTCACCCTGTGTGTTTTAATCAATGAGGGCAATTCTAATGCTCTCGAGGTGGCTCTTAACCGGGTGGGCTAAGGTTGTCTTCTTCTGGAGTCACTGGTCTTAGCACCAGCCAGGCAGCAGTGCCATAGTGCACTCTGAGGCAGTATCCGTCTACCTTTTGAAATTGGGTTTTATTTTTTATTTTGAAACACCTTTAGAAATATTTATTAAACCAAACATATTCCACTCACTTTAAATACAAAAGCAGTTATAAAATACTAGGTACTCAATCTCCCAACTTTGTACATAAGTACATGATTATGTCTATGTGTTTATAGGTATTCATTTTCAAACATTAAAGGGGCACTAAAATAATGAAAATGATTATATTTGGCCAATTGAATTTTCTGTTCTTTTCTAAATTCATCATATGTATTTCTTACATCGTCATGAAGATCTTAAGGGTTTATTAATTTGATGGCCAGAAAAAAAGCCAGTAAATACATTTTTTTTTTTATTCATTCTTTTTTTTTTTTTTATTGTTGGGGATTCATTGAGGGTACAATAAGCCAGTTACACTGATTGCAATTGTTAGGTAAAGTCCCTCTTGCAATCATGTCTTGCCCCCATAAAGTGTGACACACACTAAGGCCCCACCCTCCTCCCTCCATCCCTCTTTCTGCTCCCCCCCCATAAACTTAATTGTCATTAATTGTCCTCATATCAAGATTGATTAAATACATTTTTAAAAGAAAAACACTCTCTCAACACCTGCCAAATGCTAGCTGTTTTGTGAAACAGTTAAATTTTCTAATGGGATATGAATTAGTTCACTTTGGAAACTTCAAATTTCAATTAATGTGTTACAAAGAAAGAACTCCTAGCATGTGGGAACCAGAGGTTCTGCCAAAGTAGGGTTTAATATTAAATCTTAAACAATGAGAAAGATCCAATTTTGGGAAAGGTTTTTGTCCCTTAAATTTCATTGTAGTTGTTCTTTTTTTTTTTTTTTTTTTCATTCCCAAAAGAGTTTACAAGAGTAAATTTCATTCTTTGGACATACAAGAAGAAAAATCTTTAAAAATCAAATAAAAAAACTCTGCCTGAATGATGACAAAAATCATCTCCATTTCTTACTCAAGTCTCAAAGAGCTTCCCCCATCTGCGGTAAAGAAATTATGAATTTCAATGTACAAATGAATATGACCAATCCACCTTCTAATTGCACTTCAGAATCATGAGGAAATCCTAAATATCATATAGATATCACATGGAAGTGAAGCAAAGAATTTAGGGATTAGATGAGATGTTTGGTGGTTACCATGAGCCCCTTATTTTGTATGACTAGAATTTAACTTATCAATAATTGCCCCATGAATATAAAAAAAGCAAATGTGACCTGCAGACTATTATTTAAACATAGGAAATTTAATAATGATAGATTCGCTAGGTAGACTGAAAACATTAAGTATTTCTAGAAAATAGTACTTGAGTGGTAAGAGAATTTTCTCACCTTACACAGTAGTATTCTTTGGATTAGGATTCCTCTAAACTATTCAAAAGGATTAAAAATCTGTATTCTTTAACAATTTTTTTATTAATCCTTTCTGCAGCAAAAGTAAAAAGTATTCTTCAGTTCAACCTAATTTCTTTTTTTTTTTTATTTTTTATTTTTTTGGCTGGGGCTGGGTTTGGACCTGCCACCTCTGGCATATGGGACCAGCGCCCTACACCTTGAGCCACAGGCACCGCCCTCAACCTAATTTCTAACTATCAACATTTTGAATTCTAAAATAGGTTTTTCCCAAATACTTTTTATAGATACCATAAAAGCATAACTCAAAACAAATTATATATTTACACATAAATATGTACATATAGAATTTTAAATAATCATTCAAATGCCCAGATCATTTGTATGTATGTAAACACACACACACACATAATCGCATATTTAACAAAGAGATAATCTAAATAAAAACAATTAAAAAGTACTACAAAGTATTACTCATAAGTAAATAACGTAATAAAGCAGTGTTAAAACTATTGGACAATATTTAGACCAAAAATTAATTGTTAGGCTACCTGATTATTAAATTAGAATTCACTTTCTAAAATCTTGTGGACTCTTCATAAGTATATCTAGCTACCATTAAGAAAAAGTATCACAATTTAAGTTTAAAGAGTACATAATGTTGTATACTTTGTTCATGAAGAAACTTTTATGTTTCTATATACACAGAGTAGAAAGAAGATTCAGTGAAGGAAAAACTAATGGCAACTCTTTCCTTCCTCTTTTGCCCTCAACATCCACACAGCTACTCAAAATAGACATTTTTAATTGGTACAATGTAACTAGAAGATATTTTAGGAGTTGCTATTTCCATATATTCTATTCTAACTTCTTTAATCTAATGAAAATGGTACTTTCTGTCTAAAGCATCGAGGTATTAAAATATATTAGGACAAGTTGAAACCCACTGAGAGCAAGTGACTTATTTTAACAAGGTTTAATAGGTCACTGTCTTGCAAACACACAACTCAAACTGTATTTTTTGTCACATAACAAAGTTTCAAGGAATATTTATGGCTCAATGGAGGACACCTGTCCACAAGTGTTGCATTTATCTTTAAATTTTAATAACTTATTAGATTATTTAAATGACAATTTAGAATTGCTAAAAAATAAAACAATAGTAGACTAATCGTACTTTTCCATTGTTTTTTCTTCTTAAAGTTATTTTTTTAAAGAAAACAAGAAGAAAAAAATCTATCTCAAATAAAAGTAGGAAACAATCAATGTACCTTCCAATTGCACTAAAAATTAGACCTAGATAAGGGCACGAGCTCACAGGCTGCTCTGGAAGTAGCTGCATAGTCTGAGTTCCTCCCAGGTAAAGTCATACAACCACAAGGACTTAGGTGCCTGGAAGGGGAGAACTGAGTAAAAGGAGAAATTGCAGGAAGGCCACTGACCTGGGGAGGCAGGTCTGAGTCAGGAGACACACTGGCTGGGTGTTTTTGCACCAAACAGTATTGATTTAGCAATGTGGTAGAGAAAAAGTAGGAAAGCCAAAGCTCTGTAGTTGTTCCCTCTGGCCCACTGAAGAGAAGTAAAAACTATCACCCAGGTAAGGATCTGCAATGCAAATTCACTGTGGACCTATTGAATCCCTGCTATACTCAAGTGTGGACTTAGCCAAGGGACGTGTGTTGGCAAAAACAGAGAAAGAGGCAGTAGACAAAAATGCAGCTGCCCAGTTCTTTAGCTGATCATCACCATGTTGTCATTCAATAAACCTTGACCCTGAAGACAACGCCCCCACTGAAAAATTTTAGGAAAAGTAGTAAACCAATGTGATAAAAAAGTACCAAATAAAAAATAAATGCCAACCCCACAAAAACAAACAAACAAACAAACAAAAAAACTTTCACAATTTAGCTAGAAACTATGGGCATTCAAGTCTCCATAAAATTGAAAGAAAAATATGGATTCTCTCTAAACAACAGCTTGAAGAAGAGCTGAAGCAAATAAAAATAAACTAGGAGACATCAGGAAAAAAAAAACAAAACTGAAGAGCAAGTGAAACTATTACAGAAATAAAATCCACTTGAACGGCTAGTCCTCTCTTTTTCAAAATGGGAATCAATAGATAGAGCCCAAAGTGATAATCCTCCAAAAAAAGGAATTGAAATATCTAAATGACAAAAAAATAAAAGAATCAGAAATTTTCCAGATTTAAAATAAAACTGCAGAAACACACAAATTTCCACATAAACACATTTAAACAGGCATGCTACATAATAAAAGAGAAATTAGAAGAAAATATTAATGGGGGAAAACCCCTAATTTTCCATCATTCATAAAGAGCTTTTCACAACCAGTAAGGGAAAAACCTACAATCCAATTAAAAAGTGGGCGAAAGATTTGCATAGGTAGTTCGTCAATTTAAGAAACTAAAGAAAATTCTCAGAAAACATATAAAAACTTTAAAAAGAAGTGCCTCTAATCATACAATAACAAGTTAAACCATCTATTAAGGAAAGACCAATGAAAACTTTGAGGTACCGTTAGCAAATATCAAAAATGTTGACAGAGATGTTAGGAAATATTCTCTTAGCACTGTTTGAAGGAGGGAAAGATTGCATACAGAAACACTGGAGGAAAATTTGGCAACCTGTCCAAGTGTAAACTATACAACATTTTCCCACAATAATTACATTGCTAGGATTTTATCATACAAAAACAAAACAAAACAAAACTGAAACGTGTTTATGTAAGTAGCCAGTTTAATTAGGTCACTCTGTCCTAGTGATTATCCTCAAGTGAGTTCTTTCAAACAATTCCCATTTTCCTTTTTTCTTAATTTCCTTCATTTCTTTACTTCTAAAACCAAAAATTTCAAAATGAAAAATTTTCCAGCACTATGCACCCTCAAAATGTGAATAGATCAAAGATCTGAATTGTTTGTATTTGAGAGATTGGGGGAGACTGCTGTTGGTAAATCAGGCATATTTAAATTTTTAACATACAGATCTCAATTTGCAGTAGCTGATTAAATTTAAATTTGGTACAAATTGGATTTTTATGGGCTCACTATGTTTAATATGATCAGAAATCCTGGAATAGGAAGAACTTGATAAGTTTTAAGAAAAAATAGAGTCCAGTGACAGGGCGTGGCCACTGGCCTGGGTTATGCATACATAACCCAAAGTCCATGTTCTTGTAACTCAGCATTAATATTTAAGAGAGATTATTGGCAGTGTGAGAAAGACATAAAAGGAGGAAAAGGAAACTAAAATCTGTAAAAAGTAGACCTAACCTGTCAATACAAAATTTATCTCAAATTTTCTAAGGTATGGCTCCATTTTTTTTAACCTCTGTAATGGGATATTATACCACAGTCCACATTCTCCTGATTAACAAATAATAGACAAATGTCTTTAAATTCCTAAAAAATAATTCAATAACATAGTTAGCACTCCTTGTTGCCTCACAGAAGCGTGAAGCCTATTACCTAACCGAAGAAGTGAACCAAGTCTAAACATCAAACCGTCTTTGGTGCAACAGGTTTTCCCTTTGAATCCTTTGCTCAGGATAGAAGTGTGGCAGGTGTTACAAAATTGATGCCAAACAGCTCAGAAGGTTTCATATGTTTTGAATGACAAGGTACTGACCATGATTTCTGCAAAGGAGATGGAGCAAAATAAAAACAGAGACTTTAAACATCAGGAATATCATCACTCCATTTGTTCTGTTCCTTTACAGGTCCTATGTAATTGGACTTGAAGCTACTGGAGAACAATGTTATCTTTTACAATGAACTACCAGATTTAGATGTCAAAGTGACAGCCGAAGAAAATTGCTTGAATGAAAAATAAGTGAACAGCTCCAGAGTAAACCAAGTCTACTTGCCTTAGCCTTGTGTTATTAACCAGAGGGGTGATTATTGCAGCAAGAAGCAATAGCTTATAAAAATTCCACAAAAATCAATAAAGATTTGCAGACTGTAACTTCAACAAAGGTTTGATTTGTGAAATGATAGTCTAACTTGCTGCATTTCTCACATGCACTGGTGTTCTAAAAACCGTAAAGGCAAATATTCACATTGAAACCCCAATGCAATATTTTTTAGAACTCTCTTCTTTTTCAATATTTAAAGCTACCAACAGAAAATAAATGGATACATGGCCAGTGGTTTCCATTTATCCTATTGAGGACATTATTCTCTCCCTTGACTTTTATTCAAAGAATCTGGTTCCTTACCCAACATTTGGCTCTTTACAACACATTAACACTTTATGATGATAATTAATAATTTTTTATTCATTGAGTCCCTTCCAATTATATCTAAATTTCCAATTACTACCTCATCTTGGTGGAATTATTCCTTAAGACTGGGTAAACATGGGAACTTTATTCCAAATACAGCTCCTTAAAACTTAAAACTGCCTAAGAAACTTAAAAGAAAAATCCTAGTCTCTTGGATGTGGGGCAGCTAGTTATCGGTATAATGTATTCTATGTTAGAAACAAATTGCTAACAGTAGTGTCACAGGCCCTGTTTGTTTAACACGCCCTGCATGCTGCACAAGGAACTGAATTGCTCACTGTTTTTCATGATAATAATGATCATATCATTGCCCATTCCTTGCAAAAAATGCATATTCTGCAATTTGGCTAGCCAATTTGAATCAGAAGATTAAACTGCAAAACGAAAATATTTTAAGGTAAATGGCTTATGTATTCGAGGAGGGCTTACCCAATAATAGAAAGGTGAGACACTCAAAAGAGAAGAAAGGAAAAGGCTCCTCGATGCCTCTTTTGATTCTGAGGAGGTGATATGTATTTGCAGCTTGATTTTTATGTCCTTGCAGACAATCCTTCACCTTATCACAACCACACAGCTGTTAAAAGTAATAATAAAAAGCCTAACTCTTGTATTCAGAAGACACACATAGCTGAGGAGCCACATAAGAACAGAGTCTGCTGTCAAGAATTGTGACTCTTTCCCATGCTGGGGGAAAAAAAAAATCTGCTTCCTAAACAATGTCACATCTCATATCGCTAGGCCAAGAGGAACTCGAAAAGGGTCCAATGTTCCACCTTATTTTTGATGTCAGGGGATTATAAAGAGGGAGTGCCCACAGCACCAAGCTCAAAAGAGAAGTTAACAGGTGGAGGGAAAATAAGAAATCACAGCTAAATGTATCTTTATTTACAAAATATTCATTATAAAATTTTACAAAGAGGCGACCAACACATAGAGAATATTTTGGTAGGTAATCTGTAAAATTTTGTAATGAATATTTTGTAAATAAAGGTACATTTAGCTACAATTTCCTATTTTCCCTATGTAGGGTGACTTTAGGCGTGACTTTTGGGACACCTTGTATTGTGGAAGAATGTTCTCACAGCAGTTTGGAGCTGGACTGATTTTGTACCACCTCCAATAAAGAATGAAATGTCTTTAAATTCACCATGTTGTGTGTCTGCTTACACCACTCCCAAAGGTACGCAAATTTTAAGACTGGGGTTAGGGGGATGTGGTTATCCTTCTTTTTCTGTTTTTGGTGTGCCTTTGAAGTTGCCTCACATCCTTCTATGTAATATACCATGATCAGAAACATAGATTTATCATGCTGTTGGAAAAAAGAACCATCAGGTTCTGGGTGGCAATTAAGTTACCAACATTGGTAAAGTACTAGTTGTTCCATGGAATCTGCCACATGACTCAAAATAACAAACAGTATTGGTCAAAGACATTGACCCCTGATAGTGCATTTTTTATATGCACTATCAAAATACCACTTCAAATCAACTTAAATAGAGTCCAAAGGGTCACCAACGACCTCTCTCTCTATATATATTTTTAATAATAATAACAACATTTAAGATAAGGGCTAGAAACAAAAACCTTGTAAAGAACGAACTAACATAAAAACATTCAGAAAAGGAATCAGACAATTGCTACATCAAAATATTAAGCAATAATAATAATAATAATAATGTAAAGAAAGTAACATTCACATTGTCAAATAAGAGTATGTCTATTATAGAATGCTTTGACTCTGAGATTCAGTATGGAGTCAACAGTTAACTTATTATTTTTTTTAAGTATCAAAAAATAGACAACTAATATTTATAAATAAAAGTAAAAGATAATTTCAAAAAACAGATCTCTATATTTTTTAGTAAACAGGACCTCTATATTTTTTAATAAGACCTCTCTATAAGGTTTTGTATTTACATTTAGTACTGAGCAGCTTAATGAAGCATGATCAAGCATCTTCTATCTCGCCAGAAAGAAACTCTACAAAGGCTTCAGAACTGAAAGATGAAAATGGGACCTTACTGAACAAAAGACCACTTTAGGTTCAAAACAATACAGGTTAGGATGGCGTTCAATGAAAGTGTGGTGAAATATTGTGAGCAAGTTCAGATAATCAACGTTCTAACCCTTTTGGGGATAATTCTAGTAGAAAATTATTTAAAATACAAAAGAATTTAATGGTGTCTTACTGGCCTGATAGATCACTAAAAGAATCTAGAAGCAGAGTTTTAATTATAAACGAGGTGCCTTATTGAAATATGAATCCTTAATATTTTAATGTCATGCTTATCTAATTATATCACAAACCATTCATTCACCCTTCTAACTAGTTGAAGTTTCTATTCCCTTATTTTACACATTAGTGTTTAGAAGAATATATATTCAAAGAAACAGTCTGATAATCTACAGCATCATTTGTCAGAAGCCATCAGCTAACATGTTCCTATTTCTCAGAAAGCAGTCTGCAAATTATTGGCTTGTATGAAAAGGAAATGGTGTGTTGGTGTTATTGCGTGTATCTTATCCACCAAATGACTTATCAATTGCTTGTCAGATGATACAATCACCTATAAAACTGCACTAAGATATTGGTCATTATCAAATTTATAATAATATGGGTGTCAGCATTTTACATTTAATGGGGAAATAGATCCAATCTAAATAATAATTGCTTAAAAGTTATAAAATGTATCAATATAATGTGTAAATTAGTAGAGCTCAGCACTCCACATTGCATGCTAGCAAAATACTTTGGACACTAGTAAAAAATATTCAAAACTGAAAAATAAACTACCAAAAATACTACATGCATTTGGCTGCCTTTCTACCCCAAATCAACTCTTTGTGGTCTGCCACAGGATCATGATGACCATAATGATTCTCTTGTTTGGGAAAGTTATTAATAAAATAATAACTCCTTAATTAAAATACTCTTATGAATAACATAGAAAACAATTCTGATGAAGCTTTACAAGTAAATCAAACTGAAAATGTATTTTGTCATTTTATTAAAGACAGCCACAAAGCTTTTAAAAAGTGCTTGTTTATAGACTACTTTGAAAGAAAAAAAATTTCTGTGTTGCTCTAATTGTTGACAAAAAGCCAAGAATCATTTTCAAATTCGTAACTATAACAAAATATTAAATGATTCATAAATTGCGATGGAAAACAGAAAAGTTGAAGTGAAATGATGGCTTGAAAACATCATCTCAAAAGGGTATAAAAAGGTACAACACTAATTTTAATTTTAAATGGTAATTTATCTTGGAATTGTTATTGTTTCCCACCCATTACGAAAAAGTACTTCATAAAAGAGCCAGACAGGGCTTGCATCGTAGATATACTGACTCAGTAATTCACTTTTAAAAAATGTGTTTTAATACTTTACAAAATAATTCATAATAAGATGGCTTAAAATAAATAAGGTGTCAAGTTCAATACTTCTTGAGATTTTTTTGAGGCTGCCGCTTATGAGAAGCACACTACCAAGATGGCCATATGGCTTGGATCGTGATGAACTTCAGCCTTTGGAATTCAACAGACCGATTTGAGACATGAGCTCTGTCACCGAATAGCCACATACTGTACTTAATCTACTAGAACCTCAGTCTTTTAATCTGAAAAATGGGACTAATAAATGCTGACCCTGAAGAACACTATGAAGACAACCTGAGACAAATTCAGCATATGGCAGGCAGTTAATAAGGGCTGACTGTGTAGTTAATATCAAATCACAGAATTACTCTTCGGACGCCTGAGGCCCTCTCACTGCTGGTTTCAGATCTTTGACCTGATATTTTTCAAAGTCCAAGTGGATGTAAGATGCTCTTATAGAGTCTTTCCTGAGAAAAGGATATGATTTATGAAGGAGAAGGATTTTTTTGTTTTTGGCTTGTTTTGGTTTATTTTATTTTTTGTTTCCGCTTTGAAATCCTGGAAATTTGCAAGCCGTTTTGAACAAGCACATATTAGGGTTTTAAAACTGTACATTTTAGGTGCTGTATTAAATGGGGCCAAGGTAAACGTCATGATTATTATTTTGTATTAAAAATTCACAGTAGCAAACAACAACTATAATATCAAAATCTTTTTCTGTCCCTTTTGTGAGTATGAGTGAACGACAATCACTGCTTGGATTCAAATCCTACCTTTCCACAACCATGATAAATTTACTTAACTTTTGAGGACCAAGTGAGAAAATACTTAGAAATATACCTAGTGACTTGATAAATGCCATGGAAATATGACATACTATTATTATTAATGATAAAAATGTGTTCCTGGTTCCCTTCCCTGGTAAGGAAGTGCAGAGATCCCCTTTCATAAAGCAAGAGCTTAAAGGTGATCAACTGTTCCCAATTAACCAAAGAATTTAGATAAATAAGGATTAGAAAAATGAGGTCCAATCATCTCAACATCATTAGTTGGTGCAAATTCTTTTAGAACCTAAATTATTACTATGACCTACAAGTTTCAGTGCTCAAGACCAAAAGCAAAAATGGTTTCTATCAGCATTTGAAGCCAAAATGATTTCCCAAACATGTTTAAAGATTCATCATCCTTAAAATAAACATGTCAATGGAACAGAGTTTTGAACTCCTTGGTCTAAAGAAAAATGTTTATTGCTATTAAGAAATTAATTCCACTGTTATCATAAAATTAGTCATTCCCCTAAAACAGAGCTCTGCTTCATCCCTGCGGTCTAAGACATTGATATATTTAGTCAAAATGTTTTCTAGTTATTACTTTTTAATTACACGTGATCTTTGTCCTTTGGATTATAAAACAGCAGCACTTTGCAGCATTAAGTCAGAAGTAGGCAGTGGAGGATGCGACTGCAAAGACAAGAGAATCTGTGCCGTAAAGAGCTTCGTGTGATTTGCTGAGGGTTTTGAAATTTACTACTTAAATGATGGGGATCTAGCAGTTTTAAGCCTAGGAGAGAAACAGTCCTATTTCATTTCAGGCAGATCACTAAAGCAGCAATGCAGAGTCTTTTTTTGACATTAATAACAGCCTCAACTTAAGATATACAACTGACCCTTCACACAGATTTGATTGAGGTTTGCACTGCATGGATCTTTTTCAGCCAAACTTTGATGGTAAATACAGCATTTGAAACCCAAATAAATGGAGGGATGTTTCCTATTTCCCCCAGGTTTCATTGGGCCACTTCATGACTTGAGTATGTGCAGATTTGGGTATCTGCGGGGGCGGTGGGGAACAAATCCCCACTTATTCTGAGGGGAGATCATAATTCAGATTGACATAAATAGCATGCCTACTTTAATATTACTCCCTTTCATAATGTAAGATCAGATGAATTCTTTGAAAATATGAATCAATTGCAAATAAGATCTGGGTTAAAATTTTTTCTACCATTTGATGACTAATTGGTATAATAAAATAACATTGAGTAAGTGAGGCAAACAAGAGATATTTGTATTTGAGTAACAGGGGAATTTATCAATTAACAACATTATCCACCCTAATCTCACTTTGAAGCCAAAGATCAAATTAACATGTTCTTTGGCATAAATGAAGACAATGGATATCTTTTGCCAGGGATATTTGTTTAAACTCTTCGAGGAGTGGACAGTTTATAACAGAAATTATAAATGGGATAATGGGATTATTATGATAACCCTCCCCTGTCTCCCTTTACTTTTGAGATCTGTAAGCCCTGAGAAGGAAAAAACAATGTATGTCTAGCACATAGGGGTGAAATGAATGAATGCAAGAAAGAATTGTCATGTGAGATAATGAATATCAAATTGTTCTTAAACCTTAACACATAATACATATGTTGTTGTGTTATTTTTGTTTCACTATTTTATAGTCTCTAAGCTATCGTCCTGGTAGAGTGCTGTGGCGTCACAACTCACAGCAACCTCAAACTCTTGGGTTTAAGCGATTCTCTTGCCTCAGGCTCCCAAGTAGCTGGGACTACAGGTGCCCCTCACAATGCCCAGCTATTTTTTGGTTGTAGTTATCACTGTTGTTTGGCAGGCCTGGGCTGGGATCAAACCCGCCACCTCTGGTGTATGTGGCTGGCGCCCTAGCTGCTTGAGCTACAGGTGCCGAACCTCTAACTTCTTTTAATTAGCCAGTTATTAGTATGCTTTGAAATGAAAATACTTTTCCTTCAACTAAATAAAAAGCTACCCTCCCCAAAGATGCACGTAAGTATTTTTATGCAAATGCCTAAGGAATAAATAAGCATCCTTAAAACACTAAATCTGCTAATCATTCTGTGTATCTTTCTTGTTTAAAACACAAAATGCTCATACTGAAATGGAGCCACAATTTCCTTATCTGGCATGGAAATTTAAGGCTTTAATTTGAACAAAGAAGCTGAATTTAGCATTGGATACCTACCATAAAATATTGAAGACTACACTGAAACTATCTCTAATTAGTATTCATTAGAGTCTCTCCTTAAATAGAAGGGTATTGGACGTCCTGCATATCTATGATTATTTTTCATAGCTTATCTCAATTTTTCTTCCTGTCCCACCAACTACATATTTGAATCTGCAACCAGAGTTTATGGTTTAATATACGCTCTGCCTGTTATGCCTATAAGTTCTATCTAAATACCTTTTGTATCTCAACAGACATCATCCATGGCCCTCATTAACAGTGCCTGTCTTTGTATCTATTCTCATCAGAAACTCCCCTCTCATTTTTCTCGTGGCTAGATTTGGAGAACTCCAGGAAAAGGGCTTAATAGCACTTTCTCTTCTTCTCTTTTTATCTCTTCATGTTCCTTTGCTCCCAACCAGGATAATGTTTCTTGAGATACGTATTTATTTTCTTAATTCCTTCCCATGCCAGCAAAAGCATAAGTCATGCACAAGAAAAGAATTTACACCTTCCTATGAAGCTAAGATTTCATTGTACATTCAAGATGGAGAAACTGCTTTCTCCTGGAAATCCCAGTGACCATCTCACATAGTTCTGGAACAGTGACCTGTGAAGATCAACAGTCATTGATGAAGGGTAACAATAATATTGCAGTTCCTTAAAATCATTTTCCTCCCATGCTTAAGGCCCAGGCTTTTGCTGGACCATTAGCTTGGAATCTCTTACCCAGATGTGTTTATTTTGCCTAAGTAAATCCACTTCCCCAGCGCATCAGAGGCCAAAATTGAGGACTCTGCTCACCTCTACTGAGGCCTTTGCTCACCTCCCTTACTAGGGCAGAGTCTCTTATTATGTGATTTAACAGCCTCCTAAATACTTCTTCAATGACACTTACAATGGTTTTTAAATTACTATGCGTTTTGAATTCTTTTAATAACGGCTGCCTCCCATAATGGCCTATAAACTCCACAAGGGGAAGCCTGTACCATGTGACCAGCACCCAGGGGAGGGTCTCCTACAGAATGCACTGTAGTCAGTAAACACTTTTTCTTCTTCCTATCCTTACTCACCTACTCCACGCTAGCCTCCTCCTCCCATTACATACTTAACACAGAAAAATCCATGGGACAGGGCAGGAGATTGTTTCTGATATTTTCTTTTTACGTTTATTTATTTCTTTAACTGGCACAAAAATTATACGTATTTATCACGTACACCATGTTTTCAAATATATAGTAAGCCCTCAATGTTCTGTATAGATATTTGAACACTGCAACTTTAAGCAAAAAAAGATGTAAGGAAACCAATTTTACCATGAACTCATTGACAAAAACAAGTATTAAATTAAATTACCAAACTTCTAAATAAAGACTCAAAGTACTTTTATGATCAAACACTGGAATAAATTTTAGTTATACATTCATTTAAGAAAGATGAATAAAAACACGGTAACCACGTGTATTTATTCAAGTTTGTTCCATAGCTGAGTGATGGCCGTAGTAGCTGTGGTGGGTTAAATCAAGGAACTGAATGCTTGTGATATGAAAATTCTAAGGAGCACCTCCTACCACCAGACAGTTTAAAAACAAGGAACAATGAATATGGGTGGGCTTGTTGTGCACTTTTTATCGCACTTTTTATTGTCATAGATTTGGTTGATTCTCATATACTTCGTAAATTTTTAATTGTATACTAATTTACATTCATTTTCCAATCCACACATTCCAGCTCAGGGTTACTGGAGCCTACACCAACAGCTCCGGTGGCGAAACCAGTCTTAAACAGGATAACTTCCTATGGAGAGGTGGGTGCTCTCACACACACCTCCCTTCATCAGACTAAGACCATGTAGACATGCTAATGAACTTGACATGGACTCCTCGGGATGTGGGAGGAAACAAGTACCTGGAGAAAACTTACACAGACTGAGCAGAATATGCGAATGGGCAAATGCCACACAGACAGTGGCCCTGGCTCAAAATCAAACTTTTTCTTCTGAACATTATAATGAAAAGATGTTGAACAAAACAATATTATTTAAGTGTCGGTTGAATACAGAGTGAGATGGTTAGGTGAAATATATACATATCTATACATATATATTTTAAATGTTCACTTAAAAGTAGGTAGTGTAATGCAGTATGTTTCAGTATGCTAAAAATATTTCAGAAATTATTTAGCGAAATCTACTTAATGAAATGTTTCTATAAATTTGGAGTTTGTTTCACTTGCATGCCACTTGCTAGGATGTTATTTGATGCATCAGAATATATACACCAACGTCCTTCACCACACAAGATCCTCAGAAAAAGAGTTTCAAAATACTCATGCAGCTCACCCTTCAATAAATGGAATTTCATTTGATTTTTTTTTAGAAACAGAGTCTCACTTGGTCACCCTTGGTAGAATACCATGGCGTGACAGCTCATAGCAACCTCCAGCTCTTGGGCTTAGGCGATTTTCTTGCCTCCACCTCCTGAGTAATTGGGACTACAGGTGCCCTCCACAACGCCCAGCTATTTTTTGTTGCAATTTGGCCCGGGCTGGGTATGAACCCACCACCCTCCTCACTGAATCATAGGCACCGCCCCCATTTGACATTTTTTTTTAAAATAGCTTATTTTAAAATGTAAACTTGAAAAAACCAGCAATGAGTGATAAAATGAAATATTTTCAATTGCACTTGTATGAAGAGAAACAGAAAAATTTAACAAAAAGCTACCTGAGAAAAGATGTATCTTAAGTAGAAGAGTTTTTAATTTACTTTTTAATTGACAGATAACATTCTATGTATTTAACATGTACAACATATTGTTTTAAAGTGTGTGGATGTGTGGGGGTGTGTGTGTGGTGGGATCACGTCCTATAGCTTCACCTCTTTTGTTGCAAATGACAAGATTGCCTTCTTTCCTATGGCTGAACAGCATTCCCAGACATAAACCACGCCTCACTGACCCATTCCTTCACTGTCAGTAGGCGATTGGTGTAAAGCAGGGAACCTGTGAATTAAGAGAGGCAGCTATCAACCAGATGGTCTGGGATAGCCTGATGTACAAATGTGCCATAAATGCCATTCAAAGAGGTAGAAGACTAAACAAGAAAGCACAAAATCGGCCACCCAACCAAAGCAGAAAAACCTCTGATATCTTAGCAATACGCGTACATTCCAAATGTCTAGGAAAAATCATTGGTGTATAATTTAGCAACTACTTCAAGGGGCTCCTATAAGAACAAACATTACCTAAGAAGTTGTACAATAAAATTAGAGTTTCTAATTCAGCATTCTTTTGATCACCAACACATTATGTTTAGGCCTTAAGAAACAGCCTGGCTGGGTGGCGCCTGTATCTCAGTGAGTGGGGTGCCGGCCCCATATACCGAGGGTGGCGGGTTCAAACCCGGCCCCAGCTGAATTGCAACCAAAAAATAGCCGGGCGTTGTGGCTGGCGCCTGTAGTCCCAGCTGCTTGGGAGGCTGAGGTAGGAGAATCATGGAAGCCCAAGAGCTGGAGGTTGCTGTGAGTCCTGTGATGTCACGGCACTCTACCGAGGGCGGTAAAGTGAGACTCTGTCTCTACAAAAAAAAGAAAGAAAAGAAACAGCCTGGCTTTTCATAGTAACTTCATCACTACTGCTTCCTCTCCATTTCTTCCTAAACTTAATTATCATCATCGTACAAAATAGATGTGTGGTGATGTTAGCATTGAAGTGTAAAGAACTCAGGAGTACAGCATATGTTTTACTGAAGGTGCTCTGTAATTAATAATATTCTAAACATCATGATCATTAGTTGGTATGGTTTTACAAATTAACTACATGATTACACTGAGCTTGAAACTTAATATGTTTCAACGAGTATTTAAAAACAAATACAAAACCCAGGAATTGTGTGCTCAGGCTACTCCAATTCAGTGCCTAAACGTGTTAATATTATCTCCTATAATTTCCTGAATTGAAAATTAATCAGACAATATCTTCTCTCTACATTCTTCCACTCAAAATGACAGGACAAGTAGTTTAAACCTCCTCTATGAATTTTAATATGCCATTAGCATTGGAAAGCATACAAAGTATTAAAGAGGAAGGTAACGACAGTTGGATAGAGATTAGTTATTGTTGTCTTCCAAAAAGGCATTTATGTAATTTTCCTTTTAGAAGGTAGCCATCATTTAAAGGAATGTTCTCTTCTGGAAACTGCCCAGAACTCACATGGTCTGAATATTAGCAAGTCTTAT
The DNA here is from genome assembly GCF_027406575.1 of Nycticebus coucang. Lineage (NCBI taxonomy): Eukaryota > Metazoa > Chordata > Mammalia > Primates > Lorisidae > Nycticebus > Nycticebus coucang. Next base: position 48,822,948 of record NC_069783.1, read on the forward strand.
TTCCCTAAGATGGAAACTGCAGCAGAGGGAAGACGACTGAAAAAAAGCAAACATTTCAAGATGAGTTTGCTTTCTACCATCTGACGCTAGGATATAGTTTTCATTAGGCTGTAAGTGTATTATAATGAAATGGTCTGGTCTCTGTTCCCATGTTTCATCATTCTCCTCGTCTATCACGTTAAACTCAAAAGCACTTTTAAGCAAACGAAAATAAGTACCAGTTGCTGATTAGAAGATTCGGTTCCCCTATGTTGCAGCTTGCTTTATTCATTTCAGAGGTGCTATTCAAAGCTATTACTTAATATGTATTAAACTTTTTCCTTTGATAACCTAGGAACATTTATGAACTATCATTTCCTGATCTATCAATTTAGAAATAATATTAGAATCTGAATTTGGAAAACAAGGCACCCTGCTAGTGAGGGAAGGGCCTTGAACTGATAGAGGGCTGGTGTAGACACAAAAAAGAGTGTCTTTATAGACTTTAAAATTAAAGTCTATACACAACCAAAATACAGCTTCGAGGCTTTAATATCCAATCAAAACAAAAACTCAGGCTCAGTGCCTATAGCTCAGCAGGTCAGGCTCCAGCCACATACACTGGAGCTGGCGGGTTCAAATCCAGCCCCGGCCTGCTAAACAATGACAACTACTACCAAAAAATAGCCGGGCGTTATGGTGGGCGCCTGTAGTCCCAGCTACTTGGGAAGCTGAGGCAAGAGAATCACTTAAGCCTAAGAGTTGGAGTTTGCTGTGAGCTGTGACACCAGGGCATTCTACCCACGGTGACAGTTTAAGACTCTGTCTCAGAAAAAAAAAAAAAAAAAAATTAAAGAAAAAACATTTTTTTTTTGAGACAAGAGTCTTACTCTTGGGTTAAGTGCCATGGGATCGTCAAAGCTCACAGCAACCTTAGACATTTGAGCTCAAGTGATCCTCTTGCCTCGGCCTCCTGAACAGCTGGGACTTCGGGCATGTGCCACCACTCCCGGTTAAGAAATCCTTCCCTTGGATGCTTTAACAGTTTGCAATTATGTTGTATCATATGAATAATTTTCCATCAAATGTTTTACTGAATACCTATTTGCTAGGAGTTTTATTTAACAATGAAGCAAAAGAAGTGGTTGTCAGCTGGGAGAAATTTTCCTCTTCGGGGACATCTGACAATGTCTGCAGGCAGCTCTGACCGTGGCAACTGGGAGAGAAGCGAATCTAGTGAGGGGGGGCAGGGATGCTGCTGAGTGTCCCTCAAAGCACAGAGCAGCCCGGCACATCAAAGGAGGACCTACGACATTCATTTAAAGGGGCATAAAATAGGAGAGAGGTTATCTTTTAAAGAGGCGATGGTACTAATCCTACTTAGAAGAGACAGATCCTTGAATTAAGATATGATTAGAATGATTACCCTGTTTCCCCGAAAATAAGACAGTGTCCTATTTTTTTTTTTATTTTCTTTTTTTTTATTGTTGGGGATTCATTGAGGGTACAATAAGCCAGGTTGACAGTGTCCTATTTTAAGGTGTGCTCCCAAAGATGCACTAGGTCTTATTTTCAGGGGACGTCTTCTCTTTCCTGTAAGTAGGTCTTATTTTCGGAGGATGTCTTATTTTTGGGGAAACGGGGTAGGAAGAGTTAGATAGAGAGGGAGAGGGGGAAAGACCACAGATCAGAAACAGCAATTGAGAAGCTCTGAGTAAAGAAAGGAGGAAAGATGAGAAATCTAGGGCAATTCTTGGGTCTCCTTTGGCAGTCTAGCAGCAACTCTCAATACCTTGAGATAGAGAATGCAGAAGGGAAATAGAACTGTATGGAAAGTTATTTTGGGTGTGGAAATATTGAGTTGAAGGACACTGAGTAATATTTAAATGGAGCCAATTGTTAAGAATATAATTATATATATATATATATAAATGTACAAATCAGCAGAGACCTTGAAGTCTTACACATTCAATATTATTATTTAATAAAAGAAGCAGCTCTCAGATGCCCCTCTCACAACGTGACCGAGATATCTGAAACTGGCTGACTGTGAATTTCCCCCATAATGATGAATTTCTCTCCTAGGACAATGATGCAATTTGTGGCAGTAATGCTTCTTTCTCCCTCAATGTTACTCTCCACTGAAATCTCCACTTATTCCCTGTCTTTTTATATGAATGTGCAGCGGGAACCTGGATTGACAGGAGAGACACCTCACTAGAAACCACACTGATGTATTTGGCAAAGCTTTCTGTTACTTGGCTCCTTTCCTGCTATGTGAAGGAATTGTCATTTTACTATAATTCTAATGCAATTTAGTATTCGCTATGAATTTTCAGGTAGGCTTAATTAATCAAAGTCTTAATTTAAATTGAATTACTTAGTAAAAACACATGCATTAGAAACACATTTATAAAATTTATACATGGCTATGCATATAACTTATCTATAAAACAAATAGCATCTCCCTGCTATCGATTTCAAGTAGGATCTAGACACTTGAATTCAGTGCACAGGAAGGAAACATGATATCTGTGCATTCCACACTCAGCTAACCTTTAGCAAATACATTAATTTTTTATAAAGAAAAAGGCAATATTCAGAATTCCAAACCTCAAAAGGCATTAATGTTTCCTGAACCAACTCAGTTATTGTTAGCACTTATCTGCTAACAATTAGAAATTAATTTTTAGGTGAACTTGGGAGATGGTTTTGAAAGATAATTAAATGAGATAATGAACTACAATAGTGAGAAAACAGCTTTCAAATTTGTTCTTAACAAACAATACCAGGTATTTTCCCTACTACATACATGTATTGAAAAGTACAAACTCTGGACGTTTACATTTAAAACCAAGAAAGGGCAAAAAAAATCAACAGGTGAAACTCATTTGTGCAGGATAATTAATGACGAATGGGTAGCATTTCTTTCCCCCCAAAGACAAGATTCATGTGCCACTTAATTATTTCATTTAACCAATACTTCATCTGAAATTGAAGCAGCTCTTTTTCACCAGCTGCTAAACAAAAGCAATTTATGCAATTGGGTTTGCTTTGCATGAGTTGTTCTGTATGCAAAGAGAGAGTAAGAAAATAACATTTTTTAAGTATCACACCTCCTTCTCAATATCCTCTTTAAGTATTTGTGTTTCCTTGATGTAAGTGATAAGCACAATGACACTCTTGTGTTTTACTGCAATCATTACATTTGCACTGTTCCAGCATTACTTCTGATTAGTAAACTGAGATAACAATGTCTGGAGGAAGATAAATAAGACAGGGCTAATTTCCTAGATTCTCTGGCCCGAGGGTGAGGAGAGCCACAGGAAGGAGTCAAAGTCCCTGCATCACAGTCCCATGGCACAGTGGAGAGGAACTGAAGGAGACTGTTCTGTGGGTTCCTGATAATCTATTGCTTTGGAGTTAGGAATGCTGATTCAGGCCAACATGGAAATAGAATTAGGTTTTAAAGAAATAAACACAAAACACATCCACCGCCAAAATCTGATCTCCTCTGGACAAAGAATGGGGCCTAGACATGAATGCAGCTGTTCTAGAAGGTACTTTGCTGCATGGGGTTGACAGTTGGACTAAATGATGAGAGCTTTCTTCAAATAAGGCTGGCAGCGGACCCCTCTCCAGTGCTGCATTTTAACTCAGGGCCCATTTGCCTGCAGCTGAAGTACTATTACCAGTGGAATGTGGATGGAATGTGGCCACGTGACACCAGTATATTTCTATTTCTAGAAGCACAGCAGAGAAAAATCCTCCAGTGTAATCACGCTAGTGTATGTTTACTGTAGGAGGGAAAGGAATTTTTCATTTTGCTCCTGGAGCTGAACCACCAAAGTTGCAAGAAAAAAAATAAGTCTTTGAATGAAGGGGGGAAAATCTGATGTTAAGAAACATTGGCTCTTATGCTTTCCTACTTTCAGGAAGCAAACAGTTTCAACAAATAATCTCCTTTTGCTTTATTTGACTTTCTCAGACACATGCATCTATTAAAGCAGTCCTCTTCCTCCAAGTACCAAAATGAAATATGCAGAACTATTGTAAAACGAGGGAAGATTTTAGCTTAAGATTTTATCCTCTGCTGCTTGCTTGGACACCCACTCCATCCTGGGCATCAGAGGGCATTTGGCCAGATTTGTAGGAATTTATTAAACAGGCCATAATTTGCCAGAGAGAGAGTAACCAAGGTAGCCAGATATTCAATGGCGGCTTTGCCACCCATGTCCTCACGTGTAGGGAAGCATTCATCCTTGTAACTCAGGCACCCTGGAAAGACCATCCTCTGAGTCACAGGAATTTCCCCATACCAGTCACAAGCAATTTAACTGTGCCAGAGCCCTGCAAAATTTTCACGATATGAGTGTCCTGCTCTCTCAGACATAATGTTTTGCTATTTCTTCCATAAGGCCAAAGTCCCTAAATAAATCCAAACTGACTTTTATTTGAAAAGAGCAAGTGTAGTTGGTGTGTCCAGGAACTTAAGCCACAGGAGCAATAAATTCTCCAGCCCTGTTCCATCTAAACAAAGGGGCCTACAAAGGCCTGTTGGTATTTACGAGTACTGCAGAGCCTTGAGTAAGCATTTTCACAGCAGCCCCGGAAGGTTCTAATGTGCGGCATTACTGCTCCAGAGCCAGCTTATTAAACCTTAATGGCGCTCTTTAAGTGCTTTACACCAGGCTGGCAAATAACTCACCCACCACGTGGCTCCTGGAAGCTGCCCCAACTCTGCATCCATTTTGCAGGTTACTAACCTTTGACTTGAAATTCCAAGAAGCTGGTTTCTTTCTTTAAATCAAGGCTGGGAAAACTAAGGTTGTGGCCCAAATCCCATCCAGTTGCTTCTTTTTTATTGCAAGTAGTTAAAGAATATTTTTTTTAATGGTTGTCAAAAATTCAAAAAAAGAATATTTTGTGACACATGAAAACTATATATAAAACTGAAATTTCAGTATCCATAAATGAAGTTCATTGGAAAGCCACCACATCTTTCTATGACTGTTTTTGCATGATAACAGCATTCCATTAACATATGGAAGGGCATTAATAACTGGAACAGCATTCCATTCCATATAAAAACATTCTATGATGGCTCTAACATGGTTTAATTTTGAGTAGTTGTGATACAGAACTATAGCCCAAAGCCTACTTTCTGGCTCTCTGGGAAAAAACGTTTGTTGAATCCTGTTATCAGTCATTTTCAGCCTTTAATAGGTTCTGAAATGTGTTACTATCAACTTAAGGAAGGATTCCTTGTCATCCACTTTAGTTCCTGGTGAAAACTAATTTCTTCCTAATAGTCAGCTCTGTGACCCACTGAAGAAAGCATGAAAGAGCTCTGGGTGGGCTCAGCAAGGACAAAGACCACTAAACAGTACCATTTCGAATGTTTGAGACTTACTTAGGTAATGTAGCTAAGAAGTAATATCACTGATTTCTTTTCCACCAACCTATTATAACTTATATAGCTTGACGTGAGTGTTGTATCCTTCAAAGGAGTCACTTTGAAATTGGTCCCAAAGAATCTGTGTACCTTTGATGCTACATCCAGAACTTCTTTTGATTATCTTTTAAATAGTCTCAATGATGCCAAATCTTGACCTATAAAACTTGCATTTGATTCATATTTGTAATCTCAAGTCATTAAGAACTATAGTCAGTGAATAAAAGAGAAAAGTGCATTGCCTAGAATATGTGTAGAAGGGGAACTCAATATTTACTCTGTGAAATGAATTGAACTGGTTCAATAAATGGTGAAGCCAGTGCAACTTGAAGGAACAAAAACTATTTGAAGACATACATATCCATATATTGTCTGGGCCCCTAAGTATACATACTCCTGGTATTTTTGTTTCTTTTTCTTTTTTTGAGACAGAGTCTCACCCTGTCACCCTGGGTAAAGTGACATGGCATCACCATAGCTCACAGGAACCTCAAACTCTTGAGCTCAAGTGATCCTATTGCCTTGATTTTTCTATTTTTAGTAGAGATGGGGTCTTACCATTGCTCAGGTTGGTCTCGAACTCGTGAGCTCAAGCAATCCACCCACCTTGGCCTCCCAGAGTGCTAGGATTATTGGCATGAGTCACCGTGTCCAGCCTGTTACTACATTTAATTCTCAAATGTTTCTGGCTTTCCGGGTGGCTGTATGCTTTTCCCCTCTTCTCACTGCCTTCGCCCATCGATGAGCTTGCCTCCCTCTCCACATTCAACTGTCTCAGCTCCTGTTTGACCTCTGGCTGCTCACTCCAGACATCTCATTGCCATAGCTCCTCTCCATCTCTCCGACTGGTTCTGATCAACACTCCCAAGAAGCTATAAAAAAATTATACAAGTGATAGTCCTGGACCCAAAGTGACTTCTACATTCACAAACTTCTCTAAGACAAGTGGCCATAGGAATCCCAAATACATAACAGTCAAAGCCTTATGCTGCCCCGTCCAGGAGAGTTACAGATGTCCCATTCCAAAGACTAAAGTGGCCTTCCATAGGGAAGATACAAAGGAGGTAGGAGTCCATGAAGCTGCACAGGAGGGAACTCCGTCTGGTTGGATTCTCTGGATTAAAATCCAAATGATACTTTTCTTAGGAGGACATAATACAGGGGTAAAGTAGAAATAGAAGAAGGAGGCAAAGAAGAGGTCAGGAGAAACAAGAGTTTAAACAAATGAAGAAATGCAGTCTAAGAAATCAATAAAGGCAGGAACATGAGCCCTGTGAATGGTACCCTGCCCGGGGCAGAGGTGACCAGTTTACTGGATCACTATGATACCACAAGAAGTGTAACTTAGGTTCTAGTTCTTTATGATTCCTGGCTGAGTGGCTGCTAAGAAAGTTTCCTGTGTTTTCTTAAGTTCCCATTTCTCACAGTACCCTAAAAGGGTTGTTCCTTTGTAACCAAAAAAGCTTATGTGCACAGAAATGGAACTGATTTGTGTTCATTTCATAAGACGACTCTGACTTCAGGAGTATTCTAAAACTTCTTTGAGGAGCATCAGCGTCCATGCAGTGAGTGTCAATAATCACGGGTGACTTCTGGAAAGAATAACATTCACTCGGAACCTTTGATAAGCTTTTTAAAAAAGAGTTTCATAATTTTATGGCCACTTCCACTGAATGTGTCAATTTATGGAGCAAAATAAAAGCAAAAGGATTAATCTGCAATACCTTGAAGAGTGACAAGACAGCCTGAATTTCCATCTAGTTATCTGTACGGTGATTGTACATTATCGCTAATATTTATTTTCTAAGAAAGGCTCAGTGTTTCCACTGTGATCAAACAATAACAGCAATTTTTTAAAAATATTTAAAAACAGTAACAAACAATAATTTTGTAGATTTCTAATGTTTTGTATTCTGTTATAAAAAGAAACCAAGAAATAACAAATATCAATTTTTTCATGTATATGTTTATTAAATAAGCATTTACTGTATGCTAAGAATTGAAGACAAGTTGGATAAGATACCTACTCTGTACTGGTGAAATTCACTGTGAAGGAGAAAGAGACTTGGAGGAATAGGTGACCCAGTGGTTAGAAGAATCTTCCTGGAGAACAAAGGGTGAGCCATTTCCTGCCTTGTGGAGACAGGGCAACCCTCCTGGTTTGATAATTAACCTCCTAACCAGAGAAGCATTACTACCTATCACTGGAGAGAAGACACTGGGATAGTGAATCCTTTTCATGTTCAAAGAATCCCTTTATTAAAACAGGAAATTCTTCTGGGAAGTTTTAATCGCTAATTACCACTAGCAATTGATGAAAAAAAAAAAAAAAAAAAAGGAATGGTTTCTTAGGAATTACTGTTCAGTCCAGCCCTGCATATGGTGTTGCAGGTTGCAGGCATTTAGTTGGGCAAACTATTAACTGAAGGAAACATTCCGCCTGTGGATTATATGCCTGGGAAGGGAGAATCATGCATATTTCTTACACTCCACATTCTCACTGTGTTCCTGTTTTGGTGGGTTTTTTGTTTGTTCGTTTGTTTTTCCTGTGTTGTAGTCATTGCTTAATTTACCAAATTTCAAACCCGTCTTTTGGGAGATTTGTAGACTGATGTCTAAAGCAATATGACAAAAATAACTTGAAATTCCAATAAGGATGAAAAAATTGCTCTCTAAATGAATGAGCAAGTCGGTAGCCATTTCTCACAAAACCACAAGGCAGACCACTTCAGAAATAACTGGAAAAATTCTAAATTTTTATTATACTAAAAGACAATTAGGAGAGAGGGCAAACCACTACTTAAAAAGCTTCACTAGTTTATCACAGTGACTTTCTTGGAATTCACCCTGAAGTTATTTGAATAGAACAGCACCTTTACATCTGTCTTAATTACCAGCATACAACAACAACAACAAAAATGCAGAATGATTGCTTTATAGTCATTACTCCATATGCACAGACTAGGTGAATTCCAGGCAGACCAGGTTAGTAACAATACTAATGACTACAGAAGATGAGTGGAATGCTTAAGTTTCATGTCTACTTGATACACATTCATTTTAGGTAAATTATAGATCGATCACATTTAATTATAGAACTACCACACGCATACAGTATTCTAAGCCTTTGTCACTCATCCATCTGACTTTCTACAAAAAGGGATCCCGGGGAGAATAAGTGAGGAAAGCAAATGCTTCAAAAGTGACCAACTTCATGCAATCGCACAGGAGCTGTGGTTAACATCTTGGATGATGAAGGATGATGCATTTGTCAGTTTGGCTATAAACACAAACAAGACCTAAAATCCTTTGGATACCTAAAGCTTTGGCAATTTTACTTTTAATGATGTAACTTTCTATAAAATACATTTTATTGCCTCTATTTTACAAGTATGAGGACTAAAGCACATAGATACTACATATAAATTGTTCCTAAAAAGCTAATATGTGCAGGATCCAAGTTAAACTCAGGTCTGCCTTACTTCAAAGTTGGCGTTCCCTTTCCCTTCTGCCATGGCATTTCACAGTAGGAGCCTCCAGTGTTAAGAATTTAAGAGAGACACCAGATGGCAATTAAATAAATTCCTGGGATATACAACCTGAGAATAACTAAGATGCTATAGTGAAATGAACACAATGGTGAGATAAACCATGCACGCAGGCCCCGAAGCGGGAGGTAATTTTTTTCCTTACAATGTTGATGAAGGTTTTCCAGAAAGATAATTTAAAGTGGACATTAAAGATGCATAGAAGTTCAACCTTGTGTAAAGACAAAAGGTGTGATCTGGACAAAGGATTACATGAAATCCAAACCAGACACTAGCTATGCTCAGGGAATCACACAGGCCAGTGTGGCTCAGGGGTAGTTTTCTCTTTTACTTTCCTCTTCTCTGGATCAGTATACTCAATTCTTAAACTTTCCTAATAAGCCTAATTTCAGTATTAATATTAGAATTAATAAGCAGATATAATTTCAAAATAACAACTAACTCAATGATAAAAGTGTTCTAAGTGCTGATGGGCCAAAGAATTAAAAAGCAAGGATTGTAACATGTCTTTTCTTTACTCCTTCTTTTTTGAGTTTCCAAATCTTACCACAGAACATTGTTTTTCTTAAGATAAATTTTTCAAGGATTAAAAAGAATGAAAAATTAAGACTAATTGACTATAAGCAGTTCAAGAGTTAGATACTTAATATACTCTTTTTTGTCTTTCTAATTCTAAGCAACTCTATCCTAAAATACCTCATGCTGATGCCTGCTTTTTTTCTTGAGCCTTTCCCAGGATTGGGAAATCCCAGGGAAGTTTTCATTGAGAAACTCCAAAAATTAAGTAGAAACTCAGGCAAGAGTTTAATCAAGACTCCTGCTAGACTTCTGCAGCACCCTTCTAAATTCATAAATTTCTTTGTAGAACACACTAAATCACTGACTTAAAATGCCCTCAGAACCCGAACAAGATATTTTACCCAACACTTTTCCTCCCAAAAGGGAGATTCTACTCTCAATAAGAAAGCACCTTTCTACTGAATGGTTGTTCAGACCTGGCTCTAAAATTTCTGCTAAGTACACAGCTTTAATCATTTGTTACATAATCTGTTTACAATGCCTTACTCTACCATAATGCTTGTGAAATAGATGTAGCTTAGTTGTCTGTGGATATATTCCTACTGCAAGATTCTTAAAACTGATTTTTATGATTAAGAGGTCTCTCTGCTGCTAACCCCAAGTCATTCAAACTTTCCTTTTTGAAATGAACATTTATTTCAGATAATACATGCTCTCTACAGGCAGCCTGTCCACTTTTCAAACATAATGATCCTGTCTTCGGTAGATATGAAATTTTCAAAAAAATATTGGCATAATGCAGGAGAAAATGCCATCCTTTTATTATGTTCAAAATTGATCTGACCCCTGAGCTAGCACTTTGGGGAATTGGGCTACATAATCGTGTAGACCCTTTCAGGAAATGGCTTATTTATGGATTTTTTTTTTATATATATATACAGAAGATTTCACACTTTGGGCTTTATACAATTGCATCCTCTCTTCCTCTCCAATATGTTTCAAAGTAGAAAAGCTATATATGGCAGGAGAGCTGAATTTCTGCATCATCTAGAAATCTGTCATCTGGTATATTTTGGCTCTAATGATAATACATTAAGAATACATTTATTCCATATCTGCATGCAGACCTCTCCAGCAGAATTTTAATGGTTCTCATTTACTGAATAAAGTAATCCTGAAGATGGTTTCAGACCCTGGTCATTGCTCAATGTTGAAAAAAAATCTGACTTTTCAAAAAATGTTTTTATCCCCTGAGGAACTGGCCTATTTTGTGCATTTTTCCCCCGCCACTTGGTTTCCATTTAGTAGCTTATCCCTATTCTATTACAGTTTCAATAAATAAATCATACTAAGTACATAGTAAAAACATGGTATGAATAATAAGCCCCCTTTTGGAATGAGTTTCTTACTATTAAATTTTTCCCTATTTTTAAAATGGTGAAGGAAGAAATGGGGTGAATCTGTACACGCACATAAAACAACAAAAAGAAATCCAGTTAAATCTGCTGATCTTTGTTCCAGTTCTTCTTAAATGACTATGTTTAAATAAAACCTATTTCCTTAGGCTAACAAACAGTCTATAATCCATTAAGCCTTTATGAACCAATCTAAGGCTTCTTAAATTAGTGCTCAGGGAAGAGAGTATCAAGTAATGGATTTTGAAGAATTATGAAGGTGATTAAAAAAGACCAAAGGATCAAACTCCCATCACCATGATTCCTAGAACAGAGCCTACCAAATGGGCATTTGGGAAGTTTCTATATCATCGAATCCTGAATTCACGTATGAAAGAACAGATAGCAGGGAAGAAGACAGGAAACAACACTAATTTAGAAAGGAGGTGGAATTGAGAAATAGAAGAAAGAAGGAGACTTTTTTTTAAAGAATGAATGACTTTAATAGATATTTGAGGGACCAGGAAAGCTAATGATACAGCAAAAAAGAACTGTTGGTTTTAAAGTTTTAAAATGTCATTTTAACTTTTAAAACTGGGTAAGAAATTGGTTAAGACCATTCTGATCTTAGCAATGCCAGAAATATCTTAGTTATAAATAACAGTTTGAGTTATACTTATTTTCATATGGCTGAAAATTGCAAAAGTACTTTTCTCTCATGTACTCAAATGTACTATGAAAAAATAGACACTACAGTCCACCAACTCTGGGAGGGAAAGCCATCATTGTGCTGACTCCAAGTGTGTTTATTTGTGGCAGAGACTGGAAACCATCCCCTTGATAAGCCTTCTCCTCTGCTCCCCTGTACATTTCCCTAAGCACTAATTTCAGCTGTACAAATGGACATCCAAAACAAAGGACTTTCCTAGTCTTCCCTTGCCTCTAAGAGTAGACACGGGACTAAGTTCTGGCCAATGGGATGTGAGCAGAGCAATGAGGTCAACTTCTAAGTCACGCCCTTACAAGGGGAATTCGTCCTTTTCTCCTTTCCTATGGGAATAGCCACCTGAGACTAAGCAGATGAGAATACCTCACAGAATTAGTGAACAAAGCTACAAAAGGAGCCAGAACTCCTGAAAATTCTGCAGAGAAGACCCAGCTCAGTTATTCAGATCTCATTATGCAGACTCTTCATGAAAGCTAAGAGGTAAACTTCAATTTGGTTTAAATTATTTTAAATGTCAGCCTCTTTCACATGCAGCAGAACCCATGAAGTAATAGCAAACACACTAAGCATGTGCCAACCAGTATTCTGGGTGCTTTTACTATATTAACTCATTAAGTAATACAATAATTTAAAACATAACATTATTTGTATTCACAGATGCAGAATTCAGGCAATGAGTGGTTAAGGAGTTGATCTAGGGGTTGAATCCAGGCAATCTGGCTACAGAGTCCATTCAGTTAGGGATACCATTTAGCATAATGCCAGGCATTAAACAAATATTAAATAAGCATTTGCTTAATACATTAACAGGTAATTCATTTGTTTAAAATTGTTTAACTGTGCTTATAAGTCTAATCATGAACAGATCTGTTGATGTAATCACCGATTTTCCTCTTCTGCAAGGGAAATGTGATCACAAGGAAACAGGGTTCTGCCAGATTCTCTGCACCTTGTGACCTTTCAGGTACCCTGTCCTTAGATGTCAGTTATTGCTGAATAAAGACTTCCTCCAGCAATATGGTGGTACCAAAGAATTGAAAAAGGACATAGATCTAGAGAGAATCAAGGTGAACCATGCATGTTGCCTATTTGGTATCTTGTTAGCATTGTGTCTATTAGTGCTAAAGACCAAGTGTTTACTGATAATGGAAGAGTTATAAAAATTCTTCCCCTCAAGGACTTAAAAATTCAGCCTTTTACAAATACAAGATCTATGAATTTTTCCCTTGATACGGTAGGCCTCTTCATCATGATGGGTCCCCGCAAATCATGTTTTAAAGGGAATGTAAAAAAGAGAATGCAGGTAAACACAAAACGATTCTTAATTCTTTTTCTTTTAAGGACCAGAAGTCACTAGGGCTTAGTAAAGGCATTCAGCAAATAAATTTAAAAGGGAAAAATATAATAAAATTAATTTTAGAATAAAATAAATGTGCTTCTGCATTTCTGTGACAAAAGTTAAGAACCATCTCTTTAGGATTTTTTTTTTTTTTACTTTCAATCCCTGAGTCTTAAGGAATGAATCCATAAAGATTCTTTTTGCAGATATCTAGTCGTTCAATTTTTCAATAATAAAGAGTCATTTGGCTTTAGATAACTTCCAAGTTTCAGAAATAAACCAAGAGCCATAGGGCTTTTTGTACTTTTGAAATGATGACAAATTGAACCCATGATGGGAGCAAATGATTAATTGCACATTCAAGACACAGATTTGTCAGTCATCGTTATTGACAGTTATAGATTACGAAGTCCACTAAGAGAAAAGTGAAGAACGACTACATGGACGATTAATTACAGTACTAGGCCAGTCCTATTAAGGTAACTTCTATCCTCCATTTCCCAATTAATAAATTGCATTGCAGTTGTGATTGGTAAACTTAGAAGTTGTACAAATATTAAGTTCTTATATAAACATGATATGTCTTAATAAACATTCTACTAAATTAAAATAATCCTTTCTACACACATGAGCACCAAACACATGGCTGAAAGTAGTCTTTCATTATGCCAGTTTCAAAAAGAACACTCCCATTCACTGAAGTGTTAGTCTATAAGATGTTAAGAAGTATCCCCACACTGTGTTAATTGGATTTTAAAGGGATAAGATAGAAATAACAGTTTAGGATATTGTTTGTCAATCTGAGAAATAAATTTACATTCACTTGTTTGCTATAATCTGCCAAAACCATGCGTTCATTCATCCATCAATACATACATATATATTCCATTATTTAAGGTCCAGAAAAGAAAATTTGTGAAACTAGAGTCCAAAAGAGAAGCTTCTGGATTCAGTTTGCCTAGACACCACCTCTGGGTAAAAAAAAAAATATGGAAGTTTATTTCTATAAATTGATCTCCTGATTTGGATCTCACTGAAATAAGAAAGAGAGTCCGTATTTTTTACTCTACTAGATGCTACCCCATAGCATGTCCAATTTGTTCACAGCCATAAACAACATTAATTAGTCGTCTCTAGGTTCACTCTACATTTAAATTTACACATATCTAGGCATGAATCACATATATACATCATAGCATATAATTATTGGAAGAAAGAATGTTTCTTAGAATGATGAGTTTCTGACAAAACTATGGGGATGGCTATTTATTCTCTCCATATCAAGACAGTGTGGCTGGCATGGAATGGACATATTGATGGAAGCTCATTAAAGTTTTATTAACCACACTTCAGAGTGGCCACATCTGTCTTCTTCAGCCTTCTATCCTTCATAGCCACGTGGAGTCATTTGCATGCATTAATCACGACATGTCTATCACACATGTCTATGCACTTCCATAGCTGGTTATCTCTCTGAACAGCAGCACTTTGAAATTGAGCCCTAAATACTCTCTCTTTCATAAATATTCTCTGTAAACCTCTCTTGAGTATAAACAATGAAACCTTTTGATAAGTTGACCATGCCACAAAAAATGTATATCAAGTTAAAGTTTACTAATTTAAGCTAAAAGACATAATAATTTTTGTTGTTAAAATTCACAAAACCAAAGATTACTGACCTCTAGATTCTTTTCACACAGTATAATTTAGGTAAAAATATTTCCACTTCAGTTTTTTTACTTACTATCTTGTGAAATATACTACCCTGTTTCCCCGAAAATAAGACATCCTCCGAAAATAAGTCCTACTTACAGGAAAGATAAGACGTCCCCTGAAAATAAGACCTAGCACATCTTTGGGACCACACCTTAAAATAAGATTTTATTTTCCGGGAAACAGGGTAGTTTAGGGTATTCAGTATAATTATAAACTAGAAGTTTTTGACCTCTCTGTATTTGCAGAATGTGATATAACGAGGTATACCTCAGCAGTCCTCTATTGCAAATTCATTGAAAATTATAATCTAGAAGGTTTATATAGGTTCAGCTAAAATAGCATTTTATAGATCATATCAGTAAAGTGGAACATGCATAACTTATCCCAATTAGCTGAAAGTCCTGACATACAAGATTATAGCCATGGACCTATTAAGATGCGGCAGAAAAGAGCATATCAAGAAGGCTGGCTACATTCGTCTCAATTTTGTGAACTAAAAACATCTTCTGTTTATCTATTCTGGACAGAATGCTTTTTCTAACCTGGCACACTAAAATAAATTGTCAACTAACCCCTACAGGGACAAACCCAAAAAGTACCCAGATCTGTGCACATTAAATTTTCAACAGTATACAATAGGGATCAAGGACAATGTGGTTTATTAAATAAATGAAAGAAGCTGAAAGGGCTGAAGATTTTCTGAGCTCTCTGGAGATTTAAACACCTTTGATTAGTGAGAGCTGAGAATATTCCAAAGATCAAGGAAAACTGGTAGCAGTAGCAATGATCTATAGGTAGCATATAGTACTTATTTTTTCTGTATGCAATGAGTCAAAAATCCCCAGGAACCAACAGAAGCCATTTTAAGCATGAGTGTTCAGGGATTTCTTTACACTTTGTAGCTGGGTAAGATACAAACAAAAGTAAGCCTCCTTTCAACTTAAACCCCAGAGGACAGCAATTTTACAGAGCTATAGAAGACAATCGTATTAATTAAAGACCCTGTTTTCGTCCTCTAAATTTCCCTCTTCTTATTATTAGTGTGTTCTGTGCTAAAGAATGGGTTATAAACCAGTTTTATGAAACATGATGTGATTTTCACAGTGTTCCATACCAAATACATATTCATCCTCCATTAATATAAAGGTAGTCATTTGTTGCATTGTATTTAGAGTTTAACTTGGTTAAATTAAATTGTATCCACTTTGCCACAAAACATATCAAGATTGAGTACATAGGATTCATGCTTCTCCATTTTTGTGATGCTTTACTAAGAATTATGTCTTCCACTTCCATCCAGATCAATACGAAGGATGTAAAGTCTCCATTTTTTTTAATAGCTGAATAGTATTCCATGGTATACATATACCACAGCTTGTTAATCCATTCCTGGGTTGGTGGGCATTTAGGCTGTTTCCACATTTTCACTTTGCCACAAAACAAAACAAATAAGCATCTTAAAATGTGATATTAGAGATTCGAGAGTTATTTTGGTTTGTTTGTTTGTTTTTGAGAAGTGGGGTCTCCCTTTCTTGCCCAGGTTGGCCTTGAACTCCTGGGCTCAACTGATTCCTCTGCACAGCTGACAGTACAGGTGTACACCTCCATGATCAGCTTACTTCTTTTTAAGAAAAAGAAATGATTTACACAGCTATCAACTTTTATTTAAATAATATTATTCCTGCAAGGTTTAACTGAAAAAATTAAATTAAAGCAGATATAATAGGCAAAACTTTTAAAACTCAATGCATAAACGTTTACTAAATATCTAGGGCCCTAAAAATCAAATAGCCATTAAATTTTTTAAATTTATTTTTAATCTGTCCATGTAATTCCAATGATAATAATTTTATGGTCACCCTGTACAATAACTAGATTTAAAAATAAACAATATAATCAACAAATACCAGAGACAAGAAAAATCTTAATTGTCAATTTGAAATTCAAGTCACAGTTTCAGGCCAATGGATTCAAAATATTTTAAATTAAGTCATTAAGCAATTGATTTTAAGTAACCAAACCCCCAAATTTCTTTTATTACTTGATTAGTTCATATCAAATGACAAGCTGATTTCTAATAAGCATAGACAATTTTATGAAAAAAATCTACTTATGGCTAGATTTTTTTTCATTATTATTGTCAAAGTCCATGCTTTGCAGACTCCAAATTGCTTTCTTATGAGAAACAAGACAAAGAGACCCTCTGAATTGGATACTCTTCCCTTTAGGAGCTCTCAAGAAAGTTAAAAAAAAAAAATCTACCCAATTTACTGACTTTTAGAAAATAACTTTTTTCTTCTTTCATGAGCAAATTACTCCTACTTTGATTTTCCATGGCTGAGTTGGTCTACACCTGTTACCTCATGGTTTTGTTATTTAAGATTAGACAGGTGGAAATCAGTGGCAACCTCAAACTGGCATGATGATTAAAGAAGGGCAAGTACTTTAAAATCCAACCCAATACCAACAAAGAAGAAGCCTTCAGACTTCTGTCTACAAGATAATTAAATTCATCACTGAATAACTAGATTAATCTATTGGGACTTAATAGAACTGAAAATGGGACATCCTAAGAAAATTACTTTGTGCAAAATAAGTGCCAAGCATCAGTTAATTCATGAGTAGTCTAGGGCTTCCCTTTAAGTCACTATGGTATGGACTTTTACTAATAAAACATGACATCTGACTTATTAAAGCAATATTCATAGTGATCAATTCAGCATGGAAGCAGCTGTAACCCCTAAGAAAACAACCATACCTTGAAAATCCAGACTGAAGCTGGTGCTCAGGTGTGTATACTGAGCCTTTTGTCTTTAGACTTGGCAAACACCCAGTTAAAAAATAATTTTGTCATTCAGAGAATAACCTATTTTATGGATAAAAGGTTATGAATTTCACAGCTGACTTGAGAATCTACTCAAGCCAACAACATCTGTTTTTACTTTGCAAGTAGTATTTGTTCTGTCAAGGCAGATTTCTCAAGTAAGTACTTTTTTCTTTCAAAGGCCGAGTCAGATTTCAAAGAAACATTTACATTTTTTAATACAAATGAAGTCACTGATTATATTAGCTCAAATTCAGATCTGATGCATTTTTTGAGCCCCTCCTCCTCCACTTGAGCTAAAATGGAAACAGACTTGGTTTCAAACTTTTAATACTGGCATTTTTGAGCACAATCAAAATGTAGAAGCATTGGCTTAAAGGGCTAATGTGGGGTTTCAAATTATTACATGTGTGCTCACGTATCTTTTTAATAAATACTTCTTCAGTTTGCTGTGTAACAAACAATAATACTGATGCCATATGTTAGAAAACATATGCATAGGGCGGCGCCTGTGGCTCAGTGAGTAGGGCGCCGGCCCCATATGCCGAGGGTGGCGGGTTCAAACCCAGCCCCTGCCAAACTGTAACAAAAAAATAGCCGGGTGTTGTGGCGGGCGCCTGTAGTCCCAGCTGCTCGGGAGGCTGAGGCAAGAGAATCGCGTAAGCCTAAAGAGTTAGAGGTTGCTGTGAGCCGTGTGACGCCACGGCACTCTACCGAGGGCGGTACAGTGAGACTCTGTCTCTACAAAAAAAAAAAAGAAAACAAGAAAACATATTATAAAAATTGGAGGTACTATCTGCCCTAATATGTGCATTTATTTTCTTTTTATTTAGTTTCTGATTTATCATGCCTGTATTTCAAAAGCTTAAGGATATGTCAAATGATAAAGAATCAAAAAGCAGTTTAACTTTCTGAGTTAGGGAGGGGAGTGTCTTCTAATTGTGAGGATCTTTAATGCCTAAAGAACAGCTGAATTAGTAACTAAGTGGAAAAGTCCATTTGATAATAACCCCTACTTGGTTTTACCCTTGGTCATCTAATCAGAATATAGAAAGGCTGCAAATAAAATGGTAATAGATTTATTTGCTTATTCTGATATTTGTAAAACTCTGAGGCATTGCCTCAGACTGTAACTTTAATGCAGTTTGTGGGGAGAACAATCTTTCCTTGCGTACAGTAAATCCTCACCTGTAATAAATTCTTCACACGTACAAATTTTAGTTTGGTTTCCTACAGCAGTTTCCACATTGGACACACTTTCAGTTACATACAAATTCAGGCCAGATTGTCACCCAGAAAATGAAGAGAAGGGACATGCTTCCAGCCTGTATTGTCTAGACTAATTTTCTTGTTGCCTTTGATGCTACTGTGAGACCCTTGCCAGCTGCCTCCCAGGAAGTAATTATTAATTACACTCACTCAAATTAGCCTCTTCCAAAGTCCCCTTCAAGATCACACTACAGAGTCATCCTGAGACCTAGGCAAAGGAACTAAAACTTTTTAGTCTTTCTCCTTCCAAATATATTATTACTAATTGGCCCATAACACACCCGTTTCTTTAGGGCTAAAGGTCTGAGGATTACATCTAAATAAAAGAAAGTTTGCTATATTTTCAGTTCTGGATGGCATCTCTGCACTAACAGATGGTAAAATCTAAAACAATACCCCTCTGGCTTCATCCCTCTGGGGTCTCAGGAGCAGGAAGGACACACAGTTTGAGAGGAAGGAGGGAGTGAATACCTTGCTCCTCCTCTTGTTGGGATGCTCTTAGGCAATGGCTCAAGCAGTTGAGGCAGCTCATGGATTATTTTGACCTAAGTTGTTTATTCCCCCTACCCCCTTATTTCATTTCTTGGATAACTTAACTAGCCACTTGGAACTGGTCTTCTCACAATGGGTAAAAGGAATTCCCAGGTACTTTAATTTGCAGCATATGTTCATAGAAAACTAAAATTTCAGCACTGTAAAGGGAGAAAAAATAACCAACTGCCACTCCATATATTTATTCAGAATGAGGCTTTGAAAGGAGCAATGATTCTTTATGCCCAGGGTTGCTCAATTTGAGCACTGCATCCTGTACTCCTTGAAGTTATATTTGGTTTCTGTTTGGATTCTAGGCTGTTAAAATCAAGTCCTCCTCAGGCAAATATTAAAGAATACAGCATATTTTTTCCTTAAATGACTTATTACAGAATACTCAATTTAAATATTATATACTACTTCAAAAATTAAACCTATAACAAATATTACTTGTAGAATTATTGTAGAACATACCCAAATTTAACCTATAAACTGCATTATAGATGTCATGGTCTCATTTTTAATGTATTCTGCATATGTTTATGTTTATGTATAATTAGATTTATTTACATAACAGGTGTAGATTGAAAGTAAAGAAGAAACTAACAGAAAGTATAGAGAACATCACCTTTTACCTTATAAAGCTATATCTACAACTATCATGTGGTGGGGTAAAGGGTAATGTTTTTTAAGCATTAAGTTTTTTAATATTTTTCAAATTAACATCTTTGAAGAAAACAAATATTATAGCCTATAATTTGTACAAGTTCCATTTTTCCCTACATAATGGCAAAGGCTGCATGACTACTAAAACCTGTGGATAAATAGGAACATGCACTCACACACACACACACTCACCCCTTTATTTTAACATGGGAGAAATAAGATAAGGGAAATAATGCCTTCTATTCTGCTATTAAATAGGGCATTATATAACGCATTCTTCTAAAAGAATAATGATTGTTAAGTATTGCCTGATCTAGTCTTTAAAATAAAACTAATTTCGACTCAGCTCCTATAGCACAGTGGCTATGGCGCCAACCACATACACTGAGGCTGGCAGGTTCAAACCTGGCCTGGGGCAGCTAAACAACAATAACAACTGCAACAAGAAAAATAGTCAGGCATTGTGGCTGGCGCCTGTAGTCCCAGGTACTTACAAGGTTGAGGCAAGAGAATTTCTTAAGCTCAAGAGTTTGAGATTGCTGTGAGCTATGATGCAACAGCACTCTACCGAGGGTGACATAATGAAACTCTGTCTTCACAAAAAAAAAGAAAAAAAAAACCAACTAATTTCAATGATTACTAAATCAAATCAAAATGTGGTTTCATAATTTTAAATTTAACAAAATGTCACAGAAAAATATAGATATTAGAACACCAAATCTTCCCAGATAACAAAGTATAAAATGGTAATTTTTGAGAGTGTCTATTTGCAAATTAAAGATATTGACTTGCATATTTAAAGACACACACTCTGACAAACAGCAATCTATTTATGGAGTATTAAGTGGGTCCCATGAGGCCAAGAATGAAGAAACTACACACTCTCAGCCTGGATAGATTCTTCTAACCAAACAGTTAATGCATTCTGCTTGCAAAGACAGAGATAAGCAGAGTTTATGATATCATTCACAGTGTTTCTGCAGAAGAATTAGAAATTTGAAGGAAAAAAGAAGATGAAAATTTTTAAAGAGGAGAATTTTTCTCAGTATACACAATTTACTTTACTTTTGAATTTTAAAATTGTTTTTTGTTATGAAAAGAAGGGCCAAACAAATGATAATTAGAAACTAGGAATGCAAACATTTTCAAATATTTACATGATATAGATTACACAAGTGTTTTCACAGAAACAAAGAATAGCTGCCAGAGGAATATTTGCCTTGATGACTTCAAACAAAAAAACATCTATCTCCAATGTTACTTGTTCCCATACCAGATGCATGGAAGAAGTTCTTTTTTGTTTGTTTAATCTGTGCTCCAAGATACAAATATACAAATGGAAACTTTGTCGGAAAAAAGTTAGTCACCCACAAAAGTCAAAAGGAAATGCAGAAAGTCTATTAACAACCCCAAACTGACACAAGTTTAAAAGATCGACAACAACGTATGAAGTGAACATAAGTTTTTCTAGCCACTTTGGGAAATAGTTTGACATCATCTACTAAAGTTGCAGATATCCATTCCCCATGGCCCAGCATTTCACATGACAGTCCTGTTTCCTGCCCAATTAAAATATGTGCAAGTGTGCACCACGAGGAATGCACAAAAACATTTACAGCAGTCTCATTTGTAATAGTCCCAAACTGGAAACACACACATACACACACATACTCAACCGTGCATGAATGACATTAGAAAAATACATCTTCGTATATTTAGAAAACATAATACAGTAATTAATAAATGAACTACCGTTACCCACAGGAGTATGTCCGAATCTCACAAACAAAAAATGGAGTGAAAGGAGATAGAAAAAATACGTCTGCATAATTCATTTATCCAAACTTCAAATATATGAAAAACTAAGTTCTAGGGATAAAATTGGAAAGAGTGATTAACTTTGGAAATTAGAGAGTGGGAAATGATTGGGATGGGGCCTGAGGGCACTTTCTGGGGTACCGGACAGACCCACCTGGTGGGTACACAGGCATTTATTTTGTGATAATACGCCCTGCCAAACATTTATGTTCAGTTTGCTTTTATGCCAAATACAGAGAAGAAAACAGAAAATAGTATGGTAGAAAATCAATTTAATGATGCACGGGGTTTGTTATCCATTAACTTTTGCACACATTTTCTACCTAACAACTCACGCTATCTTATGGAAACCATCAACTCAAAAGAATTCTTGGGTTATCTCTATTGCTATGTCTTGATAGCCTTTACATAATGTGCCATCACTGATATTTATAAATTAAATAACAATAATCAACAAAGAATGACATTACATAAAAAGTAGGGGATGGGTTTTTGTTTTTTTTAATTAAAACTTCTTTAACTATTATTTGATTTCTAGGACAAGGAAACTGCTTTGCTTGAAAGGATATTTAGCTAGCTTGGCTATCCAATGGTCTATTTTTCCTGATTACCAAAAGATTCAGGAGCATCCTACAGTTATAAACAAATACATACACACACGTACACAAATAAATATAAATAATATAAATCATAAAGTCCAAGACACTTGAAAGAGAAACATTGTATTGAGAAATTAAGCCGAAATGTTTAAATTGTCCGAGTCTAGGGTGGGAACTAGGGAATAACAGTGAGCAGAATGGAAGACAAAAAGAACAGAATATAATCAATCACTATTCTGGCCTTGATTAATAGACACTGATGCAATAATTCTTGATTATTAGTATGAATCACTATATTAATTCACTAGTATATAAATGTGGCATGCTACATTAATGTAATTTAATTTGCTTGGAAATTTGCCAGGGTAAACTTCACCTGAACCAAATTCTGAGATTTCTCTCCCATTCCTGCCTCACCAGAGGAACCTGGGTATACATAGATTCAGGATCGTGGCTTTTTATTTTGAGTGAAGGATTGTGTATTGGACATTCAACAAAGATATGCAGAGTTAGAGGACAGTCATAGCCTGCAGGGTATAAAATTGAAAAGAGGACAGCACAGGCACAGTTGATGTGGGCATGATAGTGGTGGGTCTATAAAAGCTGTTGAAGATGTTGATTTGTTTTCTTTTGTTTCTTTCTTTTTTTTTTTTTTTTCACTTGGGAAATTTTGTAGTTTTTATACATGGTCACTGAACCTTCATCTGCTCTTTTTAACAGCACTTTTACATTTTTTGATACATTTTATATTTTCACATCTGAAAGTTCAAGTGTATATCCAGAACCCCTTGCCCCAGCTTCCACCCCTCATACAGGCTAAAACTGAGGTATGTTTGCATTTTTTCAATTGCTCTCGTCCAGTCACTAGAAAAATAATTACATTAGATTTATCCCAGAGGGTCAGCTAAATAAGTCTACTGAAATTTCAGCTACCACATTCATCTCCAGTTAAAAATAAAAACAAACAAAAATAGTGGCTAACTTCTAACTCCTGGTTAAAAAAAAAAAAATTAGGTTTTGACAGAAGCATACTTTTGTGTGCATGAGCCAGGGAATGCTGATGAAATTCTTGGTGATTTCTTCAGAGCCAATTCCTTAGAAGGAGAAAATTAAAACATAGAGGCTAGGCACCGTGGATCACTCATGCCTGTAATCCTAGCACTCTGGGAGGCCAAAGCAGGTGGATTGCTTGAGCTCAAGGGTTTGAGACCAGCCTGGGCAGAAGTTGGACCCCATCACTACTGAAAATAGGAAAACTTAGCCAGGCATTGTGGCAGGCCTCTGTAGTCTCAGCTACTTGGGATGCTGAGGCAAGAGGACTGCTGAAGCCCAGGAGTTTGAGGTTGCTGTGGGCTATAATGTCACAGCATTCTGCCCAGTGTGACAGAGACTCTGTCTCAAAAAAAGAAAAAAAAATAACAAACCATAAAATATTAAAGGATAGATAGCTATAGACACTAGTCATATATGTAAAGAGATAAGAAAAAGTATAAGTTAAGGTGACATATAAGGGTAAATGAAGTGAGATTTCTATGAAATGACGTATGTAGATAATTTTTTCAAGTTGAAGTAGAGTTTGAACAGAGCCAGGAAACTGTAGTATAAATTCCAATTATTAATTATTACATTACTGTCTATTAATCAAGGCCAGAATGGAGACTAACTATATTCTGTTTTTTATTCCTTTCTATTCACTCCCACTTCCCCAATTTTTACCCTAACCTCTCACAACAAAACCATTGTTACTTGATTCCTCAGTGACACTAATACTCCTCCTCTAAGTACCTAGGATGAATGTTCATTTATATGTTCAAGATGCTCTTGAGTTTTCTGCCAATCAGGAACCACAGTAATGGGAAGAAAACCAAGCAACCCTCAAGTAGTCTCCCTGCTTTCGAAGCTGTGGGCCCTGAGGTCATTAGCCTGATAATCTAGTCTGTGTATGCTTTACCCTTGTTAGACATGTGGTTATGGGGAGGCTGTGAGCAGAGGAATCTAAGCAGGCATCACAACACACAGCAGGAACTGGATACTTAAGCAAATAAAAGGCTCACCAGGATAGGAGAACGCTACTTAGCTGAGGTCACAAACAGCATCTCAGTATGAGTAGGCTGAGTAGCCAGCTCAAACAAAATTGTAAATAATTGGTATTAGATCTTTCCTTCTGTGGAAGATATCAGAATTACAGAGATATTTCATCTCTTCAGAGAAGAGAAAGGATGAAGGAAGGAAGCTGAGGAGGCTGAAGATAAGTCTAACATTTTCATGACTTCACCTGTTCATGTACCCTTGGCAAATAGAATCTAGGTACAGGGACTTTGCCTGGCAGTTGTCACACGGAGTTCTGTTCTGAATATGCTCATGTATAATGAGCATATAAGTACGGTATGCAGAGAATCTGTTAATATGACAGCACATAACATAGTTTAATCAATGTTGTTATTGACGAAAATAATTTATACACAATTGCTTGTCAGTCTTAAGTATCAGAGAACCACAAAGATAGGAAAAAAATGTATTTTCCATGCTGAAGATGAAAGCTTCAGTATAGCAAGGTTCTCCTTAAATAAGAGTCTTAATCTTAGTTATCAAATATCTTAATCTCCTCTCACCTGAATACTGGTCTTCCTCTCACCTGAATACTGAGAATGCTAAGAAATGCTTATTTCTGCAGGTACCTGTCCTGCCCCAAACGTAACAAGCTTCACTTTGAACTATTTTCCATAGATTCTGTATGATTTTGTCTGGAGGGAGGAAACAAAGGGGGTCATGCCACTTTAATTATAACAATAATAAAGAACTTCCCTGAAAATCCTAAAAAATTCCTCTAGAAAACATTCCACTCCACCTTTCCCTTTCTTCCTCAATTCAAATCAGAAGCAACTCACTACAACTAAAATGAAGACGTTCCTTCTCGTCTTTCATCACTCACAAGGCCAAGACAGTCAAGGAAAAAATATTTATTCTATATACATGTGCATTGACATTAATATAAATTAACTAATTAATATTGCCAATAACATAACTACTAACCATTATTCAGTTTGGTGTATATTTTTCTGAGTGATTTTCTAACTCTTAAAAAATAACAACAACAAAAGCTATAAGAACCACAATAAAACCCAGTAGGATCTCTGTTCTGCTTTCTGTCTCTAAAGAATACATTAGCTCTTTCCTGTTTTAGTATTTAAGAGCTTAACAATTGAGGTTCTGGCAACTAAAACTGCATAGGCAGCAGCTCCATTTTTCTCAGAATCAAGTGAAACTGAACAGGCAATTAAAAGTTACTGAACTGCAAGGTAAAATTACTTTCCTGCTCTGCTGCTGGGTGACTAAAGAGGGGAGACAATAGGAATCATATTTAGAATTAAGATAGAATTATGGAACATAGCAGCCTGCTCTACTAAAATGGAATCTATAAACATTAGACATAATCAGCAGCGTTTCAATCATGTGCTTTGCTCACAGTTAGATGGAAGATTACATAAAACTAATGTGAAATGTTCAAATCTGTGGCATTGCTGGTTAACAGAAGGCTTTTCCCTCCCAGCCCACATGGTGATCCAAATTCTCTCTTGTACAGTCAGTGCCCATTGCATAAATGGGCCATACACCAAGAGTCCATTTGTAAGCTAGTTGTTCCAATCTCTGTATCAAGTTTTCAATAGAATTAATGTTCTAAATGGCACTCAGGTTCCTAGGCTAGTCCACATAGGCCAGTTTATTAAAAGATACATTATCAAAGCTAACCACCATAACAATGCATCTTTTGAAGTGATATTCAGAGGCCAATCTTAGAAGTATAAAAATAACTCTCCTCTTTTGAAAATGACTAGTGATACTTCTCATTCTTGGAGACAAATGTTGGGATGGAAAGACAAAGTCTAAAGAATTTCAGAAATTCTGTCAGGAGGACTAGGGACCAGAGAGCTAGGGAAAAGACTGACATTGCAGTTACAAAGAGGAAACAGTGTGAGGTGGAGAGTTGGTATTATGGCTTATAAAGCATAAGAAAGGAGATAATGATTAGAGTATAATGAAAGAGATAATTATTCTGGGATACCCTCTGTCTTTCATGATTTTAAGTTCTTATCTTAGAAGCTTGAGGGCTATATTGTCCAGGATGAGATCTGTTCCATGAGCACCCTAAATGCATTACAGGTACTGCAACATCCCATTCTGAGTCTATAAATTCTTGTGTATGACCCAGAGCCATATCAAAGAAAATTTAAGGAACACTGTTGTGAGAGTAAAAACTCAAAACCACCCAAACATCTATGAGTGATACATACAGTAGATGACAATATTGTTATTTATTCATTCAAATAGAATAATATAGTATCATTCTTGACTTGATATAGTCAAGTTGAGGGACAAGGATTTGTGAGAAGGGATGGACACAAAAAATATACAGTGAAAATCTATGGAAGTAGCAGGACATTTCCATTCCAACGAGAACCTGTCGGGACCTATCACCTGCTTCTTCGCCAGAAAACTTGCCCAATAAACTTGAGCTGTGGGAATAAGTAAGAAGCCTAAAAAATGCAGTGACATAGAAAAAATGAGAATATCAAAGGTTTAATAGGGTAGCTCAAACATAGAAAACAATGAATATGTGGAACACAGGCCAAGGGAAGATTTTGCAACATTCCACCAGTATAGTCATTTGCCAAATAAGAAACATTAAATTAAGTGAGGCAATCTGTGAAGATCTCCTTTTGGGTAACACTTTTCCCCATAATCTAGGGAATAAACAGTATAATCTATAAATCTTAGATATGCCTGTTTTATATTTAATGATTTCAACATAAAAAGTATATCTTAAGACATCAAAATGCAAACTATAAAGGGAAGTGTTGATTACTTATATTAAAAACTTTAACCAAAAGATACTATATGGGGCAGAGCAAGATGGCAAGAGACATCTCCCTGCCACTGTGCTTGGTAAGAAAGGTGACAGAGGATTTTGGCCACCTCTGGTGGTCTGGAGCTGAAGAATACCAGTAGAGAAGATGAATGCCTAGGTACAGGCAGAGGTCAACCAGATGCTGCCCAATGTCCTGGAATGGTGGGTGTGGGTCAAAGCACCCTCCCCAATAACACCATTCCTTTGCTTTCTCTCTTTCCCTCTTCCTGCTCTTCTTTTATTCAACTCTTTCCTTCCACCTCCCTTCTTTTTTACCCCCTATATCTTTTTCTTTCCTTTTTTTCTTCTTGCTCTTTAACCTTCTCTTCCATTGACCTTCTACCTAAAGGCCACTTCAACACTTAAGCCCAGAGACAGGTAAATTAAAGCAAAGAAAGTAATGAGAGGAAGAAGTAAGGGAAGAAAATGAACAAGAATAAAACACACATGAGGAGGGACCAGCAGAAAAATTCTGGCAACATGAAAATCCAGAACAGAGAAACCCCTCCAAGGGATTAGGAGGTAGCCACTACAGAACAGTCAAACTATAAAGATTTAATGGAAATGACAGAAAGAGAATTTAAAATACAAATGTTAAAGGCAATTAGGGAATTGACAAGAAAGTGGAAAAACAGAACCTTCTGAAAGATATGAAGAATATCGAAAGGAGACAGTGGAGCTTATGGAATAAAAGAGTCAATCAAGGAAGTTAAAAACACAGTAGAAAGTATCAATAACAGATCAGACCATGGAGAAGAAAGAATCTTGGAACTTGAGGATAAAGTTCTTGAGCTAAACCAAGTAGTTAAAGAGGCAGAAAAGGAGAGAGAAAAAACAGAAATCATTCAGAGAATTATAGAACTTCGTGAAGTGTCCAAACATACACATTATAAGAATCCTAGAGAGGAAGAAGAATGTCCCAAAGAAATTGAGGCCCTTCTGGAGAGTATCATAAATGAAAGTTTCCCAAGTTTCACTAAAGATTCTGAAACACTCCTTTTAGAGGGCTATCAAACCCCGGTTATCTCAACATAAATAGAGCATGTTCAAGACACATTGCAATGAACCTATCCAAAGTCAAGATGAAAGAGAAAATTCTGCAAGCAGCCAGGAGTAAGAACCAATTGACCTACAGGGGCAATTCCATCAGTGTGACAATGGGCTTTTTAACTGAAACTTTCTAAGACAGAAGAAAATGATCATCTACCTTTAACCTTCTTAAAATAATTTTTACCCAAGAATTCTGTATCCTGCTAAACTAAGCTTCCAAATTGATGGAGAAATCAAATCTTTTACTGGAATGCAAACATTGAGTAAATTTTCCACAAGAAGACCAGCTGTATAGGAAATACTTAGATCTAGTCTCCACAGTGACCATCAAATTGGAACACCAGCAAATTAAACACCCAGAAACTAAAGACAAAACCTAGCTTCCACAATGGCACAAAGGATAAAATTAACTAATGGACTTTCACAAAATAAGAATAATAGAATTAACCATACTTATCTATTATCTCAATAAACGTTAATGGCTTGAATTCCCCACTGAAGAGGCATAGGTTTACTTATTAGATTAAAAAGCACAAGCCATCCATTTGCTGTCTACAGGAAACACACCTAGCCACTAAGGACAAAGTAAAACTCAGGGTTAAGGGATGGAAGACAATTTTTTAGGCAAATGAAAATCAGAAGAAAAGAGGGGTTGCAACCTTATTTTCAGATACAAGGGGATTTACAGCAACTAAAGTCAAAAAAGACAAATGAGCACTTCATATTGATCAAGGGGAAAATACAAAAGAAGACATTACTATTCCAAATATTTATGCACCCAACTTAAATGCTTCCAGATTCTTAAAACAGACATTCATTAGTCTGAGTAATATGATATCCCATAACACTATAATGACAGGGGACTTTAACACTCCTCTTACAGAGTTGGATAGATCCTCTAAACAGAAACTAAACAAAGATAGAAGGAACTTAAATGTGATTCTACAACAACTGTGTTTGATAGACATATGTAGAACACTCCATCCCAAAGCTAAAGAGTATATATATTCTTCTATTCAGCTCATGGAACATTCTCCAAAATAGATCATATCCTAGGACACAAATAAAACCTCAACAAAATCAAAATAATTGAAATTTTACCTTATAAGGCAATAAGGTAGAACTCAACTCCAAGAAAAATTGTCATCCCCACACAAATGTATAGTAATTAAACAACCTTATGCTGAATGAAAGTTGGGTTAAGAAAGAGATAAAGGAGGAAATTATTAAATTCCTTGAACATAACAACAATGAAGCTACAAGCTACCAATACCTGTGGAATATTGCAAAAGGAGTCTTAAGAGGGAAATTTATTGCATTAGATGCCTACATCTGAAAAACAGAAAGAGAACACATCAACAACCTAATGAATCACCTTAAGGATATGGAAAAGGAAGAGCAATCCAATCCCAAACCTAGCAGAAGAAATAACCAAAATCAAATCGGAAATAGGTAAAATTGCAAACAAAAGCATCACTGAGAAAATTAATGAAACAAAAAGTTGGTTCTTCAAGAAGATAAATAAAATTGATAAACCTTTAGCCAGAGTAACTAGAAACAGAAACTAAAATCTCTAATAACCCCAATCAGAAATGAAAAAGAGAAAATAACATAGATACCACAGAGATAAAAGAGATTATCTCTGAAGTATTACAAAAAACTCTATGCCCAGAAATTTGAGAAAGTGGAGGAAATTAATCAATACCTGGAATCACTCTATCTCCCTCTAATTAACCAGGAAGAAAGAGATCTCTTGATCTCAGTGCATCGCAGTGAAGACGAATGTCAAAAACTGAGATCAAAGACACAATAAAAAAATCTTCAAAAAAATAAAACAAACAAACAAAAAAAACACTGGACAAGATGGGTTCATACATGAATTCTATTAATCCTTCAAAGAAGAGCTTGGACCTATATTGCAGAAACTATTCCAAACAATTGAGAAGGAAGGAAACTTCCCCAACATGTTTTATGAAGCAACATCACCCTGATATGAAAATGAGGAAAGCTCCCAACTAAAAATGAGAACTACAGACCAATATCACTAATGAATATTGATGTAAAAATACTACAAAATCTTAGCCAATGTCACAATTAATTGGGCTTCATCCCAGGGATACAAGGTTGGTTTAACATACACAAATCCATAAAAGTGATTCACTATATCAATAGAAGCACAAATAAAGACCATATGATCCTCTCAATAGAAAAAGCATTTGATAAAATCCAGCATCTTTTTCTAACAAGAACAACTTTAATATTACTATAAGTGGCACATTTCTTAAACTGACTGAAGCCATCTACGACAAACCCACAGCTAATGTCATACTGAATGGAGTGAAACTGAAAGCTTTTCCACTTAGAATTGGAAACAGACAAGGAAGTCCACTATGTCCACTACTATTCAACATAGTGCTGGAAGTTCTAGCCAATGCAATCAGCCAAGAGAAGAAAATAAAGGGCATCCAAATGGGTGCAGAGGAGGTCAAACTCTTGCTTTTTACTGATGATATAATCTTGTATTTAGAGAACCCCAGAGATTCAACCACAAGACTCCTGGAAGTGATCAAGAAATACAGTAATGTCTCAGGATATAAAATCAATGTTCATAAATCATTAGCCTTTGTTTACTCTAGTAACAGCCAAATTGAGAAGCAAATCAAGGACAGAATTCCCTTCACAGAAGCTCCAAAAATAAATAAATAAATAAATACCCAGGAATATAACTAACAAAAGAGGTGTGAAATACCTCTATAAAGAGAATTATGAAACCCTAAGAAAAGAAATAGCAACAAATGGAAGAACATACCATGCTCTTGGCTGGGAAAAATCAACATTGTTAAAATGTCTATTCTATCCAAAACATTCTATAGATTCAATGCAACCCCCAGTAAAATACCAATATCAAACTTTGAAGAACTGGAAAGAATAGGTCTTCATTCTGTATGGAACCATAAAAATAACTCATATAGCCAAGGCAATTCTCAGTAATAAGTACAAAGCTGGAGGCATCACTCTACCAGACTTTAGGTCATATTATAGGTCTACAGAGATTAAAACGGCATGGTACTGGCACAAAAATAGAACTGAATAGAAAACCAAGTGATGAAATCAGTCTCTGCTAGCACCTGATCTTTGATAAAGCAAACAAATGCACTGGGGAAAAGAATCCCTATTCAACAAATGGTGCTGGGAAATATGGAAAACCACATATAAAAGACTAAAACTAGATCCACACCATTCATCACTTCTAAAAATTGACTGAAGACAGATAAAAGATTTAAATATTTAAATAAGACATGAAATGACAAAAATCTTAGAAGAAAGTGTGGGAGAAACTCTTGAAGATGTCAGCCTGGAGAAAGATTTTATGAAGATGACTTCAGTGGCAATTGCACCAATAACAAAAATAAACAAATGTGACTTAATTAAACCGAAAAGCTCCTACACAGCTAAGGACACAGCACATAAATCAAATAGACAAACTTTAGAATGAGAAAAGATATTTGCATGGTATGAATCTGACAAAGGCTTGATAACTAGAATCTAGGGAGAACTCAATCAACACAAAAAGAGCAAACAATCTCATCTTTCACTGGGCAAGAGACATGAACAGAACCTTCTCTGAGGAAAACACGAATGACTAACAAACATGAAAAAATGCTCATCCTTAATCATCCGAGAAATGCAAATCAAAATCATCCTGACATATCACCTTCCCAGTGAGAATAGTCCACATCACATAGTCCCAAAGCTGCAGATGCTAGCCTGGATGTGGACAGAGTGGAATACTTTTACACTGTTGGTAAGACTGCAAACTAATACAGCCTCTTCGGAAAGAAGTATGGAGAATCCTCAGAGAACTCAAATTAGATCTCCCATTTGATTCTGTAATTCCATTACTAAGCATCTACCCGGAAGAAAAAAAATCACTTTATCATAAGGACATTTGCTCTAGATTGTTTATTACAGCTCAATTTACAATTGCCAACACGTGGAAACAACCTAAATGCCCATCAACTCAGCAATGGATTAACAAATTGTGGTACAGGCATACCATTCAGCCATAAAAAAGATGGAGACTTTACAACTTTTGTATTTACCTGGATGAGAATTAAATGATAAAAATCCTAGAAGAAAGTATGAGAGAAACTCTTGAAGGTGTCAGCCTGGGGACTGGACATTCTCAGCCTGAGGATGGAGTTGAAACACATTCCTCTTAATAAAATCACAAAAATGGAAAAGCAAATATGTAATGTACTCAATACTAATATGAAGTCAGTGGATGATCTAATTCAACATAAGAGAAAAACTCAATCCAATTCAAGTTGAGGGAAAGGGGAATGAGGGAGAGGAGAAGATAGGAGAGGATCGGTGTGGTCGCACTTAATGGACACAATGTCAGGGTAATGGCTTTGGATGTGGGACACAACTACAAGAGGGACTCTAGCTGACATATGTAGATATTATAACCTAGTTGTTTGTACCCTCACACTAACCTGAAATAAAAAAAAAATCATAAAAATACCCTGGAAATCCAAGCCACAAATTAAGGGAGTATATTAGAAAATATAATGAATTCTTAAAAATCAATAAGGAAATGACAAGCAATCTATTAATAAAAAAGGGCATAAAATGTGAACAGACATTTCTCAGAAGAGAAAACATAAACAATCAGAAACATGTGAAAACATGCATAAGAAGTCAACAGGGGAATTCAAATTAAATCACAATGCTATACCATTGTATATTCACCAGATTGGCAGAAATTAGAAAGTTTAGCTGATCCTACCCCAAGGGAGAGAGTGTGAATGGTAAGCAATTACACTAGGAAAGTTACCATGCACACTCTAAGGGCACTGTAGGTACTGCAACAACCCCCATATCTGGGTCTATAAATTCTTGCACATGGCCCAGAGCCATATCAAAGAAGGTTCAAGGAACATTGTTTGTGAGAGTAAAAACTCAAAACCACCCAAATATCCATGACTGATACAGTAGATGATAATATTGTGATTTATTCATTCAAATAGAATGACATACAATAGTAGGAAAGAGTGAATTACATGCTATCATAAATCACAAACAGGTTTAAGAGACAGGACAAATCAGATACGTACTATTATCCTACTTATATAAAATTTTAAAAACAAGCAAAACTAAACAATATATTATTTAGTAATACATGCAAAAGTGATAAAACTCTTCTTAAAAGTAGGGAGCTTATAAGCACAAAATTGAGGCTATAGCTCTTCTCTCAGGGAAGGGAGGGGACATAAAGAATGCTTCAGATATTCCTTTGTTTCTTACGTCATGTGCTAGGCACAGAGTGTTTCCATTTATAATTATAATTCAGTCTATTCAAATGGATTATATAACATTTGGATATAAAACAACCTCTCAATAAAAAGTACATTTTATAGTGTTAATTAAAATTTAATTATTATAATCAATGATTTTACATTGAAAAGAACACCATTGCTTTTAAGGTATAAATGTTTAAAATTTGTGAATTTTTGTTAAAAATTCACATTTAAAGAAAAAGGGCAAAACTATAGAGAACATTAAATTGGGGACATTCTCAGAGTCATACATTTTCTTTTTTTTTTTTTTTTTTTTTTTTTTTTAATTTGGCCGGGGCTGGGTTTGAACCCGCCACCTCCGGCATATGGGACCGGCGCCCTACCCGCTGAGCCACAGGCGCCGCCCAGAGTCATACATTTTCATAATGCCAGTGGAAATAATAACTCCAGTTACACCAAGTGAGAGTTGGAAATGTCTGTTTGTTTAATTATTTTCATTTGTGGTTCAGTTTTATAGCATTTCCTCGTCATTAATTATATATTGCAGTTGGATTATGCAAAATAACAGCAAGTAAAATTAGAAATACTATTTTTTATAAAACGTAATGTAAAGTCACAGTGGCTAATATAGCCGTTTGCTCAGTTACTGCATTGAAACATACTGACCTCAAATTTCATCCTCAAACTGTCTGATTTCTGTTGGAGTAATGAGAGGATGTACCTGACTGGCTGAGTGACCTGCAGTAAACTCACTTGTTCTGATACAAAAGAAAGCCCTCCAGTCTGTTGCCTAAACTTCTTCTCCTCACTGAGCTCATTTCTGAGAAAATGACTCAATTCGTAGCACTAATTTATAGAATGAGCTGCATAATTTGCCCACTTTCCAAGCATTCATCAGTTCTTGTGGAAGAACCTTCATAAAGGGAACTTTCACAACTGTTCGGAGGAAGAAAGTGGAACTTCAAAAAAATGCATCCAAGACCTTGAACCAAGATTGGATCCTGTCAGAGAAGCTGCTTTCAGCTACACCCTATTAAAATCCTTTGGTTCAAGCATTAAGCTCCTCTCATACTCCCTCTGTCCCCCAGACCCTAACTTCACTACCCCATCATCCTCTCCATTCTGGCTTTCCTAGTTCTAACTCACCTTGCATTCTTTTTGTCAGAAATACAATCACTTAGGCAAGACACAGTCCCTCTCCTGCCCAGAGGGCAAAACACAACACACATGACAGCATCAGGAAGGGTGCCTGTACAAGACAGTATCCTCGAATCTTCACATTGTCCTAGGAAGAATGAGCTTCCTAACCGCCCTGCTCTCACTCTTCCCCATCACTAAGCCTTTTCTACAATGGACCAACTGATAAATGACTTAATGATTTAGAAGCAAAAGCTTCGATAGCATTCTAAAGCCATCAATTCAAGTGACTAACGATTTTAATTAGAAGGGTCTTGAATGATAACATCACAGCAACTCACTCATATTTAGTCAGAGAAAAAAAATCAATTATTTTAAAAAGTATTCATTTAGTCTTACACCCAAGTCTTACACCTCGTATGTGACCAACATCAGGTTAGTCTGGGGGGTAGGAGATGGGTTTTGGTTGGTAATGAAACAGAAAGGAAACATGGTACAATATCTCACCATACAGCTGTCATTTATACTTGAAGAAAGGAAAGGCATTTAGAGAGAATTAGATGAGATGTGAAAAGCAATATAATAAAGGGCCAAACGATTTGGCAATGATAATAAGGGATACAGAAATGCAAAGGAGAGAAGTCAGTGAGAGCAGGGGAACTGAAGAAAGGCTCCCAAGACAAAGTAGTAACAGAACTGGGACTGAGGGAATGGAGACAGGAGCAGGAACTGAACAGGCAGAGAGGAAGGGGAGAGCATCGCTGTCAAAAGAAGTAGAATCTGGGATTAAGCACCAGCATGTGAAGATAAGCATGGGATATGACCGTGAACTACGGGGAGGGCTGATGCCAGGAGCTGCTCTGATGAAGACACGAAGGGAAGGACCACAAACACCCAGAAGTCTGGCTGTTTTGTTCATTGAACTAATGGAATGTGCTTCGGATGCCATCTGATTCAAACAGCAATGGTTTGCACTCTCCTACCCTCTGATAATTCGTTGGCAGCGCACACCTTCTGTCATGCCAAATTACTGCAGCCCTGAAGTTGTGTAGGAAAATCTGTGGTGGCAGATTAAGTGCTTGCCATCCTGAAAGAATTCAGGCATTCAGGATTGATTATTAACAACTGGAAAACTGAGGATGCAAGGAGAAAATCATCACCTTCTAGAGCCAAAGTCGCAAAGCCAGTAACCACGTAAACATTAACATTAGTCAGACCCTTTGGCACGCTTTGGCCTCCAGCCACGTACATTCCAGAGAGACAGCGCAGTATGCAGGCAAACCAGAACATCAAAGAAAATGAGGCGCTGGAAAGCATGACTCTACACCAGAGACACACAAAGTGCCCAACATGACACCGCCACTGCTCCAATACAAAGTGGCTTTCTGTCTGTATTTAAGAAACCACAGAACTAACGGGGATTAAGTTATTGAATGCACTTACTCCATTAGGACAAGCGGCCAACTGAGATTCAGTCATATAGGAAGATTCACCTTTTCAATCCTCTGAACCAGTGACACAATTTATGCCTTTGAACTTTAAAGAGTTTAAATAGTACACAAATTTATAAATTGGAGTGAGAAACAGAATGAAGTAGAAAGTTACAAAATAAAGATATTTGTTCAAAAAGTAGTAGTACTTTTCCAGAAATGAGAGTTATTGGATATTGGCTATCTCTCAAAACATAGAAAATGGGAAAGGCACGATGGTTTTTGTTTGGTTTGTTTGAAATTGGGAAAAATTAAGACCTGGCACAGTGGCTCATGCCTTTAATCCTAGAACTCTGGGAGACTGCGGCAGGTGGATTGTCCTGAGCTCACAGGTTTGAGACTAGCCTGAGCCAGAGTGAGACAGGTCTTCCAGAATTGGGAAGAATTATAGAAATTTACTTTACAGTAACTTTAACATTACTTTCCATTTTACAATAATAATATTATGTGACATCCCATTCCCTATTTTAATGTAGAATCTAGTACATTCTAGTAAAATGATAATAAATAAAACAAATTAATATAACAACCAAAAGTAGACAATAATATCTATGAAAACACATACCAGATGCTATCTTGAATGATTTAAAAACATGATCTCATTTAATGTTTACATTTACTGTAACACGTAAATATTATCAACCTCAATGATGACAAAGGAATTAGCTGAGTTATAAATGAAGCTCAGCTTAGCAAAGAAATCCACCCAGGGTCACAGAGCTAAAAAGTCATAATGTCAAAAAAGAACTATGTCATGTGCTCTATAATCATTTAAACGGGTTAAAATAAAAATAAATAATTATATATACATAAATGTAAAACAAAAACATGAAAAAACAAAAAGAAAAAACAAAAAAATAATTAATTTTAAAAAGAACCCGTTAAATACTCCATCATTGGTGGTGTGCTGGAGTAGGTTATGGGTAAGGAAGCTGAATTTAGCATGTTGGTCCCTCAAGAGTCATTCTGTTCACTTCTGTATTAAGGTTTTACAGTAAGGTGTGTGCAATGTATTTGAGTCCTAAGAGATACCTTTTTAGTGTGGACACACATTTTAAACTAGAAATCGACAATAATGATTTCTTAAACAACAAATTTTCAGGTGATAACTCTTTCATAATGATGCACCTCTGTGGGTATGACACATTCTCTAATTTATCACTAGATCTGGCAACTAATAAAGAGGACTGGATGCAGAATATAAATTTAAATACATATTCATTCCTTGTCTTTGACAAAGATTTGCCCATAAATCAAGACTATTATATTTTTTCCATTTATTGTATTTCAAGTAATTCATCTTAAATTATAGAAAATAGTAATTCTTGAAAAGTTAAATCTAAAGCTACAATTTAAGAATTATGCTGATGGACTTAGATTTTAAAGGATATTCAGCCCTGCACACAGTCCATTTCTTTTTTTTTCTTTTTTTTTTTTTTTTTTAGAGACAGAGTCTCACTTTATTACCCTTGGTATGGTGTCACAGTTCACAGCAACCTCCAACTCCTGGGCTTAGGTGATTCTTTTGCCTCAGCCTCCCGAGTAGCTAGGACTATAGGCACCCACCACAACGCCCAGCTATTTTATTTATTTATTTTATTTATTTTATTTTTTTATTAAATCATAGGTGTGTACATTAATGTGATCATGGGGCACCATACACTGGTTTTATAGACCATTTGACAGAATGGATAAATAAATTGTGGTATATGTACACCATGGAATATTATGTAGCCTTAAAGAAAGCTGGAGACTTTACCTCTTTCATGTTTACATGAATGGAGCTGGAAGATATTCTTCTTAGTAAAGTATCTCAAGAATGGAAGAAAACATATCCAATGTACTCAGCCCTACTATGAAACTAATTTATGGCTTTCACATGAAAGCTATAACACAGTTATAACCGGCTATTTTCTTGTTGCAGTTCGGCCGGGGCTGGGTTTGAACCCACCACCCTCGGTATATGGGGCCAGCGCCCTACTCACTGAGCCACAGGCACTGGCCCCACAGTCCATTTCTTTTCTTTTTTTTTTTTTTTGTAGAGACAGAGTTTCACTTTATGGCCCTCAGTAGAGTGCCGTGGCCTCACACAGCTCACAGCAACCTCCAACTCCTGGGTTTAAGCGATTCTCTTGCCTCAGCCTCCGGAGTAGCTGGGACTACAGGCGCCCGCCACAACAACGCCCGGCTATTTTTTGGTTACAGTTTGGCTGGGGCCAGGTTTGAACCCGCCACCCTCGGCATATGGGGCCGGCGCCTCACCGACTGAGCTACAGGCGCCGCCCCAGTCCATTTCTTAATACCAGTGTTTTGCCTGGTAATAAGCCATTCTGTATTAAACAGCCCACTAACATACTGAAGTATACTTGCCAATGATAATTTGTCTCCAAACTATACAATAACTCTAGTATTATTTTTTATTATTAACTCTGATTTTGAAAAGTTGAAATGGTTTACTTGTATGACAGGATATGGAAGAATTTAGTAGGACGTAAGAATAAAAACCTATTAAACAATGTTCTTTCTTCCAAGATTGAGCTCATAGGTCATATCCTCCATAAAACTTTATTAGAAGCCTCCTTCCACTCAATTAACAGATCCCTGTGGGGTCACTTACCCCACAGAGCTGTGCAGTGTCTTGAGTAATACATGGAGGGTAAAAGTAGTTCTAAAACTTTGTTATACGGCAGAATCTTCTGGAGTGCTTGTTAAACTATAAATTGCAGAGCTTCACCCTCAGAGTTCCTGCTTTATTAGGTCTGAACAGAACCATTTTCATTTCTAATGAGTCCCCAAGTGACACTGATGCACACTGTCAGAAGCACTGCTTTTATAGTGTTTCTGCTTCAAAGTCTGCCACCACTATGAGATGTGAGACAAGGACCACCAAAGAACGGATACGGTGCCTAGCACATTCTGGACACTCGATACGTGTTTCTGGATAGGAAGAGCCCTTGCAATGTACAAAAGGAAAATGACCATCTATGTACACCTTCTTCACGGCCTTGAACTTCACTGTAACCTCTGTGAAGTCAATATTCTGACCTTATAATGGTTTGGTGCACAGCACCCTGCTAAAGATAAACGCAAACTGTTTAAAATCAATCCTTGATCTAGTTTCTTCTAAGCCCTTTCCCAAAACAGGTCTATGTGTATCTTCATTAAACAAACTCAGTTGAACAAGCAACTGAGTGAGCTAGAAAAGGTGGGGAATACCATGAAGAAAACACTGCTTCCTTTTAATAAAATGGGATCTGATAGTGGTTGCCATGCAGTTTAGGAATGGTGACTACCAGCTGCCAGAAACAAAAGACATGTTCTAGAAACTCGAAGCAGTTGAATGAGGATTTAAGTGGATAGCAGAGAAGGAGTTATAGCAAGAAGTGAAAAACTATGTGAAGATGATAGGCTGGGCCAAGGAAGGGGAGGTTTTGAATACAAGACTCAGGAATTAGAGCTCTGAACTCACTTCTGTAGGAGTGGGAAGAAAGCAATCCTTGGGAAGACTAGACCTCAGGGATGGCACAGGTGTAGGCTGAGTAGGAGACCAGAGGCAGGGGGCCTGGGGGGAGGCTGATGAAATGGTCTCTTCAGAAGTCACAGAGGCATAAAGCAGAGGGCTGCAGTCGGAGGGAACAGGAAGAAGGCAACTTCGGCAGTTAAGGAATTAGGCAACTGATTAAACACAGGACAAAAAAAAAAAAATGTTTTTTTAATTATTTAATTTAAATAAAAGTTTTGAGATTTAGGAACCATTTAAGAGCTAAACAAAGCCTCAGAGCCACAAAGATAGAGTCAATTTACTTAAAGGTAATAAAGCAAAAACTTTAGGGGCACTCACAGGAGGTCCTATCAGAGCTCTAGATTAGGGGAACCCTAGTAATGTGTTCCAAAACACATATTTTTATAAAATTTGTAAAAGTCATTTGTATCTTGAGCGCTAAAGCTTCTCTTTCTACTCCAACTTTTCCTCAGTTATGCTGCCCCTCACACCAGGTGGTTCTCTAAGGGCGGCAATCATTTTTATTTAACATTTGGGATATTTCCTTGAATACATTAGCTTTAGACCCCTTCCCCCCCCTCCAAAAAAAAATCTGGATCTGACCCTGTAGGAAAACTTTCTGGTTGTGGGGAAGGTGTGCTCACTTTTATTCTTGGACTTTGATGTGCTGCCCAGAAATTCAGGTGGAAAAAGTCCAGCATGGGTTTCAAAATCTAGCAGAACAGTTGGGACTAGGGAAATAAATGAGAATGGTTGACAAAATTACTAAAAAAGAGAAGGCGGACAGAGGGAAGAAGAATTAAAATAGACTTTCTGCACTCTGGTGGCAGAGAGAGGAAGAAGAAATCAGGAAAGAGGGAGTGGATGGAACAATCAGATGGGAGAAAATGTAACAATGTAGTTCAATGAAATGGATGCCAAGGGAAGAATGAATCATATAACAAAGGAGGGGTACAGGCTGTTTCCTGAGCTGAAAAGGCCAACAGGGAGGAGGGGTGACATAAAGCCATTGACTCTGCAGCTGCTGGAGGACAGGTCCTGTGGAGGGGTGATCCCTGGAGGAGAAGACGTGAAAGGCTGGGGAGGACGTTTGCAATGTCCTCTACTAGGTACAGGGACAAGCTAAGCTCACTAAGGGGCATTGGGACTAAATTTTGCTGTTGCCCTAGTGACAGCATTTTACATACCCATTTAAATTTCAAAAGAAGGTAAGTAGATTTAGTATGACCCTCAGTTTATAGATGAGGAGACTTGTCCCAAGTCATACCACCAAACAGAGCTGGAATTCAAATTCCGCTTGCCTAACTCCAAGCCCATTGTCTTATTCTTACAGCACAATGTAATAGCACAGTATCTATCTTCACTGCTATTATTACAATATTAACAGAATTAGTCAAGCAATTATCTTGAATTTAGAAGTAGAAATGATTCTAATTTTGGGACTATTTTGTTTTTGAGGTTCCACTTTAAGTGAAACCTCACATACAAATTAACATCAGGAAATGTACGACACTTGCTTCAATGATATTTTATATGTGTTTGATTTTCTTTATCATTAATCAGATAATGTTCATAACATATTAAAAAACCTAAGTGTCAACATATTACTACTTTCCCTTCTCCCTAGCTTCTGATCTGTAGCCTCTAATAAATAAAATTATTAACATTTCAAAAGAAAGTAAACAAAAACTTGGAAGAAATAGATCTAGCAGGGGGCAGCGCCTGTAGTTCAAAGGAGTAGGGTGCCAGCCCATATGCCGGGGGTGGCGGGTTCAAGCCCAGCCCCGGCCAGAAACTGCAAAAAAAAAAAAGAGAAAGAAATAAATCTAACAGGGAAAGTTTCTAAATACGATCTGTTGTTTGAATACATTTTAAAAAGACATTCAAGGTAAGTATTTTATTTTTCTCCTTACCTCATAGAGAGCTTATCAGTTTTCATCAAAACAAAGAAAATAAGCACATTACTTTGGTTTTTTTCATGTAGTGAGCTGACTTTCCGTATTCTAAAAATGTTACATTTATTAATATCTTCATATTAAACATTAATATTTAACACATGGATTAATGTATTGTGCACATTGTGCTGAGAGATGAATGGAATAAATGCCAGCAATTATTAACAAGCAATTTCAAATAAACTATGAAACAATTTCAGAAGCAGTTATCCTTAAAGGATCTAGTTTTCTTCAATTCAAAAATTAATTTTCTTCTTTGAATGTTTATTGAAATTTTTATACATGCTTGCTATATCTGAAGACAGCAAGAGACTTAACACATAAAATTAAAAAGTACTTTTTCATACATATTTTAACTTCTTAAAATAAGATTTCACTATTAAATGAAATCGCAGGCTGACAATTAAAGACTCGGGCTTATAATAGAAGAGAAAGAAGAGAATACAAAAGGGGGCCAGCTAGTCATGAGGGAAGATCTGAATCTTTGATATATTTGAAGTTGCAACTTCATCTTCAAATACTATTTAGTGTGACTTACTTATGATTGTTTCTGTATCCACTAACTTTTTACTTCATTACTCTTGTGTATTTCATTGTATGGATATACCACAATTTTATTTATTTATTTTTTGTGTGAAAAATAAGGTTGATGCAGTCTTAACCCATGCTTTACACATATATTCTATAATTCTTAGGTTTTGTTTGCTAAGGAAATTCAGCTAGTGAAAACTTTTGCTGTTTTTCACTCTATGCAGACCAGGTAGGCAGAATGGCCACAATAATTTTTTTTTTTTTTTTTTTTTTTGTGGAGACAGAGTCTCAGTTTATCACCCTCAGTAGAGCGCTGTGCCTTCACAGCTCACAGCAACCTCCAGCTCTTAGGCTTAGATGATTCTCTTGCCTCAGCTTCCGGAGTAGCTGGGACTATAGGTGCCTGCAACAACACCTGCCTAATTTTTTTGTTACAGTTTTGCCAGGGTCAGGTTTGAACCCGCCACCCTTAGTATATGAGGCTGGCACTCTACCCACTGAGCCACAGGCACCACCCCCACAATAAAATTTTTAAGACACCTACTACTATAGCTAAAATTTAAAAAATTCACAATGTTAACCGTAAATAAAAATATGGAAAAACTGGAATTCTTATAAATTGCCAGTGTAAGTGTAAAATCAAACAACCACTTTGCAAAACTGTGGGACAAAGTCTAACAAAATTAAAAAAATTCCTATCCTATGTCTTAGACTTTCCACTTCCAGTACACACCCAACATAAATAACATGTTATGATAGCCCCAAACAAAAAACAAACCAACTGCACAACCACAATAAAATTAAATAAAAAATAAAACTGTGGTATATCTATATAATGAAATATTACTCAGTGGGCAGTGCCTGTGGCTCAGTCGGTAAGGTGCCGGCCCCATATACCGAGGGTGGCGGGTTCAAACCCGGCCCCTGCCAAACTGCAACCAAAAAATAGCCAGGCGTTGTGGCGGGCGCCTGTAGTCCCAGCTACTCAGGAGGCTGAGGCAAGAGAATCGCTTAAGCCCAGGAGTTGGAGGTTGCTGTGAGCTGTGTGAGGCCACGGCACTCTACCGAGGGCCATAAAGTGAGACTCTGTCTCTACAAAAAAAAGAGTTAAAAAAAAAGAAATATTACTCAGAAATAAAAATTACCAATTAATTACACATATAATAACATGGATTAATTTAAGCAAAATTATGTAGATCCCAAGAAACCAGAGAAAACTGTGTAGTCCAGTGGACTGCAAAGTCACCTACAATAAGAACAGAGTATGGGAGGAGGAGGAGTTGCTACTAACACATCGCCTGAGAGTAAATTCCTAGATGGTGAAAACAACTTGAGGGTATAAATAGGTTTAAATTCCTCAATTCCACTGTATTAAAATTATGTTTCATTGTTTAAAAGGAGAAAATCAATACCAGAAAACAAACTTCATCATTTTTCTTAACCTTATGTGGTAGGGTTAATGACATGTGTGTTCTGATTTTCCTCGTAGCACCTTGCTTGTGAAAGTGAAGAGTTAGTACATGCTTCACCCTGAAGAGAGCATCTTGAGTGAGGAGACATCATACAGCATGCCTAAACAATTCAGCACCATGGCTAGGGGCAGAGGAGAGGAAGGGCTTAACAACTTTTAGTTCTTCCCCTTCTCTAGGCTGCTGTACGCTCAAGAATGGGAAACCTTTTTTCATTTTATACTAATACTGTCACCCCCATTCTACTCCTAAACTCCGAGACCTTACCAAGCTGGTAACAGCCTCCTGCACTTGACTCCTGACCCAGAACTGCTTGCTTGGTCAACCTCCTAATGCATTTTGTCACTTTTCATTTCAATTACAGTTATTGGAGTAGATGGTTGTTCACTATCTCCTGCCTGTGGAAATACATGAAATGCCCCAACATGCAGAACCATCTCAAAGGGGTAAAATGTAAGAAAAAAGGCTAGAAAAGAGAGAAAAACGCCAACAGAATTGACTCCAGGAAAATACTCAATTTCTGTACATTAATAGCACTAAAAACAAGATTAAAAGGCAAGTAACTACCTGAGGAAAAATATTAGCTATATATACAATCATTACAATAAAGGGTTAACATTTATAGAGAATTATTGCAAATCAATATGAATCAAGGGAAGTATCATTGGCAAATACACCTGTGAAGAGGGAAGATGTTCAAATACAGTATGAGTCAAAAGGATATTCAATGGTTAAAATAATGAGATT
Organism: Nycticebus coucang; assembly: GCF_027406575.1. Classification (NCBI taxonomy): domain Eukaryota; kingdom Metazoa; phylum Chordata; class Mammalia; order Primates; family Lorisidae; genus Nycticebus; species Nycticebus coucang. The sequence goes on from NC_069783.1 coordinate 48,867,422, forward strand.
TTTTTGCTTATAAAATGATAAAAATTGAAAATAGTCATTATAATCTGGGATAGTCATTGTGCTGGACAATAGAGGGGGTAATATAAAGAAATATAAGGGGCAGGAGGACTCAGTGTAAAAATGAGTACTAAAAAGCCTTAAAATAACTATACATTCTTATTTCCACATTTTGTATACAAGTATTTATATTCAAGCATTATTATGACAGAAATGTTCATAAAATTTTTAATGAAAATAAAATGCCCAATATGAAAACAACTGGTGAAATAAGTATGGTCCAGGAGAAATACCATGTAATATCTAAAAAGTTATAATTTAGAAGGAAATTAATATCAAAGATATGTTCATGACATATTATTAATTTTTTTTCTTGTTGCCTAGAATAGAGTGCTGTGGTGTCAACCTAGCTCACAGTAACCTCAAACTCCTGGTTCAAGTGATCCTCCTGCCTCAGCCTCCCTAGTAGCTGGCACTCCAGGTACCTGCCACAATGTCCAGGTAACTTTTTTTCTATTTGTAGTAGAGACAGACTCTCACTTTAATGAGGCTGATCTTGAACATCTGAGATCAAGGGATCCACCTTGCTTGGCCTCCCAGAGTGCTAAGATTACAGGTATGAGCCGTTGTCCCCGGATCTATTATTAAACTTTTTGAAATGGCTGAAAAATAGTCTGTACAATTTTAGAAAATGATTAAAGATAAACTACTGAAAGGAACACACCATTTTAATGGCAGTTGTCTTTGGGTATTATAATTACGGATGTTTTATTTTTTTCTCAAACTTCCGTTTTCCAAATTTTCTAAAGTAATGATAATCAGTAAAAACAAATATATACAAAAAATTTCTATGATCTCTAAATGATTTAAGAGTTTGATGGGAAGAATTTTAAAACTTAGGAAGGTTCCCTTCCTTTTCCTTCTTTCACTAATGAAGATGGACTATTAAAACAAAGCCACGTCCTTCTGCTTTAATCTTGTATCACCAAGGATTTCACATTGGAAAAGTCCACCCTCCTAATACCTCATCCCTACCTTTCCCAACCGAGATGTTATTACCACCCATTAAAAAAAAAAAAATGGGTGGTATGTTATTACCACCCATTGCATATTCCATAGTAATATGAATAAGGTAAGGAAACATTTTAAACTGTCAACCTAATTGTGCACAGAGGAATTATGGTTGCTCTCAGTTCAAGTAAATTTTAATGAATAAAGTAGCTTAAAAAATGATATCTTCAAACTGTAAATGGAAAACTTGTTCAGTTTCTCAGAGGCTGTTTATTGCCATGGGAGTTACTTGATTTAAAATTCTTCACAGAGGATGGCTTGGATATGGTTAGATTACTCTGAGTTAGAGTAACTCATGAATAAAGCTGAAAGGAAAACAGCGCAGGGCTGGGAGAGAAACGTAGAGCTGGACATTTACCATTCTTGGGTCTCGGTGTCACCCATTGTAAAATTAGGTTTGGGAAGGAGTTAAATGCTAAATCCTTTATACACCCAATTTCTAATTCTAGAGGTGTATTTTTCATCCATATAAAGTCAAGAAGAATGCAGAATTTATAACCCCCAAATAATGTCATTTTTAGAAAGGTATAGATGATTTAAGGATAAGACCAAGAAGGAGAAAGTTCATAAAAGATTTAACATTGAAATATCACAAACATCAAAGCAGATTAAACTTGGGAAAGACATTATAAATTCCAAAGCATTTATAAATAGGATATGATGAAATGCATGCTGAAACAACACCTGCATCAAAGCTTTCTTATTCAAAATGTTAACCAGTAAGATTTTTTTCTCTTTTGCTTAATAAAAAAGAAATTTCACCTTAGTTTACATTATAGACTAAAACAATCCTTTGAAAGGATATTGGGAATAGAGTACCAAAGAATGTTTAAATGGAAGGATGAAAGAAGATTGCAGATAGAGATTTATGAATTGTGTATATACAAGCATATAACCCTCAAAAATGTAACTTGACAGTGAAAACAAAGGTAATTGTACCTAGAGACGTTCTATTCCATTAAAAAAAGGCTGTGAAGATTCCTTTAAAAGCAATCTTCTTGCAGTCTTCTTCCTAGATGAATGCTTTCTATACATAACAGTTCTTTCTAGGAGAAGGACAATAGATTTAACAAATCACCACCAATTGATCCTTAGTGTGAAGGTATCACGTTTGAGACACCTGTCTTCTCTTGTGTCCAAGTCATTTTCCTGTGTTCTTTGGATACTAGTAATCACTGCTAAGAGTTATTTATTAGATAATAAACGTTGGAGGCTTACAAAGATCTAGGATCTTGTTTCTCAACTGCAAAGGGACCATCTACATTAGAATCTCTTGAAGTGGATGTTTATAAATGCAAATTCTTAAGCTTTACCACCAATTTACTGAATAGAATCTCTAGGGTTATGATACAGCATGTGCAGTTTTAATAAGCTCATCAGGCAATTCTGATATGATTTACACTTTAAGAATCCCCAACTTCACATTAGCTTAATGCACTGCCTCTTGCAAAAGACTGGGTTAGTATATGACTACAATGTTATTATTCTTTTAAACATAATTTACATTCTATTTTACAAACATTCTCTGTTTTATTCCTTGTATAACCTGGTTGAAAGAGAACATGAATTGTCATTTTCATTCCATTTTAGAGAGGTCATCCGACCAGCAACTGGTTTGTGTTCTTTCCAATATACAACAGATTTAAATAAAAGCTATCAAGACAGTAACAAATGAGTTGCTAATGGTGGAATCACAGGAAATATGAAAACTATTTAGGGATTGCAGGCCATGTATAGAGGTAGAAAAATTACATATTATTGCTTCTATGTAAGTAGAAGAGGCCTCTAGGAATCTTTCTATGAACATTTAAGTATCTATGAATATTTATTGTCAGATAGTAAGATGCAACAAAAACCACACTCACTGTCCTCGGGGAATTTAATCCAGTTAGGTTGTATTTTTAAAATGTAGGGAGTGTTTCTGTAAACACATACTTTGGACATATCTCAGCACCATCCCTAAAGCCACTTATGAAACCTGGAAGCATCCCCTTCACCTAGTTGGAGAGATCTCTGCTGCAGGAAAAACGCTGACCATCTCACCATTCTTCATCTAGACATCACTCTTCACACTATAATAGCAAAAGGCATTTGCAAAGTGAGACTCTCTTTGTAAATTTCTTTGTCATCCTTGTGAAGAATCAAATGCTTTAATTATTAAGTTTTTGACAGAATATCTCAATTTTCTAAGTGCTCTTTAATAATTCCCTGCAAATAATTGGGTGTTTTAATTATATGTAGCTCCTTGTCACTGTTCATCTAAAAAACATCTCAGCATTAGTTAAGGAAAGATGTTAAGCATGAGTGCTTTCCTGGGCTGTCTGCACAATTTTTTTTTTTTTGTAGTTATTTCAAGAATGATCAAAAGCCAGTAGTTCATCCTTCAAACCAGAATTCTCATTTCTTTTCCAAAAGACTAACTCTAACAAGCAATAAGAAAATTAAACCACCACATTAACAAAATGTATTAACAGTCAATCAACAATCTTGACCATGCACTTTTATTTTACTTAAACATATAAGGCGGTGTTTTTTTAACTTTTTCTATCTCACAGCACACTTGAACCTATAGTTAAACTTCCACGGTGCAATTAAATTACGTTGATCAAAAATTTTAAAAAAGAATATACTTACTTTGCTTTGAACTTCTTTTGAAAATAATTAATATCTTTAAAAACTTTGCTGGGCGCTGTGGCTCACACTTGTAATCCCAGCACTCTAGGAGGCTGAGGCGGGCGGATTGACTGAGCTCAGGAGTTTGAGACCAGCCTGAGTCAAAGGAAGACCCCACCTCTAAAAAAACAGCTGGTGACACCTGTAATCCCAGCTACTCAGGAGGCTAAGGCAAGAGAATCACTTGAGCCAAGGAGTGTAAGGTTGCTGTGAGCTATGATGCCACAGCACTCTAACAGGGGCTACAAAGTGAGACTCTATCTCAAAAATAAACAAACAAACAAACAAAAATTAACAAAAAAAAAAAAACACTTTTGCAGAACACCTAAGATCTTCTCCTGGCACTCCAGTGTGCCATGCCACACCGCTTGAAAATCACTGATACAGAAGCATCAATTCGTTTTATTATCTTCTCCCAGTCCAGCAGGTATATAGAGACTGGGCCCTTTCAGTGTTCCCTTCACAGAATCCATAAAGAGTCACTGTCTGCTCCTCTCCTGGACCTTTTAAGGACATGGCCTGTTCTCACCTCTGTGAGCACAGAGGGAGCACAGGAATCCAGGAACCAGCTTCCTAGGCTGAAGTTCCAGCTCTGCAGGTTATAAACACGTGACTAAGTCAGACCACTTAAAGTGACCAGGCCACTTTGTCTTCTCACCTTCAAAATGGGACATCTATTTTGCCCTAGGGCAAATAGGGCAAAACATAAAATAAAACCATCATATTATAAAGGCTTTTTGTGGAATCAATGGACTACAACACAATACATCACTCTGTAAACCTGAAGAGCTCTACAAATGCAAAAATGGAAATGAACCAAACATCTCTCCAACTACCAGAAAGACACCTGGCCATGTTTTATAGAAATCTATGATGGAGAACGTGTGCCCATCTAGCCCATTCGAGGGTACACACGTGGCCTCTGGTATCAGAAGAGCAGCTGCAGGACCAGAAAGGATGATGGCCCCCACCTGTCCTCCGGCTGCTGCCAGATCCGGCACAGCCTCCCTAAGGTGTGTGAGAGAAAGCAAGGGATACCGGTGAAGCCGAATTTGAGAAACAGCAGAGGGGGGTTGCAGGTCTCTTTGAGGGACTTTTGGGAGAGAGCAAGCAACATCCTGCTTGGAGCAGAAGGCACTTGATAAGCACTTGATGATTGATTGGTCTCTGCATTCTTGGCACAGCTGAAGCAGTGATTTGCCAGCAGAGTGTGTAAACACCCACATTTTGGTAATAACCTAAATATCTGCATATTGTGAATGAGGAGGCTGCCTGAATGAAATTATGTAAAAACAGAAAGCTCCCTGCACATCTTGCCTTTACTATTCTCTTTTTAGACCCAGGAAGTTTTCACCCTGAGGTCATTAGGGCATCCACAGAGGTGAGGGGAGCCATGCCCTGTTTTCAAGAAGCTTTTTGTCTGTGCGCACCCTTGTCTGGTCCTCGCTGGGAGCTCCCAACCAATGTCTAGAGAGCACAGCACTGTGTTCTCCACCTGAATTAAGAATTTGGTCTCTCCTATATTGTTTTTCCCTAAGGTCAGTACAAAAAAAAAAAAAAATTATATTGTTTGCAAACACAACCCATGCACACAAAGGCCCAAACTGGGGCTCAGTGCCCAGACCCAGCTGTCTGAATGACTAATAGAACTCACTGCATTGTTTTTTATTTTAAAAAGGCACTCATTAAAGCAGTGTTTTCTGCTTGTGCTATTTGGTCATGTGAGAATGCCTTGCTCTCCACTCACCCCCAGATCCACCTTTCAAAGTTTCTCTGAAGGCCTACCTCCTTCAGGAAGTCTTTATGATTCCTTGCTGAAAAGTGTTCTCTGATTTCTAAACACCCACTGGGCCCTAGCACATATTGCCAAGGCATTTCTTTGGAGACCAAATGGCAGGCAATCCATCTAAAGGGTCTCCAGATTCTCTAAAACACTACGGAATGTCTGAATGTGTGGGGTAGAACAGATACTCATATGTTAAGTACTCTGATCCTAGTGCCACCTGACTGCAGATATCACCTCAAAAACTTTCTTCAAACTTTGGAGAGTAAAAGTGATGATGGGACACTGTAAAGTGACTCTATCTCAAAGTACATATATCACCACCACTGATGTAAATTCAAGTATTAATGTTAAATGTCTAATGACTGTTAAAACAATCATTTAGTTTAAGAAACTGGCTGTGTTTAAAATAACAGGTGATTAAATTACAGGTTGTGTGCATTTTTATTTGATTGAGTATTCTGAAATGCTTGTGTTCTATCTAATGGCCGGACTCTTAGTGTCTGGCTCTGGAATAGGCATCAAAGCTGCCACAATAAAAGAAGTGACATTAGCAACTCTGGGCCAGGAAGCACTATTGCTCTTACTGAAATCTCTTTCAGCTGTAATACAGCCAAGTAATAGCTTTGCGTCTGCTGACATTTTCAGAACTGATTGGGCAAAAAAAGAAAAACAAAAAGGTAGAATCAAATTCCTAAGTCTTTCCTCATCAGCTCTGCCCTCTCTTCCCACACCCAAGTTGAAGGAGGCCTAGTGTAAAATCTAAAAAAAAGTTTCAAAGAGGGGAAAAAAACAAAAACAAAAAACACACCTATCCCACACTAGGATGCAGTAATAGCCTTCCCGGTGCAGACTTGTGGTTTCCTGGTTGAACTTCCGCAAGGACAAAGAGGGTACAAATTGTCGGGTTACTAGAGAATATCCTCCTGCTGACATCTGTGTCCTCCTCTTTTGGATGATTCAGACACCGAAAAGGATCTCATTTCAACCCTTTGGCTTTACTTAAGGAAGTCCACCTATGCGATCTGATTTTAAAAATGCACACAACCTTCCTTGTAACTAACTTCCCTCCCTTCTGATTTTCTCCAGAGCAGAAAAGACTCACTGCTGGAGAGAGGTTCACCTATCGCTGAGGAACAGCAGCGATTTATCAGGTTCTATGCCAGATGTTTACACAGTAGCAAGTCTTCACAATAACCCCACAGAGGCCCCATTTTACCCTGGAGAAAACCAAGGCCCAGAGAAGTTTAGAAATTTGCTCAAGGTCAGATAGTTAGTGGCTGCAATGAGAACTTTACGAGTAATACTTTCACTCACAAGGGAGTTTCCCCAAATTCCAGTAGTGCTTTTTTAAGTGCAAGTGTGGAATGACAGCTAATAAATGAAAATAGTGGTGGTAAACTGAAGACACAAAAGAATATTTAAGAAAACCGTAGTTAGGAGACTCAAACTTCAAAGAAGTTACTTTCCTTTCTGAATGTTGCCCCAACTAATAGCTTAATTTCAAAACTCATTAAAAAGAAGCAGCAGATACACTTCAATTCTTATGTAGTCATACAGTACCACGCATCTATAAAAACACAATTTGACTTTTAAAATCTTCAAGGAGTCATAATTAGGAAAACATAATTAAAAATTAAAACACGCAAAGTAGTTTATTAATTGTCAGTCTTTTTTTCTATAGCCTGCGTTCAGAATTATACAATTTTATTTAACCATTTACAGAAGGCTTTCTTTCATCTCAGGAGAACATAGTCACATAATCAAACTCATCACCACGGCTTCCTTTTAATTGTGAATCATGGCTGCACTTGCAAATGAGTCTATTATCACAGCAGATTATCAATTTGGTGGGGAATGTTTTTGCCAACTAGAATGAAAGTAGTTAATAAACATTCATAAACATCTTAAATCAATCACTCCTTTACCCTTGATGTGGTGGTAGATGTCGATTGAGATTAATAAATCAGTCGAAACAAATAAAGTAATGAAGAAGGGAGGCACAGGGAAGCCTCTGGATGCCACGTCTGGTGAAGAATCACCAGGCCCAACAATAGATTGGAAGATAAGAGTAAGGCCTTAAAGCTTCAGAGAAATGACTTGTTGAAAGCCAGACAAAGTAAATCCAGATCATCATTCGCAGAAGGTTCATTAGGAACCAATGCTGGAGAAAACAAAATCCTCATTAAGAATAAATTATGTTTACTGACAACATAATGTAGAGGTTAAAATCATGGACGTCCTGGTGCACCTGCTAGGATCTAAGTCCAGGCCTCATGACTTCAGTTTCATAAATTTGACGATTTTTTAACTTTACTATGCCTCTATATCCCTATTTGTAAAATGGAAAAATAACAGTACCTAGCTCACAGACTTGTTGGGACAGTTAACTGAGTGGTTATTTTGTTAAGACTTTAGAACAGTACCTGGCATATCATAAACACTAAGCGATTGATTGTTCAATAAACAAATGAAATAGTTGGCCACTTACACCATTTTAGGTAGCCCTCATTCTTTCTCTGCATAGCCTTTTTTTACCAGGGAGAATCGGGAGACTGAAGTGATCCTACAATATTTTAGATACTTCCTCGCTATAAACCAAAATTTAAATTACTTCTTTGGTAAATAAAATTAAAATATTAATTTATTTTAATAAAAAGAAAATGCAAGGTTTTGCATTTAAAAATAAGATTACTGAGGCAAAATTTTATTACCTGCAAGTGCAAATAGACTATTGTTATATGTTTTAGTCATTACAAAAGCACTCAGACATCGGTACCTTGTGTATTAACACTAGGCTTTTGTATGAAGATCTTTATCAGAAGCCATCCAGCAGCATTCCACTTCTGATTATAGTATACTAACTTACCCATAAGCAGCATCAAAAACTTTGCATCTCAGCCAGGTACAGTGACTCATGCCTATAATCTCAACCTTTTGGGAGGTTGAGGCAGGAGGACTATTTGAGGCCAGGAGTTCATGGTTGCAGTGAGCTATGATTGCAACACTGCACTGCAGCCTAGGTGACAGAGTAAAACCTTGTCTCTTTGGAGAAAAAAAGACAAGAAAAGAAAAACAAACTCTGTATCTCACTTGGGACAAGTGATGAACAAAAGAATGAATAGAAAAAACAAATACATTATTTGCATATTTAACAGCATGTCCAATTAACCACTTTGCTGACAGAGATTAATCCATTATTCATCTTATTCCAGCATATGTTTACACTTTGACAGTAGACATGAAAAATGACTGATAACAGCACATTGCAATTCTGAAAATGTTAACTGTGGACTTCAAGAAAATGTAGCTTAGAGTCTTGAGGAAAGCTTCTCTACTTCAACTTTGGAGAAAGATAATCTAGAAAATCAATTTTCCTACTATATCAGAATAAATGGTCCAATATGACGAGAGTTTCAGAAATAAATATGAAATACAAAGGAGCTAGGCTATTAAGCAATGCCCTGCTTCCAAGTACAAAGTCCAGTCTCTATACCCATGTAGGCAAAAATTCCCAGAGGTACTTAAATTAGTCAGGCTTCTATAGTATTTCTCTAAACCAGACTATAACCTACTTGATAATTTAAAAGGATAACTACGTAAAAAATGACACAGATATGAACTAAAGCACTCACTAAACTAACAAAGACAAAACCTTGAAATACTTGAAAATCAGGTTTCACAAAAAACTACACACTTCTTTAAAATATGCTGCTGCACGCCCAGATACAAGTGCTAATCATTAGTGTGAGAGTATCGTGACAGTGGGTACCACGTTTTCCCCTCATGCATTTTTTTAGAACACCATCATAATCACTCACAGCAATGTGCTTTATACTCTGGAACTATCCACACTTTAGATAATTCAGTCACAGTGCAAAATTAGAGATGTCAGAATCCAAAATTATCTGTTTTAAGAAGCATCAAAAATACCACTTCTCTTAGGCAATTCTCAAACCTCTAGTCATCCAGAAAAGTATGCCATGATGACCAGACAGTAACTAACAGGCCAGGCAGGCTGAAACATAATAATTCCCCCTACTAATGTCAGTCCACTGGCAACCCAGACAGTCAAAACAATCATGCAGAATTGATGTCACAATGAGTAAATGTCACTGCCTTGTATTTGACCACATATTAAAAAGCTTTTTGCTTAATTTTTTCTTTCTTTCTAGTTGCTAATTTTCATACATATATCATAATACTTTTGCCAGTTTTAGTTATTTAATTAAAAAATCACCAAACATAAACATGAACATATTAAAGCTTACAACTTTGCTTTAAAAAAAATTTAGGTCATATTATATAACACACTTAAACTGGAGATCCCATAGCCCCATAGGATCCTATATTCTGAATTAAAAATGGCTACGAGACTCACAGAAGGTTTATATAAAATTTAATATGTATATCAGAGGAACACCTTTCTCTACTGCCTCAATTACAATTCACAAATCTCACAGATATTAAGTCCACACAATTAACACAGCAGATTCTTATCTACTTTCACATGCTTGGTGATTAAAAGGAAGTCTGTTAAGAAATCCTCATCTTCTAGTCTTATAGCTTTTTAGTATACTTGTTATGATTTGATTAGTAATATTTTTTATGATGCCTGAGGATAGCCCTTCAAGCTGAATTGGAGAAGGAACCTCATAGATTAATCCTTTTCCACCTTCCTCATTATGGATAGACTCAGTAGCTCAATACAACATTCGATAAAATTTCTTCCACTGGAATGCAGATAAAATTTCACATCAATATTGATTTGAAATTCATACAGTCGTTATGAGCTCACTAGGTTTTATTTTTTACTTTTTTTCCTTAAGGAAACAATAATTTGGGGGGAAGTGAATTGGAAAGTGATGATAGTGAGACAAAATGAAGCTCTTTAAATTCAAATGTGGTGTCTTTCGCTCCCCACACCCCGACAAAATCCTGCCTCTTATCATATTGTCATGGAAAAATAAAAGTTCTGTGGCTACTTATTAATTAAGTGACCCTGACAGAATCATCCCCTCTCTAAATCTGTTTCCTTGTCAGCAAAATGATGATCAGCAGCCCTGCCAGGGTTGTGCTGATGATTAAATGAGACTTGTTACATGAAGGCACTGTGGAAATACATACTTAAAAGATAGCTGTGTTCGCGCAATTCTGTCAAAAGCTTGAGGGAATGCATTGTTATGTGATCAACACTGAAAAAAAAATCTTGCATTTTGTGAGAGACTAGAATATTTAAAAAGGCTATTACAGGGTTCTGGGTGGAAAAATATTCTGCACCCCACACAGAGCATGACGAAAAGACCAAGTGAAGGAAGCAGGTGCCTTTCTACACGACAGCGCTTGGGGCTTCAATGGAGAGGCAAGTAGGAGGTAAAATGGACCCTGAGCCTGCACCCCACCCTGTAGCTCTGTGCACCTATGCAAGTCATCCCCTAAACAAGGATGAGGACAAATAGATGGATTAAGGGACTGGAATTTAATCTTTGCAAAGATACCTCCAGTTACAGCACATGTGGAATCAATAAGGCTCTGGGGAAAACGAGCGCATGAGGAGGTGAAGAGATCCTTATTATCAAAGGACCTCAGACCTGGAAATGATCTTAGAGGTGAGAGAGACAGAGAGAGAAAGAGAGAGAGAACAAGCATATGAATAACAAAACAATGTAAAAAGCCATGCTCAGTATTATTACTGGGATTGTTACCATCCCAAAACACTGTGTTTTTCATTAAAAAGAGGCACAGACTCCCCTGATGGCAGAGTATGGAAATGGGCAACAGTGGCATAAGGATGATTTTCTCTATGTACAACAAAGCAGGTTGCTTTATTCTCTTCTCAAAGGCTAATCCTAAGAAGAGCCGCCTTTGGTGACACAGAGGTCAGGGGAAAGGGCAGGTGAATCAGCGCAGCTCCTCCTCCCCACAGGGGCATGGGTTTCATGGAGGAGTGTTTATAAAGTCTCTTTTAATTATTAAAAAAAAATTTTATTGGAGGCCTATTATAGTCTGAGAACTTTAAAAAATTCATGGTCTCATTTATTCTTCACTGCAATATAACTTACTGTAGTTTCACTTTATAGATCAAGAAAACATTTTTAGGGAAGGGAAGTAGCTGAGTAAGTTTACACAATGCTAGTAAACGGCAATGGTCAAGTTTTCACATAGCTCCTGTTTCTGAGAACTGTCCTCACCAGATCAAGCTGCCTCAATTATTTATACAGCAGTGTGAATTGAAATCAATGCATTCCTGTCTTAAAACAAATGTTATTTCTATTTGAAAAATAAAAATAATAAAAGTATGTTTTGTTAGAAGAAATACACGCAGCAACTTGGTGGAAAGCAATTGTGCTATAAGCTCTCTCTAGAACATTCATAAAAAAACAAAAAGTAGGTAAAATTCACTATTTTGATGGTTTTAGCAGATCATCTCATGTTAACACCAAGGTGATTGCCACATGTACATAAACTTTAAGTCTTTTTGCATGCATGCTAGGAAACTACTTGTTTTAAAGAGAAAGTGCACTTGTCTGCTCCAGGCTCAACTCTTTCTAACGGTAGTTTGGCCAGGCCTGGGATACCTTGCCTCCTCTAGTCTCATCCCTACTCTCATTCCTCCCTTCGTTCTCTGGCCTTCCATAGAACCTACGTCACACACACAAAATATATTCACCCATACAAGACATTTACAGTACATTTACTCAATGAGTGAGTGAACAATTTTAGGAATAAATCTGTTAAAGACTGTGGCTGTCAAAAATTACATTAGAATACCAAAATTACTTGGATTATGACTGATTCAAAGATTCTTCCAAAAACATTAGCTGGCCATTTTATTGAAAATAACATTTTAGTCAAACAATTTTTTGTCCAAGAAGCTGAAGTTAAGGAAAAGGTATGGAACAGCAATGTCTATTATAACCAAAAATGTGCTGGGTCACACATGCAAATTAATTACCATCTAATTAACATAAAAAATTAATAGATCTTTAATGTAGAGACTATTGTGTGAGGTTTTGCTAACTCTCAGAACCAGAAAAAAGGGTTCATCCTATTAAAGAGCAATCTCCTGCCTCTTTAAAAAACAACAGAAAAACACAAAAACCTCTTCAGCAGAATCAGTGAAGTGATCTGTGGGACACAGAGGTATATCAACCTTTCTTACAGTGTGTGTGATTGCTAAAGGATGCTGGAAGCAACATTCTGGATTGTTTCTTCTAATAATTTCTTCTTCAAGAAATTAACCATTAAACTACATGGAGGACCCTCTTAGTTTGACTTTAAAATCCTCTGAGCTCATGGAATTGCTCTGGGCTATGGGCCATGAAACTTTGATTCTAATTCCTCTTCAATTCTGATCAGAGATCTGGCTCCATTCTTTGGCACATTTGTTATATGCCTCAGTATCCCTCCCGGAAAATATTCTCAAACATTCTCAGAAACCCACCACTCCTCTTACAAGTCTAGTATATACAGTCACAGTGCCTCAGAAAGAGAAACATTGTAAGTTCAAGTTATAATGATTATCTTTACATAACACCATTGGGCACCTTCATTTACAAAGCACACTTTTAAAATCTGTTAACATTTCCTTCTGGGGAAGCCCTTTTGCCCTCTAATAGTATAAGCTCATCACGGCAATATCATTTCCGGAGCTCATATTTGTGGGAGGAGAATGGCTGGCACTGGTGTGCTCAGATCTGTGATGGCTTCATCTCCTGAAATTATTGAGAGACTCTCAGCTAATTTTCTGAAGTATGCAGAGGCACTTAGAAGAGCCGGAGCTGAGATGGGAACCTGAGCATTGCACTGACATCATTCTATGCTCCCCACATATGACACATCATAAAAGCAGTACTGGCTGAGCACACTGGTCTATTCTGGACTCATGGTGGTGTTAAGCAGCATTCTTAATTACAAGCAGGCTTGCATTTTATCATTTACAGTCACACAGTTCTATTGAAGTGAAAAAATAATTGTTTTTATAGAGGTATTTTCACCATTTATGTTTTTAAGTGCATGCAAATAAAGTAGGGCCCTGCAATGTTCTCAAAAACGGCTTCTTATATGCACTTATAAAAATATCCTCATCATAATCTCTGCAACTGGGTCAGCTTGCACAAAGATGTTCAGGGTAGCCATGAGCACTCCCTGCACCCTGCAAACCTTGTAAGTGACACCTCATAATAGTGCAAATGAAGCATGGCAAGCTGAGAAAATGAAGAAGAATGAACCTGGGTAGTTGGCCCAGCAGTTTTCAAAACACAGGAGCCGCAATTTTATTCCTTAAAAGATACCACAACAATTTTTTCATTTTATACGTTCAAGCATACACACATATTATCTATTATGAAAAAAATAGAATTCCCAGAAATCCTACCACAACCATACAGGCTGGTTCATTGGTGCATCTATGTATTTTCAATAGGCTCCAATTGGGAACTAAGCATCATTTTTACCTGTCTTGACTTTCAGCTAAGAATTAATCACATTGTCATTTACCTTTGTGCTTTTCCTTCACCCTCATCTATTAGGCTCTAAGATCCCTGCCTTGTGGGCCCTTTGTCCCAATAATTAGCTAAATATTCAGGGAGCTTACTGACCCAACACATTCAGCATCACCTCTTTGTCATTAGGTTTTTCTTTAAGCCACCACCCTGTCTGCCTGGTTCGCAGACACTCTGCACTCCCACCTCACCTCATTTCTCCATCCCCCACTCTGAGAGGCTTATTTTTCCTCTTAACATTCCTCGATTGTTCTCCATACAGTTAATATTCCTTCTTTTTAAGAGAGGGAAGAGATGGAAGTATTAAAAATCCACACCCCGGCTTTTCTTTGATGGGTGGGGTGGTTACTGACAGTTAAGTTTGTTCTTCTGATTGAAAAATCAAAAAGAATCAGAAAGAGAGACAGACTCTTCCAAAAGACTGAGTGTGGGGAGGGTGGGCAGAGTTTTAAAAACACACAAATATGACCACACATTGGAAGCTTGTAAGAAAAGAGAAAGTTTGTTGACCCCAAAGAATGAAAGCAACTGCTGCCCATGCACATTTTGTCCACTCTCCTCCCATCCTTTCTCTTTTTCAATGATAGTTGCCTCTGATTTTTCTTTACATTCACATACAGAGACAAGCACTGTATTGTGGAGGGAAAGAACTGTTTGTAGACGCCAGCAGACGGCGCCTAACTGGGGTAGAAGCTGCAGTGGTGAGAAGAAAGGAGTGCGGATTCCGCTGCAGGGCCCCCTGGCTGTCCGCTGTCCACAGCCCCAGGTGCTGTCCCCATGCAGCCGCCTCCTCTGTCTGGAGAGAGGCAGACGCTCAGAGAAGGGGAAGTTGCCGTGCACGTGAGATTCTCAGGCGAGGGTTTCCCACTGGCACAGTTAGGCGCCCCGCCCCCCACCCCCACCCAGCCCTGGTTTGCCTCCCTCCCACAGGACTCAAATTCCTCACAAAGTCAGGGCAGGGGTTGGAAGTGCGCTCAGGTAAAGGGAACAACGCTCCTGCAATAAAAGAGCTTGTGGTGAGATCACCAGAAACTCCCTACTGTTTCAGGGGACCCTACTCTCCCTTACCTGTCGCTGACAAGTCCCTGGTTGTGGGTTTGTGGCATCGCTCCTGTCTCCATACCAGCCACTCTTGACAGAGAGAGAACAAGGGGCAGGAGGAAGGAACCGATTCCCAGGACCCACTTGAAATGTTGCTCTATTCCACCCCCAAAGCCCGGTTGCCAGTGTGACTTGGTCTCTCTTCAGTTAGACTAGGCTACGGCTTCTCCTCCAGGCCAGATCCTGGCAGCACCAGAAGCTGCTCAGAGAGAAATTACACAGGAAGAGGGGCAAGGGATCCCAAGCGGAAGCGAGACTGGAAAGGTTAACTGGTCTTGCAAAAAAACAGGGTGAAAGGATCTGAAGAAGGGTGCACAGCTTTCACTCTGCTTTCTAAAGAAGTGAATTTTACAGTAGGGGAGAAAAAATTTGGTTGGGTGTGGGGAACAACTTACAAAAACAGTTTGATGCTTTAATTTTTGGCAGAGGATCTGAAATAAGCATTTATCTTAAGATTGGAGGAACCTGGCCTCACACTGGTGGCCACTCTATAGAAGAAACCTGCCAAGTCAGTCTTTTTCATCCTCTGCTCTTGGTGGTTCAGAATAACTTCCTCGGCGCGTCCTTCTCCTCCTCCAGGTAGACCTCCTGGCTTACCCCAGCCAATACTGACTCACTTGCATTCCCTGGAAAGCACCAAACACTGAGGAAGGAGGAAGCAGGACCTCCTTTATCTCAATAGCCTCCAGACATGATCCTCAGGGAGATTGGTTTGCACAGTTAAGCCTCTCTCAGGCATTACATTTAGAAAATAACTTAGCCTGATTACCATGAAAAAGCAACGTATTTATGTGTGGAGTGGAAGAAAGGCGTGTGGTGTCCAGAAGTCCCCTCCATGACCGATAAGGGGTGCCCTGCATTGGAGAGGGTGCCTCGGTCACCCTCCTACCTTCTTCAATTAAGGGAAGCGGTGGGGCAAAAGGAATTGGCCTCCTGTTGAGTGAGTCCCAGGACAGGACCGCTGGGCTGTCACTGCAGCCTGGGCGCACTTTGGAGGCATGTGCGGCTGGAAACTCTCCCTCCCCCAGGCCAGGGAAGACCGGCAGCAGGTGGGGCAGCGCACACATCACAGACAAAAGGTTCTGCAGAGCCCTCCTCTCCCTGGCGCTCAGGTCCCTTAACTGTGCGAGGAGCCCCATCCGGCCACTGAGTGACCTTCTGGCGAGTGACGCCCCCTTCCCGTGGGGCCCGGCCGCCCAGCCGGAGCTGGTCCCTTAATAGGTGCCCACGTCTCGCTCTCTGCCTGCACCTCGACAGGGAACGCCCCTCCCACCCCTCACCAGAAACACCCGCGACGCCTTCCCCCAACCCTTTTCTATTGTCTTCAAAGAGATAAGTGGCTCCCACCAACACACAAATGCACCTCCCTTTTCTCCGGCTCCCATTTCTCTGAGCCATAGGGGCCCAGAAGCGAGTGCAGGGTTGAAAGGGGGGAGCGAGGGGTAACCCGCGAGAACTTGGCATCGCAGACCCACCGTGTCCGCCTCGCAAGGATGCCGGTGACCTGTAGATTGCAATAGGCACTGAATGATGCTTGCTGCTGCCATGGAAATGGTGGATGTGGTGCGCTCCCAAACTGGACGCCCCCCAGGCCACTCCTAGGAGGCCGCTGAGGGTGAGCGGGACTATCCAGAGCAGGGCCAGGCGCCCCCCTGCGCCGCCGCCGCCGCCGCCGCCACCCCCGGGCGAGCCCAGCTCGGCGCCGCACCGGAGCATCCTCTGGTACATGGCGGGGCGCCCGCCAAGGGGCGGCCGCCGCGGGAGGCAAAGTTTGGGGCGCGGGGAGCGGAGGGGGCGCGGGGGAGCGGGCGGCGGCGCGGGGTGGGCTGAGCGGCCGGCCGCCTCACCGCGCCAGGGCACCCATCTTCTCCCTCCTTCGGACAGTCTTCTCGGGGTCCTGGAGTCCGCCGTGCCTTGCACCCCAAACAATCCGAAACATAGCCGAGGCGAATGCAGCTGGCGGGGGGCTTGTCCGGGAAGGCAACCCCGGGAACAGCGAGCGCGGAGCGGGTGGCTGCTCCCAGATTTCCAGGGCTCCAGGTTCTCGAGAGATACTCCGAAAGAGTTTCGGGCGCGAGTGCGTGCCGGGGGGTGGGGAGCCGAGAAATTGTTTAAAGCTCCTCCCGGAGGGTCCTCACTTCTACATGACAGCCATCCACCGCGAATCCACTAGGTAAATCCATTTAGCTTTGTGTGGGGGGACTGGGGAGGCCACTTCGCCGGCCCAACCTCCTTTCAAGGGAGCAGCAGACCCCATGGAATCGAGGCGCCCCTTCCCTCCATTCAGCCCCGGCCGGCTCGCCCGCCAGCGCCAGCCTCCCCCGGGCAGCGCGCGGAGCAGCGGCGCGCATCGCCTGCTCCCGAGGCGGTCTCCGCGTCCGCCGCCTCCTGACACTCACGCCGGCGAGGGGTGCAGAGGCAAGAGTGCACCCTTATGAAGAAAGCGGGAATCGAACGGGGGAAAGACAGCTGAGAAGGAGAGGGCGACGAACGAGGAGGGGAGGGAAAAAAAGAAAAAGAAAAGAAAGAAAAACAAAAAAGAAAGAAAAAGAAAAACCACACACGCTGCTGAAGCAAGGGGCTCTATGCAAATCTGCAGTCTCCAAACAGCAAATCACTGAAGCTCGGATGCAATGCAGAGGACGAGCCTATGTAACGAGGGAGGCTGGTCTAGCTTCCCACAAAAACCCCCGCTTTGCCGCTCCCTCGCATTCTCCACACATCAAAGCGACACGTGTATGGCGATGCGGGAACACCTAGAAAGCGACTCTCCCGCCGCCAGGTGATCCTTCCATCCGAATCACAACGGCAAATGGCACCCTTCCCCTACTTCTATGGTGTAGATGTAACCAGTGTCTTCAGAGCTCTTAAAAGGGAAAGAATTCGGCTTTTTTTTATTGGACCAAACTTGTTCTACCAGGTGTTTAAACCCAACCTGCTAAATATGGTTTGACACCATCTCCTCAAGCATCAGGGTTGATGATCTTTTAATTACACATATTACTCACAACCAACAGTCTTCCTCTTGGAAGATATGATTACAGTATCATATCTCACATAAGGCAGTGGAAGTTCAAGGGGTCAAAACTCACAAGGAGGAAAAGGGATGAGAAGAGGCCGAAAGTGAGAGAAAGGGAAGAGAGGAAGGGAAAGTGCTTCAGCAGAGAATGAGGAGAAGGCAGCGAAGAGAGAAATGGTATGAATGAAATTGTTTGTATTTCAGTCAACATTTTAGCCATATTTAAGATCTTCCGAGATCTCTATGGAAGCCCCATTGTGATGCCCTTTCCTTGGGGTGGAATTCTGCCCTTCTCTCATCCTGTCTCATAAAGAAAATAGCATCAACGAACAAAAATTCCTAACTCTAGTACCCTCAAGGAAAAGAGAACATTATATTCTGTGCCTGAAACACAGCATATTGTAGTGAAAGCTGTGTGTGTGTCCTGGCTGAAAGACCAGGAAAACGAACACACACCTAAGAACCGGGATCCAGCAAAGCAAGTGGACTGAAAAAGAAGGACCACAGGCTCTGGAGGCTGGCCATTAAGATTTGGGACTATGAGGGAAACACTGCCTTGCTTTATAAAAGATAAAAGCCATGGTAGGTCTAGTGGCTGGGCTGTGTGTGTGTATATTTATTTCTATTTAAAGACAAAGGAAAACAAACAGGCACACAAATTCTCACTAATATCTCACCATCTATATAATATTATTGACAAAAATAAAGTCCCGAATTATTAAAAAAAAAGTAATAATGGGAGGATTTGATTCAAATCAGCTACTCATCCAGGTGATCCTTTAGACTGTGTATTACTGCTTCATTCCCAGGGTCAACCATGAGACTCTGATGGCCACTATTGAACAGTATCCAAGAGCCCCCGCATCAAATCTGTAGTGATCCAAATCGCACATTCCTGTCCAAAGTTTATTAGATTTTACCAAAATCAGTAGTTCATTAATTGGAATAGTTGACACTTGTTAAGAAGGTGCTTTCCTAAATATGCCAGGTTTTCTGACCTTCCACAACTGTTCAAAGGAAAAAAAAAAACAAAAACAAAAAACAAATACAGCATCTTCCACTGACCCTGCTTTTACTCTCATATCATTTCTTCTTCCTTTGTTATGTTCATAAGTATTTTAATTCACTAAGAAGAGTAGTGAATATTCATTTTAAAAATATCAAGTCAAACTTTCAAATGAAAAGGACAATCATCTTCACAGTGTTTTCAGGACTATAGATCCACATTCTGAACTTGACATTGCACAGTGTCAGCCTGGAAGGAGCACAGCAGTAAGAGTTAGGACGCCTGTGCTGTGCTCTTGACATGGCCATTTACTGGTTATATCCCATTAGTTACTTTGCCTTTCCCTGAGGCACTGTGGCTTCCATTATAAAATAGTCGTGTTCCTATCTTTCCTAACAATCCCACAGGGTAGAAAGGATATCATGCAATATTTAATGTTAGAGTAGTTTAAACTCTATCAAATGCTCCCTACGATTAAGTCATTAGGTCTCTCCTCTCCTACAGGTCTAGCATATGCGCTCTGATTAGCATGCATGATACTTTCAGCTCCCTTCCATCCATAAGAAATGTGGACCACTGCATTGTGCTCCAATACCCTCATATATGATGTCAATCTGTTCCTCCCTCCTCAACCAGATGGTAGATTCCTGAAGAGGACAGGAGTCAAGTCTTTATTTGTACTCCCTCGAGTGCCCACCATATGTGAAACATGTCTACTCTCTTACTACCTACACTCAATTCTCATTATGCAAGGTAGTTCTCATAAATAAAGTCAATGGACCAGCAAATACTGAATCATTGTTCCTATGGAAAAATACAGGGTTAGGTTCCTGTGAACCTCTGGCCACAACCTTTTCATGACCTGGTCAGTATATAACCCTGTTTTTTGTGTGTTTCTGAGGAAAGTGACCTTATTCAGTACACATTGTTGATTCGTTAACACTGAATTTGTGACCAGCAGCACTCTAACTCATGCCAGAATTAAGCTTATTTAACACATATATTTTCTCCATAAGGCACATCACAACCTTTCTGCACCTAGAAACGTTAGACAGCCTTTCAGCATTATGCTTGAGGGCCATTTCAAACAGCAAAATCACCAATAAAGAGCATAAAAACGTGAAAAATGTGATGCTAGAAAGACCTAAAATAAGGTACCTGTTTATAGTATGAGAGCTGAAATAAGAAGGCAGAGCGGGGTCTTGTTCAAGCTCAGCAAGAGATAGGTGCATCGGGCTGACAGTTTTGTCCATCCTCCGCACGTCAGCGAAGGAGCACCAAAATGTCGCATGTTACCAGTAAATTGTAGTAAGGAGGTAAATTTGTGCCTGTGAATAATAAGAATCAACTGCATTTGTCATTTTTGTGATAACTGAGAAAGGATAAAGTTGAGACTTTGGATAGTGGTTTGTATAAACTAGAGCCAGGGAAATAGAATAAGTGTAGAAGACTCTGATGAACTTTCCCAAGAGCATTCAATGAGAAAAGGGCTCCCCTCTGCCTGTGTTTTACCATCTGGGGCATTAGGAAATAAAGGCAGGGTCCAGGAAAGAATAGGCCGGAAATCTTAGTTTTACTAGAGTCTTAAGAGCTAAAGAGAAAATAGGCATGGCTACCTCAAAAGAAGAAATTGTAGCTGTAGTCTTTCAGACAAAGAAAATAGGGACAGAGAAGAGGGCACCTTTGCAAAATTTAGGAGGTTCCAGGGTGGATGCTAAGATACTGAGGCTGCGATATTTGTTATAAATGGTTGTAATTTTCCGAAATCAGGAGAAATTCTCTGTCCAGATAGTGGAGAAAAAGTATTGTGAGCAAAAGCATCCCTAATCTGGATGAAGCAAATAAAGTGGGTGCTTACTCGTAAATTTGCATCCCCTTGTGGTTGCAATTGTATGATTAAAGGAAACTGAGGCATCTTCTGACAAATTGTTCTTAAGCCAACTATAATTTACTCTCAAAAATTTCAGCATAGACGATGTGATATACATGTGTGTTAATGTTGTTCTGTACCCCAGGAATTTTCATCAGGAACTTATCCTTCAATATCTCAGTCAGAGTCACAGAGGCCAGGGGTGGCTTCTACAAGGCTTGGGCGATTATCATCTCTAATCGTGATTTGACTTTGCTCGTTAGTTAGAATATGTGCTGACGATAAGTTATCAGTGGGAAAATTATTCCCTTTTTAATGGGTGTAATGGAAGTGAGGAATGAATTCTTCTATTGGTGGAATCATTAATATGCAAGATATCTGGATTAGCAAAAAGTTTTATAGACACACCCCATTGCTACTTCATTAGAGTAGGTGACTGTCACATGCCTTTCACCCCTAGCGTGAGGAATGGTTCCAGAGTAAGTCAGACCTGATACTTGTTTGTAGCTGGCTGGACTCTGAGAGATGTAAATGTATTTGCTCATTTAATCATTACCAAACAGTATGAGGCAGGAACTCAAGTTGATTCCTAGCTGTTCTCTGTCAACCAATTGTAAGAGCTGGCGAGCTGGATGCTGCCACTGAATTAGTATCATATTTGCTTCAGGAAAACCTATTTTTACAAGACTTTTTTTTTTTTTTTTAGGTACCTGAAAGAATACAGACCTGGGACCTCATGAAGCTTCTAGGGCAGGCTATGGAATCTTACGCCTACATATTGATAAATGTCTGTTTCTGTAGCAGAAGTTGGTCTGAGACTTGCGCTCATTATGAACTATACTTATAGGAACTCTTTGAAGAGTGGTTAACCTTCATTTACTGCTAACAGCTGTAGTTACCGTGATCTACCTGAAAGAACCTAAGAGTTGTGTGTGAACTGTCTGAAGTTACAGCTAATGATTTGCAGTGAACCAGAACAAGGTAGCCTAAGTTGGTCCACGGTTAAGAAATGGGAAATAGGTTTGAAATCTGAGGGGAGAAAACAAAGGAAATAGAGACAGAAAAAGAGAGTGAGTAGAAGGGGGAACAGGTGGGGAAAAATTGAAAAGGACAGGTCATTTCAAATGATTTTTCCATATTCCAAAATCAACCCTTTGTCTCAAGAAACAGGATAGTTGTCAGGCAGACACTTTCAACCTTTTCATGTTTTTTCTTAAGCTTAATTGGAAATCCTTACAGCTCAGTATTAAACTTTTTAAACAGTAAAGCAGACACTATGAGCGGCAGGGGGAAGTGTGTATCTGAAAACCCACAGGCACACTGACCTCTTAAAAATTGAAAACGAGGAGAGTGTCAGTCTTGCATTTTACATTTCTACTGGTGTCAGCATAAAGAGAAGACAGACAGACCCTACAGACCCCTCTACCTGCATTTCTGAGTTGGAACTGAGAGAGCCAAGAGGAGGAGGCTCAGAAATGGGTGTGTTACCTCTATGGGTTATTGCAGGTCCCTTAAGGTGTTCTGAGAAAAGATCAGAAAGAAGAAGAAGAACATAAAAAACAGAAAAAAAAGATGTCAGGGCCAAAAGCATCTCTGAAAATTCTCTGCAATCCTTTTATTATTCAGATGATAACTTGTGTTACAGAAAAGTCAAGTTTATTTATGGATGTGATTACTTATCTGGAGGTATATTTTTATCTCCCACCACCCACAATCCAATCACAGATATAGATTGGTAAATTCAGTCAATTGAGCTGTTACCTAGCACCTCCAGGTTAATATAACAAATCAGGGGAATTTGGGATGACCCTATATGAACCAATATAATTACCTATTCACTCAAATTAAATTAGAACCTGGCTGTACAATTTGTCTTGGGAAACATGACTAGATTTATTCAAATCAAGGTTAGTTGTGTTCAGGATGAAAGTATTTTATAATCTCTATCTTTTCTTTTATCCTATTTAATGAAAATTTCATATATGATGCCCTGTGTAAAAGTTGGTGCCGAAGCACCAAAGTAGGGTAATGGAGATTTCAGCATAACTGCCTAGTTAAGTATTGTGCTGTTTTTCAGTTGCTGTCATCTAACGTTGTTTGTAGAGTTCTTTCAATCAATCTGTGGGGTTGGCAAATTTTTCCATAGTTCAATATGCCTTTAATTTCAATGTGTTCATAACCTAATGGAAAGCGTGTAGCTAGAGCAGCAGACTGTGATTTTGAATCTGAGTTCCACTGTTTTTATTCATGTGACATTGGGTTTGATGGTCCCTTGTGCCCCAGTTTCCTCATCTGGAAAATCACTAAGACACTGTAAGTCATCCAAAGAACTGTTTCTAAAATACATATTAAACACTTAGTAAATATAAGTTACCATCCTTTATTCATATGTACTTATTTTAGTTTATCATTTATACATATGTGCTTTTTTATACTAAAGACCTAAAGATGAGGACCTGTGATGCAGTTTTTGATTTAGTCATATTCTAAGTCTCCACACTTGGTCTACAGTCAAGGTTGGCTACCTCTCCTATAGATTCTTACTCCAGCTTTTGTTTCTCTAAGTCTGTGGTATTCTAACTTGAATTGCATGGGAACCACTACATGAGTTCTTAAATCACAGGATTGCTTTGGTTTTGATTCCTTTCATCTTTGGAAAACCCCAATAATTTGCTTTTCTAAAAAGTTCCCAGGTAATGTTGAAGCTGCTGGCCAACAAGACTTTGAGAATCACTTCTTTATCTGAATGTCGAGGTCCTTGACTCAGGTTTTATTAACCAACACATGGAGATCTTTCTTCTTAGGCTCCTTACTGATAATCTCACCTCCTTTTAGCTTGTCCTTTAAATAACTGCAGCCAGATTACTGTACCCTAAACGATCTTTAAAAGACTTCAAGATGTGTGCCATAAAAACCCATTTGTCCTCATCTCATACCATGTAACTATAAAGTAACCATAAATTCACATTAGTTGGCAAAGAAAAAAAAGACTATTCGGTTTACCTGCCCATCTTTTTGTCTTTGAGCTCTTCTTTGGTTAGCCTTGCTAGTGGCTATGGGCAGGAGCTCAGGCAGCACTAAGGTTCAGTTCTTCTACCAACTTACTAGCTATGTGCCTGGGGTGGTTTATTTACACTCAGTTTTCTCATCTGTAAAAAGGCTTAATATTTGTAGGATTGTGAGGATTAAATAAGTTGACAGATTTAAAGCATGTAGAGTAGGCCGGGCACGGTGGCTCATACCCATAATCCTAGCATTCTTGGAGGCCGAAGTGGGTGGATAGCTTGAGTTCACAGGTTTGAGACCAGCCTGAGCAAAAAGTGAGACCCCTGTCTTTACTAAAAATAGGAAAACTGAGGCAAGAATATCGCTTGAGCCCAGGAGTTGGAGGTTGCTGTGAGCTGTGATGCCACAGCACTCTACCCATACTGGTAGGTTGAGACTGTCTCAAAATAAATAAATAAACAAACAAACAAATAAAATAGAATAAAATAAAGCATGTAAAGTAGAATAGTGTCTGATGTACATTATTCTTTTTCTTCTTTCTTTCTCTCTCGTTCTTACTTTCTTTGCTTCACTCCTTCCATTTCCCTCTCTCTTTCCTTCTTTCTTTCTTTCCCTCCCTTCCTTCCTTCCCTTCCTCCCTTCCTTTCTTCTTCTTTTCCTCTCTCTCACTTTCTTTCCTTCTCTTTCTTTTCCTTCCTTCCTCTCTCCCTCCCTTCTTCTCTTTTCCTCTCTTTTTCACTTTCTTTCCTTCTCTCATTCCCACCCTCCCTCCCTCCCTTCTTCTCTCTCCCTCTCTTTCTTTTCTTCTTTCTTTCTTTAATTCTAGAATAAGTTATTCTTTCCCTTCTTTTATAGCAGGAATAAGACAAAGTTTATGATAATACTTGTTTCCATATAAACCTAATACTGGTCATCCAAATAGTCACCATAATAAAACAACCACCACCACCACCCAAGAAGTCCCTTCCATGTCCTGGCTTATCAGACCCCCAGTCCAACCAGCAGCAGCTACAGGAAAGACCAATGCTATCCACCCCTGGATCTGTGACTGCATTCCAGGGCACAGTATATCATACCCAGCCATCTCTGTAGAAGAAAAAAGGATGAGATTATTGAGAACAGAACCAGAATTGTAAGGATAACTATAAGGCAAATTAGAGTGAATTAAGACTAAGGAATAATTGGCAAGTTTGTAGTAAATACAGCTATTCAAACAAACAACCAGAACTCATTCACGATGTGTTTAATTTCCTGAATGCCCAAGCACTTAGAGCATAAACCAATTTGCTCTATCTGTATGAATATGTACTCTGCATACCATTTAGATGCACCAAAAGGAATTGAATCATGCAGTTTGAATTGATTCTCTAAATACCTTCATCTGAGATCTATCATCTAATCCCCATCCAGCATGGGATTTATTAGATTATGTATATATGTATATGTTATTAGATTATACAACTTGTTAGAAAATATTTTAATGTTAGTACTACAGAGAAATTGTTACAATTGTTCCATTATGAAGATCTCTTCTCCAGGTGAAGTCCAAGTTCTTCAGCATGGTATATTAAGCCCTTTAAACTTTACTCCCATGCTCCCTCTCTTGTCTTGTTTCCATCTTAACTTGTGCTGCTTCCCCCAGAAACACACCAGACTCAGCCACACAAACCTCTCCCTCTTCCTCTTTCTCCCTTTAAGCACATTGCACTTTTTTTGTTGTTGTGTCTTTGCCATTGACAATACTATTCTCTCTATAAAACGCTTTTCTCCTTTTTCCTGTCTCTTAACATTCATTCATTCCTCTACCAAATTTTAACACACATTCCTCTATCACAGCGGTTCTTAACCTGTGGGTCTTGACCCCTTTGGGGGTCGAATGACCCTTTCACAGGGGGCGCCTAAATACATCCTGCATATCAGATCTTTATATTATGATTCACAACAGTAGTAAAATTACAGTTATGAAGCAGCAACGAAAATAATTTTATGGTTGGGGGTCACCACAACATGAGGAACTGTATTAAAGGGTCGCGGCATCAGGAAGGTTGAGACCCACTGCTCTATCAGATAGTTTTCTGAACTGTGATACTCCTTTGCTGGTTTCTCCCAAAAGACAAACAAAAACCACCAGGATATGAAGTGTTCACATTACTGTTGTGCTGAATGAATGAATGAAATAGCAAAGCTATTTGTAAATTCTCTTCAGTTTATCCTTCTAGGGTTTTGGTGAGTCCTTCTTATTGCCTTAAATATATAGGAAATTTAGGCTGAATTTTAATTTAAATGCTAAGTACATTGGTTATGAAGAGTAATGGAATTCACTGTCATATTTTCCTGCTCATGTTATAAACAGATGTCTTTCTTTACCATACTCCATGGCAGGGGGGAAGGAAGAAAATATCACCAAGCTAATGTGCTTGCTGCCAAGTTGAATTGCAGAACAAACATTTATAGCCAACTTATAAATCCTTGACTATAGGGTTTTATAATGGAAATACTGGCACCATTTTCTCTGTAACAATTCAAATAATATCGCTATAGCAAAATTTATAATGTAATATACTTCTCCGGGATGGATGATGGAAGAATAGCTATAGGAGTTGGAAAACTTTCAGTAGCTCAATTCAAATCGCATAATTATTCCAATAGTTCAAGTCACTTGGAATATTTACTTCAAAATGAGTAGTATAGGCTCCAACATTTATTCTTAAAAACAGGAAATTTTTTGATATCTATATAAAAAATATTTGACCTCTGAGGCATTTTGAAAAATCATTAATCAGTTTTTTTTTTAACTGTCTTCCTTTTGTAAAAGAATTACTTTCCCTTACACTTTCTCTATTCTGTTGCTGAGATGATTCCCCCAGAGAACTGTGTGTTTATCTTGACAGGTGTTAGTAGATCTTCAGACCTCTATGGAATTGTTCCTGGTTGCATTGATGTACAGCAGAAAACATTATGCCTACAAAATAATGAACTTACCTATTGCATTCTAATTAAAATAAACCACACATCAAGTGAGATTAATGTACTAATGACTTCCTAATGAAGCTTTCATTAGGCATATGGTGTGGTCTTCAATATTTAACACCTGATAATGTTTAAAAAATGCTTGATGATTTTTTTAAAAGCATACCTGATGATTACCTCATATATTATTTTCAAATAAACTGGTTTACCCTCAGATTGCTTTAGACACCTCATCAAAGAGAACAAAAAAACATTTCAAAGGGATTTTTTTTCTAATGCCTTAACTTCCATTGCCCTTAAACAATTAACATCGGATTTGTTGCCTCATCTTTAAGGGAGGGACAAAATTTTAATTTTCTGTGTGCTACAAAATATCACACATTAATAAAATTTAGGAGTCAAATACTGAGAATAGAACTATTTTAGTCCAATTCATAGTGGATTGCTCTAAAAGTACGGCTACTATCTAGCACAGCAAACATCAGTGTAATTGTTTTTGTTTTTTTTTTGTAGAGACAGAGTTTCACTTTATTGCCCTCAGTAGAGTGCCGTGGCGTCACACAGCTCACAGCAACCTCCAACTCCTGGGCTTAGGCGATTCTCCTGCCTCAGCCTCCGGAGTAGCTGGGACTACAGGCGCCTGCCACAATGCTCGGCTATTTTTTTGTTGCAATTTGGCCGGGGCTGGGTTTGAACCCGCCACCCTCGGTATATGGGGCCGGCGCCCTGCTCACTGAGCCACAGGCGCTGCCCCATCAGTGTAATTGTTAAAACCACAGACTTTGATGGCCAATGGAAAATCAGCTGCGAACAAAATCAGGATCACTCCATATTGGTAATATTTTAATTTACTATTTGTCAAAGACAAAAATTCAAAGCATTTCACAGAAAAACTTGCCTCCTGCAGAAAATTATCAGGTTCAGAGCACGCGCCATCCCATTCCAGCTAACATTTAGAGTAGCATATAAAAGAGCTACAAATAAGTCACATCTTCATTGCTTATCTGTGCCAGATTCTTGATTTCCCATTTCAGGTTCCCTTGTAAATTCTCTCCTACTTCTGTATAATTGCAGTTGTCCAATTGAGACTAGAAGATTTTATCAGGCATGCATTTTGTTATTATTATTTAAATTTACTCATTTTAATTATTATTTATTGCCAAGTTCTGCAGAGGCAAGAAAACAGACAAGGTAAAAGAAGAGCCGAGGTGGGTCTTTTCTCCTCCGCAGCAGCAGACAGAAACGTACAAAAAGCAACGGATCATGAAGAAAAGCAATTTCCTCCTCAAGAATTAGACAGTACCCTCTTTTGTACTGTTAAATCAAAGTTTTAGTTATTTTTTCAAGTAATACTGATTTTTTCCAATTTACATAAATAGTCTCTAGAGAAACTGCAAAAGACCCCAAACACATACCCTTTCAGCCAATCAATAGAAAAGATTAGGAAAAAAAAAAAAAAAACCTGCTTTATTTTGTACTGCTTTGAGCAAGTCTTTACACAGAATGGGGAAAAAAAATCAAACTCCTGCATAAAGAAAGGATAATTAGCTTAACAAGGAAGACTTTTTACTGATACAGGAGGCTTTTCCCTTTCCATTTTTTAGGAAAAATATAGGTGATTTTTATCTTGAATTAGCTCACATGTACTAGCATTGGAAAATTGAAAACTATGTAAATTTCAGCAAATGTTTGCTTTACCTTTGAGGTTCACAATGATATTAACACTGCTATCAGTTGCTTATAAATTCAAATTTGAGAATACTTGTAGCAGAAAACTGGATACTCTGAATTATCATGTGAAAATCCTAATCAATTTTAAATGGATTTGCATTCCTGGAGGGGTAGAACATACTCTGAAATAATAAAGTCAAATGATATTATGTTCTGATACAAAACAAGGGGATGGAAAACTATGAGCCTCTTTTAACAGATTATTTTTTAAAGGTTTGTTGCTTATAGGAGTTACCTTTAAGGAAGTTGCGCATTTTCTATGGTGAAAACTGTCATGTCATATAATTAAGAACAAACGCTCTCTATAGTCTGATAATAGGGTAGTGATAAAACCTTGTAATTTATTTCAACTTATTCCTCAGTTGTCCAGTTAAATCTGTCTAGAATCCTACCCTTCACACTGTTAATAGATAACCTGAGAACAGTGGGTGATGAGTGGACACAGCTTTAAGCTATGATTTTAATTGTCTCTTTTCCCCTAGTTTTCAAAATACTGATGCTATTAAGTCATTGTTAAGTGCAATGCCCTAAAGAGACATTAAGAGCAAGCAAGTAAATATATTAACAGAGCAACAATTTCCTGTTTTACATATAACTCCTGAAGTAGTATTTGCTAAATCTGATGGAATAATCTTATACACACTAGGAAATTATTTGTGAAAATTAAAGAAAATAAGGACCTATACAGAGAAACCAAATGATAAGAGAGCAGATCTATAACCAGGCAGAACAAAATTTAACCATTATAATCAAGTCATTGCAGAAGGCTGAAGTCAATCAGTGTGGCTGAAGTCAATCAGCTAGGCTTTGGGAGGAGACATTTATCTTCAAGGAAAGTAGATAACATATGATTTGATTTGCATTCCTCCAGAACCACATGCATTTTAGGGAAGTCAAGGCAACTCCTTTGATACAGAGGCCACTAAAGATAATAACTGGGGAAGTAAGTAAATTTGGAGGGATGACTATTGTTACTTTCACCCAACCTAAATCTCCAATCCAATAATAAATAATAATAGATCAGCTGGGTGAGTGAAGTCTGAATTTCCTGGGCTGAAGAGTAAAAGAAAAAAAAAAAAATAAAATAAAAGCTGGATTTGCTGAAAAGTCAGAGAATGGAAAATATGCAGATCTTTCCCAGATTTAAAAAAAATGTATAAAAATGATCTGATTTGTAATGAGACACAGTACTAAATAATTCAATAGTCTCCTAAGACTTACTAGATATTATCTATTTAGAAATACTGAGATTCATTTTGAAAATCAGTGACTGCTCAATTACTATGTTTCTGGAACAACCTTGCCCTTTTCTTTCTTGAGTTATCAACCTAAAACGTTGTTGTTACAGATTACCTCTAAGCTTTGTATTAAACGTCTATTCTGTCTTATCTCTGGAAGATAGAGCTATCTGAGGGACAGGAATGACATGTACAGAGTGACAATATGCCCACTAAAAGTACTTATTTTATTAAACTTCCTTGCACTCAGGGTGCCCTGGTAAGCCAGTTTATCTTGAGTACATGTAAGTGGAAGTCATTTAGGAAGGTTTCTTTCTTTTATTATTATTTTAAAGACAGGATTGGATTGTGCATTCCTTTTGCTTTAGCCATAAAACTTTCTTCCACCTGCTCAAAATGCAGAGTTAATTCCTATGGACAATACCTGTTTTGAGATGATGAGATCAAACCACATACTAAAGATCCAGAGAGAAGAAAGAAGAGAGAAGGAGCCAAGAGGCTTGACACCTTCTGCAGGAGTTAAACCAGCCCTGGATTAACTACCTCTTCAACTTTTATTAAATTTGAAAAATAAACTATCTGTTTAATCCTATGTAAGTTAGGTCATCAGGCTTTGGACACCAACTACATATCTAATGAATATAACTAATTTCTTGGAAGGATGATTACTCAAGTGAGTCAGCCACTGGGGCAGCTAGGCTTTGGGAGGAGACATTTATCATCAAGGAAAGTAGATAACATGTGATTTGATTTGCATTCCTCCAGAACCACATGCATTTTAGGAAAGTCAAGGCAACTCCTTTGATACAGAGGCCACTAAAGATAATAACTGGGGAAAAAGGCTGTCCAAGCCTACTGAACACTGGAAAATGTCTTTGAGCAAAGAATGCTATGGGGCTAAAGGGAAGTATTTTGCCCCCCCCCCCACCCTTTCTAAACATGCTAGGAAAAGGAAAGATAATATTCCATCTCCTGGAGATAGAAAATTAGAGTTTTCTGGAGACAGACTCCAGCCAGGGATCCCTGATGTAAGTTAGTCTCATTAGTAACAAATAAATCTTCCCAGGTAACACACAGTACACTCACAGGTGAGTAAGTGTAGGCTGCTTTGCTATGTATTCATTCATCCATTTAATCACCATTGTATCAAATTGTTTATTTATCTAACAAATATTCATTGAACATTTACTCTGCAACAGGATCTGTACTAGGCTCTGGGCTAATCCAGAAAGAAGAAATCAAGGACCCAGTTCTAGTTGAGGAAACAAGCCTTTGGACTCACTGACTTCTCATCTGGAGCTAGGCCCACTTCAATCCTCTCCTGAAGTCCATGAACAGATGATATGTACCTTGTGACTTGTAGAAACTGCCCTGCAGATGAAATCTAATTGGAGCCAAATGAGTTTTGTTGCCTCAGCTAATACAATTTCATACTCAGGGAGTCCCAAAGCAGCAGTGTGCAAACCTCACACCTCAGATACGCTTACTGGCCAGGTGCTTACCACCTACTTGGCAAATGCTGTTTATGAAGTTTTTAAAAAACAAATATTGATCAAAAAATTCCCTTTCTTTTAATATTCTGTCATTCTGCAAGGGCACTATTAACTGTGATGTGCACACGCAATTACTTGTCTGTCTAAGGAGGTTCAGTTGCCCTAACTCTTGGGCACCACCCCATGATTAAATGCTTATAAGCAACAAGTTCTTGACCGGGGCAGCCAGAAAACTGCTGCGGCATAAGATCAATAGTTACATCACTTACCAAACAATGCCTTTGTCATCGCTTCCTATGGTCCTCAAAAGCCCTGATAGACATTGAAATCTACACTTGTTCTCTCTTCTGTGCTCATGTCCATGCCTATGAAAGCAAAATTTACCCAGGAAGATTCCAGAGGACACCTATCACAGTGAAGATTGTTTAAATTATTGTAGTGTACAAAAACACATTTGCAACTGACCGGGCATTCTCTTCATTAGACTCCCATATGTTTCAGAAAAGGAAAAATTAACAAGCATATATGTAAAATCCTACATGAAAGTTTTTGGGTTTTTTTTTTTTTTTCCAGTTTTTGGCTGGGGCTGGGTTTGAACCCACCACCTTTGGCATATGGGGCTGGCGCCCTACTCCGTTGAGCCACAGGCACCAACCCTACATCAAGCTTTGAGAAAATCAAGAGCACAAGCTCAAGATGGGGGAGCCTTACTCCTGTAGTTGCTAGTGTTAAAAATAACCAGGGGATGTTTACTGAACAACAATGTGAATAAAAGGCCAGTTTCATGTAGCTGTGTAAAAAAAGGTTTGCATGAATTGAATTCTAGTGTTCAACTCACAGGGGTAATAATCATTTTTTCTGAACTTTACCTAACACACATGTTTTGACTTACTAGATACCCCACTTTAAAAGATACATTGGCAGACAAGTGAGGGACCAGAGAGCCGTCAGAGCCAATATATTCAGGCTGGACTGATGGGTACTGCAGGAGATAGTATAGACAACTAAAATACTGTAAGGTGTTCACAGAGAAGCATGGGAGGCTTATTCTTTACTGCCTTGTAATTACGGGAAGGGCC
This sequence comes from Nycticebus coucang, assembly GCF_027406575.1. Lineage (NCBI taxonomy): Eukaryota > Metazoa > Chordata > Mammalia > Primates > Lorisidae > Nycticebus > Nycticebus coucang. The sequence continues at coordinate 48,899,963 of NC_069783.1, forward strand.
AATAGGTAGAAATAGGATAACAAAGGAAGCAGATATTGATTCTTGACGTGAAGGCTCCAGGAAGGGAGCGCAGATTTGGAACTATTCTACATTTTCACAATGGAATTTCTTGTTTATCTCTCTACGATGAAACCTTGCTTCTGAATATTTCTTTAGATATAGGAATAATGGAGTTTGTAAGAAATAATGAGCCAGCATTAGTTCTAATTGTCAGCCAAGGAAACTGAAAGTAGATTCACATGTAAGAGTAGAAGAGAAGGAGCAAAAAGACCACTGTGTAATATGTTTGAGTGCACCGGGGAGGGCAAGTGGCTCACCCCCAAGTACTTCCTTATCTGCCATTCAATCCTGTAATCCCTCTGCTGGGCATATACCCAGAAGACCAAAAATCACATCACAACAAAGATATTTGTACCAGAATGTTTATTGCAGCCCTATTCATAATTGCTAAGTCATGGAAAAAGCCCAAGTGCCCATCGATCCGCGAATGGATTAATAAATTGTGGTATATGTACACCAGGGAATATTATGCAGCCTTAAAGAAAGATGGAGACTTTACCTCTTTCATGTTTACATGGATGGAGCTGGAACATATTCTTCTTAGTAAAGTATCTCAAGAATGGAAGAAAAAGTACCCAATGTACTCAGCCCTACTATGAAACTAATTTAGGGTTTTCACATGAAAGCTATAACCCAGTTACAACCTAAGAATAGGGGGAAAGGGGAAAGAGAGGGGAGGGAGGGGGGAGGGGGGTAGAGGGAATGGGATTGGTGGGATTACACCTGCGGTGCATTTTACAAGGGTATATGTGAAACTTGGTAAATGTGGAATGTAAGTGTCTTGGCACAATAACTGAGAGAATGCCAGGAAGGCTATGTTAACCAGTGTGATGAAAGTGTGTCAAACGGTCTGTGAAGCTAGTGAATGATGCCCCATGATCATATCAATGTACACAGCTATGATTAATCATTAAAAAAAAAGAAAATAGACTCATGGTTATAATCTTACATATTTTCATTCATTTTTCTTTAGCTCAGAGAAAGGAGCAAGTGGTAAAGACATCTCAGCAAATGCAAACAACAGTGTTTAAAAAAAGTGCATGTAAATCAAATAGAAAAACAAAAAAAATAAATACATTAACTTATTGAAGATTTTATATATCCTCTGTATTGTCCACTGGAGTCTTCTGCACTTAGACTGTGCCTACAGAATTACAGATTTCTGATGAAGTTTATTATGTGTGCTCTATTGGATCATAAGTATAAAAGAATTTTATCACTACTCAAATTAGACATGAATTCTTATCCTTGGATGTCAAATCACATGGATCACTCATATAGAAAGTGATCCTACAATTCCAAATAAACAGGCTTGGATAATTTGAAATGTTATAGTGTTACTTGTCATCTATATTATTTTAAAATTGATGGACAGAAAAAAAATAAAATTGATGGACAGCTACCTTATGTACTTTCAATCTGGAAAAGTAGCCACTTTCTGATGTTCTTTTTGATTTCTGACTGTAATATCCCTCCATGATATTCCCTGTGGTCTCAAACACCCACATATCTGAAGCTAACTGGCATACTGATGCAAAGAGATGCTAAAATAACTCCTGACCCTCAGCTCCAGGAAGAGGGGCTACCTGAAGCAATGCTCAGTATTTCTGTGAGTTCTGATGCCTCTTAAATGTACAGACAAGAGCCATGATCTTATTCTCCCAGGGCTGAGGTGGAGGAGAGTGGACGAGAGTCACAGCACCACAGATGGGAGGAGGTTGTGGTCTGAATTGTTCATATTAAGAAGGGGAGGATAGGCCAGGAGGAAGGTGTAAAATGAATAATGACCATGGCTAATGGGTAAGATAAACATTTCCTCACACAAGAAAGCTTGTCTCAACTCCTCTGTCTTCCGTGAAGACTCCCCTACTCTATTCACTTACTTTCTGTGCCATTTACTTGACATGATTTAGTTACTGAGGACTGTTTTTCCATCTCTGTATGTACAGACATTGTCTCACCAACTGTATTACAACCACATTGGGGCAGGGTACGTATTTCACATTGCTTTGATTCTCCATTTAGTAAAAAGGTATTTCTTTCAAAATGCAGCCTACTGGCCACTTACAGCACTTGCCTACAAAGCCATGATTTAAAATTTTACATCATTTGGATTTACTGAATTTCTGGGGATATGCTCAGGAACCTGCATTCTTTTTTTTTTTTTTTTTTTTAATTTCAGATTGATAATGATTAGATTGCAATGTTTGCATTTGTTAGGTAAAGTCTCTATTAGAGTTGTGTCCTGCACCCAGGGGGTGTGCCATGTACCCTTACATTGTGCCCATTAGGTGGGAGCACACCAATCCCCCTTTCTCCTCCCCTGCTCCTCCTCTCCCCACTTTGAATTGAATTGAGTTTTTCCTTTGTGTGGGCATGTATTCCTTTGTCTACTGGCTTCATAGAAGAATGTGTTTCAACTCCATCAGGTTAATACAAAAGATGTAAAGTCTCTATCTTTTCTTTAAGGCTGAATAGTATTCCATGATATACATATACCACAGTTTGTTAATCCATTCATGGGCTGATGGCAATTAGGTCGTTTCTACATTTTGGCAATTCTAAATTGAGCCATGATGAACAATCTAGTGCAAATGTCCTTAAATGATTTTTTTTTTCTTCTGGGTAGATGCCTAGTAATGGGATTGTGGGATCCAATGGAAGGTCTACTTTGAGTTCTCTGCGGATTCTCCACACTTCTTTCCAAAGAGGCTGTATTAGTTTACAGTCATAGTTACAGCAGGGATCTGCGTTCTAACAAGAGACTGGTGCTCATAAGTGTTAGCCAACCTGAGACCTGGCACTGAGCAACATTCATAAATTCTGGGGCTGCTGTCACAATGATGCTTTCTGGTATGTCTGCATGTATTTAGGAAGAACAAAGAGATGTCAGTTTGTTTGAGGTGGCCTCTCTGCCATTAGCTAGTAGATACATTGAGAGTTGATGGCCTTCCCAAACATCTGTATTTCCTTTTAACTTTTTTTTCTGTAGCAATAGGCACTTTGTAGAATGCAGAATGCATGGTAAATAATTGTCCATTTAAGGAAGAGAAAGAGAAAGGTAGTAGAGGAGGAACCCCCTCCCCCCCAAAAAAGATGAGTTTATCATTGAGACGTATAGAAAAAAGCGTTATTCAGAAAACTTCTTTCCTTGATGGATAGAAATTTTAAAGTGCTAATGAAATTTCTACTTAATCCTTTCTATTTATTCCTTTGTTCTGCTTTTGCTAACACTGAAAATTACCACTGCTCCCCGAATAATACTTTTGAGTTTACTAAAGACATTCTTGTGTGAAGACTGGCCACAAAGGGCCATCATACAACAAATCTGTCCTACGATGATAAGGAAATGTTCATTCCTATTTCTCCTTCTAAAATTAAATTCAAGAAAGTCGTTTTGATTTCAACATGCATCCTTATAAGATAGTATATGTAGGTAGGTGTAATTACTTCACATGAATACATCTAGCAATAATCTATCAATTAAGAGCAATATTAATTAGCTGTAAGATGGACTCACCTAGGCACCCATGGCTTTGTCTTTCATCGCAAAAGGCGTCCCTTATCACTCATGTCTAACTCTCGCACAAACCTTCTATGCTTTCGTTTTATTATTACAAATAGGAAAAAGTCAAAGTTGGAAATTTAGACTTGAGAACATGTAACTTATGTCCATAACAACCAAATGAGGCTTTATTATCTCTGTGCTTTAGGCTTTACATTTCTGAATTTCGAGAAGACCCTTACTCTCCATTTCCATTTGATTATACTGAGAATATGTCTTCTATTCAAAAATTACTTTTTAACAAAAAATTAAATATATGTATTTTAAGAATGAAAAACCTATCTGCATTAAAGATTGTCTAATCACTATACCTTAATTATAAGGAGTATGTGGCCTAGTTGGGTTAAGTGATTTACTCAGAGTTGCAATGTTAATTAAATTATAGATTGGAGTCTCATCCTGAGACCTATGAAAAAGCTTTAAAAGGACCATGAACCTTCAAAACTGTATGAAAATTATGTGTATACAACTGTGCAATTTTATGGAGAGATCCATAAGTTTATCTGATTCTCAAAAATGTCCCTGGACACAGTTCATGTTTTAACTATAATTTATAAAACATTTTATACTTATAAAATATTAAAGATCTTATAATCGAAACTTCCAGCTAATGAAGGGCATTCCTCAGATAATAATTATGATTAATATCATAATTTAACCTCTACCTTAAATCTTAACATAATTGATAACCAATTATTTCTCATATTATCATGGTTCAAAGGTCTAATCATTAGAAAGGCATTCATATCTTTGAACCATATTGTTTCCTTCCTATATTTTCTCACATTGGTTTAAGTACTACCCTTTGGAGCCGCAAGAAAACAAAGCCACTTTTGCTCACTCAGAATATCTTTCAAATATTTGAAGATGACTTATAGTCCTTTGAATCTACGCTTCTCTGGTCATAAGAGCCAAGATCCCTTGAAGTCCCTACATGTCTCAAAACATGTAGAGAGAAAGAAAACACATTTAAATTTCTCAATATTCTCAAATATATATATATATATATATATTGAATACAGTTACAACTATTTAAATCACACACAAACTTTATGGCCACCCTGTCTATACACACACACAGAAGTAACTAAAAACTATAAATAATGGTCCACTTGCAGTCTGACTTGTCCATGATTACCTCCTTCTGTTGGCTGTATTCCCTGTTTCTGCTGGGTGGATCATGGTATTTTATTGTCTAATTGGGAAGATTAGAGGCTAATGAATTTTCTAGAAGCAAAGCAAAAGATGTGTACATGGCCATTCAGACTCAACTCTAGATAATCACATTTCCAATTTCAATAGTAATGATGTTCACATAAATAAAACATTGGAAATTTCTAAAAAAGAAACATTAAACACTTTTATGTAGAGGAGTAATCTAGCACTTTTCCCAGAGGCTGAGTCAGAAACAAACAATGGAGAAGCGCAGATTTAGAAAATGAGTAGAGCAAGGAAGGATGAGTCGAGTATAAAGGTTTTCTACTTTAAGTGTCCAAAAATGCTCTTCAGGTTTACTTGATTACACAATTACAGCGCAAACCTGAGTAATGTTGCAACAATCATGCAAATAATTTAAACCCAGAAAATGGACAAGATGAAAAATTTGAGTGCCCACCCCCATTGATTGTCCCTGCTAACATTTCCCAAAGACTGTTAGAAGCAACATTGATTCTATCAAATGCTCAGGGAAGATAAAAGACCAGCGGCTAAATATACTTCTAAAACATCCCCCACCGTATTTGTATCTTAGTGATTTTCACTACAAATTATATATTTCAGGCTCTAAGAACCTCCCTTTTTGAAGACACCCATTAGCATCCTACAACACTATTCATTCCTCAGAACACACTCTAAGTACTGCTGTGCCACACTGATCTAATTATTCAAATTTCTGTCAAGTCTCCACGTCCCTTTGTGTTTTAATACCTCACAAGTGTGAGTGAATCTGCTTACTCTTGATAGTAAGGTCCCATCCTGCCCTATGACAGATCCTCTTCAGCAGCCTCCTGATGAGCCACAGCACACACTAATGAAGAGTCTCTGATAGGATTAATTAGATTATGCCATTGACTTTTTTTCCTCACAGATCTAGATATAAGCAGATCCTGAAATCAAACCGGAAATTGTTATTGCTTCCTCTTCTCCCTCCAACAGCTAGACAGCTAAGGGAACTCATCTCTCCCTATACTCTCACTTGCGGGAAGATTTAAAAACCTACCTAACAGGTACATTGAACACTATTCTAGTAATAGGCACACTCATAGCCCTGACTTAAGCAATATAAAGCTATTCATGAAACAGAAAACATTTGTGCCCTCTTAGTATTTTGAAGTAAAATAAATTAGAATTAAGTGAAATAAAATAAGAATGATAAAAATTCAGATTTGTGAGGAAATCTCACTTAGACCTCAAGGTTACATTGGGTGCTTTAGTTTCATTTTCCAGAGAGCTCTGTATTTGAATAAAAAAGTAGGTACACATTCTGTATTGTTTTCTGAGAATGATGGATAGTAGGAGGTAGGTACACAGGACAGTATTCAAAACATTTCTAGGTTGTGGTTTTAGTATCATCACCAATGGTATTGAGATCGTTGTGTGTTTTTAAAGTCCTTATATTTTAACATTATATTAAAATATCTGCAAGTGTCTAGGAAGTGTTCTGGATTTGCTTCTAAATAAATGCAGCTGGAGGTTGAAGATTGAAAGGATTTTGGTTATAGAGAAACATTATTGGCCTATTAAATAAATGTTAGACTTGGGTGCACTTCAGTTACCCATTCTCTTTATATTTGCATATGAATAAATGACCTGTGATCAAAATTAAATAATAATACAAAACACCAAAATCCCTCATACAGGACTGCAGATTCTCATAAATAAATTCATAGACATAGGTGAAAGTGTTGGAAAGTTTTTGCCAAGTGGCCAAGACATTCACTATTATAACTAATGGCTTTTGCTGAAGCTGTTATGATCAGCCCCAGGCACATTCTCTGTTTGAGTGACTGACCTCATTGGAGCAAAAAGAAAATATTAAAATCACCATAAAACTATGTAATTACTCACTGCATGGAATTCATAATGGTCAGTATGCAATACAGAATTTAGAATTCTATCCAACATTTTAAAACTATATTTTCAAATTCGTATTTTGTAAATTTACAAATAAATTCCAGTTTGAATGCTAGCAAACGCAACAGGTTTCTGTATCTACTTTTGAGTTTTACAGCCTTCCTTTTGACAGATTTCTTAAGTTATGGAATGCAGCCATCAGCAATCTGTGGAAAAATGAAATGCTGCAAGTCTATTTTTATGGAGCTAGGATCAATTTACTAAATGGATCAAAAGAAATAATTTCTTTGAAGAGGTGGCTGTTGACACCAGTGCCCTAAAAATAAGTGCAATTTTGTGGGGACAAAAGCTTGTTTATATCTCAGTGAAAGTAACTGTAGATATATGTTTCATATATACACTTGTACTCAAAATATATTAGGTGAAGTTCTGAACATTTTTTAGTATCACTTAGTTTAACATTCCTTTTATTAAGAGTAAAATTGTGTGCTACCTCTTGAGTAATTGACATAGATAATAACAATTACTCCTACCAGGCTTAGCTTTATTGGGTCAATAATAAAAACAATGATGATCATTAACCCAATACTTACTTTGTGCCAAATATCAGTCAAATACTTCCTAACATTATTTCATTTGATTTAGAACTAAATTTTATTTTAGTGTGCAGTCCCACCAGCAGTGTAAAAGTGTTCCCTTCTCTCCACATCCACGCCAGCATCTGCAGTTTTGAGATTTTGTGATGTGGGCTATTCTCACTGGGGTTAGATGGTATCTCAGGGTGGTTTTGATTTGCATTTCTCTAATATATAGGGATGATGAACATAACTGTTATTACGACCATTTTAAAGAAAAAGAAACTAATTCTTAGTGTTTTAAGTGTAACTTTCCAAAGTTTACAGAGCTCCTACATCTGTGAGTTGGAATTTGAAAGCTAGTTGTTTAATTCCAAAGCATTTAATCACAAATTTATATGCTGTATCTTTATGTTAGATAATATATCAATGGATTCAAAAATATAGGGAGCATGTTAAGAAACAGAAAAGTCTTTGAAAGTATCTTTGAATGTGAAAGTAAGCTTGCTTGCCAAAAATGTAATAAATTTGAAGGTCAAAGCAATAAACAAAGTATACTGAAGACTACAGAGCTCAGATGCATGAAAGTACCAATCTATCTAAATAATATAATATTACATAATTTTTTAAACACAGTAAAAAGTCAGAGAACAAAACATTCAGAGAGTTCTGGAGGACACAAGAGGAAAGGTTGATTTGAGAATACAAACCAAAACCCTTAAAATATTTTTTAAAGGAAACCACTTCAGGCTCTGAAGTTAAAAATAAATACAACCCCTTCACAGGTGATAATAATAAACAAATAAACAAACCAGGTCTTGAAATAGAATGATACAGTCTTTGTGGTAGAGGACAAAATATCCTCTTACACTCTGACTCATTTAGAACTCTTGCTGCATAATAGCAGAGGCTGCAGCAAGACTTTACTTTCAAAGTCTGGTAGGAGGTACCAAATGACCGAAAAAAGTTTATTGCAAAAGATGATCCAAGTAAAATCATCATTCTGGGCATCATTTAAGTCACCAAAATAAGAAGCAAAAAGCTAAGAAAAAAAAAAAAGATTCAATCTCTGTAGACGATAACATATTAGAAAAAATTTTTACCCTGCAATTCAATATTACTATATGTAACTATATTGCTGAGGGGGAATATAAAGGAAATGGTAAAAAGATCATCATTTTTATTATTTCATTAATACCTGAAGAACTACATACACAAATTGCATTTGAAACTCGTAAAATACTTTAAAAACAGTATAATGACTTAGAGACAGTAAAAGATTCTTCCTACTATGTAAGTCTGGAAAAGAGGAAATCAATTTTAATGTAAATATAAAACTTAGCGGTCTGGGTTGTGAATAAAATTATTTGCTTCCATTTGTGTTCTACTGGCTTACTGCTCCACCCAAATTTGAAGCAAAATGAAAAAAATAAAAAATAAACGAATAAACAAAAACCCGGAAATTATACTAAGCCTCCCAAAACATTTCCTTTCAACCCTGCAACGTATTTAGCTCCCCGGGTTCTGTAAGTGGATATGCGTGAACATCGGTGAGGGCCGGTGTTTTGGGTTTTGTGGGTGCAGTTCTTGGAACAATTTGATATTGGTGACAAAGGATGTTTTTATATACGTTGTTGCTCAGGAAGGTACAACAAAGCTATTTTTGTCACACAAATTCAACTAATTCAAAATGATTTAAAAGAATGTAGTCCTTGTAAGAGATACATTTATAAAAAGACCAAGGAAAGGCACAGAGATAACTTTCTGTGCGGCTGATGGCTGATCATGTCATTAGGCGGGCCTTTGTTCCGTTAGGACCTGGAAAGGACTTGAATCACAGATTTTTATTTATTTTATTTTTTTTATTTTATTTTTTTTTTGTAGAGACAGAGTCTCACTTTATGGCCCTCGGTAGAGTGCCGTGGCCTCACACAGCTCACAGCAACCTCCAACTCTGGGCTTAAGCGATTCTCTTGCCTCAGCCTCCCGAGTAGCTGGGACCACAGGCGCCCGCCACAACGCCCGGCTATTTTTTGGTTGCAGTTTGGCCGGGGCTGGGCTTGAACCCGCCACCCTCCGTATATGGGGCCGGCGCCCCACCGACTGAGCCACAGGCACCGCCCAGAATCACAGATTTTTAAAACTGAAGAAGTCCTTAAACATGACCCAGTAACCACTCTAATCCCTTCAACTTATAGATAAGGTGTGTGCATGAATTTATTCTTCATGTGAATCTCAACAAGTCTCAGAACCTGTCTGGGCTTGTGTACTCATCCGTAAAACAGAAGTTGGAACCAGCTGATCCCCAAAGTATAGTCATGCTGAACACTAGATGATTTCTTAATTTATCAAAAAAAAAAAAATGAGTTAATGGCAGACAATAAACTGAGATCTCAGTTCCCACCTTGGCTTTATCACTCTAGCTGTGTCCTGCCATTTGCTCACATATTGCACTGTGAATTTTCACATACTTCACTGGTGAAAGGTGTACATGAGAATGTGGCAAGAAATTTTTTTAAAAAGAGAGAACTCACACACATTTTTGAAAGGCAAATTTGTGAGTCAATATCAAAGTAGTTGAATCTGAATATTTGTGTCACTTCCAAACAAAGGCAATGGGAAGTGGGAAAGAAGGATTGCAGCACTGTAAGGTACAGCTGGTCCACAGGAGAAAGGGAGAACCAGCAGTGATCAGGATTTAAAAACAATAAAAACCGTTTAAGCTCAATAATATCCTTCAGCTCTTTGACTTTTAGGCATCTGCCAAGAGTTACGGACTCTTGGAAAAGCTCAACAAAACAGACACAAAGGAGAAGGGAATTGCACGCTACATGTTATTCAGGATATTGTAAGCTAGAGCAACCATGGAAATAGCCCTTTGTCAGTAACCCTGCTACCTAACAGAATGGAGGCCTAGCCTAACAGCTGGTCATTTTTCTTTTTATGTGATTTTCACAGGTTTACATAGTAACGCCATAAGAATTTGCTATAGATAAATTCTGGTATTCATTGAATATACAATTGCTTCTTTGCTTATGATGGAGTTATACCCTAATAAGCCCATCATAAAATGAAAATATCAGAAGCCTTTTAATATACCTAATGTACTAAACTCCGCAGCTTAGCCTAGCCTTCCTTAAGCACACTTAGATTACATTAGTCTACAGTTGGGAAAAGCCATCTGGCAACACAGTGCATTCACCACGGGCGTCAGTGAGGGTGGGACTGCCACTGCCCGGCATTGCAAGAGTATCATAGTGCTTTCTTCCTGTTTTTGCACAATTACAAAGCTGAAAAATCATCTAAATTGAATCTTTGTTAAGTTGGGGACTTTCTGTAAAGTTGAAAAAATCACCTAAATTGGATCTTTATAAGTTGGGAACTTTCCATAAAATTGAAAAATCACCTAAATTAAATCTTTGTATTTTGGGGACTTTCCATAATGATTAATAACATGAGTCATGTAAGAGGGAGAAAGATACAGCAGTAAATGTAGATGGCCCATTCCTAATTTGATAAATAATGCAATAGTTTCAGAGAACTGATGGTAAATTTGAAATTTGTGGTGGAAATTTAAGATCAGACAGATAACTTTAAGAGGGAAATCTTTCCTGACCCATAGCTAGACTAAATTATTTTCAGATAAGGCAACCTTCCTTCACACAGTTATGCTTCTAGGACTTTTCTCCCACTTAGGAAATTTTAAAATAATTTATACAACTTTCTGTTTAATGTAAATATTTCTAGATTTTCCAGAGAGTTCACCAACCTTACTTTCCTCGTTGGCACAGTCACAGTGCTTAGTATATAGTATTCATCACGCAGCATGCATTCAGTAAGTGTTAAATGAAAAAAATGTCTATGTTGCAATGTGTTTGAAAAGGACAGAAATGGAATAGAGAAAATAAAAGACTATGGCAAAGAAGGAGAGAGAAAAAGGCATAATTCAGAGAAGAGGATAAGCCTGATGAACAGAGACTGCTCTATTAAGATGACATTCAAACTGACCAACTGACCCTCTGTTTCATACCTTGGGAGACACAGGTCAAATCCCTGAGCAGAAGGCACTCACTTTCTATCCCTGACACACATATATTTTCCTAGGAAGGGCTGGGGAAAAAAGAGGACAGAAAATGAACATGAGAAAGACTGACAGGGTATAATAACAGTGAAACAGACCAACTCTATTGTATAAAGCTCCACAGTTGAAGATTTTCTACCTCCCTGAGACTCAGTCTAGCTTGCAGGTAAAGTATTGACTGGTAGGCAGAGCACCATGGCTATAAAACAGACCACTGAGCTAGGCAATAAAAGAGAAAGAGAGAGAGAGAATAGGAGGTCTAATGTCTTGTTTATGTCCTCTTTATAGCATCTTTGAGAGGCTCCGCAGTCCCACAGCTGGCTTTAGTTCATATGCTTTTTTGATTAAGGCAATACATACCAAAGCAATCTAATATTAACGTGCAATTTGGAAGAAAGAATAAGGGGGTATACAAAAGGAGGGGATCTTCATAAGCAGTGTAACTAAACAATAACAGAATGCAAGACTTGCTTAATTCTTTTTTAAATACATGCTTTATTGTAAGTCCCTCAAACATTTGTAACTCGTTTTAAACACCCAATTCTACCATATTGTGTCTAGTGACACTAATCTTTGTTTATTGCTCAACCCTTTGAGAATAAGATTATGGTCCCCGTGAATAGCAGTAACCAGTTTTATTATAACAGTCCTGATCACAGATCTACAAAATCCTTAAATGAAAAATAATGGAAATGCAAATGACAAGGATAATATTCTATATAAATAAGATATGAATATACATAAGAATATGAAAAATAACTTTATTTAAAATGAAGTGTGAAGTTTGATGAAATATCTCTGGAAAGAAGTGTTTTCTTAAACTTTTCATTAAGAGTCATATTATTCTTTTTAATCTTAAATGCTGGATTTATGCTTTATAATTTTACCATTGTGAAATTTAGGGAGCCTATAGAAGTTTGGATCTTAGATGGAAATGTAGATTTACTCAAGTGAGCAGCCTTTCACATTATTGGGAAATGGTTTTATATATATAAGTGAGAAAGTAAAGTCTTTCTTTTGATTATTAAGCAAAGAATACATCTTAGGAACACCATACACTATGCCTGTCAGAATGTTCAAAAGAATCATTCTGTATATATATGTGTGTGTGTGTGTGTGTGTATTTTTGTTGTTGTTAAGAGAGTCCATTTTAACTATTATGGCAATATTGAATAATGTATCATAACTGTCTCAACTGTCAAAATGGTCCTAAGGTTTTGGAAATTTTTTACATATTTGACTCCAATATTTAGATTTAGATTGATAATAACAGTAGAGTGAATGAACAGGGCTGATTATAATTCTGGCCCAGCCATTTACTATTATATGCAACTGAGCCTCTGTTTCCTTATCTGTAAAGTGGGGAAAATATCCACCTACTAGGGATTGTGTGAGGACTGAATAATGTGCCTTGCACAAAGCAGGTAGCACCGTGCCCAATACATAATGTGCACTCAATAAATGGTAGCAATTTATAACTATAATAAGTGATTGTTATTATTAATAATAAAAGCCACCCATTACAGAGCGGTACTATTACCATCACAAAGCTTGCTGTCTATCTCAATTCTAAGAAGGGCTATTTTCTACCTCCTCTCTTCTCTGAATTTCTATGTATGCCATATTATCATCACCAATAAATATTTCTTGTAAGCTTAATAAGCATAAGATATTACATTAGGCTCTCTAAAGGATGTAGCCAAAATCAATCATTCTTTCATGTGGGCTACTTCATATCTGGACTTCCTCTGTCATGGCAGTAATATTCTATTTTGTGATGATTTATTTGTATCTATTTTACCCACTGGATAGTGAACTTTCATAGACAGGTCTTACTCAATATTCCCAGCATCCAGGGTAAGCAATGTTTAGAACATAATAGAAGTTTATCCAATGTTGAATGAAAAATAGAACACTCTTCAACTCAAAAATCTCAAGTTGAAGAGAGACAAGATGTACATGTAAAAAATCTATAAATAAGACAAGATTTTACATGTTTAAAGAAAATAATATCTTCTGTGTGTCAATGGACTGCTATTGTTAATTTATAAATGAAATATTCTATCATCATGACAGTATTCTGGGTGGTTTCATCCTACATTGTGTAGAAAGGAGTGGGTTGCACGAAGGGGGCAACAAAAACTCTTACAGGATGAATTAGCAAAGAGTATGTGGAGAAAGAATGTGATCTTTCACTGGGCCCAGGGTATGCCAGTAGTCTTTTTAGGTTTGCAAAGAAGCTGACAAGTAGAAATTGAAATTTAGTGAGAAGTCTAAAAGTACTCAACTCAGGCTTTTAAAACAATGAAAATATGCTTTGGATTTGGAAAAGAGCTAGAGTGATACAAAATCACATCCAGGAAAGTAATGCCTACCAGGAGAAACTACCTCCAGATATTCGTTTAAAATGCAAGGTGAAAAGAGCCAAGCTTTAACTAATTGCTGAACGAGCCTCCTTGGCCTTATCAATCAACTAGCAAATATGCTCCAGTTTAGTTTAAGTCAGCTGATCAGAAGGACTTTTGCCACGAGTAGGTTTAGAGATTCTGAGGTCTGGAGCCAGAGACGTGTACAGTAGGAATGACCTAAGATAGGTCTTCAGACTAGTGTGAGACCTAAGATTCCCAGAGAAGATTGTTAAAGACCAGACAGGGAAGTTACATAGTCTTCTGACCAAACTTGGATCTGAGGTTGATTATGAAGAGGAGGTTCTGCCCAGAAGAGCCACAGTGGGAAAATGTGAAGCTTAAGAGTCTGAGAATGCAAACAAGAGGGTTGATTCACCATGCGTGTGAAAGGGAAAGCTGGAATTTATCCTAGGCCAAAGTCTCAGAAGATTATCCTGGCTTTCAGCATAGGCAGAGGAGAGATGGGCTCGATCACTCATCAGAACTAAGAGAATTAGTTAAGAAGGAGGTTATAAGATAGCCCTGTAATGATACTTTTGAATGCATTACATGAATGAAAATCTTACAATGAAGATCAGAAATCCTTACCACTGGTATATAATGCCTTGTACACACTGGGCACTCAATATCGTCTTGCTAAAATTATTTGTTGTATTAATATTAATTTGCCTTTAAATAATTATCATGATTATAATTTTAAGATAAAAGCAATCTTTCTCATAATATTAGGTCCCAAATGAGAAATAACAAATAATAGTTAAGTACTAATGATCCCTAAATATCTATTAAGAACTTCATAGACTCTGTTTTGTGAGTTGTTACGGGATGCAAGAGGGGAAACACATTATCAGTCGATACCAGAAAAATGAAAAGTCTTCTCTTCTTCAAAAGTGTATGGAAACAGGGAGAAAATCTTTCTCCTGGGCATCATTGTTTATTTTTTGATTTTATTAAATGCACACAGCATGCCAGGTTTGAAATAGCCTGTGTCCAAGAAGCTTCTCCTCCTGGACTGGTATTATTTCTCCCTAGATAGAGACTTATCATCAGTGTCCAACACAGAACAGAAAGTTCAGGATGGGAAGGGACTAGGGAGTGGAAAGACATACTGTGGCTTTCAGGTATCTCTGCATCTTCATTCTAAGGAATGTCATGGCTTTTATTAGGAGTGTCCCAACGGCTGGACTAACTCAGAGACAGCCTTCCCTAGGAAGGCTTCTTGAGCTGCCTTAGGTTGGCCATCCTTTTTCTCTTATTCTGGATCCTTCTGCTATTTAATAAACCCAGAATATGTAGTTTATCCATTTGCACGTCGTCCGTGCTTTGTTTTTATTTTGTTTGTTTGTTTTTTAGAATTGTTCCCATTGCCATTTACATTCTTAGTCCTAAGCAACCTGAGGGCAGCAAATATTCGTTTTCCTTTTTATTCATTTCAGGGTCAATCAGTTTGTGCAATAAATAAATACAAATTGAGAATTCCCTAAAACTCTGAATCTCAAGTTAGGTCTTCCTAGTCCACTTTTCTGAGGATTTCAGTAGAGGACAGTTTGGGTGGAGTGTGGTCTGGTCTGATCATTCAGTGTGGAACTGTCCTGGGAGATACCCGGGCAGGTATTTGGAACTCAGGTATCCGCCTGCCTGTTTGTTTCTCATTCCAATTCACCACTACCAGCCAGCGCAAGGTGAATAATGGCAGAAGGAAGAACTTTTTATAAAAGGGAATAGTTATACCACTGGGAAGAAATCTCCAAATGGTCTGAGGTCTCCCAGGCTCAAAACAAATGAGATTTTAGGAATTCCTTATTTGTAAAGTTTTATTTGTAACTGACACATAATAACGCTACATGTCTATGGGGTACACTGTGATGTTTCTCAGCACATGTATGCTTTGTGCAGTATGTAATGAGCAAAAGAAGTCTTAAGTATTTCTTTCAATTATGCGTTGAAAGACCTCCTCACACCTCCCACATTTTCCTCTTTCAGAGAGAATAAACCTAACAAAAGAAAATTGGGTTAAGAGTGGGAAGAAAATGGGTTCTGGTATGCTGTGAAATTAACTAATCCTATGCATTGGACAGATCTTTGGCAGTGCCTTTTTCCTTAACTGTAAAACTGAAGGACTTGAGCAGAATGATCTCTTATAGGTTTCTTCAGCCCTACTAGTAGTTCATGTTGCCACAAATCCAGCTATTCAAATCTACTCTTGACAGCTTCTTACCACTGGAGAAAGTACTACGAACAAGACTGGCTGGAAAATATTAGCCAATCTTCCATCCTTCTACAAGCTAAAAGCCAGTAGAACTGGAACTCACTTCTACGTGTTGTGCTTGGCTAAATGACTGACCTTTGTCAGATTTCGAGGATGAGAAGGGACCTTGTCTCCACCCAACTGTTACTACACATGCAGTGATAGGTCAGCTCTAAGTACCTTCTTGCCTATTTCTGCCTTTTGCCTCAGAGTATGGATTCCCCTAAGTGAGATAAACCCTGAAAAAGAAATTTGCTAGTAGATACTTTTCTAACTACTGACACAGAGTGAAATTATGGTGGCTTAAACAAACGAACAAACAAAAACAAATGCATCCTCTCCATAATGTATTATTCAGAGCCCAGTTTAAGTTGCTGGCTGTCTCCTTTTCTACTGAATTCTTCAGGTCTATGGCTAGCTCATCCTTCACACACACACACACACACACACACACACACACACACTTCCCCCAACTCCACCTCAGACCTGGAAAACTCCACTTATCTTTGCTTATCCTGACAGCATGTACGTCCATGACTTTCACACTTACTTCCTTTTTGTGCAATCCATTTTAAACATTAGTATTATTACTTTTACAGCCCCACACAACCCTGTCTTGCATCTCTGTCTTTTTCTCCACCTACACACATGGGCCTGTTTCCTCTGATTCTCCCAGGTCTGTCCCAGCTGCTGCTGAGAATTGCCCACCCACTCAACTCTTGGCAACTAATACATCACAGTCCCTTCATCTTGGAACAGGCTTCTGATCAGTGTGTTTTGAGCCACCTCCGAACTTCTAAAAGAAATACAATTCCTCAAACTCCATCTGTATAGAGAAACCATCTAGTTTCAATGATCAGTCTCCTCACCATTTTGAGAACTCTCCTACCACTTTGAAGTGAAATGTAAATACTAATTCCTTCTTCACACACATGTCAGCAAACACTTTAGCGTTTAATCCAAACACCCCCAAGGTACACTGAGAATGAAAAATCTCCAATTTCTTCCCATTTAAAAAAATGGGATTGTTTTTGAAGAAATGAGTCTCCATTGCAGGCTGTGATCAAGGCGGAAGGAAGAACCTTTGCATTGCTTTGGGCAGTGTGGAGCCCACACACTGTTCTTGCACATGCGGTTAACAATTTACTTCCCTCCACAGTATTAAATCTTCTCATGTCAGAGCCTAATGAATCAAATATTCTGTAGACCACAGCATAGTTAACTTTCTCAAAGACTTCCTTCATTCAGGACTGTCAGAAAGCACTGGAGAGCAGCAATTCTCAGAAGTCTCAGTGACTTCTACATTAAGCTAATAAAACTCCTGTATCCGTCCTACCCAGGAATGCTGGTGGCGTGTGGCTCACACCTCACACCAACACTGTCAGCGGGTAAACCAGGAGTGGCAGCAGCCGTTTTTGTATTTCTTTTTTTGAATGGCACATTACCACCACTTTGATTTCCATCACAGCTGATTCCCTTTCTAGGAAACTTTCCAGTGTCTGTCTCACCCTGCATGAGCTGCTTTGTTCCACCTGCCTCCCTTGCAATACCACCAACTAACATTATCGTATGTTTCCCACACTGGTCAGCAGTCTAATCAATTACCTTGATAAAAATAACAGAAGGCATTCTTTTTAAATTTGTAAAAATGACCCCCAAATGGAAAATCACTCTTAAAATAATCAAATTTCAGAAATTTCCAGAAAACAAAATATTTATTATTAAAATTCTATAAACAAACAAAACTTGCTCAAAATAAGTATTTAAAAGGTTACATAAGCTATATAAAAATTACATTTTACCACTAAAATTAATAACAAAATATAAAGATATATCTATTTATAAATATCAAGTATCTATATACCTGTATTTCTATATTTTTCAGTTTTACTGATAACAAAATAATTATTTTTAAATCTCTCATAATTAAAATGCATAAAGATACCAACCACACAGAACTGATTGCTGTAAGCAAAATAATCATCTGACAGAAATAAATTTAAAATTTTCTGCACTTAAGATTTAAAATATAAAATCTGTAATATACAATATTGGAGATTTAGCTTAACAGGGATGCAGCCGAAAAAGACCTTAGATATTTTAATTAATGGTGATCACAACATAAGCCAATCATGAGATTCAGCTTCCATAAAAGCCAGTGGCTCATAGAAGATTATTTCAATTAATGAGTCTTACAGAAGAGGGAGTTCTGCTATTGTCCTTTTCAAGTTACTGCAGGATGGAAGAGCAGAAGCCTTGGTGAGATTACAGATTAACAAGATTATAGTATAAGCAAGTATAACCATTTGTTAAGGAGCCCCCAAATTGAGGGGCTCAAGCAGAAGGCAGGGCCGAGCTGGTAGAGAGGTGCTGGCCACACCTGCACTGGATGGCTACTAGAACAGCTGGTTTTTTGTTTGTTTTGTTTTTTGAGACAGAGACTATGTCACCCTCAGTAGAGTGCCATGGCGTCACAGCTCACAACAACCTCCAACTCTTGGGCTTAAGCAATTCTCTTGCCTCAACCTCCCAAGTAGCTCAGACTACAGGGGCCCTCCATAACACCCGGCTATTTTTTGTTGAGGTTGTCATCATTGTTGTTTAGCAGGCTCGGGCTGGGCTCAAACCCGCCAACCTCAGTGTATGTGGCTGTCATGGAAACCACTGTACTTATGGGCACCAAGCCTAGAAATGCTCTTCATGTTCCCTTGCAGCTGCAGCTACTTAGGAATCCAAGTTGTAATTGAAATAGGTATGACCGTTTCTGTGTCCTGCTGGGTCAGACGTACATTCCTCAAAGATGAGATGGGATCAGTGTAGTGGAAGGAATACTGGGCTAGGCAGGAGAAATACAAGATTTCAGTGGTGGCCTTGAGTGAAGTCTTTGGCCTACAGTTGAATTTCAGTGTCTCCACCTGTTTCTATTAGTGTGATGCCACCCAGGGCTGGGAGAGGAGCTGGATGCTTTACGTGACAAATTGTATCTGTTCCTTACGGAATACCACATGAGTTCTATCATCATCTTCAATTTATAGCTGACAAAATGGAAGCTTGGGGATCTGATAGATAGTACCTAAAGTTCCTTCTGGAGTTAGCATTTTCTGATTCATTGTAAAAGGGACAGTTAGAAACACTTCAAGTTCCACCCAATCAGATAATGTTTGATTCATCCAATAATTACTCCTATTTTTCATGTAATACATCTTTTATTCATGAATATGCAACTTACTTAGTATTGTGAACAAAACAATTGACTTTATCTGAGAAATAAAAAGGAGACAGTGCAGAAATGGGGAAAGTTCCCTTTATTCATAGCTAAAAGCAATCTGCTTGATACTGTTCACATATTTGAAAACGTATTCCACTGGTAACAATCACAGTGGATTTGGGGTGTGTGGAAAGTAACTTGATAAGAGATAGTAAAACATTCTGTCTGTAAAAAGAAAATGCATTTCTATCATAATTAATTGGTAACCAACTGAATTTTTTATTCCTCTCACCAGGACACTGTTCCCAGTGCCCTCAGGCCCCAACCACTTAGAAGACCTCTTAGCTGTCAGTTTCATTATACCTCCTTAACAACGTAAGAACCTGCTGTCCTTTAAAAATATATATAATTTTTTTAACCTTTGGATTTTCTATTTACTCATACCTAAATGGAGAACTTCTGCTAAGGTAGGGGAAATGAATGCCAAGTTCAACTCAATTCAGTTAGTTGTGCTAAAGGCTAAAATTACAGGAACAGCATGAAAAAAATAATTGACAACTGAAGTACACGGACCTATGAAACCTCTCTTCAGGGAGTCTGTGATTGCTCTTAATGGTACTTCCAAAAAAACTGGTCCTGTTAATTTTCAAGATATTTTTAAATACTCAATTACTTTTAAAACAATCATCACGATTACGAACTCCCAGGAGGTTCTGAATTAAGAAATGAATACCTTTATTTCATAACATTTCACAGAACACCACTGTGGACACTAAATATTAAATCTACTAGAGGCCTGGGCAATGTGACACATGTCCTGAAGAACTGAAACCTCATGATGATGAGATAATTAATCACAATTGGATTTCTCAATTGATCTGTAAGGAGCTAAATACAGAGAGCAGTTTATAGCTTTATTTTTTTCTTGAAGCCTTTTGCTGCCCCAATCCCCTACATATTAAAAGCACGTGCTTAGTAAATTATTTTGGAAAAGAACCAACCATGACAGGTGGAAAGACTACTTTTTTGCACACTACATTGTTTTTTGAGCATTCATTGTATTATGAATGCTCAATTAGAGCGTTCACAATACAATGAAGTAAAAGGACTGATTGTGAATAAAGAATGTACTAGAAGCATTATTTAAGTTGCACAAGACTGATGCTATCCTACACATATTTACATGGAGTGCCTGAAAATGCTACACTTTTCTCTTTATCTCCTGTATACAAACAAGAGTTTGGCTTCCCTGTATCCTGACAGTCAAAATGCCTTCCAGAAATGCTCTCTATCTGGGAGTTGGCAGCATCTCTGAAATTTGGCTTCTGAAAAAAGGATATTTTCTAAAGCGTGCCCTTGCTTTGGAATTATAATTTTATGTTTCTTCAATTTGATTCAGTTATACTGAAATTCAGGTTATTTGTCGAAACCTACCCTGATAGTCTTGGAATAGTGAGACACTCTTCCTTTACCATTTTTCAAAGATTCCTTTCAATCCTTCTTTGATTCTTCCATTTCCTTGGCACCCTTTTATTGAATATCTACCATTCAATAAAGGTTCTCTAATAGGCAAGCAGAAAAAGAATTGCTACTTTGAGATTTTTGTAGTGTGGGTAATTATCTAGTCATCACATTAAACGAAATAAAACACATGGTTGTGGCTTTCAGGGTATCCTACAAGCAACATAATATCTGACCAACTTAACAAGGGTGACATGCTGAGTCAGATATTTGGAGTCAAGAGGCAAAAGAGAAGGTCTATGTAAGTTTGAATGAACTGCCCTGATACCCTGGTGATACGCAGACAGATGTAGGCATTTTCATAAACAGACAAGCATCCACTGTCAGTGGTCTTCACTAACTGTATCCCTAAAATACGAAATAAAATATTAATATGAATACCATTTAGCCCAAGGCCAATGCTTACATGGTTACAGTTAGAGCCAGTAAGTGGGAAAAGTAAGTTCTGAGACAGGTCCACCAGAGTACAAGCTTAATTATCTTCAAAACCAATATAGTCATATTTCCAGGTATAAACAATACATAAACATATCACTAATCTAAGTACATCTCATGACTACATACACAGGTACAAATTTATAGTACTGACTCTTTCTCTTCCCCCGTCTCTTGGCTATTTCTAATTAGTTGGTCAAATCTGAAATTCAATGGCACCTGTCACAGATTGTTTGAGTTCCCAAATTAGATCAAGTTTCCTTATAACTCCCTTCACTTTCTTTGCCCTATCTCCAGCAACTTAAAATTCATAAATCACTAATTTGTTGCCAGTATCTATCTTCCACTTTTAAATTTAATTTCATTAAGTAGGTGTCTACATTCTTTGCCAATGTATTATGGGCTTAGGAGAGAAACCAGAACTTGTAGATGCTCCATGAATATTGTTGAAAAAGTTCTTGAAATAATTCAAACTCCCAGGAATCCTTCTTTAAAAGATTAAATAGACAAATTAGAATTTCAGGTTGTTATGTCAAACTTATCTTTAGAATTAGTTATACGCAGTCAATTAAATTTCTACCTCTTACAACTAGTTCACATTTATATTTTTTGTTGTGGTTCTTCAATAGTAGTATGGGACTATATAAATGTCAAATTATTTTATAAGTATGTATGAATTCCTCATAAACAGTCAAATCAAGTCAGAGAAGAAGCATGGATTTTCTTGTATTTATTGTAGAAATCCCTTGTAAATTAACATGTTATGGGTTTAGCTATTTAAAAAGGATTTGACCTATGGGACCATGAGACACACAGGAAATATGAGAAATCTTCATAAGGATAATTAAGTTTTAGCCTCAGCTCCGACTCTTTGTTTAATTTCATTCATCAAAAGGAGAAGGTTCCCTTATACATTCTTCTTTTAACTTCTGAAACCTATTAAATCACCCATAATTTAAAAGAATATTTCTTTGTAAATTTGGTAACCCTTTTTCCTTGAGAGGGTCTGGTTTAGACAGCTTAGTATGGCTCACATGGTGATTTAATGAAAGACACCATGCTATGCTTACAAAAGCTGGTGACAAAGGTCTTTGATAAGTGTTATGGTTTGAATGTATCCCACAAAGTTCATGTGTCAGAACTTACAATCCCCAGTACTGGAGTATTGTGAGGTGGGACCTCTAAGAGGCCACTAGGTCAGGAGGTCCTGCCCTCATGAATGGACTAATGTTACTATCATGGAAGTGGGTTTGCTATAAAAGTAGTCAGTTTGGCCCCTTCTTGCTCTTGAGATCTCACAATCTTGCCCTTTTGCCTTTAACCATGGGATGCTGCTGTAAGAAGTCCCTTACCAGATGCCAGCCTCAGGATTTTTTGAATCCCCAGGCTCCAGAATTATAAGAATTGAATTTATGTCCCTCATAAATTATAAATCTGTAGTTTTCTGTTATAGAACCACAAGCAGACTAGGACAATAATTCATATTAGTATTTAACAACCTAGAAATCCAGGAATGTTAAGAATAAGCCAAGAGGCCCAAGTCCATGTCAGTTATTCTGATACCATGGGTTGGTTTCTTAGATTTGGGAGATGTATCACCTTTAACTTTCAGAACATTTTTCATAAATTTGGCCTTCCTAGTAGAGCTCAGAGGGCTAAAACTGAATTAAAAGGCTTTGGGGTTCAGACACGCCAGGAGAAAAAGAAGTTGTTTCAGACATATTAGGCAGGTTCACAAGTTTGCAGAAAGAAAAAAGCAAAAAGAGTTAACAGAAAGATTCAGGTAACTAAGACTTGGATATAGAAGATCCTTGGGTTTACTGAGCATTAATGTGAGGTGGAAAGGAGAACTGAACAAAGAAATACAGTCTTTAGAATAAAATTTTTTTGACTGGGAACACGACAAATTAGGAAGTTTGGTTGTAACTAAACCTAATTATATTGCTTTAAAAGGAGTTCACTTTTCTTGAGAAGAGAATCCCTTGTTTCAAATTTATATTTTATTTAAAACTCGATACTAGCAGCCATCTTAAAATATACTTATTAGAGATTCTACCATTTATTTTAAGAATTGAATACATGGCATTAAAGATCTGGAATCACTGGGACACTGTTGGTCTTTGTTAGAATGGAACTTTCTGGCAAGGGTTCCTATTCTAATTTGTTTAAGATCCCAATGTAATAATAAGACCACAGGTTGGCCTCTAGCAAATGGATCAATGAGTCTTAATCCCAGATCTGAGACTTTCTGCTAATTACTCAGCATCTAATTTACACAGAAGAATAAGAATTAAAATGTTCAGGCAGCAACAAATGGTTTAAGGATGAATGAGAAACAAGTGAGTGTAATTTCCTTAACTATGTCTTTTCTTTGTTTACATGCAGTTTCTATATGATTCAGAGAGGTATAGACAGAGGGACTATCTCATTGAATAATACATTTTTTCTGATAATAAAAAATCTTATAAGCAATTGACTTCTTTTCACTTGTCAACATCTTTGCAGATTAATTTTTGCTGCTACTTAATGAGGCAGATTATGAAACCTACTTATCAATTTATCAAAGTTGCCATCTATGATAATCACTGAGGTGTCTCTTTCTTGAATTACTATCTGTTCATCACTGACAGAGCCAATCATGCAATTCTAAAATGATGTGATCACAAGGTGTATATAATAACTAGTGATAAATTATCAAGCAAGCCTATTTAATAATGCTGCAACTCGCAAAAATATCCTACAGCAGAAATTAAACTGCAAGTGCCTTCTCAGTAAGTTTTTTATGTCTTTGTCTTATTGTCTTGCTAATTCTGACAACTACCCCTTTTGTCATTATGCTGCTAAATAAAAGTTGACTAAGTTTAGATTATGTACAGAGCACCACCATCGGATGCATGTTACTATACTAGTGTTTTGACAGCCCTGATTCTAAAAATTTGCCAGATGATGGGACGATGGAAGGGGAATGGAAGTGGAAATGCATTACGTCATGACAAAGTGACTTAGACTGCAATGGATACGGCAGGAAAAAAGAACGGAATTTTTAAAGACATCTGAATATTAAATATTATAAATCAGCAGTATGATGTCAGGTACATTCTCAGACCAGAACAACTTTAAATTAGTGGGAATAAAAGAGAATCGGTATGAAGTACTGAAGGATAAAAAGAAAATTGAGAGTCATAGTGTTTATATCAGCCATGGTTGATGTGTGATAAATGTTCCATATGTGATCATGTGAAAATAAACAAAAAAGGAGTAGAGGTTTCCAATAGCTTTCTAGAAAGCTAGATCAGACCTGTCAACTGGATGGCTTGGCAAAAATAGTGCGTTAAAAGCAAAATTAACAATGTTTAAAGATCAATAGAATTTACTTAAAATCTCCATTTCTCTAGAAGTTGGAAGAATGACATTCTTAGAAAGGAAGAAAAAGAGGAGAACTATAGTAGGAGAATCACAGACGAACTCAAGACATTCTCAAATCAACAGGTGCCCTCTTGAGAGAATCCATTCTGCAGACTGCCTGTTACCAAGTTCTAAGTTTTGTAAATTGAGGGCTTGCTCTCTACCAAGATAAATAAAGTATCTGCATACTGGATAATTCCCTCCTTCGAAACACTGTTTTTAGCTTCACTTTATTCTCAGAAATTAGTCAACGTTTTAGATAAAGTTGCATTTCCAACGACTCCTCGTCTGTTTAGTCCTTTCATTTATCTACCTACTGGAATTTGAACCTTGTGACATTGTAGACGGAATTTCAATTAAATATTCCAAAGAGAACGGTTACTGGAGAGTGTGCTATTTTCAAAACAGGCAAAATAGAAATGTGCTGTTCACTTAAGGGAGTAAAGTAATACTGGCTATGGAAAATAGAGAGAATTTATAAAAAGAAAAAAAAAAAGAAGAAGAATGGGCAAAATTCGTCTATTCCAAAATAAATCTTTTATCCTTCTGTGAAAATTTGAGATAAAAGCATACAATTCCTTACTTTTATCATAACAACTTAATTTTTCTGGTATTTTTATGTGCTGAATAAAATGTGTTCTTTCAGTAGAAATAGAAAGATTTGAAAAATGGGCTTACTCTACCATTTCTTCATGATTTTTTCTCTACATGAGGATCTGATAAAATTACTGCTCATTTGCTGCTGACACACACAATTCCCAGGGAAAGAAGAAATAAGGGAGAGAATTATGCAAGAGAAACCACAGGCAGCAAATCAACCCAGGATGTTTCTGCACCAACAGGTGCCCTCTCAAGACAGAAGCCACTTTGGTGTCTGCGTGTTGCTATTTCCTAGGTTGTGTGAGTGAGGACTGTTTCTCCACTGTTATAAATAAAGTATCTGACGCAGTGGAGTATTCTCTCCTTTGCAATACTCTGTTTCCTCAGCCTCCAGGATGCCACCTGCTAGCTCTGTTTTTCCTGGCTTGCTGACCATCTATTTGCAGACTCCTTTGCTTGACTCTGTTCTTTTGTGACCCCGCCAAAGTCAGAATACTCAGCTTTCATACCTGCTCTCCCTCTAAATTCCCTTTCTAGGTAACTTCATCTGGTCCTGTTGATGCAGTTCCCCTTCACCTAGGGGTGAACACAGACTCCATTTTCTGGGCCCAAAACAGCCTCATAAACCAGCTGGATCCAATGTTCTAAGCTGTTATTCCCAGGAAGGGGCGGACTGCACAAAACAGGATCCACATTCCTGCACAGGGCAATTTTAAAATTAACTTCTGCTCACAGGCCCCTGGTGCCAAATGATCATTACATTTTTTTTTTTTTTTTAATTGAAACAGAGTCTCACTTTGTCGCCCTCTGTAGATTGCTGTTGCCTCATAGCTCGCAGCGACTCAAACGCTCGGGCTCAAGCGATTCTCTTGCCTCAGCCTCCCTAGTAGCTGAGACTATAGGTGCCTACCACAATGCCCAGCTATTTTGTTGTTGCTGTTGTTGTTGTTTATGAGGCCCAGGCTGCGTTCGAACCCACCAGCCCCATTGCATGTGGCCTAACCACTGAGCAGTGGAAGCCCCCAGTCATTACGTATTTGAGACATACATGCCATCTCCCTAGGAAAAGCTGCATATAGGGCAGCATGCCTAGCTCAGTGGGTCACATGCACCGAGGCTTTATCTGGCCACATACACTGAGGCTTGCTGGTTTGAACCCGGCCTGGCCCAGCTAAACAACCATGACAACTGCAACCAAAAAATAGCCAGGCATTGTGGTGGGCACCTGTAGTCCATGGTGCTTGGGAGGCTGAGGCAAGAGAATTGCTTAAGCCCAAGAGCTTGAGGTTGCTGTGAGCTGTGACACCACAGCACTCTACCAAGGGAGACATAGTGAGACTCTGTCTCAAAAAAAAAAAAAAAAAAAACCCTGCATATAAATTTCTAGACAGAGAACCAAACCGGCCACCACTCAGGAACTGCCCTCTGTGGGAAAGTTTCCTCTTTCCTTCCTCTTATCTTTAATAAAATCTGTCCTGTCAATTACTCATGGTGGTCTGTGAATTCATTCATCAAATTTCTGATGCCACAGACCCGGAAGAGGGATTCCAGTACCACTGTGAATTTAATCAATGCGTATATAGTGGTGCTCAAGTTTGTATCTCCAGGATACTCATCTCCGCATCTCCTGGAAATCCTGCTTCATCTGCCCATCGGTCTATTTAATCAAAACCAAAATTAAACAAAACAAAATAAAACCAAACCCCCCCACCCACTTTTCCACCCCAAACCCCCCAAAAGAAAATAGCTCTTGATTTTCCATTCTCGGCCTGGGCTTCCTTAAGTAAGATGCCCATTCTTAGAATCAAGAGGGTGAAAATTAAAGAACGTATTAAACCCCTGCTTTCTTGCATTAGCCATATTTACTCTGTCTGCAAGTGCCGTCCTGCTCTGCCTCTAACATGGGTCTGGAATGTGTCCACTCTTCAGCCTGAGCCTTATAACCACCACCCTCTCTCGTGTGCTCTCCTGCCAGAGTATCCCAATGTTGTTGGCTTTTCTTCATTCGTGCTTCTCTAAGACTTGTTGTCTACACTGAAGCCAGAATTATCTTTTCTTAAAATAAAAGTCATTACCATGATTGGGGCGGTGCCTGAGGCTCAGTGAGTAGGGTGCCGGCCCCATATGCCGAGGGTGGCCCATTCAAACCCAGCCCTGGCCAAATTGCAACAAAAAAATAGCCGGGCGTTGTGGCGGGCGCCTGTAATCCCAGCTGCTCGGGAGGCTGAGGCGAGAGAATCACGTAAGCCCAAGAGTTAGAGGTTGCTGTGAGCTGTGTGATGCCACGGCACTCTACCTGAGGGTGGTATGTGAGACTCTGTCTCTACAAAAAAAAAAAAAAAAAAAAGAGTTAAAAAAAAAAAAAAAGTCATTACCATGATCGAATGCTACCAATGACTTTCTTTCATACTTAGCCCAAAATTCAAATACTTTTCAATAACCTGAGAGTTAGGAGAAGACGCCCGGCTACCTCTCTTCCTGACCTCCTCCCACCGTCCTCCCCGCCACACTCCTCCAGCTGCCCGGCTGCTGCTCGTCTTCAAACATTGGCACTCACTGGTTCACGCTTTGTGATCCTCTTCTCCAAGGCAGTCACATGACAAGCTTCCTTATTTCACTCTAGTCCATGATCAACTGTCCTTTTTCAAAGGATTCCCTGATTTTTCTTTCTAGTACGGCCTCCCTTCATTTTTTGTCACTCTTTTTTTTCCATGTCCTTTGTTTTTCTTCATAGGTATTCAATTATATTACAATCACATCCTATTATCTCATTTTTGGTCCTTTCCAATAGAGATTATGTTCTCTGGGGGCAGGGATTCTATTTTGTTCCCTCTCATCCATAGAGCCTGACACAGAGTTGACACTCAGTGAACAGCAGCCGGGTACATGGATGGCTTCTAGATTACCGATGCCAGGACAATATCACAGTATTTTTCTTACTTATGTAAAGAAGTGACAAAACATACTGTTTAACTAGTAAAACAATGACTATTTCTCAAAATATCATACGTACTCTTCCAGAAACAGAACAGATAATAAAAAATAAATTTTTTTCTTCTGAATTATTTATCTTCCCCATTTATTCTGATATGGGAATGGCTCCTAACATATACATCAAATCTCAGAAAAACCATAACACGTCCTTTATGTGGTTGCTAGTCCTAAAATGCGTGCTAATTTCACCTGCTTTAATTTGAATATGCAACTACCATTTTGAGGTATTCCCCTGAAACGCCTGGAAGATAAAGTGAATCATAGGAACTATTATTTATAGAGCAACTTGACTTATGTCAGGAAATGTACTAAAAGCTTTATAGGCATTATATCATTAAGTTCCTTGTGACAGCTCGAGGAGGTATACACAAGGATCCCTATTTTAGAAATAAGAAAACTAAGTGAATTAGGCAACTTGTCCTATATCAGACAACTGTTAAAGAGTGGAGTCGGAGCTCAAATCCTTGCCTTTCGCTTACCCCTATAATGGGCAATGATGCCCATCTGAATCAGAATCCTCGTGACCTTTCGGATGGACTTTAAGACAGTGACACAGAGCAAACAAATACGAATCTCCCACATTCACGGTACAAGGCAAATATTTTATAACATCTACCCCATCTTGCAATGGTTTTAGGCAGTTATGTTTCCTTCTTATCAAGAATTTATTTATTTTTTTTTTGTTTTTTGATTTTTTTAATGAGTTACAAGAAATTTTGGTCAAAAACTGAGAAATTATGTTTACTGTTCACCACTCTGTGCTTGCTTGGGTCTGATGTTTCCCAATCTAGTGTGCATGTGAGGCCTGATCACAAGACAGGGCACGGCGAGATAAGCGCATGCAGAGAGGGACAGAGGGATGAATAAAATCCCAGATGAAGTGTTCAAATACTGACCACAGTGCTCACACATGCCAGAGAGGGAGGCACTAAAATTCTGAAACTGCAAGATCTTTTCTTAACCAAACCAGCAAAACCCTACATGTAATACTTTCCCAGAGTAGGTATCAGAACAATTTTACATAGAACATTTAGTCTTGTTAAGATTTTGACTTCAGGTAAAAGGTGTGGAGGGTTAGTGGATCTTGCAAGTTTCAGCTGAGTCTTAGAGAGGAAAAGAGAACAGATGACTCTCGGCTCCCTTTGAGGAGCACAGAGCTCCACTCCTGACCCTGTCCTGGAAATGGCCAGAGATTGTTAGGAGATTCTATGCAAGGGCCCTACACCCGCTCTGTTGAGGGGTCCGGCTCTCTGGGACAAGGCCACAGGCGTCTTCTACCATCTGTCTTTTTCTGGTTCTGTGAAAGAAACCATGGAGAGGCTTTGCTTGATGTATTTTGCAGTTAATACTTCAAACAACACAACAAAATGGGCCAGAGAGGATAACCTATGGGAGTGTCAATCAGTGATGCTGTTTCTCTGCCCATCCTGTGGGCTGTAGAGCACCTAATGCTGCTTACCAGCCTTCTCTGAAGGGAAGAGAACATTCTTCTAAGGTTCAGTCGTTGTTGCGAGGATGTATAATCGAAGAATGAGCACAGGACAAGAGAGATTGACTGAGTGCTTGGTTTGCACGCGTTGGCTCGTTTAATATTGAAAGCAACTCTGAGCAGTAGGCACCGTTATTACATCTATGTTAGAAACAAGGGCACTGCCCCCAGCCAAGAGGGTGACCAGGAAACAACTCCTACCATCTCTCTATTCCACAAATCTGAGCTTTCCAACACTTTCTGACTTATTAATTTGTCTGGAAAAGCTTTCATTCACAGTCGATTTCTGGCAACTGTGACTAAACATAGGCTCAGAGGAAATCAGTTGTGTTGAGCATGATGGAATTAAAAGAGATTTAGCTTTTATCCTTAAAAACTTCATTACATTTTTATTGGTGCTAGTTATTCACCCAATTCCATAGTCCTCCACTATGTAACAGAAATATTTATGTGTAAAAAGTTGTTTAAAAAATTCCATTCTAATCGCAATTAATTGGCCAACAAATATAGCAAAATTACAAAACAAAACGAAACCTTGTGATGTTCTTAAAATCCAGTTTTACATACTCATAACAAGACATCATAATCTTGCAAATAATGTGAGGCTATTATGAATTGTTTAACATAGGAAAGGAAGAATGCTGGAAAAATCCATTAACGTTATCGTTAGTTTAAACATTGCTTTACACACAAATGAGCTTTGGTGACTGTGTACTAAGAGGCTCTGAAATTTCTCAGGTCTGTAGATTCTTGTGCTGTTTTTCTTCACTGAGTGGGATTGATGTATTGGCTAAGTTTCCCCAATAACTCCCAGTACATGTAGAATTATTTAGCAAATCTGCATTATTTTGAACCTCCACTAAGCTCATCCTTTATATTCAAACAGCATGGAATTTAAAATTATTTCCCTCTGGTACAGTTCACCATCTATTGTACTCATCATGTTAGCATTCTTGTTATTTTCTTTGGAAGAAGTATGCACATCTGGGAAAGTCAGGGAACTAAAAGAGTATATGCTATTTTAATATCATGTGGTTCAAGCATCAGAATCCTACTTAAAAAAAAGAGAAAAGAAAAAATGAACTATCTTTGACAATGAGGAAAAGAAAACAGTAAATTGTGGACAACATCTCTGTGTGTGCATCTCACATATAGACGGCAGCAGACCTCGGACAGATATTCATATGTTTATGTAAATGTAAATAATCACGTAAAACTGGAAAGGCGTTTCTGCTAAATAACGCACAGTCATCTTCTCTATGTAGAGAAGCCCGTGGGACATCTCCACTTCCAGGCATATGGTCACTGGAAAAATGGCCACTGCCTTTGGACAGCTGGGTCAGAATGTAATAGTTTCCTAAACAGGCAGCTTCCCCATGTACTTTCTATTATCATTTCTAGAGTTCCACTCTGTCTGGCTTGGTAGTGTAAAAGTGCAATGTGATTCCATTTTATCAGCCTAACCGTAGGCTGACAGGCACCCCGCGTTTCACCCAGCCGTTTTTTCCTACCAGTGGTAGAGGGTGAGAGAAGGTCTACAAGCACATACATGAAACAAACTTTCTATTCTACTCAGTTGGAATAAATTATAACGTGTCTGGACAAATACGTGCGCGACTATTTTCAGGACTGATATGAAGTTATAATGGATTTTAAAAAGTAAAATTCTAGCAGAGAATAGCTTGATGACTCTACTTGCTCTGTTTTTGTTTTTCACTAGATTTTCAAGGGTTGAGTTTTTAGAGGGCCTTCGTCATTTTTCTTTTCTTTCTTTCTTTTTTTTTTTTATTGTTGGGGATTCATTGAGGGTACAATAAGCCAAGTTACACTGATTGCATTTGTTAGGTAAAGTCCCTCTTGCAATCGTGTCTTACCCCCAAAAGGTGTGGTGCACACCAAGGCCCCACCCCCCTCCCTCCTTCCCTCTCTCTGCTCTTCCTTTTCCCACCCCTCCCTCCTTTCTCTCTCTGCTTTCCCTTCATCATTTTTCTAAATGTGAATTCAGCAAAAAGAAAAAGGCAACTCCTAAATCTTGCAGAAAGTCAGGATGACACATGATATGGTGTGGAAGGAAATGTGTCCAATTATTAACCATGGTTTTATCTTATGTGAGAACAGGTTATTTGCATTTTATTTTATTTTTCCTTTCTTGATCAATATTTGCACATTTCTCTGGTCCTTTTCCCAATAATGTTAGAGGGGAGCACATTTTTTCTATTCCTGTGTTCACGAGGAAGGATTTTATTTTTTCTTTCCAGGCTCTCTTTGTTTTTGATTATTATACTTGAGAAAAATGATTGGACATGTATCACTCTGTTCCTTGCTTCTTCCCTTTGGGAAAACTTCTAGAAGGAAGTACAGGCCCCTTTGCTCCTTCAAGGGCTCTAATTCATGGACGTCCCTTGCCAGGGACCATAGGCCAGCCTAACCCAAGCGTTTTTACAACTAGGTTGTGCTATTCACACTGGTCTCTGTTCAGGTGTCCTTGAGAAACCTTGCCCAACAGTCTGCAAAAACCTACACTCCTCCAAATCTACCCCACTGTGTAAACAGGGCACTTGCAACAATGATAGACATCCTAAGAAAAATTTTAATACTAACAGACATTTAATTTTTAGAAAATAAATATAGTAAGAATAGGTCTTTAGTTAAAAATTAATAGGTGGATGTTGCCTGATAGACAGGAGTTTAGGAAAGACTTGAGACTGGGGAAGTTAGGAGGCTCGAGCAAAACGCACAAACAACAGAGAGAGAAGTATAATCAATATTCGCAAATCAGAGCTAGCGGCCTAACTACACCCCATGAACGAACACGGGTTGGATGAACGTTCCTGGCTCCTCCACATATAGTTGTCACCACCTGCGTACACACTTGGGGTGCAACTACTGCTACTTGCTAGTGTAAAACATTAACATGTCAGGAAAAAAAAATAAAAAATGAAAGAAGCAATGTGACTTTCCTTCATACTGACATATTTCCTATATTCCAAGCATATATAAGCTTATTCATATTACAGAAATGACAGATATAGTGCAGATCAAATCAAAGATTATAGTTGTTTATTCATTCACCTACATCTGCTCCTTTTAATACTCAAGTTATTTAGAATTCCAGAAGGTAAAAAGGGTGCTGATATTTGGGGGAGGGAGCCCTCAGAAACCCCTTTGCGTATATAAGCATGGTAAAATGAAGACATAGTTTTAAAAATTCAGATTTCTGGTTGTAATGGACATGACAAAGCAATCCCGGCAAGTTTAAATAAATAAGGTCAGAGGGTTTCAATGGCTGGAGAAGATAAGAATTTCACTGGTGAAACCACTAGGGCAATGAAGTTTCCAGGTAAAAGGGCGTTGGCAAGTCCCCACTGGACTCATGGCATTGGAATACACTAACGACCTCGTGAGTGTTCATGAAAAAAGTTCTGGTTGAAATCTACACATTTTATTAGAATTCTGAATGCTGAAACTCAAAAAGGGGTGCTTTGGAAAAACAAAAGAAGAAAGTTTTGTAAATTAAGAAGTATATGTTTTAACGATTTGGTAGAAAATGAAGATATGTAGAAGATAGGTCTACGTTTGGTTTCCAAAGGGAATTGTGTGATGATATTCACCATCTTGGGTTGATGCTCTGTAAGGTATCTCTGTTCATGTAAAGCGTCAGATAATCACATCAGAGGAAGACTTCCAGGTCATAATGTTGTGAACTGCACTAAGAGGTGCTTGATCTAAAGCTAAAACGTGTGCTCCTTTTCCAATTCTCAGCAAAGTGAATTAACCAATGCAATATCTAACACTGAAGTTTTCTTCCATGATTTTTTTTAGGTACCTTTGGGTCTGCTATCAGATAGCCCCCACATTTGATATGAGCCATTTTTCTTAGACTTTTGTGTCTCACTGAATTTAGGGAGATGCTTACCTTATTGGGTTTTTTGCTGTTAAAATGGGAATAAAAATTTTAAATCTACATTTTCGATGGAAAGCAAAATTATTCTTAATGTATGTTTTGGAATCAAACACCGATATTGATGGTGGTTTGAAAAAAATCACTGCCAAGAAATAACTTCAGGAGATAAGGTTCTAGCCTCTGCCTGAAACTAGACACGTCTACTTTGGCAAATGGTCTGACAAGTACAGACTTGGCTTCCTCATTGGAAAGGGAAGAGGGGGCTTCGGGAGCTTAAGTGGCACCTATAAAACAAAAATATTCAAGAATCCTTCCAGCTCAAAAAGTGTGATGATTTCACACCCTTCCACGGCAGGACTCATGGTGCCCTGGTGGGTCACAGTATACTTCACTAGATGGAAGGCAGCTGGGCTCCTCTGTGGCCAAGTCTTTAGTTGGTTCTATCTAGCAACAAACAAAAGGCAAAGTCAAGGCATAGGGAAGGATGGAGCAATTAGTCCCTACCGAGGCCATGGAGGAGGGAGCAGGCTCCCACAAGGGCCTATGGTTGGCAATTTATTTCCCTACAAACCAAAACAAACAAACAAAAAAAACCCCCTCATTTAAAAGCAACTTAAAACACAGAGTGATTTTCCTAACATCCCCTTTTAATATTTCAACGTATTTTTATATTCAAAGCTGAAGATAATCATGCAAACCAGCCAGCCTTTTCATTTCCTGCAGACAGGAGTTCATATCATTCACTCCTAGGGAGGTGACTCTCTTTCCCTGTTGGCCTGTGGGAGGAGGCAGAAGAATCCCAGTGGAGGGAAGGAAAGGTTTGATGCAAGAAGCTTCTCAACCTCAGACCTTCCTAGAAGAGCAGACTTTTTTTTTCTGATTACATCTGTGGAAAATAATAACCCAGAGGAACTCAGACCAGCATAGCTGGTTTTCTTTTATCTATTCCACTGTTTGGGAAATAAAATCAATCTGTATCAAAAGAAAATGAAGTACGACAGGCATTTGCTCTAGGTTATCAAAGGATCAAAGTCACAGAGCCTTCATGTCTTTACTTTTTTCCCACTTATTGTACCTACTAATTAGAAAGAAGCCTGGATACAAGAGAAATTCTTTTTATGGGAGACTTACTTGCTTTATCAGCCATAATTTCTTCCATAGCTTTTTTTATATTAAAAACTGCAAAAACCTATGCTTAAATGATGAAGTATGGTGAACTGTTTCCAGTGATGAATATCAGCTGCCAATCTAAGAAATGTGAGTAAGGACCAAGGGAAAACACAGAGCAGAAAAAAAAACAACAACAAAAAACTGAATAGTGAGGAAAAACAAAAACCATTAGCAGTAGGCAAAGCTGAATTTCCTATGCCATAGTGCCCCCTGCTGGGAAATTGCAGACATGGTCCCGTCTCCAGACAGCAAATCAGTGTCCCACAGGCCACCCAAGGGAAGACATCATGTTTTGAACAAAAAGAGTCATAAAATCAAAAAGGAATATGTGCATAGTATTTTTGATTATTTCTTTTTACGCATCCATGATTTAGAAGTGGGAAGAGCAGGAAAAGAATCCCAGAGCCCATTAGAAAAACGAGGATTAGTTCTGGCTCTTCTACGTGGCATGTGATCTGACTAAAGATCTTTCCCTACGCTCCGCTCCTCCTCTGTAGATTGCAATTAGTAATAATAAATGATCATGATTGATTTACTACAGAGGGATGTTGCAGATAATTTTTTTTAAAAAAAGAAGAATAAGAGGTAAAGGAGATTACACACACAAGAGGACTTTAAGTGATATGGGACTTTGCAAAACACGCATGAATATAAGAGTATGGAGGGGCAGAGATACTTCATTAAAAATTAAAGTAACTTCCTTATAATCATCATAAGTATTCCAGATTGTACATCCCAGGTGGGCACAGTTGCGGAGACTTTCAAATTCCTATACCATCACCTGGTTTCTAAGGACGGGTTTGGATATCTTAAACCATATCTGTTACCCATATTTTTTCATATTGTACAGAATTTAGTGTATATTTGAAGAAGTCACTATAGGTTAGTGAACACAGAAATGGTGATGGGGCAAATGAGATCAAGGCACTCCCTGGTTTCTTGATAGTCTCAATGCTTGGGGTCTTCAGCCTCTCACCAGGCTTCCGATCAGAAGCATCTGTATCGCCCGAGAGCTTGTCAGAGATGAGATGATATAGATTTCATCCCAGACCTGCTAAATCAGAATCTACATTTTAAAAATATCCTTGCTAATTCTTATACACATTTACATTTAAGAAACTCAAATCTTGTGCATTTGGGCTATAAACTCTCTCTGACTATACATCAATTAACATCCAGTGTGCACAGACAGAATGGCATTTTTGAGTTGGCCTCATTTTAACAGCACATTGACAACTGCTTAGGGAGATGAAACTGGAAAGGAAAAACTATGGCTAAGGAAAATTAATTTTTATGAGCCTCAGAAGAAGCTATAATAAGATGACTTTTCCAAACATAACTTAGCATTATACGATTTTAAAATTTTTATAGCCTTTTAGTACGGATTTTAAGATAACATCATATATTGCTATTAATACATGCATATTTTATGTTGGCTCTTAATTCCTGTGTTGACAGAATTCTAAAATGCAAATGATTTAATAAGAAACTTGAGAAAATGGACTCAAGTCTAACAAGACTTTTGAAAAATCTAATAAAGCTGTA
This sequence comes from Nycticebus coucang, assembly GCF_027406575.1. Classification (NCBI taxonomy): domain Eukaryota; kingdom Metazoa; phylum Chordata; class Mammalia; order Primates; family Lorisidae; genus Nycticebus; species Nycticebus coucang. Next base: position 48,936,243 of record NC_069783.1, read on the forward strand.
GTTTCCATAAACTCAATCTATACCCAGTCTTTTGTCTGTCAATGTACTACGAACTTAAGACAATCTTCTAACCTATTAGAACTGGACTGTTATACTAGCAACAAATATTGTCTGCATTCTTTATGCACACAATTTTAAAGTAAACCAAATTTTAAATATGAGTGGATAAGTATGAGAAAGAAATCCATTTTCTTTTACTTAGTCTTTATCCCCTACCATGATAATTAATCTCTGCCTCTCAGATTCTGCTCTGCCTTTTTCATTTTAGAGTGTTTCGTTTTGTTAACCTATTGTGTAACAATAGGTTAAAAGACCTTCATGCTAGTGCTTCACCTAGGATAGTTTCTTTCTAACCAGCGCTTGCTATAAAATTATTCATTTCTCTCCAATTATGTAGTGTTGTAGTTAAGGTAAGAGAAGTCATCTAATTAAACCTGTGCACACTAAGGTGTGTGAACTCCTAACAGTCTTCTCCAACCTCCCAATTGGGGATCCATTGAGTTCTAAGGAAAAGAACTCATACACCTAAATGAAAAGCTCATTCATGGAATTTCATGCGATTTAAGATTTGAAAAGTTTTAGGTTAAAAGTGGGAGATATTGGAGCACTTAGGTACCTTCCTGGGTTCATTGAGCCCCTCCAATCTTCTTTAGCTTATTTTCTACCTAAACTGTAGGCTCTGACTAGTCAGGGAATATCTATGGGGTTATTTCCTTGGAGAAGAGTAGAAATTGCTAAAGAAAAAAAAAGCAAGAAAAAGAAAAAAAGAAAAAATACAAGTAGATTTGAGAATTTGTGTAAGTTCGTTTTTTTTTTTTTTAAACTCTCCTTTGAAAGCATTAAAGAAACAGTATGTTCTAGTCACTAAAGCTGGATGCTGAGGATCAGGAAAAAGGCCTGGAGAACGGGTCTCTAAAGTGTAAGAATTTTGACTCCTCATTCTACTGGTTGGAGGCTTTTTATAATGTAGAGGAAAAGAAACTTATTTGAGAGAGTATTGAGGGTTCTAATCTGTTCACATCATTAGAAAGAGCTCACACAGGCTCAGAGAAGCACCTTAGGCCCTTCAAATTGATACACTCCTCCCTTGCCAAAAGCTTGGTTTACAAAACAAATCAAGAAACACCCTTGATGGATGTTCTGGTCCAGAGCTAGCAGCTCCTTCCCCAGCTTACTATGCCAAAGAGGGAACTTAAAAAAAAAAGAGGTAAGGTTCATTTGATATTGTCTATTGCTACATCTTCACAAATATTTAAAGTAAATACTGTATCTGGACTAAACTACAGGATATACAATGTTTCTGACAGCTCCCATTCAAAGTAAGATCTTGGAGATCTTTCCACTGCACACTCGAAGACAATTTTTAAAACAGAAAAAGTTCCATTGTTGATATTTAGTGGGGCTGCAAGCTCGACACATGTGCCTATCAAACACAGCAAATAAAAACTCCTTCGGCATTGGAATTAAGGACAAAATAGAAAATAAAATGATATTGCAAACCATGGTGACTCTTCAGCTGAAATGCTATAGTTGAGATAGAAACTGACAAGCTCCCGGAGATGGGAAAGAAAATGAAGATGCTTTAAAGGGCAATGCAAACTTACAGAAACATAGGGATTTGCTTAGCCCATAGAAGACAATGAAAGAAAAAAAACAATGAAAGCTTCTTTCTGTTGTGTCAAAGTGATCAGTACGTTGGTGAGAACTCAATTTGGAGACATAAATTAAATTTATGAGCGTGATTTTCAACAGATTTAAATTTTCTATTTTTACATTTCCTATATACTTTCTTTCTTCACAATCTTTCTTACTTTTTCTTTTACCCCATCATGGTGTAGTTGGAAAGGAAAATAAATTGGGAATCACAGCTTTGGCCCATGTTGACTACTGATTCATATGATGCAAAATCAGTGCTTTAATTTCCCAAGGAATTAGTCATATTTATATGATAGAAATATTGAACTCTATATAAATAATAACTATAATGAAAATCATAATAGTTAACTCTTAAAATAACAATTACTTTTCAAGATGTTAACTTATTTAATCTTAATATCATTGTTTTACAGATAAGAAAACTAAGACACAAATTGGTCAATCATTTGCCCAAGATCATGCATCTGGTAAACGGTGGAAACAGGATCGTTCAAGTGGCTGAGCTCCAGAGTCTACAATTTTTCATGTTAATTCTCTTCCGATATGTTTTTACTCTGTAATGTTGATTCCACATATGTTTTTCCAATGTTTTCCACTTTCTATAAAATGTTGATATCTCTGCCAATATCTTTAAATAACGGTTTCTCGTCTGTTGGGAGGAGAGATGGTGGATCAACCACCATGAAACAAGATGGAAGTTTCAAGAGAAGATACAGTCATGACTTTGATCTACTAAATAAAGAAAAAACACAGAAGAAAAAGTTATCCCCTTAAAAGAAAAATGTACTTTTAAAGTCTGCCTGGATTTTTTTGTGAAAGAGCAAAGGAAAGCTGAATAAAAATCAGTTTTTATTGTCTTTTCCATAATGTTGTTTCTTCCTTGGTGGGCCTTTGCTGCCAGTGCCCACACACCCCATCTACCTCTAATCACTTCTGCTTTTCAGTGAGAAACTCTAACTTTGCATAAACTTTGTTGTTTAACTCTGCAGTCAGGAAAAGCCTTCATGGGTATATGTAGCCAGATGTGGGTAGAATGTGAAGAGATATGCTGGAAAAGAACTAATGGCATGCCAGGTATTAGGTATGTCCCTACTACATAATTAATAACACTGGGTTCAGCATTTCCGAGAGAGAGAGAGAGAGAGAGAGAGATATCACACAGTATCTTTCCTCTGATCCTTTTATGATGACTAATTCTGTGCTATGTACTTTTGAAGCAAATAACTAAAAGAAATAGCCTATCTGGGGGGCTTGTACACCAGCTAGCATGTAAGTCCAAACCTCAAATGCAATTTAATATATGCAGCACTTCTTTTTCATAGGGAATCTGTTTGATTGGTCATCCTGGGAAACAGGAAGACATCAACTGGAACTTGAGAACTTAAAAGCCCTACTCCAATGCTCACGCCCTCTGAGATCAGAGAAGAAAAATGAGGTCATTTCCTGCAGACACCACGGTGAGCCTGTGTATCTCTAAATAAAAATTATTAGAATGTTTATTTTTATTCAATTCCTATGGCTCCAATATTCTACTTTGCCAAATGATGGGAAAATCTAAATTGTTTCTATAACCTCCCCCATCTCTATAAAGTTAAAAACTTTACCTTTAAAAACATGTGGGACATTTTCTTTCCTTGTTCCCAGATACCTTCAAAGGTTTTGTAAACTAGTATCCTTTGAATATTTCTGTCCTATCTCTGCCACTTTTCTGCTCAAAAGTGTATAATGAGTTCTCATAGGAAATTATACTATTTTCCTCTCTGCATATCTAAACTATCTGCCCTTCAAGACACAAGTGGAATTCTTCCCCAACCCACTGTCTCCGGCTTCACTGATAGTGCCTCTCTCTGAACCACTGCTATCGTTTGAATATTTGTTTCCTCCAAAACTCATGTAGAAATTTAATCCTCAATGTGGTATTACCAAGAGGTGGAGCCTTTCAGGTGACTGGGTCAAGGGGCCTCTCTCTTCCTGAGAGGATTAAACTATTCATGGACTAATGAATTCATGGATTAATGAGATATCATGGGAGGGAGACTGGTGGCTTTATGAGAAATGGAGGAAGGACCTTGGCTAGCACCCTTAGCCAGCCGCCTGGCCTTGTGATGCCCTGCTCCACCTCTAAATGCCACAAGGTTCCCATCGGCAAGAAGGCCCAACAGATGTGGCCTCTCAACCTTGGACTTCTCAGCCTCTGTAACTGTAAAAAATATATTCGTTTTCTTTATAAATTGCCCAGTTTCAGTATTCCATTATAAGCAACAGAAAACAAGCTAAGACAAAGGCCATAGCCTTTATTGTCTGTACTAGGCACACGTTCCATCCTTTACTCACATAGTGTTTTCTCATTCTTGTTATGTTTGCCTTTCCTGTCTAATTAAGTTATACGCTGAATAACGACAATATACTCAATAAATACTTGTTGTCCTTCACGTACCCAGTCAGTACATGTTTTTGGTGGATACTGTCTATATGCCGGTCTGAAAAATGAAAGAATACCTAAGATGACATTCCAGCCCTGCCAGACCTTAACATCCGGCATGAGCACATCTCACAAAAGAGACAGCAGAAATTGGTAAAGGATTTCCCAGGGCCACTGTGAGGAACATAACGCAGAGACCACACGAGATTCACACAAGAATTTGCAACAGTCGTGAGGAGCCACCTGAGGTGACGCCTGTCACAGGCCACCCTAACAAAGAACACTTATTGAGTGCTTTCCAGGAGCACAGAATGTTTTTATTGTTTTCTTTTAGTCTTCATCACAACTCTAGGCACATTTTATGAATGAGGAAGTTTTGGCTGAGGAGACCATGTTCCCCAGTGACGCCGACACAGGTGTGTGAGCCAGGGTGTGGGGGAGCGTTCTGGCTCCCTGTCAGCCTCAGCACTCTCCTTCTGCTTAGTGGGTGCTTTGCAAATATTTGTTGAAAAAGTGAGATTACACAGCATGCATTCACATGAAAAAATATAATCTCTAATAGATTCCAACGCCGAAGGCCCCCCACCTTGGTGCTAACATGTTTCATGTGTGAGGCTTTGTTTGTGGTGGTCTGTGTGTATGTATGTGCTGGAACATAATTTACATTCTGTGTCATACTTGCTTTTGTCTCTCTCCACATCCAACAGCCAGACCTGAAGGGTAGGAAAGCTTCATGTCTCCCATGGGGGGGACTGGGAGTAGAAATCGCTACAGGTTGAGAGTTGGATGAATATCTCTCTGTCTCAGACTTATATAGTCTAAATCTGACTGCACCTTTTGAGAACATCCAGCATTGAATGAGGAAACTAAATTGAAACTGCCAATGCAAAAAATGTTATTAGGAAAATCATTTTGATATGTGATAGTGACACAGGGCAGGTGGCATCCCAGCCAGCTTAGCTCCAGATGAAGGGAGGACCTGCTGTCTCCACCCTGGGAGTGTTGGTACCTCCTTCTGGCAGAAGAACCAACAGGTGTGTGTGTGGCAGGGGAGATCAGGGGGGGCTCAGGAAGCTGCAGTGGCTGGACTGGCTGGACTGGCCGGACAGCTGCTGAGGGGACACCTCCAAGAAGTTGCTAAGCTCAAAGAGCACCTTAGTGTCTCCACCTGGGCCTCTGTCTCCCCCACTTTGCACTTGTGACTGAACTGAGAACCCCCCATTTCCCAGGCCTGGTCAATTTCATGTAGGTTTCCTAGGCCTGGGAATGGAAGGGATTGCATCCATTCATTTGTTAGGAGATACATGTGTATATACACACACATATATCAGAGAGATATTCATCCAACTCTCAACCTATAGTGATTTCCATTTCCAGTCCCACCAGTTAGAGACACAAATATCTAGACACTCCTAGACAAAAAACCCAGGTGGGAGATTTTTTCTGACCTGTGTTTTTCCCTCTTCCAGAAGCTTTTGTGCTTTCTCTGTATTTTCTGTAAAATAAATCCTGTCTTACCACTGATCTGTGGTTCATGGATTGATTCTTTGAATCCTCGAGAACAAGGACCTACTGAAGAAGAAATTCCAGTAACAGAAGGGTTTTGGGGGGGCATTTTAGTTTATCTTTTTTAGTGTTGTGCTGTTTACGGATGAGCCCAAGTCTGGTGCATGCCACAGCCAAAAAGCAGCTTTCTCCTTTGATTTTTTCCTCTATAAAATCTCCATGTGGTCTCCAAATGCTTAACCCTCTCTACCAAATGCTATAAAATCTGTCTTTTGATCTCACAGATGGAAAAGGCTTATTAGCTCATGAAGCTCACCCCCGTCAGGAAAAAAGTAACTCACCAAATACCATTCATCCCAATATTAGAATTTTAAGGCCTTGTAAATTTCCTGATCAAACCTGTTCATCTTCCTAACTCATGCGACATCCAAAGCCTGTTACAAAAAACTCTGCTTCCACTTGGCTCCTGATGGTCTTGGTACTAAGCCTTTCCTGCAAACAAAATGTTTCTTTTGCTTTGTTCTTACAGTGCTGTAGGGTAGAAGAAAGTGTCCATGTACATCTCTTGATTATAAGGAGCATTCTCATTTCAAAACCAACATTTGAAAGATAAACTGGAGCACCCTCTTCTTCCCCTGAGACAGCATCATCTCAACCGTTTAAACGTTCCAAACAGCAGATAACTGTACTTGAGCTGCTAAAAAACACTAGACTTGGAACTGGAAACCTATATTTTGATTTTAGGTCTGCTACCAACAACTCATTTGGTGTTCCAGATTTTAGACTCCTATATGATAATATTTTACATTCACTTCAAGAGTCACATGTATGAGAATATAGGGGTTAACATAAGGTGACAATTTATGTGCCAATATAAGTAAATGATTATGTTTGCTATTCAGCTGGAAACATATATTACCTGACTGATATGATTAGACAAGCCTTTGTACATGGACAAATCTTTTTTACTGATTTTATCATGTTACTCTTTAGTCTAAAATATTTATTGTCCCTACATTGGTTACTAAATAGAGTTCAAAGTGCTCGGTTTTATTTCCAAGTCTTCCTGCTTGGAAATGCCATCCCGCTTCAAGTGTAAGTGTGACCTCATCCCAGCATTCCCTGCGGGAATCCTCTCTCATGTAGCCATGGTCTGCCTTATACTCCTGTCAGTGACCCACCTGAGGCCCCGTTCTGTCTGTCCCTATCTCCCACCCCAGGTAAGCATGTGGAAGCTTAACAATCCTATTCTGATTTAACAGGAAAATTTAAAGACCTTTGCCAGGTAACTAGGATAGAATGAAGGAAAAGCCAGAGTACCTCTCCAAATCCATCTCTTTCAATCCAATACCTAATAGAACTCCAAGGTCACCTGTTTCTCAAAGATTTCACTGCTTTCTGGCCTGTGGTACACTGAATACGTATGCGACCCTGATACAGGGTGTGTGTATCCCAGCTTGGTCAGCACCAGCCACCCAGGAGGACCTGCTATGCTTCCCAAATCTCTGCCCCAGCAGCGGACAAGTGCAGCAGAGAAGGAGAGGGTGGGGAAGCCCAGGGGTCCCTAGTTAGTTGAGGGAACCAGGGCACAGCCCACACAGCCGGCAACAACCCCAGAAACACCCGTGCACTGTTACCCTGTGAGCGTTTCACAGGCCCAAGGGTGATGATACTGGGTTTGCCCATTCAGGGGGCCCCCTCATTTCCTAGGCCTGGCCAATTTCATGAAGGGACTGTATCCATTCATTAGTGTGCTCATTCACCTTCACGACCTTGCTGCAGTGGAAGGGACTGTATCCACTCATTTGTTACCAAGTCCCGGACAAATGTAACCACAAAGGACCCTTGCCACTATCTATACCCCTAGACAAAGAAACCAGGTGGGCAGAGAGAGAGATTTTTTTTTCCCACTTGGGTTTTTCCTTCTGCCAGGAGCTCTGGTACTTTTTCTCTGTATTCTTTTCTGTGAAATAAATTCTGTCTTACCCCTGATCTGTGGTCCATGGATTTATTCTTAGAATCACCAAGACCAAGCACCTACTGAACAAACCTATTATGAGCTATTTTGTATCTATTTGCCTCTCTATCAGAAGTATGCTGGATGTCAACTGCCCTTGGGCGATGCTTGTCCTTATAACACCTCCACTGCTCTTGGAGGCAGGAACTATTCACACACTCATTCTCCTCCCACAGGAGACAGCACCAGGCATAGTGTACTCTCAGAACATGAGGGTGAAATTTTAACCGCCGCCCTTTGCTTAGACTCCCATGCTAACTCAAAGAAGACTTTGTGAAGAAACTATAAAGGGGAGATAATGATGAGAAAATGGTTTTAGGCATGCCAATTGATCTTGTCAAAGAAAGATACAACGTATAAATGGCTACTGAGACAGGCCTCACCCACTTTGAAGAGAGACCAGGGAGCCTCTCCCTGGCATTATCATTCTGCTCTCGGTCTCCAAATCAAAAGAGAAGAGGGAAGGCAAGTTTCTGCTTTAAATAAATTATTTAGAATATTGATTTAACTGCTTGAACTGTATTAAGTTGTATCTGAACTAAAAGACAACCATTTGCATATTTTCTTTAATGGAATCTGTGAATTCAAACATGAATTTGGAATTTTTTAAAAAGAAGCTTAGAAAGCAACACCCTCCCATTTAAAAATACATATTTAAAAATACATCTTCACGGCTGGCGCCTGTGGCTCAAGGAGTAGGGCACTGGTCCCATATGCCAGAGGTGGTGGGTTCAAACCCAGCCCTGGCCAAAAACCACAAAAAAAAAAAAAAAAAAATACATCTTCACACACACGTGTAGTATAAAAAGTTTCATGCCATAACACATACTGACTCTAAAAAATATTTTCTTCATAGTCATCAATTTTTTAATTTAAAAATAGAAAAAATCTAATTTTTAGATTAGCTAACATAATACAGATTTTTTTTCTTTGTTTTGTTCTGTGGCTTTTTTTGCTATTAAAATTCAATTCATTAATTTAGATACATCTCATAAAGCTAGTATTTGCTTAGGATATTTTTGTGTTAAGCTACGAATTTGATCAAATTCAATAATTATAAAAAGCCCGATTATACATAATAAAAAACGTAGTGTGATATTTCTAACACAACAAATAATCAAAGTATGCAGGTATGTTATATATACAATTTTTATTTTTCTCTTTGTAATTATTTCTTTAAAAGAAAATTTTTAGAAATGGAAACAGGAATAAAATATATAAAAATCCTTGAGTATTTGCCATCTTTTGTTGGGAAAAAAAAGTAACTATTTAGATAGTGCCCTTCTTCTTAATTTATACTATTAATCATAATTGTCCTAAAAGTGTAGTAAGACCTATAGAAAATGATTAAATGGTATGCTTAAAAGAAAAATTCAATACTATTGCTATTTCAAAAGAACATTTTAAGGTTATTTGACCTTTAAGGGTATATTTTGAATTCTTATAATTATTATTTTTCAAATGCATCAACTATGTGATGTTGAATATTTATAACAATATTAATAAACTGTAAAAATTATTAAGGGAATCCATGTAGGACTGAGGACAAGCTGATGTGAAACCTATTCATTTCAGAATCAAATCATATCCATGCATAAAAATCATCTCTGGCATGTATGTGTATGTGTGTGTACATACATATGTAGTTATGAGATATTTACAGTAAAAATGTTTCTTAAGGCTATTTCAATAGATCCCCTTAATCCTTCCCACCACTCCCAACCTCTTCACAACGGCAGGTGCAGCCAGCACATTAAACATATTTCTTCATGAATCAGTAAAGACAATGTCACAAAATACGGAGTGATAGCAAGAACTCTGTACAAACAGGGAGTAGGCAAGGAGTTTTCATATAAAATTGAAAAAAATTATTACTAGTTGAAGGTCTTTGCATAAAATCATCATAATAAGAAAGTTCATATTAAATAAATTAAATTACAGTTAAAGTTAATTTTAGCTCCAAAGCTTAATCTCTTGTCCTTGCATAGAACTCATTTCTGTTAACTTAGGCAACCAGAATCCAGAGTTTGCAGTAGAAGGTGTGTTTTTTCATGACTCAAATAGAACTTAATCATATATTTTCACCTCACTTGATTGACAAAATGCATTACGGATTGGTGGAAATAAGTTGTGTCATAATGTGATGATCAGAAGCTGTGATAAAGACATCATTTGCTCCAACATGGCTAGCCTGCACCACAGAGACTCTCAGAATGCTCTGAGGAAGCGTGGATAATGATATGAATTGATTCTTCAGATCCAGGGCATGTTAGGGTACGGTCTAACAGGAGCTATGTGGAATACCACAGAAATGTCTCCTCTGCTATTTATATTTGTTTTAATAAACTTTTAAAGAATTCTAATAAAATCAGCGAGTTGTAAAAACACACAAGCCTCTCTCACTGTTAGGAGTTATATATCATCATAAATATTGAGTCCCAGACCAATATTTTATCACCTATAGTTACATTCACAGTTTGTATTAATTCAAGAGGATATCATGACATAAGCCCACATACACTATATGCCTAATTATATGGCTCAGTCAGTAAGGCGCCGGACCATATACTGAGGGTGGCGGGTTCAAATCTGGCCCCGGCCGAACTGCAACCAAAAAAAATAGCCGGGCGTTGTGGCGAGCGCCTGTAGTCCCAGCTACTCGGGAGGCTGAGGCAAGAGAATCGCTTAAGCCCAGGAGTTGAAGGTTGCTGTGAGCCGTGTGAGGCCACAGCACTCTACCGAGGGCCATAAAGTGAGACTCTGTCTCTACAAAAAAAAAAAAAAAATCCGTAGTAGCTTGTTAGTTTCTGCATCATGAATGACTTTCAAATTCTGTGTACCTACTTTTAGGACCTGTTAGTAATTATTGAACAATATGAAAAATAAAACTTAGAATATATACTATTGATTGGAAAAAAACAAGTTTATTCACTTCAAATAGTATGGACATTTTTCAAATGATTTTCTTTGGGTAATTTATCATCTAGTTGTAGAATACAAAAAAAATTGCATCTGATTTCCTTTAAGACAGATTTTTAGAGAAAGCAGAGCCAACCGATATGGGTATATTGTGATGGGGAGGGGGAGAGGTATGTACATGTGCATTAAATTTAGTACAGAATCACTTCAATGTTCAAATTGACATGTAAACATGAAAATCAAAGTTAATATAGGCCCTATATTATTTTTATTTGTCTGCATTTGCTTTTGTCCCCCAGACTGCAGTGCAGTGCAGTGGCACAGTCATAGCTCACTGCAACCTGAAACACCTCACCTCAAAAGATCTCCCTGCCTCATCCTCCTGAGGAGCTAGGAATTCAGGTGTATACTACCATGCCTGGCCTATTTTTAAATTATTTATTTACTTATTTATGCATATATTTTTGACACAAGGTCTTGCTGGGTTGCCCTGGCTAGAGTACAGTGGTGTCATCATTGCTCCTCGCTACCTCAAACTCTAGGACTCAAGCAAGCCTCCTGCTTCAGCCTCCTAAGTAGCTGGGACTACAGGCATATACCACCATGCACAGCTCATTTTTTTTATTTTTTTGTGGACATAGGGTCTTGCTCTTGCTCAGGCTGGTCTGGAACTTCTGACCTCAAGCAATCCTGTCTCAGCCTCTCAAAGTACTAGGATTACAGGTGTGAGCAACCACACCCAGCCTAGTTTCTATGTTTTGTAGAAACAATGTTCTGCTATGTAGCCCAGGTCGGTCTTGAACTCTTGTTCTCCGGCAATCCTCCTGCTTTTGCCTACCAAAGTGCTGGGATTATAGGAATGAGCCACCAGTCCCGGCCAAACCTTTGGGAAAATAATGAAGGTAATTGCCTACATACCTATATCTTTATCTCCATCTCTGTATCTATCTAGGTACATCTTTTCCCTCTTCTATTTCTTTTACAGATCAGAAATACTGGCAATAGAGAGAAACTGAAAAGTAATAAGGGAAGTATAATGCAGAAATATCATCTGAAATATTTGTCTCTGAAATGAGAATAAAGGAAAAATAAAATCAATACGCAATCAAAAAGTTAGCGATGAGACAAAAGAGGGCCACAGCACTATGGGCCAACCATAAGTAAAGTTCACTTGGCCATTCAACTAGACTTTAAGGCAGTGTACATGGCATGAAATATATTATCACAGCCCTGTCTTATAGTTGATGGTAACACCATTGTGAGCCAGGCAGTCAACAATGCCTGCCTTCAAAGAGCTTGCATTTTAATGGATGGAGATAGATAAAAAACAGAATACACACGCTAGCATAAGCCAGTAAAGTGATAGAGAGAAGGATAGTGGTGGAAGTGAATTTAAATTTTAATAGAACAGGCAAGGCAAAACTGAGAAAATGAATTGTACCAAGGAGGGAGACAGGGAAATGAAAAGTTGGGGAGGACAGGATGGACAAAGAAAGCTAGGAAACACTGATGCTGGCTGGCCTCCACCCCATGTAAATGCATTGTGAGTTTCCTCCGCTGGTGTCAGGTGACCTCCCCAAATATCCCTTTACTGGTTGCATGCCCTATTTTACTCATCACAGAGTTTATTTGTTTGTTTTTTAATTTTCCTTCCTTTTAAGGAGAAAGATGGAAAAAATGCATTATAACTTTTCACTATTAAGAACATGCATATTCCTTTCTCAGAAAGAAACATCTTGCATTAGTGTAATAAATAGAAACTGCAATGCTTACAAAGACTGATTATGAAATCTTAATCTAAGATTAAGCAGTAGCTTGCTTTTGCTATTATGTTTAAATGTAGAAGGGATGTGCTTATTAAATCCACTTTGAATGAGGAAAAAGATTATCACTAAATTTCATTTCTGCCTCCAGCCATGTTTCATAAAAGGACGTCAACCCTTTTTCCTTACAAGCTGATGCCCAGTTGTGGGCAGTTCCCTCCAGGTGGGTCTACCTCTTCACACCATCATCAAAAAGAAGGGAAAAAAGGGCAGCGCCTGTGGCTCAAAGGAGTAGGGCGCTGGCCCCATATGCCAGAGGTGGCAGGTTCAAACCAGCCCCAGCCAAAAACTGAAAAAAAAAAAAAAGGGGGTGGGAGGAAGAAGGAAAAAAAAAAAAAAAAAACCTCAAGAGAAAGACATGTGCTCCTGATCTGGATGGACATTTGAAACAAGAGAAATTTTGCAAAGGGAAAATTAAACTGGTTGTGAAAATATCAATGTCGTGTAGTATTTTATTGATTAGAGCATAGACGGGCAGCATAATAACTTCTCGACTTCTCATTGTGTCTCCTAATTTCCTGAGACCTCACTATTAATGTCACAAGATGGTAAAGGAGACAGTCACCATGCTTGTTCGACAAATTTAAACCCCTGTTGTTCTGCTTGGTGCTAGGTATCCTGGAGACTGCCATTCTGCATGGTGGTAGGGATTCTCACTATGCTTCAGAAGACATATTCCATTCTCACACAGAGGGTGATAGTTTGACAAACAACTTCACTATCACAATTCCAAATAAGTGTAACAATCCCGTGAGGGTGTGTAGGAAAGGGACATAACTTGTTAGGTGGGAAGGGGGGCAGGCAAGGCTTTCTTGAGAAAGCAGTATCTAAATTGAGACCTGAAAAATGAGTAAAGGTTAAAGAAATAAAGAAGAAGTATGCCAAAAAACCAACAGGTGTCAAGTGCAAAGTGTGCACTTCCAGAGAACTAAAAGAGCAGGACTGTAAACTGTAAAGAGGGGATGAGGCATGGATGGGGCTAAATGACCACCTGTGGTCGAGAAGGCAAGGTCGGGGACGTAATGCTGAGTAATTTGAAACAGAAAAATGAAATGACCAAATAGGCATTTGAGAAAGATTACTAGCTTTTCCACGTGTCTATCTGAGAGGTCACCATGGTGATGACCTGAGCCAGAGGAGAAGCTGTACCTAGAGTTATTTTGGAGATGAAACCAGTTATTTTAGACAGATGAAATGGGGGGAGGGGAGATTATTTCTGTCTTGGACCATTCAATGCATGCTTAAAGCAAGACAAAATCTCCACTGAGCCATGGATGGGTGATTTTGAACTTTATGTGCCTGAGAAGTTTTCACCAAGAGTGAATCTGGTTCAGACTCACTCCTCAACACCTGGTCTGCTGTCCCCGCTGCCTTAGCCAATACACAGCTGTTTTATTTTACAAGCTGCAAATCAAACATTTGCACTCCACACTACTGTCAAACCTCCACACAAAGTATTTCTTTGAGTGAAGGGCTGAGAAAGGGAGCTGTGCTTTGCATTTGGCAGGTAACAGATCCACAGTTGATACTCTGATTAGTGTCTTTCCAGGAAGCCCAGTGTATTTTGATTAGCTTGAATACCGTTTAATAATTCATTTCTCTTTGATTTGAAAATTATCACTAAAAGTGAAATTTAAGAAAAGTATATCCTCATACAGGTAAACATCCTTTGCCATTGAACAAATTCATCCAATGGCCAGGGGAAATCAATAATATTTTTATATAATTATCAACTTTTACACTATGGCATAGAAATTATTCTCAAATACAAGACAAAATTCATATATTGTTAAATATCGAGGATACTAAAATCACAAAACGCTTATATATACATATATATTCATAGCAATCAATCTATTCTGAATATATCTATTTCCATGTTTAAAGGCATGAATTATTTATCATATTTTATCATAGTGAGATTCAAAAAATCTTTTGATTTTCCTTTGAAAATTTTCTTTTTCTTTTTTTTTTTTGTAGAGACAGAGTCTCACTTTATAGCCCTTGGTAGAGTGCCGTGGCATCACACAGCTCACAGCAACCTCCAACTCCTGGGCTTAAGCGATTCTTTTGCCTCAGCCTCCCGAGTAGCTGGGACTACAGGCACCCGCCAACACCCAGCTATTTTTTGGTTGCAGTTCAGCCGGGGCCGAGTTTGAACCCACCACCCTCGGTATGTGGGGCTGGCGCCTTACCGACTGAGCCACAGGCGCGGCCGCCCTCCTTTGAAAATTTTTAAACCAATCCCACAAATAAGGGCAACATACACAATTAAGGAGAGGGCCATTATTTGCCCCAAGACTGTCAACAAGGGAAGGAACCCAATGATCTCTGAAATGCTTAGAAATCACACGGCCCCATTTGATCAATTAATCCCTTCAGATTTGATACAAAGATATAAAATCATTGCATTGTCAAGGCAGTGAACTTGAGGCTTAAATAAATAGTATATCCAAAAGAGAGTCAGATTATGTAAATTAATATGGAAAAATGAGCACAGAAATAGAAGTTTTCCATGAAAAGGAAAACAAAAACGAGGACAAAAAACCCCAAGCAATCAAAAATCAAGGGTAATTTATGTTGCAAGTAAAAGTTATCATTGATTTTGTTGGAGTGATTGCCCCTCCCTGGCACTGGCCTATGGAGAAATAAGTATGGACCAGCCAAGTGTCTGTTTGATACTTAGCTTCATTTATTTTCTGTGGTCCCTTGACCATTTGAGGGATGTAAGGGTCCCTCAAGGATCAGGTTTTCTAGCACTGTGTGATAAAGTACATCCCATGAAACCCACATACCTTCCTGGCTGCCCATGACTTACTGCTCACACACTGATTAATCAAGGAAAACAACTGTAAAAAATTCTGTAACCTGGGTCTCTATTTTGCTATTGATAATTATTAGGGTAATCATAATTTATCATCCACAAAGTGACATTGATTAACAGCAGTACAGCAAGAATACATTCAAACCAAAACATCTGGTCACCCCAGTTAAAACAGATTTGGGGGGCAGGGGGTTGGAGAAGTCCCTTTGGCCTACTAGATTCTTATTCATATACTGACAACAGATGTCACAAATTCCTTGTTGACTGCTGGATGTAGGAAGAGACATTAATGTGATTTATGCTAAATACAGGAAAGTCTTTTTTTCCCCAGGTGTTCTTAATGCTAACAGTGTTTTTACACTAAGACTGTAATACACTATATTTCTACAAAGTTCAACGTTGTGTCTGTTGTAAGAAAAGCGATTAATTGTGGTTTTCCACTTTGCATGCTAAAATAGCAATTTTCAATTTTGAAACTGTTGCACATTTTGGTAAGTATATAATTTACATCCATTCTCCCCTCCCCCTCCACTTTCTAAATGGAGCTACATTAAAATTTAAATTTGTGCAACATTAGATAAGTGGGAAAGTAAAGTCTTTCTTTTGACTATTAAGCAAACAATACATCTTAGAAACACCATAAATCATGTTTGTCAGAATATTCAAAAGAATCGCTCTGTGTAGTTACCTTGCCTATTATTTAGAAAGCACAGGCATAAAACAATATAATTCAGTCGGGCTGCATGTTTCTAATTTGCATATGGCTGCCTCTTAGGAATCTGAGTTTTCACAAGATGAATATAATTAGCAAGTTTCAATTTATCTGCAAAACCACTGAACTATGTTGATTATCTACAGAATGACATCACCCATGTGCACAAGCATATCTGAACTTCTAAACAGAGCAATTCAATGGATTTTGTAGCTAAACAAATGCATATTGCGAGTTAAAAAGTGACAAACTAGTCGTCCCTGCAATATACATAATTGATTGCAAAGATACCATGCTGCTTTATCGTCTTTTCTTTATTTTTTTTCCTAATGAAACCACAAATGATTTGGATGGTCAGCTTATAGGTCTGTGATCACTAATTATAAAAAATATTATTATTTAATGTTTTGTTTATTTCAGAGTAATATGAAGGTAATTCAGGGGTCCTCAAACTTTTTAAACAGGGGGCCAGTTCACTGTCCCTCAGACTGTTGGAGGGCCAGACTATAGTTTAAAAAAAAAATATATGAACAAATTCCTATGCACACTGCACATATCTTATTTTGAAGTAAAAAAACAAAACGGGAACAAATACAATCACACCGCCTCATGTGGCCTGCGGGCCATTGTTTGAGGACCCCTGATTCATGGTTAGGTTACATTGTTTGTGTGAAGTAGAGTCCAAGTTGTAGTTGTCCCCCTTAACCAGGAGGGGCGCTGTATACCCCTACATTGTGCCTGTTAGGGGAGAGCACCCCTGCTTATAAAAATTAAATAAACCCTTTATTGGCACCAGATGGGTACACTCTCCACACTTCTCCCACCTGATCCCCTCTTCCAACTTCCCTTTGTATAAGTTCTTAGGCTAAGAATCCTTCACACAATGAATCATCATCCCTCACCTACATTCTCAAAGGAGCTGATTGGGGAGTGAATGATTGACTTGAAATGAATGTTAATGAGATATAGCATGTCTGACTTGTCAGCTATAAAATAAAATGTATAATCTATAAGACAATACATTATTTAGTAATAGCCAACTTTTTAAAAAATGGCACCTGGTCACATGTGTGGTTGTGGGATGTTAGAGACTCTAACTGCACAGAGTCTACCATGATAACTGACATGATATCCTCCAAAACACCAAGGGTGTGTCCCATGAATTCCAACTATAGCCTAGACTTAAAACAAAGAAAAACATGTCAGTAAGGAAAATGTATTACCACTGGGATATTTTCCCAGAGAAAAATAATTCATGGAACCATGAAAATAAAAATAAAACTTGTCTGCATCAAAACTGGTAACACTAGACATATTTTAGTAATCACAGAAATAGGTATCTGAAGTTTAAAGTGGGAAACTCCAGCCAGAAACCTTGTAATCAACTGCTTGTCAATTGAAGTTATCATTTAGTCTGACTGATAGAATTTTATTTCCAGTGTTGGCTTAATGTTGATGTTCTCTGGATTTGTACTGAGAGTACACAGGTATGGCAGAATATTTCATGACTGCTAATCAATCTAGCTCAAGTAATTATCTAAGTGCAGGAGAAAATTTGGTTCATGATGTGCTGCTTCTCAGAGAATTATTGGTTTGATCACAGCAAAACAAGAACCACAAATAGAATGAGTAACAATGCAACAGAAAAAGCATACAAGGAGGTCACGTGGAAAGATCTTTGATGTTAGAAACATGCAAAGACTTCTGCAGTCTTCCTGACCACTCCCAATTCTATACAAAAGTGCATGTGAGGGGCAGTGTCTGTGGCTCAAAGGAGTAGGGTGCCGGCCCCATATACAGGAGGCGGTGGGTTCAAACCCAGCCCTGGCCAAAAACTACAAAAAAAAAAAAAAAAAAGTGCATGTGAGCCTGTACATGGATGCCAAGTATCACTTTTAACTCACTATGTGCTTACCAAAAAGTGTATGTTTCACTAGTCACACAATAAAACCCAAAGCCTTGAATTCAAATCTCATCATAATCTGCCACAAACGAAAAATTGCCAGTCCATTATCGCACAGTTTTTCTGTGTTGAACATTTGACACGTCAGAATGATTTACTCATGCCTTGGTGAAACATTTCTTTCCTGCCTTTCTATTTCTTTAAAGCCCTCTCTCCTTCTTAGAACTCCGGCTTCCCTTCTATCATCGAATCTGTGGTTCTTTCACGTGGTTTTTCTTACTCCCAGAACTAGAAGTGAGCCCTTAAAAGCCGTGACGTATCTGCCTTCCCCACCAGGACATACGCTTGTGTTTGTACTCTGAGTTCTCCAGTGCCTGAGATGACCTGGACTCCTTTATCAAATTTTGTTGTTGCTGCTGCTGTGGTCCCTGCCCCACCTTGCTTGACATTTTCTCACCTGTAAGTGCTGATTCTATCTCCCAGATTGGTCTTCAGTGTTATCCGGATCTGTGTCTTCAGAGAACTAACTTCCACTATCTTTAGCAAATGCAAAGAAGTCAGCAGAAGAAGAAAAACAAATGGAAAAGAAAAAAGAGTAAGCACGGTACCAGTTCCATTGCTCTGGAAAATAAATACGGAAATGGGATGTGGAGATTTTTCTCATCATTAATTCATCACAAATCTTCCTTGTGTCCCTGCTATGTCTATTGGGATCTGAAGACACAGCAGAAAGAGCAGAGTCCTCGCCCTGGGAGAGCTTCCACTCCTGTGCTGGAGCTGGCAGTAGTGATGGAGAGACAGGTAATAAAGCATCCAATGGTGACATTACTCAATGTTCTTAAAGAAGGAAAGTATTAATTAATTGAAAGAGATGGCCAGAATCTTGAAAAGAACTCTGTGTAGAGGTGACATTTAAGCTCTAGATAGGCGGGAGCCAGTCATATGGCCAGCTCAGTAAGCACTAATGTCTGGCATAAGGGACAGCAGGTGCAAAGGCCCTGAGGTCCTGTTTGCCCCCTTCTGGAACAGGAAATAGGGAAGAAAGAATAATGTGCAGGTAGGCTGGACTCAGGACCTGTGAGGCTAGTGCTCTGTGAGTTTCATCTTTATTTAATGGCAATAGGCCACCAATAGAAAGTTATAAGAAGGAAGCAGCATGATTCCTTACCTGCTACCAAAAAGAATAGAAATTTGGGGGTAGCACCTGTGGCTCAGTGAGTAGGGCGCCAGCCCCATATACCGAAGGTGGTGAGTTTGAAGCCGGCTCTGGCCAAACTGCAACGACAACAACATAAAAAAACCTAGCCAGGAGTTGTGGTGGGCACCTGTGGTCCCAGCTACTTGGGAGGCTGAGGCAAGAGAATTGCCTAAGCCTAGGAGCTGGAGGTTGCTGTGAGCTGTGATGCCACAGCACTCTACCAAGGGCAACAAAGTGAGACTGTCTCTATGGGAAAAAAAGAATAGAAATTTGGGAGGAGGAACAAAATAGGAATTTAAGAGGGGAAATGCTGAAGAGTCAGTGGGAAGGGACTTGTGCCTGGACCTTGGACCTCTGACATTGATGACAGCTGGGAATCATTCTGCTTGTCTCCTGGTGGGGTGGCTGATGATGGGGTTAGAGAGAGTGTAAAAAGAAAGGAAGAACAACGATTGCTCTCCTATAACAAATGGCAAGGCCTTGGCTAAGCAGCTCAGATAATTAGTGATAGGAAAGAACGTTTTCTTCATACACAATAGCAATTGAGTGCTATTTGATTTAATTAATCAAATGACTTCTACTAGCACTTGATATGCTCAGTTCTAGGCTAAGCTGTGTGGAGAATTCAAGAATATTGTGCCCCTTTCAAATGAGTATAGGACCAAGATGCCTATTTCCACTTGGCTCACTGGCTTGTATTAAAGGCTTCCCTTCTTTGCGCTGATTCTAGTTTTCTCTCCTTAAATAAAAAGGCTACATACAGGATAACACCAGTATAGATCAGTTATTTCCTACTGCACAATGTACTTCTATTTAATAAATAGAAGCATCCCTCTTATGTATTTGTAGATGTTCTTAATTCTACATTCTAGTAACAAGTGGGAAACTGCTTATTAATGGAACAGCTCTAGAAACAAGAGACTGGGCCTCAGTAATAAGGTATGTCTTTTTGAGAAACAGGCTGGGACTTATAGCACCACTTCAGGCCAAAGCAGGCATTTTGCTACAAAAATAAAGATGCCAACTTTGATGATGAGCATGTAACTGTCTCCTGAGCTCTCTGGTCTTCGCAATAATTAGCTTTAAAATACTCTGTCGGGATTGTAAGATGCAACACTAACGCATGATTGCTTGTATTATTTGCCAGTAGTTGCTCAGGACAGCTGGGGAGGTTAGACTTCACATTGTAACAAACTCTTTTTTATTGCATTTCAATCAATGTCTTGGTCTTGCTCAGAAGTACAAGCCTTCATTTAACCTACATGTCTGGATATCTGCGAAGATTCACCTTACTACTTGTTTAAATTATCAACATCAATTTCATCCACTAATCTTCCTGTCTTACAGCTACTATCTGACTGCTGGCTTTATAACTTGAAACTTATTGTTTGCATTAATGGTCATCCTCCTGTTTCTGGAAGTCTGTGTAGGCAGGCAGAGGCAGAGATCAGAGAGGTAGGAAAAGCATTTGGTGTTAAGGACCAAAATGAGTCCACAATCTATAATTATGTATAGCTTGATGTTTGTAAATTAAATGTATTTCTGCTACATACTTTCTACTCTAGACTTTGTTCAGATTTGGGTTCCTTTGCTAAATAGTCTGTTTGGCACCCTGTGATGTATCTAACACCTCCTTCCTTTTCCGAGTTTGATGTGAGGATTTCCAAAGGAGCATGATGCCTCTGAGATAGAGAGGTCTGATTTCACAGGTTACCACTCCCAGGGCCCTGCTGTTGCCTGAACACCTGCACTTCCTTTTAAGACGCTCCGTTTTCTCCTAGAGACCCTTGAACCTCACTTTATTGGTTTTCTTCCCAAACAGAAAATACAGGCTACAAAAGAGGAGGCATATGGGCACACCAAATTATGGACATCCTTACCTCCTCCCAACCTTTGCATTATCAGTGACACTTGTTGCAAAGACATTACAAAATCCTTCCATTAAGTAACCTCCTATACCGACAGTTTTTGTGGTGACTGAAATGATTTTATATGAAGAATATGAGTCATCTGTTTTCTCAAAGACTGACCTGTCTTTTTTTGATTTTCTAAATATTGAAAATTTTCTAAAAATTGAAAATTTCACTTTGCATAGGAGAGAAGCTTACAGTATAAACTCTGGGACAGAGCAGCAAGTGCTAAGTATAAAGGGCTGGGAATGCCACCAACCGTGTTTTTCAGTTACCATAACGGAAAGAAACTGCACACGGAAAGAATTAGGTGAAGGATCTAATTCTTCCAGAATGATTCCAGAATTCTGATAATGCGATGCCTCCAGACTTGTTATTTTTGCTTAAACTCAAACAGTATAGGTATCTTTTATTAATTAAAGCAATTTTATCCTAATATCCACCCTCAGAGGAACACAAAAGATTTCAGTTCAACAAATATCCTAACTTGAGAAGTATTTTACAAATGGCTTTTTAAAAAGCACATGTACTTGGCACTAATTCTGTTGTATCTTGCTTTCCACATTCACACCTCCCTGTGCATGATAACATATATTTGGGAATGGAGAGAAATTTAAGAAGCATAACTGAGTTCTGCCAGGACAATTTCCACATCTAATGTACCAATTCTTTAAAGGTCAGTGTTATAAAATCTTCCCCCTCATTTTCCTTGAAAGATGCAGTTATTTTTACTGAATTTGGCCCTAAAAACGTTTCACTGCAAATTCAGTCCCTGACCCACCCCAAAATAGAGTATAGCCACTCCAACCTCAAAATGTGGTTCCGGTGTGACACATTTCAAATGGAGTCCATTTCCTGTGCCACCACTATAATGGATAAAATAACATTCTCTCTGCTCCACCCAATACTTCCTTAAATTCACAGTCTTTCCTTCAAAAATTGAAACTTTAGAATTGTATAGCATAGTGACAATATTTAATGTACCTGTAAAGGGAATGAAAGAGATATTTGGATATATTGTCAAAATACGGAGACAGTATGTTTACCACCAGATTTGCTGTGTCTTGGCTCCCCTATTTTGGAGTATAAAAGGAACAGCGACATTACAGTGACAAATGTACAAACTAACAGGGTGGAATCTAAATTACAAGCTATCTTGCCTGATGTACTAAAATTCTCATCATCCTAATCTATTTTTGATAACGATAAAATAATAGTAATCCATGGTCTCAGGAAATTACAGAACAATGTCCAAATTGGAAGTCATTATCTCATAAATATATGAAGGTGTATATCCTAACTGGAGTAAGGTGATATCTCATTGTGGTTTTAGTTTGCTTTTCCCTGATGATTAATGACATTGAGCATTTTTTTATAAGTGTATTGGCCATCCGGCTTTCCACTTTTGAGAAGCCTCTATTTATGTCTCTTGCTCACTTCTTAATAAGTCTGTTTACTTTTTTCTTGCTGATATACTTGAGTTCTTTGTAAATTGTGAATATTAGCCATTCTTGAAAATATAGCTTGTCAATATTTTCTCCCTTTTTGTAGGTTGTCTATTTGTTCTGTTGATGGTTTCCTTAGCTATGTAGAAGCATTTTAGTTTAATCGAATCCCATTTATTAACCTTTGTTGTTGCCATGATTGCCAGTGTGTTATTAGTCATAAATTCTTTGCCTAGGATAACATTTAGAAGAGTTTTTCCAACATTTTCCTTTAGAATTCTTATGGATTCATACCTTAGATTTAAGTCTTCAATTAATTTTTGTGAGCGATGAGAGGTAGGGGTCCTTTTTCATTATTCTGAATGTGGCTATCCAACTTTTGCAGCACCATTTGTTGAATGTAACTCCTTTTCCCCAAGGTATATTGTTGCTGCTTTGTTGAAGATCAGTTGGTTGTAAAATGGTTTTATGTCTGGCATCTCTATTTCTGTTTCATTAGTCTATATCTCTATTTGTGTGCCCAATACCATGCTGTTTTGGTTACTATTGCTTTATACTATAGTTTTAATTCTGATCATGTGATGCCTCCATATTTGCTATTTTTGCTTAAGATTGCTTTGGCTATTTTCGCTCCTTCTGATTTCAAATGAAATGTAACATTATTTTTTCAAAATCTGTGAAGTATGACATTAGGAATTTGATAGATGCTGGCATGGATACAAAAAGAAAGGAATGCTCATACACTGCTGGTAGGACTGTAAATTAGTACAACCTCTATGGAAAACAGAATGGAGATTCATCACAGAACTGAAAATAGACCTACCATTTTATCCAGCAATTACACCACTGGGAGTCTACCCAAAGTTAAAGAAGATACCTGTACTGGGTTTATTGCAGCAAAATTCTCAACCACAAAAATCTGGAATCAATCCAGTGCCCATAAATTTATGAGTGGATTAATAAAATGTGGTATATGTATACCATGGAGTATTTATTGCTCAGCCATAAAAAAGATGAATTAGTATCTTCTGCAACAATCTGGATGGAACTGGAGATATCCTATGTGAAGTATTTCAAGAACGGAAAAACAAACACCACATGTATTCACTATTACATTCAGACTAACTGATGAGCATACAAATGGACAGAAGGAAGTAAAACTCAAAGGAAATCAACCAGTAGGGAAGGAGGAGGAGGGGTGGGGCAAAACTACCTAATGGGTACAATGAACACGGTAATGGCATACTTATAGCCCAGACTCAAGCATTGTGGAAGCAATTCATGGAATCTAAAATATTTGTACCTCCTTAATATTTTGAAATTTCAAAAAGGTTGTGCAATAATAACTAAGTTAATGAATATTGTTTTAGTACAAACTATTGATATGTAATTATATAGTAGTCTAATTTGTGGGGAGGAAAGTCATGCTATGGAAATTCTGAAAAAAAAAAAAAAAAACCCACAATAGTTTGACAACTATTCAACTATTTTCACATTTCTTTTTCTTTTTTCTTTTTTTTTTTTTTTTTTGAGACAGAGCCTCAAGCTGTTGCCTTGGGTAGAGTGCGTGGCATCACAGCTCACAGCAACCTCCAACTCCTGGGCTCAAGCATTTCTCCTGCCTCTGCCTCCCAAGTAGCTGGGACTACAGGCACCCACCACAATGCCTGGCTATTTTTTGGTTGCAGCCGTCTTTGTTTGGCAGCCCGGGCTGGATTCGAACCCACCAGCTCAGGTGTATGTGGCTGGCGCCTTAGCCTTGAGCCACAGGTGCTGAGCCTCACATTTCTTATCATATCTGAAAACCAAAGATATGTTTCAATTTTTTAGAAGTCCAAGTGTGTGTAAACCATTATATTAGCTTTCACAGCAGTCCGGTAACTGAAAATTTCCACTTAGGGAGATACCAACAGAGTGTGTGGCATTGCTATTCTGAATTCTACTTTCCTTTCTCCCTAATAAGTTGTGCTAATGCAGCAAAAATCAAATAGAAGATCAAAGAGTTTCCCAGAAAATTCAGAATGATACAAATGTCCAGTTCAAATCAACCTACAGAAGTTCAGCTGCCACCTGCCCTTGCTCCAGTTGGTAACAACGTTTTCCTTTGGTTCTTCTCACACAATCACAAGACCCTAAAGACAACATCTTCAAATACATTTTTTTAAACATCCATGTCTTAGTCATTCTTATTTTCTTATATTGTTTCTTCTGCCATGCCTTGAGAAAAATACCTGTCTTCAGAGAAAGATCTTAGATCTAAAATGGGAAATTTTAGAATATCAAGTTTGAAAACTGGATATAAGGACAAATAGTCTTAGTTGTTGGAAAAGAATCTGAAATGAATACCATAAGATCTGACTTATTGTTTCACTTCCCCTGTCTTTCTAGGCAAAGTTCTGCTGCTTGCTTTCCTTGAAAAAAATAAATAAATAAATAACTCAGCCTCAAGTTCTTTAGAGGATCTTCACTCAAGAGAAGATAGGGAGAGACAAAAAACAAAGGCTGAGGTTCTTAACCAAGAACAAAATAAGACACACATTTTCATTGAGAGAATCATTGCAAACATGGTTTTTAATCTAAGAACTTGTGTAAACATGTTGAAATGGCTCTATTACATGGATTGCCTTCGTCTGTCTAAGGTAGTTAGATATTTATTTCATTTTTCTTTCCTAGATGCTCCTGATAACTGCTGCATGTGAAGTACCCAGACTGTGAGGTGAGTAGTCTTGGTGTACAAGGGAATCACTTCCAACTGTGGAGCAGGAAGGGAGATGGATCTGCTGTCAATGTCATCTGGATTGCAGTCCCTAAACAGCCTTTGCTAGCCCTGGGCCTTTAGAAAGGTAACTACCAATAATGATGTATCCCCATGCTAAATGGTTTACATTATTCTCCTCATTGAATGTGCATGATAGTCCAATGTGAAAAGTATTCAGAGTAAACAGAAGAACTAGGTTCAGCAAAATGAAGTAACTTGCCTCATATCACACAGCTTATAGATAACCCATGTATATATTTATGTTATGAACAGAGTATATTGCTTTTCTAAACAATATGCAACTACGTATAAGTAAATATGTATGTCATAAAGGCAACTTACATCTCCATTCTTTGGCCTTTACTCATCTTCTGTAATTTTTCCATAGAAGAACAACATTTGTGCCATGTTATTTTTCAGAATTATTTTCTAAATTTCATATTACATTTAGAATTAGGAGTAATAGAAATTATAGCACCGTTGTCACAATTATTTAATGATTAGTGACCCAAGAGGACAGAGTATACAGAGTTTTTCCAAAGTACAGAAATCATCTTTATTGAGGGAAGAAACAAGATAATTCTCTTGAAAATTTAATTTGTAAGAAAATTGAAATAGAGCCAAGAGAAATAAATCAAGAATAACTTGCATGGTATCTTTCAAAGTATAACACAATTTTTTTTCAAAAGAGAAAATTATGTTTTATAAAAGGGCCCAAATTTTATAAGTAAGTATTACCTAATGAATAATCCAGGCAACTGAGCACCCAACCTCCCAGAGGAACCACTCTACTTCTGAGGTCACGGGTTGTACCCCATTGATGTAAGTTCTATTATGGGCATAATGGGATAAGAAGGAAGAGGCCTGGTGACCAGATGAAGGGCTAAAGAATTAAACATTGATCAAAATACCTGCTCCATTTTCTATCACTCAAGTACTTCAATTACATATCTATTATGAAAAATTGCATTGATTTACATATTAATGTTCTGCATTTTAGCATGTGCCCTTTACGTTCACACACAACAGAATACACTCCATCACACACATTTAACCTACATGACTCAACCATTAAACTCAATTTGAGAGTGGGAGAAAAAAGAAACAGAATGAATACAATGTTCCCATTGTTCTCTTGAATGCCTTGGAGTTTAAATCCTTAACTGTCACTCAGTTGAACTCTATTTTTGTCAGGTTGCCTATCAGTCATAATGGAGATGGAGAGCTTAACCTAGGGTGAGCCATGGATTTGTCTTCAAATTATTTTTTTAAATGGTCTCAGTTCCTGAGGTGGGGAACTATGTGCAAATTTTTAATGTCAGTCTGCACTTTCACTTGAATCTCAGTGACTTCCAGGCAGGTAAAAAGCGACAAAAAGTCATTCTGTGCAATAGACCAGCACTGTCCAATGGAAGTCTTTGTGATGATGGGAAAGTGTTTCCTCTGAGCAGTCCAACACGTCATTACTGAGCACACACAGTGTAGCTAGCGTGACTGAGTAACTGGTTTTGAATTTTTAGTTAATTTAGTTTAAATTTAAATAGTCACACGTAGCCACAGTCATGTCTTGGCACAGCGTAAATACTTGTGGCTACAGAATTTAACCGTGCTGCAAATTTCTAGATGACCGGGAAAGAGAAAATATTCAAGAAGTTACCTGTTTCTCCCCAGGCCTGTGTGTGAATTCCCAGTCCTATTTTATGTTTCCGGGTTTGTTTTTTGAACACCACTGAGCACATCTCAAAATCTCTGAGACTGCATCAGTGATGGCACGTCAGGGTATCTGATTCCAAACAGGATCCTCACTGCCATTTGGATACCTTTTTATCCTTCTCATGCGAAAATCTTGCTCTGGCCCCGACTGCTGCCCTAAATCGTCTTCAGGTTCAAGGCTCCTTCTTCCCATTCATTCTCCTTCGTGCTCAGAAAACACTCCGTACCTCATTCACAAAGAGCCCCGGCCACGTGATACTATCCCCTGTCCTCACTTCAGTGCTGCTACATACAAATTTCTGCCTTCTTCTGCCCCTCACTCTGCCTCTCCACAAAGATGCCCACACCTTTCTAAAGCCAACCCCAACACCGGTAACATTCTCACATCTTATTTACCCCCTTTCCCTCATTTGGTCTCTTCTTCCTTTATTTTTGCATCTTCAATCTTCATCCATTTACCGACTCCTCCACTTAATACAAACAATTCTTTTTTTTTTTTTTTCTTGAGACAGAGACTCACTATGTTGCCCTCGGTAGAGTGCTGTGCCATCACAGCTCACAGCAACCTCCAACTCTTGGGCTTAAGTGATTCTCTCGCCTCAGCTTCCCAAGTAGCTGGGACTAGAGGCACCCACCACAATGCCCAGCTCTTTTTTGTTGCAGTTGTCATTACTGTTTAGCTGGCCTGGGCTGTGTTTGAACCCACCAACCTCGGTGCATGTGGCTGGGGCCATAACCACTGTGCTACAGGTGCCAAGCCAATACAAACAATTCTTAACAATTCTTTCCAAGTCTCCCACTAACCATATTGAACACTGTAATAACTGCCATGATTTGTATTTCTCCTGACATTCTAGGTTCTACCTAATTACTTCTCTAACTAGTGACCCGGCAATCACCTAATCAAACGTTCTCTCATATAGTCCCTTGGTGTTCCCTATAGCTCATCTATTATTCATCTTTATTTGATATTCTCCATCATTCCATTCCCCAAAATTGGGCATTATTTAAGATTAGAGATAATCAATTTACAGCCCACAGGCCAAGTCTAGACTGCTGACCATTTTGGTTGGCAGAAGACTAAGAATTTTCTTTCTTATGTTTTAAAATATTTAACATTAAGAAGTCACAGAAGATTAATATTTCATGACATGCAAAAAGATTATAAAATTTAAATTTCATTGTCCATAAAGTCTTGTTGGAACACAAACCACAGTCACTCATTTACATATTATCCATGGCTGCGTTCATGCTACAATGAAGGAGTCGCATAGTTCTAACAGAGGCCACATGATATGCAAAGCTGAAAGTATTTACTGTATTGTCCTTTGCACAAAATTCGTTGACCTACATATTAGATGGTTCTCAACTTTCTTTTCTTTTCAAAACACTTCTCTCCACTATTATATCTGCTCCCTATCATTTTTATATAGTCAGGCAAGAATTAACAATTGTTGAGTCTCATTATATGTCAGGCAATTTGCCAGGTACCTCAGAGGCATCATTGTGTGTAGTCGCATCATTGTGTGTAGTCGCACCACTAAGTAAGGTCACTGTCCAGAGGTAGAATCAGTTTAAATAATTTAAATAACTTGCTGGAAGTACTGCCTGATGTTAGCTGGTAATGGGTGGAGCAGATGTTTCCGGCTGATTGCAGGTAGTCCAAGAATATGCTCTGCCCAGGCTCACTTCCTAGTCTCTCTGACAGAGCACCATTCACTACACACCGACTCTGACCCTCCCTCCACCAGAAGGCTTCTCTTCCTTTCCATTCCTCTGTCATGAGATTAGCTCAGAAAACAGCTGCCCTTTGCCCGAATTAGTACATATTTTCCATTTTACTAACTGTATTATCTTCTGCCTTCCATTTTCCCTGCATTTTATTTTCTAATCTCCCCCAAAGACACACTGTCTAACCCATCTCACTCACATATTATATTTCTGCAAGGACTTAGCAAAATGCTTCTTAAGTTCTGATCTTGCCACTCCTCTGTTTAAAAGCCTTCTGTGGATGCTCGCTGCCTAAAGAATAACTTCTGTATTCCTTTGCTTGTCATTTAAGTACATTTATAATTTTGTGGATCCTAAAATAAACAAGCCAGTGTGGACTGCTAATTCTTCCTCTTCTTTCTCGCACTTGGAATTATTTTCCCTTCATTTAAATCTGATTACTTGAAACAAAAATTTGAGTTTTTATTCTCCTTTCCCTGAGCTAAGTTTTCTTTCTTGTTATTTTGCATTTTATTATAACTGTGTTGCAAGAGAATTGCAAGTACACACATCTGATCTCCAGAACTCTGCTGTGAGCTCCCTGAAGACATGGGCTCACCTTACTGTCACTGTACAGAATTACTCACAAGGACCAACACTTAGTGTATGAGGTAGGTTCTCTTAGCTGTCAACCCAGTCGCTGTTCTCTCCCTTCTTTCTGGCCAGGAGAGGACCCACTTTGGTTCACACCGTGTGGTCTTCACCTTCATCCTCCCCCTGTGGTACTGTATAGTCATGATTAATCTGAACCAGGTAAGGAAACTGGCCTGCTGCAATGGAAATGGAAACTTCACAGGAAATTTTCCTACCGAAAATTTTCCTGTTGAAATAATCAATCCTACTACAGTCCTCTTTGGAGACTTTTTAAAAAGGATAATGGAAATCCATTGCTGTTTAAGCGACATGTAGGTGGGTGCTCCACTGTTTTTTTTTTTTTTTATTAAGAACTGTGTCAGTTCTTAATAAATATTTATTGAAATTTAAATATACGAGTGCACATTTTAAAATACACACATGTATATTGCATGTATATTCTGTACTCAGCTGTGCCATGTGTTTTGTTACTTTGCTTGCTTATGCCTTGAGAAGCACCTTCATGGAAGAAATGTTTCTTCTATGCGTTTTCCCAGTTGTGAAACCATTAAAGCTGCTCACTGAATACACTAATAAATGCTGGGTGAGGGATAAAAGTAGTAGCTAGCAAGAAGGAAGGAAGAATTCCTTTTTAATTTCTTCTTAGGGTTTTGTTGGCAGAAAAAAATGTAATAATCAGTATGGTCGCTCAGAACCGAGAGAGAGAGAGAGAGAGAGAGAGAGAGAGAGAGAGAGAGAGAGAACACTTTGTATGGATATGGTGAATAGGTTGCAGAGGTCAGTTGCTTGATGCAGAGGCAGCTTCAGAAATAAAAAGCAGATGGTAGAGCTTTTGCTTTTTTATCTTGGCCACAAAACTCTTGCTAACTGAAGTAGCAACTGAACAAGCTGCTCATTTACGCCCCTGGTGATATTTCTGTTTCACTTAGGTCCTGACTTTCATGTTAAATACTGCCACACCTGCTCATAGCTCGCTTCTGGCCTGGCTCTAACACATTTCTCTTCGGGCTTCTCTTCACACGACTTCTTCTTGAAGATGGACAAATGAATAAACTACCACCACCCTCAAGAGTACCTGCCAAGACTGAAAAAGGTTCCCTGAATGAATGACAGGGAGCTACCCTGAGTAAAAGTGACATATCCTGAGTGACGTCAAATGCCAGTCTTGAGAGAAACCAAATGAAATGGGAGGTCATCTTAAAGAATCTATCCTGAACTGCAAAATGATCCTTACAGCATGTCAGAGCAGTTTGTTTTTTCTTTGTTTGGTTATGAATCTTGAAACTATGGAAGGGAATTAATGTTACCAACAGCAATTTTACTGTTTATCCTATCTAAAACAGGATAGACAGTATCCTGTTTAGAACTTTATCACAGCCATTCTCTCATAAGACTACAGGTTTTCTTTTTCCTCCTGCAGTTCAGACATGTATTTCCAGAAATGGAAACATTAAAAGTGCTGACAAATTTGCCAAACCAGCTTGCCCACATATTTATATCTGTGTCAGGATACAATATTGTATTTACCAAGATTAAATTATCTGCTGTCAAAACTCAATGAAAATTATGGTGTACCAAATCACACTTTAGATACGTAAGCACCAATTTTTTTTTTTCAAAATGGAAATAGCATATTAAAATACTTATACTTATAGGGTTATATTGTACTAAATGGAAATCATCTGAAATACTGGGCATTTCTGAGACATCCCGGTACAAAGTTGCTTTGTTTAGGAGAGAATGTTGCACACTGAGTAACTGATTCAGGAAAAATGGGTTCAGAGTCCACCTCTGCCACTGCTCAACACTGTTCCTATACAACCACTTAACAAGTCACCTGTAAGGTGAGGATAATGCCGGCTCTTTCTGCTTCATTTCTGATGAACAAATAAAACATGTATGTGGAAACATTATTCAAACAATAAGAAGATATATAAATAAATACAAGAAAATTTGAATATTGGCATTTTTTCTTGTTAGATTCATAAAATTTTAGAACTATAAGGAAATTTAAAAATCATATAGTTAAACTCCTTTATTTTATAGATAAATAACATGCACCCCCCAGGAAAAAAAAATATATATATGTATTTTAGAGACAGAATCTCTCTTGGTAGAGTGCTGTTGTGTTACAGCTCACAGCAACCTCCAACTCCTGGGCCTAGGCCATTCTCTTGCCTCAGCCTCCCGAGTAGCTAGGACTATAGGCGCCCACCAGAATGCCCGGCTATATTTTTGCTGCAGTTTGGCTGGGGCCAGGTTCAAACCCACCACATTCGGTATATGGGACCAGTTCTCTACCCACTGAACCACAGGCGCTGCCCCACCCCCCAAAATATTAATGTCTTATCCAACGTTAAAAAAATAAAAAAGAAAAAAATATTTAAGAAAGACATATAGATTATAATTTATTTTTCCTAACTCTGAGTTTATTACTCATGCTACTAAGCAGATCCCCTATTATTAAAGACAGAAGTGCTTAACAGAGTTTATTGTTTTAAAAGTAATTTTATATTTTATAGGGACTCTTTTAGCGCTAAGGCATATTTAATCCCATTTTACTTTTTTAAATTCCTGGATGGGCTACAGGGAAGATACTACTTTCATTTGAGAGCAAAAATTGTCAGAACAGAGATGAGTAGCAGACCCAGGTGTAGAATCAACATTTTGTACTGAACCTGGTGTGTTCCTTACACCTTTCCTCGTATTTTGACTAGAAGGGACTCTGTTTCTTTTAATAATGCTGCATAGTGTATATTTCAGAAAGTAGGACAGAGTAAAATTAATTTCGCCGGGAGAGTCTTGTGATACTCTTTGTGATGTCTGGAGATACCCAAGGGAATCTCAAAACTAGGATGGAGAATGCTTATACTAGATGATGCCATCTCCCAAAGTAATCTGTCCCGTAGTAACAACCGTGATTACTTTCTACAGTGTCCAAAACTGAGCCTCTTTACCAGAGGAAATATTCACTGTCGGTAAAAAACCCATAGGAACAACTTCTCAACCATGTGCTGCCAGAAACAGACTTTTACTCTCCATACCCATTCTGGGAAAATCACATGTGGATTCCAACTTTTCCAAACTCTTATATGAATATAAAAGCCTATTTCATTTTCACAAAATTACCTATTGTAGAAAAGTCTGGTCAAGAGAAGCATTCTTTGTAAACAGTATAGAAGCAGTCTAGACCTGCTCAAATCAGCATTTTAAAGTATTCAACACCCCCGAGCAACACTCTGGTGCCTGCTTACCCTCTTTGCACCAACCTTTCTCTCCTTTACCTGCACGGAACACCACCAGCTTTTAACACCTTACCCCAGTGGCAATATCAATCAGGGAAGGATTCTTCCAATGCAAGCTTCGATGTAATTTTCATTTAAAACCTTATCATTTATCATTTAATTTTTTTCTCCTAGAAAATAATTTCAGTAACTGTGTTTCAGCAGGATCGTGTGCTTCTGTGTTTAGTGTGTCTGTTTATACCAGGGATTGGGAGTGGAGCTGAGAGGAGGAAAGAAAGAAAAAAAAAATGTGAAGGCAAAGTCCAGTCTTTGATCTGGAAGTTATGCTGATCGGCTCCGAACAACTTTACGTAATGGCACGTGCAAGTCTGAATGCACATGTGCCTTCTGAAATGACCAAAAGGGAAAGTTTCCTCATTTTCTAACATCTTGGCTCCTAATAAAACTTTGAACACTAAGAAGGCATGGATAAAGCCAGGATGAAATGTTTGCATCTCCTGAATCAGAATCTGCCCAAATCCACTAATATTAATTTGGGGATGTTAATTCTGGAGGGGTCTTCAAAATAAAATCTGTTTCAATTAAACAGAAGAAATATACTTCTGGGCAGCACAACCAAGTAAAAGGATCCCATAACGTAAGTTATCACATCAAACCAGACGGACCGTGGCATCTTGTAAGATCTACAGCCAGACACCACAAGTAAATATCCTGTTCTTCCACTCGGGGCGCTATTTTCCTCCCTTCGAAGAAAAAGTCTTTCCTTCTTGACTTCCAAGTAAAATCTAAAAGTCTTCCTAGTGCATGGGAAGATGTTAACTGAGTGTAAAAAAACCTTGGGATTTTATTTCACATTGCGTGATTTGCTTGTGGATATACAGCCGCAGGTGGAGAAAACTTGGAGTGCGGTTTATTTTACACGATTCACACAGACAAGCCAAAGCAAAATGTCAACCAGTGAATCTTTGCCTCCAGGCTGTCCAGGAATAGGCCCTGGGAAAACCTTCTGACTCTACTAGAAATGGGGAGAGTGGATAGATGTTGATTAAGTTGAAAGGAGAAAACGGGGCAGGGAAGGAGGATAAGGGGGATCTGCTGAGTGATGCGTGATTTTATCCAGGGCGGCCAGGAAAGGGCTCATTGAAAAAGCGGCAGTTGAACAACGGACTACCCACTCTTCAATTTTCTTATTGCATGACTGCCTTCTCTCCCCCACAATATGTTCTGGGATTATCACAAACAATAACCTCACGCTTCCTCTAAGAGTTGCTTTGTTTTCTTTTTCCCTTTAGGCTCACATTTTTGATTTACAAAAGCATATGCATATAACTTGCAACCTTTCTTGATCTATATATTTAAGTTTATATACTGCTTTTATATCTTTTCAGGCAAAAAATTTGTTTTCTTTTGATGTAAAAAGCTTAAAGTCCATCCATTCTGGGAGAGGGGAAAAATGAATCTATAACAGATTTGACATATCCCATTCCCCTCTGTGTCTTCATCAAAGATATTCTCATTATTTAATTAGATTTTGTACATCAATATTCAAATGGTTTTAGGCAATTCAAACTCAGAGAAGATCACCAAATTTCTAGATCTTCTGATTCTTCTAGATTTGTTACTTTTATTTTTTTTTCCTATAGAATTCTTGAATTTGGCTTTCAGCACCCCATAGAAGATGAGTGTATCAATTAAGGAACCCAGGAAATTAAAAAAATGTTCATTCCTATGATTCGGACCATGTAGGTAGTTTATCTTAAACGCAGCCATTTGCCTTAATGGTCCTCACATTAAATATTAGCTACATGATTACCTATGTCACTGTAAGTGAAACACGAGACATTTTCTCTACTTCTCTGTTTCCATGTATTCTTCCCTATTTTTCTAATTGGTTTCTTTAAAAAGAAGAATTTAGGCATGAATGAGTAGAGATATATTTCTTATGTCTTTTAAAAATGAAAATTTATACAACGCTCCAAGGATATGAAACATTTGACAAGGTTTATTTTAGTGTAACATAAAAATTCACCATGTCATTTTAATTGGTGTAAATGGCATCTGTACCTTCCAGGAGTCGGTGGAAAAGGTAGAAAACAGTATGTGTCTCCAAAGACTAACAGGAAAAAGGTAGAAAACAGTATGTGTCTCCAAAGACTAACAGGAAAAGAAGGAGGTTGCGCATGTTTTCCAAGACGTCTTCTCCACGGAAACAACAAACTGTCTGTACAACTTGTCCTGGACTTTTTTATTTTAAAAATCAATTATTTTAAGTGTAATTGTAAGTGGAAGAAACAGGGAAGATTCCATAAAGACACAAAACTGCTTCATACTATTTTGGTCTTAGAATATCAAATCCTGAACATTTTATGGTGAATTTCTGAAAACTGATATAAAAATAGATCATCCATCAGCATCAGATTTGGTGCTTTCCTGCCATTAGGCAGACACACCTACTACTCAAATCTGTGTTGTCAAAATACTTAGAAATTAATCATGAGATGATATAATAAAACATCGGCTCTTTCTAAGCCCTGTTGGATCACGTCCACTGGTAACTTCTTTCAGTTCAGTCTTTCTGGGGACTCAGTCTTCAGGGCAATGGCTTAATGTTGTTGTGCATCCGTCACCATAGTGATGATCACAACTTTTTAAGGTCACATAGCATAACTATGAACATAGTTTTTATAAACAATGATCCAAGAACCAGACTTCCTAAGTTCAAATCTCAGCTCTTTCTCTTTATGACGTCATGATCCTGGGCAAGTTACCTGACCTGTATGTACCTTGCATTCATCATCTATAAGGATATTATTATTATTATTACCTATAAGACACTAGCATTGTGCCTAGCACACATGACTCCCACTCAAAGCCCGTCACTGTTATTATTTCTAATGTCTATATGTCATAAATATTATGAGACTTATGCTTCAAACATTTGAAATAAAGGAAGAATCAGAAACCACCCATACCCTTAAATTTCCTTTATGGAAATTTTTTTCATTAAATGTGTACCTATTGCTGAAGTTTGAAATTGTACAGATTATTGAACGAGATTAATGGAGGCATCATTTGCTTAACTAGGAAGAAGGAAGGAGGGAAAGATATAGGGAGGTGGGGAGGGAAGAACTAAGAACTTCCTGTAAGTTCTAAACTTTGAGTTAGAACAAATTAATGATGGTTAATTAAACTTAAGTACCCCAAAGTTCTAAACTTTGTTTACAACAAATTGAGGTTGAGATACCTGTGAGGTGTTCAAGTGAAAAAAAAAATTAAATGTTTATTTTGTTTATGTATTTATTTGTTTTGAGACAGAGTCTCACTCTGTCATCCTGGGTAGAGTGGCATCATAGCTCACGGCAACCAGAAACTCTTGGGCTTGAGCAATCATTCCACCTCAGACTCCCAGGTAGCTGGGACTACAGGCATCCATGACAATGCCTGGGTAAGTTTTCTATTTTTAGTAGAGATGGGGTCTTGCTGTTTTTCAGGCTGGTCTCAATCTCCTGAGCTCAAGCAATCTACCCACCTCTGCCTCCCAGAGTGTTAGGATTATAGGCATGAGCCACTGTGCCTGGCCCCAAGTGAAAATATTAAATCCAATTTTGTAGGTGCAAATCTGAATATGAGAAGTCAGGGCTAATGATAGAAATATCCCTGTCACTGGGATAATGATGGTAGATAAGGGCATAAGAATTGATGAGATTAGTTGGATAGGGGATATCAAATTAGGGAGAATTCAGGTTAAGTCTTAAATGGCTTCATTTAGGAGATAGTAGAGCAGCATAGTTAGTGAAGACACTGGAGGGGGGAGTCACAGAAGAGGAGGACAATCAGACAAGTTCAGTGTCATGGGTGGATTATACTTCTAAAAAGGGAACATCATCAACTGTCTAAGTTCAATGTGAGAGGTGATAACTAAAAAATATTTCATGGATTTGACAATGTGAAGATTACTGGTGCTGTTAATAAAAGCAGTTTTGGCTGTGTGCTTACAGGGAAGTCAGTTTAGCGTGGGCTGAGTAGTGAACGTGGGTGAAGAATTGACATTAGGTTGTATTCATAATGAAAAACTTTCACAGAGCTTGACTGTGAAGGGAAGCCAAGAAAAAGTGCATAAGGTGGGTGTGAGGTCAGGAGAAATGAGTTTCGCTTTATTTGTTTTTAACAATAGTACAAGCTAATTAATAATGTTGAAAATTCAATGGGGAAGGGGGAAATAATGGAAAGATTGAATCCTTGGGCAGATAAGTAGGATAAGACAGAAAAAAATACTTCCAAAGTACAGTTTATAAGGAGAAGGGAAGGGAGATGACAGAACAACAGGAGAGTCCTCCGCTGGCTGTTAGCTTTGTCTTCATGTATGGCCCTCAGTTACACAGAAATTAGGCAGGACCGGGTGGCGCCCGTAGCTCAGTGGGTGGAGCACTAGCACATACACCAAGGCTGGTAGGTTCGAACCTTGCCTGGGTCTGCCAAAACAACAATGACAACTGCGCCAAAAAAAAAAAAAAAAAAATAGCCGGGCGTTGTGGCAGGCGCCTGTGGTCCCAGCTACGTGGGAGGCTGAGGCAAGAGAATCGCTTGAGCCAAGAATTTGAGATTGCTGTGAGCTGTGACACCACAGCACACTACCCAGGGTGATAGCTTGAGACTCTGTCTCAAAAAAAAGAAAGAAAGAAGAAAAGAAAGGAAGTATGTAGGACCACGTAGCCATCTATAGATTTTTGTGAGGGCAACTAACAGTTAATGTTCCACAGCTAGTCTGTTAGTCTGAGTCCCAGTTGCTGATTGGTAACTTAGTGACGTCATGGTACAGAGCAGAAAGGGAATCACACGGAGAATTAGGATTTCAGGGCCCTAGTTTAAGATGCGCCTCTAAATCAATATGTCATCTTACCTTACCATTTCAAAATCACCAGACTTCAGCTTTTTATTCTGTAGAAGGAGAGTGGTAAAGATAATTTAGCATGACCCCAAAATGATCGAGCTGCTGTTTGCTT
Organism: Nycticebus coucang; assembly: GCF_027406575.1. Classification (NCBI taxonomy): domain Eukaryota; kingdom Metazoa; phylum Chordata; class Mammalia; order Primates; family Lorisidae; genus Nycticebus; species Nycticebus coucang. Next base: position 48,973,661 of record NC_069783.1, read on the forward strand.
TATCTAGGACTTAAAAAGAAGGGCATCAAAAGTGCAACTACTTCACAGACAAAATGGTTTCATATATACAACAGGTCTCTGTATTGTAGACTAAATAATGCAAACCCTCTAGCATTTCAATTTCAACCCTCTAGCCCTTTAGAAAATTTGTGCTCAGTTATCTGTGGGGATGTTTTCTATTTCTCATAGTTTGCCATTTGGAAATTTAGAAATAATTTGATTACTTGGAGTCCTTAGGAAAATGTAGAACATAAAAACATGAAAGTGCATTTGAATGTTCTGGTACCATACTGCTGCCCACAGCATGTCCACCACGGCTTTCCTGCCTCCTCCTCCTTCACTGCCTTTGTGTCTTGGAGTGTGCTTTATAAGTTTCTTCCCAATGACAACACAATCAGAGATGGGCAGCAAATCTTTTCTTTCTTCTCTGATGAAAATATTTAGTCTTCACTAGCTACAAGTGTAGTAAAAGACATTTTATTCTAGCCATGGGGCATCCATTTTATGTCATAGAAAAATAAACACATACAAGTAATAAGATGGCATAGAAAACAGTGTGGTAGAGAGATGCCTTTAATTTCCTGAAATGCAAGAGGATGCAATTAACTCTGGGGTTGTGATTAGTATGTTGGAAGCTGAGTCCCCTCAGCAAATTATAGCACCCACAGCACCCATAACGCTGTTGTGTGCTCAATATTATTTATCTGTTTTCTGATTTACAACCCTGCGGACCAGTCATGGGACTTATGGATTAATAAGGAATTGAGCCACTTCAAGATGCAGCTCTGCCTCTAATTAGGCACCTGCCCTATTAGACATGTTTAAAGAAGGCGTTCACCAGGACTGAGTAAGGAACGTGCCTAAAGAGCAGTATTTAAGGGGACAGTAATCAGGGTGAATATTTTAATGCAGTATCTTAAAAATCAAAACTAATAATTTAAAAATAAAAATGTGTTCATGATGAACAAAATATTGAAATTTTAAATAAACATAGGATTAGTACAACCTAATAAATCATGTTGAAGATTCAATGGAGAAGTTGGTGTCCTGTGTTATACTAATATCCGAAATGAAAAGAAAATTCAGGAATACTGATGCTGCTCTTACTTAAACTGGTTTCATTTTTAAATATCACACTAAAATCTAACTTACATTGATTACTATCTTTTTTGGTGGGCCCTTAAATTATATGTCCAGGTGAGTACCCCACCCTAATCTCAGCATTTTTAATTTAACATGAAAATAGTTGACATACAGAAAAGACTGTGCCCGTAACTTGTCCCTACAAATGTGAGAGAAGTATAGTTTTTTGGGTTTTTTTTTGGGGGGGAGTGGAGTCAACTACCTTTTCCTTTTAGTTTCTATGAAAGGGTTTATTCATGTGCTCTCCTGCAATGGATAGCACGCCTCAGATAATCAAGATACCCACTACTGTAGGAGACATAAAAAGCATATGAAAGGAAAATAAATTCCATATATTTTGTTTGAAATCAGGGAACAGCCATAATGAAGGAAGTTGAAAAGAAGTAACAGTTTTCCAACCGGAGGAAGGCAGAGAATCTTTCTATGCAGTACTTAACAAATCTAAATAGATAATAGCTTTTGTCCACTTAACTGTTAGATCACAAAAGGAATGAATCATTGGTAAAGACAAAGAAAAATAATTCAGAAAGAGCGTGCAGCTGACCTCAAAAGGCAAGTGAACACAATTCTGAGCTCATCTTTATCATCCTCTCATTTTGTGAACCACTCTCTATCTCAGCAAGACTATAAACTTCATGAGAGAAAAAAACAGGACTTCCTGTTGGCTTATCTTTGTATCCTTAGCATATTGGGATACATGGGAACTGAATTATCCCACAAAGAGAGAACTACCTCAATGTAGCATAAGTGGACACATATGCTACAAGCATATGACATATAAAAGGGTATGACAGAAAAATTAGGTTATGTTAGCATGAAGACACCTGTGGGCAATCTTTCTGCCTTAGAATTGGCATGAGGAGACTTCCTCAAGAGAAGGCGAGGGACATCCCTTACTGTTTGTCACTCTTCCTCACTGCTTTCTCAAAAGCTAGATCTTGGAACATACTATTGACATCCTCAACATCCTAACTTTTCAAATGGACATGAAAACCTTATAAACATTAAGGCCTGGTTTAAGTTATCCCTCACTCATAAACCCTGTTCAATGTGCATTGTATTATAGCATGGTAATCTTGCTGATAGGCCCTCTTGTACTGCTCACTGAAGCACAGACAGTAACTTTGTGTGAACTGAAAACAAGGTATACCTTTATCTCTATGGTAAGGTCTCCAACCGTCATGTAGCAAACAGAATGGAAACACCTCAAACGCCAATGTGAATAGAGTTACACCCTTATACCCTGACTGCAAACTCATTAAACTAAATAGAAATCTTGATGATTTTTCTGGTTCTACCACAAATTGAGAAAGCAACCCTGCCCTGGGAAAGGTCAACAGGAAACCAAATATAGATTATATGCATACATACACATACACACACACACACACATATAAGGAGTTCTGCTTAAATGCAGGATTTCCTTTAGTTTTGTTTCTTAAAATAGTCAGAAACATCACTTGGTCTCTATGGAAAATGCATTTAGCTAATATGCACCTGTGTGGGTGCTAGGAGATTGGTAGTGAGATTTAGAAAAGTTTACATAGTGAGCAGGTGAGCAGAACATTACATAGCTACCAACATATTTTTTTAATTCCCTACATCCACTATCTATCCTGCTTATGGCTTTTTCAATTGAAATAAACATCTTGCCAGAAATAAAACAGAGAATTTCACCAATTTCCATTCACCGATGATAGCAGAAGCCCCCTATGGATTAGTAAGTCTGAGAGATGTGTGAACAAACATGATAATAAGCAAATAAAGTGTATCGTAAAATATACTGTGTTCATTTATTGTGACAACTGGGGTATAATTATACCAGGAAATGTACTGCACTTTAGTCGGCAAAAGTAATAAAATCTGAACACCAGGAGACCTTTCTCTACTCCGTGCTATTAGACTACTTTTGAGGAGAAGGTGAACAAACTAAAAATATAGGAAGAATGTTCACTTTTACAGATTTGCAAAGCGGGGGTTAGTCAGACGCTCTTTAGTCTACTAAATAAAAACTCTTTCTTCTTTCCTCATTAGTTGCAGATACAGGACCAGAGAACATTTTCCTCAATTGCTGGATAATTACAATGCCTGAATTTGCGTGGGATTACTTATGTGATTCATCTCCCTCTCTCACTCCAATTAAGGAAATGGAAAGGACTTCGTTGTATTGGAAGTGCCTCTACAAAGCTGTAAATAAAAAAAGCAGAGGGAAAATGGCAGAAAGATAAGGAAACAAAGGGAGACTAAAGTGTTAATGAAGGGCCCCAGGAAAGGGGAAAGGAACATGTAATTTCAGATTAGGAAACCCCGGGCTTCCCAGAGTGAACCCTTATTTGGGAAAGTATAGTTAAATGAATTTTATGACACTTTTTATGAAAATTAAAATGCATATCTTTTACTACCCTAATAGTTTTATTGCTACTGTGAGATTTATGTGCAGTGATACACCGAGAAGCATATGCAACAATTCACTAAAGAGCCCGGGAGTGGATTACCACGGTCTCCTTCTGTGCTTTGGCAGTCGACAATCCAAATTGTAATTACAGGATTGGAGCCACCTGCCAGCTCAGGGCACAGAAGCACGTGACTCCACATAAAATACAAGCAATTCTACCATTAAAAAAAAAAATTGTTAAACCAAAGGATCCTTCAGGGTCAGCCAGTGGAAACCTGGGTATTTATTTTGTCCTCGGCATCAAATGACTGATTCTCACATTATTACAGACTCGGGAAGAAGCAAGTTTGCCAAATCCTTCCTGGTTAAACTAGAGTAAGGAATGAAATGGCTGCACACCATGTTGCTTGAGAGAAGGGTGGTGAAGTCAGACCTTTTATGGTCAGACTGACAGTATACATTAGATTTTAGAGTGTATTCCTTCCAACGCATCCAAGCAAAAATTGGCCTCCGTGGGATAAAATTATTGCCTTGGCATGCATTTAGCCTGCTAAACTACTGGAGATTACCCCAAATCAATGTGATGAGTAATGTGATAAAAGTCAAGAAAATGAATCTATACAGAATTTTTCAAGTTAGGAATTTGTACTGACTACATTTCTCTGTGACTTTCTCTAAAAATCACTTTCCGAGAGAAGGCTTCCCTCAGTGTCATGAGTGATTCAGTCTCTTCTTCCTCCACCCTCCTCTGTGCCCTTCCACTATACCCGTGCTTCTCATACTTCTAGATACACAAGAATCATCCAGCTTCTTGTTAAATGCAAATCTGTTTCAGAGTCAGTAGGGGGCAGGGGAGAGTCTGTGAGTTTGCATCTCTAACAAGCTTGCGGCTACTGCTCATGCTGATGGTCCTCTGACCACATTTTGAAAAGCAAGGTATACAAGCACTTCTTCAACTGAGTGTCCCATAATGATCTGAGCACAGCAGTCATTCCCTCCTGTCTACGAGTTCCTTGAAAGCAAAGGCCGGGACAGCATCTCAATAGATAACATTTACAGAATTTCTACTCATTTGGAGGTGCAGTAAGGATCTTACCCTTCATTATTTTTAATTCTCAAAACCCTGCAAGACCTGTTATCACGTTCCCCATTGTATAGATAAAGAAGCCGAGTCTCAGATACACTAATCGACTTGGCTATGGCCACACAGGTACCAGGCAGCAGACAGAATGTTATTCTGGATCTATTTGTCTCCAAAGTCTGTGTTATTTCCACTGTCCCTGAAGCCTCCCGTGTTGACTGCCACATGCACTGAGCTAGGTCTGTGAACACTTCATCTATAGAGTTACCTTTGTTCGCCATATCTCTTGGTGCGGAACACTCTCCCTGCTCACCCCATGCAAGTAAAGCCCGCCCTGCTTCCAGTGCTGTCTTTCACATAAACAGCCTGCTCCTGAGCTTTTCCTCCCTTCAGAATGCACAGCAATGGTTAGCACTACACGATGAGCACATCCATTGCTTGTCTTATTAGCAATATGTTTATTTTATCTTGTAAATATTTACAGATTACCCGATATTTACTAAGCACTAAGCTTGTGACAGGTGGTGGAAGAAATCAGACAAAACTCTGATATCCTATGTCTTGGGAATCATTTCCCCAACGAAAATGAAAACTTCTTTGGGGCAGGGACCCAATCATTTTGCTTTCCATATTTCTCATCATGTTTTGAACATGGTAACTACTCAATTAATACTAGTTTCAAACCCAGATAATTTACCATGTAGATACATTCCTGATCTACAGGAGAGTTCTAGGCACGAGGTCTTTCTCTTTTCTCACAAATGACCCTTGGAAGATGACAGGACGGTGGTGTCCTGCTGTTTCTCATTTTCCTCCAACAGTGTTTTAGGCCAGAAGCAGAGGTAAAAAAGTCAAACACAGGGCAAGTATCAGCCGGAGATACAGAATGCACTAAAATTAAGTCTTAGTAGTTCGCAGTACAAAAGCATTATTTTTCAGAAGTGTAAAAATTACAGGCAGACTAGCCTACTTTAAGAAAGTATAGTGTGACTAGCAGCAATGATCCTTTCCCCCTTCCAGACAAAAACCATAGACTAGAAACCTACATACTAGGAAAAATGTCACCTGCTTATCGTTTCACAGTTTTTTGTTCAGCAACATTCCAAATGTATACTATCTTCAACAGAGAATATGTACATTTTCCTGGAATGCTCAGAATGTTCTATATTCTATTTCACACACACAAAAATCATTTTCAAAGTCTGCTCATTCACTGAAGTATACAAAAGTTTTGTTTTCAAGGTTGAGGCCTTTATGAAGTTTCACTAGGTATACTGGCCACACACATCAGTATAGGATGTAGACCTCAGGTGAGCAGTTTGGAAGGGAAGATAAGACTGAACTTATTCTGTATCAGTTCTCCCTCATTTTTGGAATTTCTTATATTAAAGAAATCTGCATATATTAATCCACCTGTGTGCACTCTAAAACATTTGAAAGAGAAGTGAAGAATAGACATAACTTCTCTCAACGTAGGTATTTTATTCAATTGAGAGACTTCATGATGCAATCTGTGGGCGGCAGGTAAAGAAATTTGGAATGAGTTCTAATTTTTGCTTTCTTTCTTTTTTTTTTTTTTTTATTTGATACAGTCTCACTCTGTTGCCCCAGGCTAGAGTTCCTTGGTGTCATACCCCACAGCAACCTCAAACTCTTGGATTCCAGTGATCCTCTTGCCTCTGCCTCCCAAGTAGCTGGGACTACAGGTACCCTCCACAATGCCCAGCTAGTTTTCGGGTTTTTTTTTCTATTTTTGTAGAGACAAATGTCTTGCTCTTGGTTAGGCTTCTCAAACTCCTGAGCTCAAGCAGTGATCCACCAGCCTTGGCCTCCATGTCAGGCTAGTCCTAATTCTTATTAACCTGAGAACACAGGCATACTCCTATGTTCAGGAGTGACAACTCTTATAAAACCATGTAGCTCAATTTTTATAAACCAAAGAATATAAGGAGAAATAAATTAATATACACATATAAAATCCTAGTCTATAGTAAGTGTTCAGTTAGTAGCAGTTCTCCTGCTTATATTAACAACTATACGTCCGTAATTATAGTACTATTTTTTAAATCACTAAAAACTATTTAAATGCCAATAATAATTACACTTATCATATAGCTATGCAAGTACACAAAGTGTAATCCTTACACTGCCAAAAATTTTCAACATAGAACAAAGTTTATGTAAATAGATATCAGAAAGGGGCTATAAATAAATAGCTAATAGAAGCCTGAAAAAAAAAAAAAAGAAACCAAATAGCTGAAGTCTCTGCCCTGTGTTTCAGGATGGATTCTAAGTTTCCTTTCTGAAATAGAGACATCTCATTAATCAGATTTCTTTTCCCAAGTTCTTCCTTTTTATAGGATTTGGCAGGAAAGGTCTCTGGCTAAAATATAGTTTAAGATTAGTGTGTGGTATAACTGAGCTGTAGGCTACGTCCTAGAAGAACCTTAAACATGAGTAAAAATAGGTCTGAGGGTTGAGAAAAAAAGAATAGAAAGAATACAGTGGCAATGAATCACAGACCCTTCCCTCTGACTTCAAAGGCAAGGCAAACCAAATCCCTCATTTCCTAATGAGAAACCTGAGGCTCACACAACTGATGGGGCTTGTTCATGGTCATTCACTTGTATCCTAGCTAAAAATCATTCCACCTGGATCTTATGTAATTAAAAAAAAAATTAAGATGATCTTACTAGGTATGGGGCATTTGCTAATAAGATAAAAAAATGTGGTTGGGACACTGCTAGCAAACTGGGATTGCATTTATTGGGCACAATGTTGAGCATATGTAAAGATGGCAGACCATTTAAGCAACTATGAAGAATGTCTTGTGAAGAATTGTATCTCATAGGAGTGGCATTTTTGACAGGGCATCAGCTGACTCAAGTGTCTTCTAGGTTAAAATTTGTTTAGAGAAAAGAATAATAATACTTTATTTCCCAATCTATACAAATTGCCAGAATATTATTTGGAAGAACCCAAAAGGACAAAAACGTAGGTACATTTGGTTTGGTCATTCTCTTCAAACTGCAAGAAAAACTTTGCCTTGAACTAGATTTTTCACAGCATGAATAGTGTGAACAGGAACTTTTCAAACATTCTCAAGATTGCCAGCCAACTGAGGAGGATGATAATCAAAATAAAAATTTGTGCTTTTTTTCTTTCTCCAAATCACCATGTATGAAACATCCAAAATTATACTGAAACCCTCTCATAAATGTGGTCATGATTTTTTGCTTACAAAAATTCATTAGGCAGGCCAGGCATGGTGGCTTGTCCCTGGCAGAGAAACCCGAGGTGGAAGGATTGCTTGAGTTCAGGAGTTCGAGACCAGCCTGAGCAAGAGCAAGGCTTCATTTCTACTAAATACAGAAAATCTAGCGAGCATTGTGGCAGATGTCTGTAGTACCAGCTACTTGGGGGAGCTGAGGTGGGAGGATCCCTTGAACCCAGGAGTTTGAGGTTGCTGTGAGGTAAGCTGATACCAGGGCACTCTAGCCTGAGCAACAGAATGAGACATTGTCTAAAAAAACAAAAGAATTCCTTAGAGACAGAATTTCTTTTTATCCATTAAATAAACTCTTTCATTATACATTAAGGGAAAACATAGAACTAAGGGAATGACTTCAGAGATCATTTAGTCTAATGGTCCTCCAATGTGAGGGTATATCAGAATCATCAATAGACTCTTAAAATACAAATTTCTGAGTCCCACTTCCAGAGTTTCTGGCTCAGGAGGTCTGGGGTGAGACTTGATAATATATTAATTTTAACAGAACCAAAGGTTATGTTGACAATGTTTATCCAGGAACACAATTTAGGAACTGCTAATCTAGTCTAACTACCTCTTACTAGTCTAACTACCTCCTTCTTGATTCACATAGACAAATTTGACATTTTTTTGAAAATTCCATTTATACAACACCAAATGGGCATCTGTTTTATAGTTTTTTTTTTTATTGTTAATCCAGCTTTATCTTTCAGTTACACTTGGCACTTTTTTCTTTTTTAGGATTACATCAATCTCTTGATGGTAGAGCTATTGTTAATGGGAATGAAAGTTAGATGAGGAATAGAAAAATAAGCCACTTCCAGAGGTGAGATAAGAATTAACATGTAAAATGATAGTAGCAAATTCACAAACACATTTATTGTTGTGATCCAGTATTAATGACTGGTCAAATGATATCAGCAAAACAACTCAAAAACTCACAGGAAGCAACAAAATCATTCAAAAAATAAAATAAAATAAAACCTGGGCAACAGAGATAACACAAAGTGATTTACAAAAGGTCTTCTGGGAAGAAATATTTAGTAAATTGGTGTTGAATGAGACTTGTTCATTTTATTTATTTTTTTAATTTTATTTTTTTATTAATATTAAATCATAGCTGTGTACATTAATGCGATCATGGGGCACCATACACTGGTTTTATAAACAGTTTGACACATTTTCATCACACTGGTTAACATAGCCTTCCTGGCATTTTCTTAGTTATTGTATTAAGACAATTATATTCCACATTTACTAAGTTTCACATGTACCCTTGTAAGATGCACCGCAGGTGTGATCCCACCAATTCTTCAAGGACATGCATTGTGTACAGCAGAGCACACAAGTGATATAATGTTGTCAGAGAAGTATCATTTTCTGTAGAGAGCTTATGCTAGTGCAAGAAAAATCCCCCAATATCACAAAATATTAAAGCTTACATGAAAAGATTAAATAAGTAGCATAGTATTTCACAAAGATGTGATGATTCCTGCAGGTATCATGTAATTAATAAGAAAACAAGCAGAGTGAACAAAAAATGGTTACCTTGAAAAGACAAAAGGTCCTAGCATTTGTCAAATTTAATATGCTAATATAAAAAGCAAAAATTCGGTAAATTTGAAGAGAATGAAATGATGTCTGCTAAAGCATCATCTCCCAGGGTATATGTACATGAATGTGCACACACATACACACATACAACCTTCCTCCGGGTAAACATGTATGCCTTTACCCAAAGCACTTTCTTCCTGGCTATGCAATTTTACTAGGTCTTTACTATCAGGAATAAAGATAAAGAAAAATGCATTTATAGTAATATGATAAAAGATAATACATTATTCCTGTCAGATGTTATAGGATATGTGCCTATTTTTCAAAGAACTATAGGAATGGGCAACAATAAATACACAGCTTCACACACACACAATCGGGTAATGGATGCTTCAGGACACCAGTCTCCCAGGATTACTGAACACCTACCACGTGCTAGGCGCTATGAGCAATACTACCAAAAACAGAAGAATGAGTTATAAAATATAGATGAGAAATAAATATATACACATGTAAGAAGATACCTTTAGGTAGTAAATGTTTGGACTCAAGAGCAGAAGAAATCACCCAGAAACCAAACACTGTCCTGTTACAGATAAACTTGATTTGAGCTGGGTCATCTCCATGGCCACAGATTGGACGTAGAGGAGGAGGACAATCAGGATGGGGGAGTCATTCTCATTCATCAGAGATGAAGCAAAGAGAGCATTCACCAACTACACCAACGTGTCTCTATACGTACCAGAGTGTCTGAGGAACAAAGCATTCTGCAGAGCTGTGTTTGTTGAGCAAGATTTTGGAAGACGTAAAGGTTGAATGGGGAATGACAGGCAGGCCACAGGCAGTGGCTCATTCCTGTAATCCCAGTATCCTGGGAGGCCAAGGTGAGTAGATTGCTTGAGCTCAAGAGTTTGAGACCTGGCTGAGCAAGAGGAAGACACCATCTCCAATAAAAAAATAGCCAGACACTGTGGAGTCCCAGATACTCAGGAGGCTGAGGCAAGAGGCTCACTTGAGCCCAGAGTTTGAGGTTGCTGTGAGCTATGATGCCATAGCACTTTACCCAGGGTGACAGAGTGAGACTCTGTCTCAGAAAAAAAATAAAGAATACTAGAGAAATGAATGGCAACAAAACCTGTTGACTATTGATAACATCAACAAAAGAAATATTGGGACAGTGAGAGGAGGGGTTGTCCTGGAGACCTTAAAACCATAAGTGAGAGCTTGTCCTGAAGCCCCACTCCATGGGCTTTACATTGCAATTGCTTTCAGGAACTCAGCTAGGAAAAAAATATATATATAATCATCATCATATAGATTTGCAGGCACAAAATTTCCGAAGAGAGTTGTATTCATGACTCAGGCAGCAGCCTTTCATACTGCACTCCATAGATCAATTTTAGTTTCAGGAGCTTTAATTTCAAAAATCTTAGATTTTATCTTTAACACTTCAACAACACTGAAAATGCTTCCAGCTTTTGATTTACAGAATTATTGTCCCTGTCAATAAAAGGAATGTGCCTGACACACCAAAATCCAGTTTAATTACTTCTATGATGTCTCCTGCGGCTGAAGGGAAATGGTATTTCTCTGACACATTTCTGTTTTTAATTTAGTAAAATGGAGCACTTTCCATGAATAGGACCTAGGAGAGCAGGTTCCTGATCAACATCATCACAGACGACCCCACAGTTCCCACAGCAAGGCTTACTCTGTGACCGCATGAAGCTGGATCCTTCAAGTTAGGCATTTAAGTGATCACCGAGGATTTGACATGGAAACATGCCTGTGATATTTAGACATCATATCATGATCTGGAGACGCTTTAAAGACAAATCCAAGGGCCTGCTTTTACCCAGCACTGTTCACCACACCATGACAGCATTGCTCTGAGCTGCTGGAATCCAGATGAGGCCTTGAAAGCTTCCAAACAGAACTGCCAAATATCAAAATGCACACTGTACCACTAAAATGAAAAAACCAAGAAAAATGCACTCTTTATTTTCTGCTACATGTTCCATCTGTTCCTCTCCTGAAAGGGTCATATGTTATATATTTATAAGAAGCATTCACACCTCCGTGAACAGTTTCCACTGTCTCCTTCAACTGCAGCCTCCTCCTTGTTCACGACCCGTTTTTTTTAAACATCCTTCTATAGCAGCTCATCCTTTTATGAAACTTGTTCCACTCTGAAATCATTTTAAGTTAAGAAATGCCTTTGTGCCTTCTATATACCAAATCCTGGGGAGAGTAAGCCTCACACTCTATAGGCCATTCTCTGAGAGATGTGAATTTAGATCATTAGAGTCATTAAAATCACACGGTCCATAATACCTAGAGCTAACAGATCACTCTTGCACTTTATGCTGCTTTAGAATGTCACTAGAGAGGTACAAGATCTATAACAGCACAGAACTAGAGGGAAGACCATAATTCCTCCCCATAAAATAATTCTATACTTTTTAATTGCTACAGTAAATCTCATTAAAGGCACAGAATTCTTTGTTCAGGGAAGGAAAAAGGATCACTGGATAAGGCACATTTTCCTCACAGCTATATTTTCCCCCTTAGGATCTGAATTATCCCTTAATGCAAGCACAAAGTTATTTTTATCTTGACCTTCTTCTGGAATCTACATTTTTCTCTAAGGTTTTCTTTCCTTCCCTACAAATGTAAGGGGCTTTTTGGACTTTACTCTTAATCCCCTAGTCAGTGTCTTTTCCTATCCTGGGCTTCATGAATTCTCTTGTGTTTCAATTGTGTATCCTCCAAAGACCTTCAAAAACCACACTACTAACCTCTGACTTCATTTTTTTCCCTTTCTACTTCAACAACTGTTGAAAAAAAACTGAAATGTAATTAATATAATCAAACACTTGGTACACATTCCATTAGTCCATACAATTCTGAATTGTAGCAGTGTATTTCCTATGACATATATTGTGAATCTGATTCAGGCCAAAGAACTTTAGGAAATATTGCGCTGGTTTCATTATCAAATGTTAAATTATTATTTTTGAAAAACTCAGAAAAGCTTTCATAGAATAATTGCAGAAAATTCCTATCTCTCTTTCATAATCAGTACCTTTTAAATAACAGAACTGGAAGAAAATGACAGCATGCCTTTGACAGCTCATTCTGAATTTTTGACTCATCTTTGGAAGTGGCAACTGCACAATTGAGGAGCAGAGCATGTTTCATGTAACTTGAGGCTTAAACTTAAACCCGAGAATTAAAGAGTCAGAAAAGTCTAGAAAAATAATGGGTGCTGTTAAATCCCACTCATTATTAAATTTTCTAGAAAATGTTGCAGCTGGAGAATTTCAGCAGCGTGAATATGGAACATAGCCCTCTTTGGGAAGCACTGTCAGTGAAAAGAAGAAGATGGCCTTCAAGATAGAAAGATGTACATTCAAAGTCTGTCCATGTCAATTACTAGCCTTTTCAGCCCAAGAAATTATGTAAACTATTCATGTCTAACCATCAACAAAATGAAAAGACAACCTACAGATGGGAGAAAAATATCTACAGACTATTCATCTGAGAAAGGATGAATAAGTAGAATATATAAGGTACTCAAACAGCTCAATATGAAAATAACAAGTAACCTGATTAAAAATGGGTCAAAGTCCTTCATAGATATTTCTCAAAAGAAGACTTACAAATAGCCAACAGATGCATTTTAAAAATGCTCAACATTACTAATTATCAGGAAAATGCAATTCCAAACAATTTGAGATATCATAGTTAAAATGGCTATCAAAAAGACAGAAAATAATCAATGCTGGCAGGGATGTAGAGAAAGGGAATGCTTATATACTGTTGGTAGAAATGTAAATTAGGATAGTCACTATGGAAAACAGTAGGAGGTTTCTCAAAAAACTAAAAACAGAAGTTCCATATGACCCAGCAATCCTGCTGCTGGGTATACATCCAACAGAAAGGAAGCCAGTGTGTCAGAGCCATAACTGCATCCCACGTGCAGCTAAGATATGGAAGGACACAAGTGTCCATCAATGGATAGGTGGACAAAGAAAATGTGATCTCTATACATGGTGGAATGTTTTTCAGCTGTAATAAAAAATGGAATTTTGCAGCAACATGGGTGGAAATGGATGTCACTAAATTAAGTGAAATAAGCCAGCCGCAGAAAGAAAAATACGTTTGCATGTTCTCACTCAGAGGTGAGAGCTAAAAAAATTGAGTTTATGGAGGTAGTGAATAGAATGGTGGTTACCCAGAGGCTGGGAAGGGTAATGTCAGGGAGAGGAAGAAAAAAGGTTGGACAATAAGTCCAAAAATACAGTTAAATAGAAAGAATAAGATCTCGTGTTCTATAGCCCAATAGGGCAACTATAGTTAATAATAACTTGTTAAAGATCTTAAAATAGTTGGCTGGACCACGTGGCTCACACCTGTAATCCTAGCACTCTGGGAAGTAGGGGCAGGTGGATTGCTTGAGCTCAGGAGTTCAAAACCAGCCTGAGCAAGAACCAGACCCCATCTCTACTAAAAATAGAAAAACTAGCCAAGTGTTGTGGTAGGCACCTGGAGTCCCAGCTACTCTGGAGGCTGAAGCAAGAAGGTTACTTGAGCCCAAAAGTTTGAGGTTGCTGTGAGCTATGATGCCACAGCACTCGACCCAGGATGACAGAGTGAGACTGTCTCAGATGATGCGCTCTATGTGAATTTTTTTGTAGTTCCTCTTATACATTAGCTACCCATATTTACAGCAAAAATATATATAAGCAACCAAAGACTGAGCCAACCCTTCCTTCCGAATCCAATCACAATTATTATTATTATTATTTTTGCAGTTTCTGGCTGGGGCTGGGTTTGAACCTACCACCTCTGGCATATAGGGCCGGCGCCCTACTCCTTTGAGCCATAGGTGTGGCCCCACAATTATATTCTTTTAAAATAAGATAGTCATAAAACTTTAGCTAATTATGCTTAGTCCTATTCTTTTTCTTCAAAAGAATACTCATAATAATTTGATTCCATAATACAGTGGGGGAAGTATTTAATATTTTATTCCCTTCAAATATTTTCTTGAGCAATAAATAGATACTAAATTATTATTTCTGCTTATTTAGTATTATGCAGAGCTCTGATAATTCATCATAAATTATCCTCATTTTTTCCTCAAGGGTCTTCTAGTGCATCATTTTCAGAGAATTAAAATGCATTTATAAAGTAAAGCTGAAGGCCTCGAGTTTCAGTAATTAGCTCCCCAGATTAAGACAGTATCCTGACCCCCTTAGATTCTGCACCCTGCTATGCTGCTGGCTGGAAGGTGATGTGAGAAACCTCCACATAAGGCACACACACAAGAAAAGTATTCAGATAAGATGATGGTCACGGAGCTCTTTGAAATAACAGCTCGTAATAATTAAAACCACCATCATCCCTTGAGGATAGCTAGCAAAGGTGAATGGCAAAACCTTATTTTAATGTGGCTCTGGTTAGCTGAGCTCTGATGGGATAAGGACAGTAGTATCATAATAATTCAAATGTCAAAGGCCACCCCCATATTTATATAAAATCTTTATAAGATCTTAAGTTCTTTTATATAAGATAACAAATGCTAACATAAGAGACAGATTAGGGCCCCACAGTCAGAGTTTAAATCAAGCCAGAAAAATTAGACTGTACTAGCAGGAAAATCCGTGGTTAAAGAAAATATTCCAGCTGAGTCTTTTTTTTAGTTTTAGACAGGGTTTCACTTTATTGCCCTCAGTAGAGTACCATGGCATCACACAACTCACAGCAACCTCCAACTCCTAGGCTTGGGTGATTCTCTTGCCTTAACCTAC
Source organism: Nycticebus coucang (assembly GCF_027406575.1). NCBI lineage: Eukaryota > Metazoa > Chordata > Mammalia > Primates > Lorisidae > Nycticebus > Nycticebus coucang. The sequence continues at coordinate 48,988,921 of NC_069783.1, forward strand.
CGAGTAGCTCGGACTACAGGCGCCTGTCACAACGCCCAACTATTTTTTTTTTTGTAGCAATTTGGCCGGGGCCGGGTTTGAACCCATCACCCTCCATATATGGGGCCGGCACCCTACCCACTGAGCCATAGGCACCGCCCATTCCAACTGAGTCTTATTTATTCTTGACTTCTGGGGTTCAAATTGGCAGCATTTATACAGGGTAAAAGTCTGCTCAGAGTTTTGGATCTTTGGGCCATGAAATAGTACAGAGGACTACTCCATATTATTCAAATGCAGTATACTAGCCTTCATATTTGTTTTTTTCTTTCCCTTTTCCTATATAGATACAGCCTGAAACTATTACTTAGCTGCCCAACTGAAATATAAGAAGACAAATGCTTCCATTTATGCATCACTTTTATGATTTTTATTATCAACAAGAACAAAGATAAATTTATATAAAATAATAAAAGACAGCAGTTCTACTGTGTTTTACATTTCTCTCTGTACATTTCTCTTCTACATTATGCTTCCTTTTCTATCTTAGTATTGTATTTTCTGACTTAGTATGAACAATATTTTAATTCTTTATGGTTTGACCTGAGACAGATCTGACCCTGTTCTCTCATAATTTGTTAAGGTATTGCCAGGAAATATTCCTTATGAACTGCTTTAAATGGTGTAAGCGCTGCCATTTAGATATGCTTGACTGATTCGAGGTTAATAAGATTCATTGTACTCACAATGAGTACCTGGTTGTGGCCATAGCTAATTGTTAATCTTTTTCAGCCCTAACTGACACCAGCAGCAAATCAGCTCACAGCTTAGTGCTATTGGCAGCTCTGAATAGGAGAGGAATAATGTTACCTGGACCCAAGTATGCATGTTATGATATATGTCCATTGGCTTAGAAACTGGGACTCCGACACTGGATATTAGATTCTCTTTTCAAACAACAAAAGAAGGTAAGGAACAACATGGAAGAAATTTTTAAATGTCATAGTAAAAAGTCACAGTCAAATGCATTTCAACCTTGTTTCAGTGAATATTTGTAATTCTCACACAAAAGCTACAATAAATTCCTATCAGGACATTTTTCTCTTGGCAAAGTTTTGAATTCTGAAAATAGTCTTGTATAATGCTAACAGTGCCCACACCCTCCAAAGCTATAGCACCAAAATAACAGCACTATGATGTATTATTCCCTTATGGTAACAGACACCATTGAAGCTGAACCGTAATTTGGCACACAACATTTCTATACTAATGTAATGTGACAATGTTATTATATTTGCTATTTTCCATGTGATCGTAGCCGAATCCATCTTCTCCAAAATGACATTAATTTAGCTAGTGTGGTTACCTTCTGTTCTGGACCACTGGATGAAAGCAAAAAAGGATTACTGAATTGCTCACAGGTTTAATAACGGCGGGTGGATATGCAGGCATGCATCCGTGGTATGTAGAGTTTATATAATGAACAGAAACGCTTAGCACAGACTTGGCACCTAATAAATGCTCGATAAATGGTTACATCAGCAAGAAAGTTCACACATAGCTACAACATACAATTATAGGTGCCTAACATTTCAGAAAAGGAAAGGATAATGTCTAGCTCAGAAAACCCAGGAAGTTTCTATGGACTAAAACAGTTTAAGAGATTGAAAGGGAAATTCTATTTCTTCAAGCAAAAATAGTGAAAGGCATGCATTCCAGGTGGAATGAGTACGTTCCCCAGGTAGAGAAATTAGCATAAGCAATGGTGAGGAAACTGGAAAATGTAGTGTTGTTCAGGAAGGCATGAGTAAGTAACCTGATAGAAACATGCCATAGGGACAAATTCTGCAGTAGATAAGTAGGAAAAATGAAGGCTAAGGTCAGGTCATCAAGGCCCATGAACTCCAGAATGATGAACATAGAAAGTCGTGTTGCCACTGAAGATTTACTGGCAACCATACGAAAGGTACTAGTGAACACTGATTAGTATCTACTATTACCAATTATATGCTGCATACTGTACAAAGCACTGGGCATATAAGCCAAAAAGAGAGAGAAAAATATTGTTCCTGGGAGAAGCATATATAGTCTTACAGGAAGATAAGACCTACCCTGTTTCCTCAAAAATAAGACATCATCCGAAAATAAGACCTACTTATAAGAAAGATAAGACGTCCCCTGAAAATAAGACCTAGCGCATCTTGGGGAGCACACCTTAAAATAAGACACTGTCTTATTTTCAGGGAAACAGGGTAGTATAAGTAACTCTAAGATAGAAAGTGATGGCTGCTGATGTAATAGTATCAGCAAGGCTCTACAGGAAGTCAGAGGAGGAAAAATATTGCATTTGGTTAAGAGTATCAGGAGAGATTGGTGACATTTAAACTAAGGCGAGCAGGAAGAAATAATCAAGCTGGTAGAAAGACAGAGGGTGGATTTGAAGAAAGAACAAAAAATGGAAGGTAACAAAGAAATTACTGCAATAAGCCATGAAAGTGATATGGAGACCCTAAAATTTGGTGTTGATATGGAAGAAAAACTGCCAAGTTGAGAACCTAAAAGCACCCTACACACACACACACACACACACACACACACACACACAGCCAGTATTTCTGTCAATGAGTAGATTATTCAGATGACATTTTTTCCAGGGAAGAAAGGGTTTCACAAATACATGTCTTTAAAAATAGCTTTTGGCATCATTTTGCCTAAGTGTCCCTTTTTTGAAAGATTCCTTCCAATTCAATTAATTAGTATGATTTATCCAGATTACATTTACAAGCTATAAAGCATTCCCATCTTCCCATTGTTAATTATATCTCCAGGCTAATATAAATAACATTTTCTAGTTACTCTAATCCACTCTATGAAACCTATCAGAGAGAAGACATTTGTTAAGTTCTATTTCAGGGAGAGAGATCTCATTTGTAACGTAGTATATTCCTCGTTTTCTTTTTTCTTTGTTTCCTATGAGGTTGAAAGATGCAGTCACAGAATTGATGAATAAATAACTAAGCTAGATATGAAAATTGTGCTCAGAAGTGAAATGCACTAACTGGCTTTTTTTTAAGTGGACACAGACACAGAAAAGTTTGTTAACATTTCAAGCATTGTTCTAGTATTCTTTTTGTGCTACTTACAGAAAAGCAATGATACGTCTAGTGAGATTCATTTTGATCAAATTAAAAGTGAGGAAAAAATGTGGCATGCTAATTCATTGTCATAATAATTGCCTGTTTTCTAAGTAACAAAATTAACATTTGTACCTTCTACAAATTATAATTGATACAAAAATAAGATTTGCTTACTGAAACTCCAATGTACAAACCAAGGAACCACTTCACATTTCCAGAAAACCCACTAAGAGGCAATGATTTAATCAAAATGCATGTATTCTGAGAGCTCTCCAAAGTCATTTTAATGTTGATTTGTGCAAGAGGCATATCTGGAGACACATTTACCGAATGACATTTACCTATTTACAAGAAAATAACAAAGAGCTTTATCATTGCCATCACCACTACTATCACCCTAGAGCAGCATTTAAAGTAGTTTTCTATAAAAATGATTGAAAGACGGTATGATACTTAAGGTCAGATCTTGATGTTCCTTTAGGAAAAGTCTAACAAATACATACAGAAAATTATATTCCTCATATTTAACTGGTATATGAGGATACACAGTCTGCTACAACCAAATGGCAACTGTTTTGTAAAATATGGGAACTAGATTAAGCAAAGTTTGGCAGAAAAAATTCTCTAGCAAAATGAAAAATATTTTCATACCAAAAAAGCCCTCTCAACTACCACATGTACTCATACATCTGTCAGAATTGAATTCAGGATTTAAAAATTGCCACAATAAAATCATAACAATATTTCAATCTTCTAGTTGTCCTTGAAAACAAGTTTATGTCATTTTCTATGGAGCAGGAACCTACATGTCTTTATTAAAAGCATACATAAGGTTTTCTTACCGTCTTTGCTTTATATAGCTACAGGTATTTATTCATCTTTAGGTAAGATTACTTACATAGTCCAAAACTCCATTAAAGTTAGATTTGATTTGCAGAAATACAGAGTTTGCAGGTGTGTGATGGTTTGAATACACGTTTATTGCTTCAAGTTTACTATAGTCCTATGGGAGCAGACACTAATAGGATGGAGACCAAATATTCTCCATCTATGGTGTCATGGCTGCTAAATAACTCTTTCAGGTGTGATTTTACTCGATTAGTTATGCATTAATCTTTTAGTCAATATTTCAGACAGAAAAGTTGAATAGTGAATTATACTATATAGCTAAACTGCAACAACTTGATTCATTGGAATATTTTAGTTTGACTCCATCTTTGAAATTGTGATACACATATCTATTGCCATGAACACTCTCAGAAAAATGTAAGCATGAACAAACCATAGTCTTTCTTTAAATCCACATTCAAGTTCAGCCTATATTGAGATGTCTAAATCTTCCGACCCTCTGTCTCATCATCCTGGGTCTTTAGTTGAAATGTTGTAGCACATGTTGTAGCATGTACTCTATTTTGTAATCAAGAGGCATGGCCAGGAGTATTCTCTTAATATAACAGAATACTAATTTTGTAGGAAATTCTGTTATTACTTTTATGAAACCCTGTAAAACAAGGTCTAATTGAACAAAAATACTAAACACTTCACCTTATAGACCAATTCCATCCCCAAACCCTCACAGCTGTAATACAGATTAGGCATTAGCAGATTGCCATGACATAATGTGAATACTGTGTTTTTGTCAAGCTTATATTGTAAGACTAAAAAGGCAAAAAAACCCCAAAAAACCTACTAGGGTCTAAAATATAAAGAAAAGTGCATGAAGGACAATTTTAAACACATTGTTTTTAAAGTGAAAGGCAGCAACGGGCTTGAAGTTGTGTAGAGAGAGAGAAAAATAAGACCTGTGACCGACCATTCGCTAAAATTATAGCCCTTGAGATTTAATCTTATGAAATTAAATGTTACTTAATATAAAATAATACGAAGATTCTTTCAAAAACTAGGGGATTATTGTCATATGCAGGAAATGAACGTTGAACAAGGTGGATCATTAGCGCAAAAAGTTAATAATGAGTAGCTGAAAACCAAAGAATCCACATCATCACAGCATTATTTACTAGCACCACTGATTAATAATGTAGCATTTCAAAAATGTTCTTTCCGTGGAAGCAACTGCTTCTCTTAGTTATCACAGCTCTACTTCCTCAAAGATAATGTAAAGTACCCTCAATTTTAGGCCTTAGGTTTTAACCAATGACTGGAAGCCACAGCTGTCAGTTCGTCCTCAGACGAGCACTTACGGTCGTTGCAGAGCGGCCCACTGAAGGAGGTCATGCTGCAGTCACAGCTGAAGCCGTCCCACTGCTGCAAGCACACGCCTAGGTTGGAACACGAGTCCTCTTGGCAGGTTGTGCTGGGCCCTGGGAAATGATCCAAAAGAAACTTGGGTTCTTTAAAAAAAAAACCAACAGTATTTTATGCACAAGCTAGAGTACATACAGTAGTTGCCAACACCTCAAATTACATGTCCAAACTAGTTTTGAAAGTTCTAGTTCACACACCTAAATTAGGAACTAAGACACTGTAACATGAACGTTTTCTTAAGTTTCAAGTATGGAATAAAATACATTATAGAAATAAACCAAACCAACAAGTCGTGAAGGCAAGCACATAGCTTCTGGTACGATCATGGTAGCAGATAATCTCATTCAATCATCGATAATTCTTTGTTACTATTTGGTCTTTGGAAAATGACTGGATCTCCTTAACTTCTGACCAACGAATAGAGACACCATGAGCAATGGAGATTAAACTTGATGGAATCGAGGTAGAGATTGGTAAAATAACTGAAGAGAGTTATGCAAAAATGTCCTTGAGGTCTCAGAAAGTTCCCTGTACAGACTATGGATAAAGTCATGATCGCTGAGTGTTATTGGACAGGTATGTTGGCAAGTATCGATTCGCATGCTTTATCAATTTCATGCAATTAAACATAAACATGAAAATGAAAAACTCCATATAAATGGCATGCCCCCATTTAATATACAAGTAAAAGGAATGTAGTCTATTTCTAAAGAATCATAACTATAACACTGGAAAACAAAGAACTAAAAAAAAAAAAAAAGCATGACCAAAGCACTAAAGGCAATCACTATACAGATATATTCAAGACTGAAAGCCTTTATGCAAACTATGCTATCAAATAAGTTTTCTTGCACAATGTTCAAGAAAGGAAAAAAAAAAGAAATCCGAACCCAAATTATAGTTACTGCAAAATGTGTTACTTTAGGATTTCAACTGTATGTCACGGGGTTTCAGTCTTGTTTTATACACATAGGGCTATCTACCTTGCAAGTCAGCTTTCATCAATGCAACTTTGTCAGCAAAATAAAAAAAAAAGCAAAATATATTAAATGTTAGTAAGCAATACTAAAATGGGGCAAACACAGAAGAACGTTCAGATTCAAAAAGCATGCTGCTGTAACGGGGGAGAAAATGCTATGTAGAGCAATCAAATTAATACTAACAGCCATAAATCTTAAGAGAAGCCAAAAATGCGGAAGCGGTAATTTGTTAGACTTTCAGTATACACATGTATATATATATAATGGTTAATTGAGCCGATGACATGTAATGAAGGAAAATTAAAAGTGCTTTTGTGTTTTTCCTCTCTTAGATAGATATGAATGCATTACCACAGCAACTGTACTGCTTGTTTAGAACGTGAAGCACCATTTGTCATGTGCAAATACAGTGTAGACTGTGGTCATTAGCAGACCAATTATCCCTTCTCTGTCTTCCCCTCTAGATGTTTCATCTTGCTGTTGCAATTAAGGCTTAAAACTATAATGCCAGCCATTCGCTGCCAACAGCTTGACTTGAGAGTGACACCCAACCATCAAAATATGCGCTGCGTATCATTTGAAGTGGATGGGAGTAGGGTAGGGATGGAGGAGGCAGACTGCATTATAAATCCCCGTCAGGAAAATTCCTTTATAAAATTTCAGTGCAGAGTGTTCATCCTTGCTCTTACAAGGCTGGGTACATACTGGTTGACAATTTCCGAGTTACGTCTGTATGGTCTACCCTTTCAAAATTATCTTCAACTCTTATAAATTGCTCCATGTATAATTATTACAGAAAACCTCACTAAGAGCTATCTTAGAGGAAGGTGAAAAGGGAATGCAGTCCACCCAAACAGCTTTACAGTATTAATTAAAGGTATTTAAGTAAACACTATCTGATAGGTTTTATGAAAATATAAAAATTGATACTAGCCTAATTAGATGTTATTAGTCTAAAAGTGAGACCTGTTGAGGCACCAGCCTTGGTGAATAAATCAAAATGATCTATAATTAGTCTGTGTATAAATTGATGTTTTTGTAAAAGGGATATTAAACAAGGATTTTATATCACAAGGATTTTTTTTTTTTCTGCAGTTTTTGACCAGGGCTGGGCTTGAACCCGCCACCTCTGGCCTATGGGGCCAGAGCCCTACTCCTTTGAGTCACAGGTGCCGCCCTCACAAGGATTTTTTTTATTACAACTTTCTCAGTAAAGATATTCTTTATTGAAAAGTTATTGAAGTTAGCCTAACATATGTGAATAGTCACAAGTTCATAATATTATAAATACTAGGTATATTATATTACACTCTTAATAACAAGCAGTATAACAGTAAGAAAAACAATGATAATAGTTTTTATTAGTAGTGCTTGTAGTGACATTTTCCATCTCTTGTTTCAAAGAACAACCACCCAATTGCTCATTACTTATATTTTTTCGAACCCGTGAGAGAAAAGTGGCTACTGACATATAACCCACAGCACTAGATACTCAAAATAATAAGTGTATTACAAAAAATAAAATCTCTGAATGCACATTCCTTCCTGGGCTAAGCAGAGGAGCAGAGAGTGGTGCAAGCCTAGTTTGGAGCACGTACTGTTTGACCGAAGGCCCATCTGCTCCCTGACCTACACGGCAGAAGGGAACGTAGAGGTCGGGAGCAAGGACTGATGAAGACCCAGATTTTTGTTTTTGTTTCTTCAGAAATTATCAGAAACACGATTGCTGAACAATGCCACTCAAAAAATAGTAAAGCTGCAATCTTAAAAAATAATCTGACCACATTAGAGAGCAGCAATTCAGGGTACCTGCCAAACTTCTATGTGGGCATAAAGACAGGCTTTGTTTTTGTTATTATTTTCATTATCCATGACAGTCTTTCTCTATTCAGGTACTACAAGAGAATGCATGTCTCTGCCTGACAAAACACGTTTTTCAAACTACTCACCTTCTAGAACAATATTTAAACATTGACAGGCATTTGCACAAGACAGAGCCCTGGATTTATTTTTTCCTTTAGTTATATAAATGTTCCTATTATTTTATCACTGAATAAAAGTGGGAACAAGCCACAAGGACATTTGACTTAGGAGAATAAAAATGAGGATATGTCTGAAAAGGAAAATAAAATGAAGGCAAAACTATGATTTCTGGAAAACAAAGAAATAATACAGGAAAGCAGACAGATGTCTGGGTCTTGGAGTGAGGCAAACTTGGGTTCGAAGTTTACATCTTTTCACTTACTAGATGTATGACCTTAGCAATGTCACTTTGTATCTCTGAGGCTCAATTTATCTAAAAAAAGGGGTAGAGTAATATCTAATTTATAGAATTTTGAAGATTAAATGAGATAACGGATGTAAACTTATTACCAGTGTTAGATGTCATCATTAAGTAGAACTGGATATCTCACAAAGCAGTCTAGGGGTAAATGAAAATTTCAAAGACTTTATGTAGAGAAGTTATCTTGACTTTGGTAAGCCTTCTATTAGTTATCAGTCTCCATTTTCTTTTATATAAGCAGGAACGCCAGCCAAATCAATAATTGTCAAAGTGTATTGGCATTGTTTGGGAACCTGTTAGAAATGTGAATCACAGGGCCTCGCCCCAGACTTACTGAATTAGAAATCTTGAGAGTTATGTTCAGAAATTTGGGTTTGAAGAATAATCTAGGTGATTCTAATCCAGGCTAACTTTTTTCTTTTTCTTTCTTTCTTTCTTTTTTTTTTTCTTTTTCTGAGATAGAGTCTCACTCTGTTGCCCTAAGTAGAGTGCCTTATTGTCATAGCTCACAGCAAATTCAGATCAAACTCCTGGGCTCAAGGGATCCTGTTGCCTCAGCCTCCTGAGTAGTTGGGATGACAGGCACATGTCACCATGCCCAGATAGTTGTTTTTCTTCTTTTTTTTTTAGTAAAGATAAGGTCTGGCTCTTGCTAAGGCTGGTCCCAAACTCCTTATCTTAAGCAATCCACCCACCTCAGCTTTTCAGAGTACTAGGATTACAGAAGTGAGCCACTGCACCCAGCCTAGAGGCTAACGTTTGAGAAATGTTAATCTAAAGACACTCTAATGGGGGTAAAATCCCTTCTTAGGGGAGATGTATTTTCTAAATAAAATCAATTATTACGAATAAAATAAGTTAGAAATAAAAGGCTACATGTGATTATTGAGGTTAAGATCAAAAGCTTTTGCAAGGGGCTTGAAGATTTGTAGATGCTATTGGGTAGGGATAATAAAAATCTTGACACGATTATTATTTGTCTAAAGTATTATTTGTCTTGACAAGTAGTATTACATCATACTTATACTACATATTTCTGTGAAAAGGGACCATAAGTGATTCCAACGTGATTGGGAGTCAAACTCCATTAGAGACAAAAGTCTTTAAAAGGGTAATTTATTTGGTATCTACAATTTTAATCACTAATCCTAAAAACAAGTCAATCTCATTAATTACACCTAGGACAGGACATCTAAGCCTATTCCTAGGAACCTTACATGACAGAAATAATCATAAATTAAAAGTTGTTAATCTCGTTGTTGGAATGAAAGAATCAGGGAAGTAGCAGGCCAGAAAGTAATATTCTAACGTAAGAAAGTAAGAAAGGATAAAGATTATTAAAGCTCAGATATGGAAAGCATTGCAGATAAAGTAAACAAATAACCAACGCCATTAAACTGAGTAAGTTTAAATGTTCAGGCAGTAGTTGAAGGGTGTCCAAAAGGATCTGTAATTAATTAAAATCTGTAATTAACCAAACTGCTTTCTAGATTATGCTGAAAAATAACACCAAATATCATTACCACAAATGTCTTTTGTTAGTACAATTTGATCCCATTAATCCTCTTGCTTCTATCCACTCACATCATATGCCTCTGGTAGGGGGACTGTATGCTGATATCTTGTTTTCCATTTCGTGGGTAATTGGCTATAAATGTATTTGTCTGACACCATTTGTTACTGGTGAGAAGTCACTTACCCGGCAACTTATAGAAAGGCTTATTTTTAAAAAAGTATTTTCCAGAAGAGTTTATAGTACCTTTTTTTGTTCTTTTAAGAAACAATAAATGTACATATTCTCATGAGTTAGATCACCTCCAAGATCCAAAGTTATTTTCTACATTTTTGTGTCTGTCTACTAGAAGGAATTTAATCACTTAACAATTATATTTCCTTTACTAAATTTGGCAAAAGGAAGAAAGACAGTTTCCCTTGGTGTCAGAAAAGAGTTATGCCTAAGTTTGAAATAAAGAAAGTAAATATAGTGATAACATTAAAAAGGAATCCCCTCAAGTCTTCCATTAATAACCTTATCCTCCAGCTTTATTAAAACCATTTAAATTTCACCTAACTTTTCATGACAACATATGCTTCAGAGAGGGAAAGAAACATTTTCAAATAAAAAATTCCACGTATGTAGGTAATTGCTAAATATAATCACATGATTTTTTACTGAGAAAGAAATTATTCATAATCAAAAGTTCACATTTCTTTCTCTTTCCCCATACCAAATTTCCTTATGAATCTAAAATTTTCAAAATGGCCCAAACTGCATTCAGTATTAAAGGAGAAGCAGCAACATACTGAGAGTCACAAAATTCATGATAATGTGATTAAATTACATTTATGGAGGGAGAATTGGTTCAAGTAATCTGAAGTATTGAAGTGAAAATTATCTAAAATGAAAGGAGCAATCAAAAAGTACTCCTACAGATCTCGGTCTGATAGAGAGCACCGAAGAACAGAAGATGGGTTAGTGCATTTTTGATGTATGAAATATTAGCCTTGGGTAATATAAAAGAGACCTACTTTTGCTGAAACAAATGATAATGTAAGTGAAACACCCCTTCTTCCAGGTACATAAAAAAATCAAAACAGTGATGGGAAAAGAAGAATCTGAATTTGCTTCCCTTATTATAGCCTACTGAACGCAGATTTTAAATATAGGGCTCAAGTTGATTAATACTTGCTGAAGTAGGTATATTTTTCTAATCAAAATGGGATATCCATTTAATGTTATAAAGCCAGCATTGCAGAACTGATTTATAAACTAGTTGGGTGAACTATAGAATGCAAAGAAGCAGAAAATAACAAGATCCATAGATTCAGCTCTCATTTTATGACACACTGGGCATTAGTGTAGGCTAGCAAACAGTCCAGAAAATTTAAGATTTATGAGATAATATGTTTAAAATGTGAGTAAGGACTTCTAAGCCCTAAGTGAAAGTTCAACAAGTTATCAGAATGATGCTGGCTGCTGAGCTTTGTTCTCATTTATAGGCAGACTTTAAATTATTTAGCATGTAATGACAAAGATCTGGTACCTTCACATCCTCTCTCAATCTGTCCATTGCAGAAAAGAGCATCTGAGATGAGGTCCGGAAGTCGTCCATTTAAATCAACCGATGCCAGGCAGCCTTGGAAACCCTCCTTTGCGTGAACGAGTTTGGGCAAGGATTTGTACGTTTCTTTAGCCACTCCTCCAATGTACAAGTCACCTGTAGGAAGTTCAGAGTCTCTGTCATAAAAGCAACCTGTCATTGAGTTTCAACACACAATTGGATAGAGAAAAAATCGTGAGGTTTGTTTTTCATTAAATAATAAATTAGTAAATCCATAACTAGCTATCTTCCTAAAAGTGGAAAACAATAGAAGGATTTGAATTATACATGAGCACTTTAGGAAATTTCTAGAAGCTATTTCTATAGAGAACTAAGGGAGTCTGACACGGTGTGGCCATGTGGAAGGGACACGGGCCATGGAGATGCACACCCCGTGCGACCATCCAGGCTGGCTACTTACCCACTCTTCAGTTCTGAGCATTTTTACCCCTAGTTTCTCTAAGTATTAGTATTCTCATTTCTAAATGGGTACATTAAAACCCATCCAATACAATTGCTCTGAGGATTAAATGAGATGAAAGATAGGAAACACCTATCAGAGTGAAAATCTGTAACAATCAACAGGCATTCATATTAAATTTGATTTCTTCCTAGATGACTCAGTGTTTTCAGTAACCAGTTCAGTGAATTCTCTCCAGGGTCTAAAGTCACCCTTTAGGTTACTCTTAAGTCCATGGTCCCTGTCTGCATCGGCCTTCACTAATTCACTCCTGTAATAGTCTGTATATAACTTAATATTACATCCTTCTTCAGTTGCTTTTCCCCTTTGTTAAAATTACACCTTACATTGCTTTCGATTTTTTTATGTGGCTCTGGGGTGGTTAACATGTTATTAATTTATTTTTGCAATTTTATTGCAAGTTCTAATGGAATGCATTTCTCCACTTTGTCATCTTCAGGTCTCTGTAATTAGGATTCACCGTCTTCATGGCCACAGCTTCACAAAAGAGATTGCAATCCATGCTTGATTCTGTCTTTTCCTATTGAAATCAACTCACTGTACCTGGATGGCATTCAGTAAGTACAATAAATTGCCTCTACTAAACATTTAATGCAGAACATAAAGAGGATGACCTCGAAATTCTGTACTACAACAATCCTGTCTATGAGTTCTGGGGATAGATGCTTTTCAGCTACTTCTCCAACATTTCATTGTCATTTGAATTTTCTTTCTCATATTAAGCACTACTATCCAACTACCATACAAGTTAGTCAGCACATTTTTCCCAGGGAATAACAAAACCCCTGTATTCCTAATGTTCTCCTGGGCCCCTCTGTGTCGTCTTCATGAAACTTGGTAGCAAGGAGAACCAACACATGCACTATTTGTTGAGCCATGAGTAGCAGAGCCCTTGATCTCTGACCCAGAGATCTTGTATTTTCTGCAGGCATCCATGAAGTAGTAATTAGTTAACTATCAGCTGATGTGCAGGATAAAATCAATCACAAATCTGACACTTTTGAATTGCATTGATGACTAAACTAGAACAGAGAGATCATGCGGCTTGTTCAAAGTCATTTAGCTTTAAAAACCAAAACCTTAGGATTCTTGACCTACTGACTAAAGCTTTAAGTATTGTGCTAGGATGCCACTGATCCTATATAATTTGTACTGAAAGTACTAAATGTGTTTGCTTCCCCTACCTCTTAAATAAAATAAAACATAGTCATTGGTGAGTGTCAAACAGAGGGCACAGATTTCTAATTTAAGGGCTGAGCCCTGGTGGGTGTTAAAACCTCAGGTAGATTTATGGAAGTAATGCAGATCTGTGTGTATTTCCTTGGGAGAACCCAGAGGCAACAATACAATCCTAGAGCAGAATAAATGGTTGTGTGGTCGATTTAGGCCTTCTCAGAGCTTAGACAGGCTCATAGAACTCTTCACACCCCTCTGTGCTATGGGAACAATAAAGCAATTTCCAGAGTGGCACAGAAACAGCAGAAAATCACACATTCAAGAATGAAGATGTTGGGTAGCAAATCAGTGGGCACCTGAATAGTGACCGTAAAATATTTAAAAGCACCTTCCATGCTACCTTCCTCTAACTCCCCAACAAACTGGTACCACGGAACTATCCACACCCAATAATAACCTCAGAAAAGAAGAATGAGAATGTATTTTCATTAACTCAAAGAATCAAAGTCCAAAATAAAAACCAAGGTATAGAAAAATAAAAAAACATACCTTTCTTGTATATCAGAGAGTGTGGGTTGAGATTTATACTTTTACATGTCAAATAGCAATGCAAGGAAATGCTCCCTTCATGTATTTGTTGAACTAAATTTGTTAGAAAATTTCAGTTCTCCTGCAGGCCTAATGAGTGCAGTATTAGAGAACAGTGGGGCATTGAATGAAGAATTCTCGACACTGCTTTAGGCCTTTTAGGTGTGGAATTTAGTACAGAAACTTATGTATGGAATGCTGTCTATTTAATAATCAATCTTCCTCTGTCTGATTTTAATCTCCCGCAGGAGAAAGACTATGTTTTTATTTGTTTTAGATTCTCTCATAGCACCTGGGCTGTAAGTGCCAGGGGCCCTCAATAAATATTGACAGCCACCTGATGGACTGACGTCATAGTAGAAAAGAATAAAGAAAAAAGAATGGTAAGACAACCCATAGGGAGAGAGCTAATTCCCAAACGTACTTACTTCCTTGCCCCACTTCCTACCACAATTTCTATGGTTTCCTATTAGCAAACTTATTTGCCTGCCAACATTTTAGAACTTATTGAAGAGAAGTAGTAATCTTCCCCCTGTGTTACTAAACAGCAGAATGTATCAATTCAAGCAGAGCAGGATGTAAGTCTCAAGGATATCTGGGTAGATGAGTTTGGCTTTAGTAAGAAGGGGACTTCTCCTGACTTTCATTACTGAAGCTGCATTAGCAGCACCACTTAGCGCTGCTATTATAAACTCTTCATATAGCACACAGTGGTCTGAAGTCCCTTGGTGGGCTTCCACGTGAACGAACAGAGGAAGCCCTTAAGTGGTCAAAGCCCCGTGTACCATTACCATTTCATGAAAGATATAGCTTCTGTTTTTTCATCCTCGGAGTGATGGAAAGAAAACAACCTGTTAGCAATAATGGGTCCTTGTAGGTAACATCCCTCATGTGAAGGAGGAGACGCTTATTGTTGGCCCTATGTATGAACAAGAGCCAGGATAGATATCTGGTAGGAGCCAAGTTTCCTACAGACTTGAATGTGATCCTGTTACCCCTTTTGCAAGCTAAATGGCTGGTTTTTATTCAGATGCTTTAAGTGGGTCACATATGTAATTGAATGGCAATGCTGGAGTTGGAGGATTTTCAGCAAAAGATGCAGAGAACATGTATAAATCCAAATAGCATCAAATATTTGGGAGATGAACTTCTTGTCTGCAGCACCACGTATCCATACCCACTCCCAAGAGTGGTGTCTGCACATGATCTGAAGGGACATCACAAGTACCCATTTCCTGGTAGCTGGGCACTAATGACCAAGAAACAGTGCACAGGTGTTTTAGTTGAACACAAATTCTGGCTCTGCTACTTATTGGTTGCCTCAGTAGATAAAAGTTAAATTACATAACTTAAAAAATGCCTTTCACAGAGGATAATTCTTCCTCTGTGAAATGGGGTGAACAATACCTACCATATGAGGATTGTATAGAATGTACGTAAAATATTTATAAAGCATTTACTCAGCACACGATTGAAAACAGTGACTGTGTGGGCACCTCCGGTAGTGTGCCTCATTCTGGGCTGACTGCGCTGAGAAATACACCAGAATGAGAAGTAGAGTCTGTCCCCTGTTTCTAGTACAATTGCAGTGACAAGATGTCAAAGTTACAAGTCATTCATGACATTCATTTTATTTAATTTAGTTTACAGTCATGTGTGCTTGAAGGGTGCCATACTATAAGCAGCTCAAGGGGCTCCACTGACTCCGTTTGAAACCCAACAGCATAAACCTGGTAACAGATGAGAAAGTTGGTTGATAAATACCTCCTAATTTGATATCCTACAAACAGATCAAGAGACAAAATAATAAAAAAAAATTCTGTGAAGCCCAAGGGCTACATTGTCAGGTTTTGGATAAATTAGCCTAGAAAATCAGAGAAATGTAAAGTTTCTTCTGGACTTTTACTGTAAAATAAGCATTATGGAAGAGTGGTGACTAAAAGAAAATACAGAAGACATTAATTTATAAAGACATAAATGTAGGTGCCAGATATGGAAAATGGCACAGATATACCATGGAGACAAAATGAATAAGGTATTCAAGAAAGAGAATAAAAGACTAGATTGAATTAAAAAAAAAAAGACAATGAGGAGTCCGAGGATAGAAAACAGGCAAGCTGGGACACTAGGGAATTTGAAGCATTAATGATTTGAGGGAGAGATGAAATTCCATTTAACATTAAATATGTGGAATTTGAGTAGGAGTGTCCTGTAGGAATCTGATGACATGAACCTGGAGCTTAGGGGACAGAGGTAGGGCTTAGAGACATGGCTTGGGAGCCATCAACCAAAAACAGATTAAGGAAGCAGTGGAGGAGGTTTTCTCTGCAAGCAATTAGAGCAAAGGCTGCAAGCTCTGCCTTACAGTAGCAGAATGCAAGTGTCAAGGCATAATTAGTTCTTTGACTCAGCTTTCCTGTTTATTCATATGTACTTTTTTGTGCCACTTAAACATCTCACTTTCATTTTAATTAAAAAAGCGTGCATAAAAAGGACAATTGTTTTGTAGACTTGGATAGCTAAAACTCTAGGGAATCTTAAAGAGGCTCCAGCAAACTCTCCTAAGTGGCACTTGGAGGAAAAAAAAAAAGAGGAAGTCATTAAATTGTGAACCCCTTTTCTGA
This sequence comes from Nycticebus coucang, assembly GCF_027406575.1. Taxonomy (NCBI): domain Eukaryota; kingdom Metazoa; phylum Chordata; class Mammalia; order Primates; family Lorisidae; genus Nycticebus; species Nycticebus coucang. The sequence continues at coordinate 49,005,536 of NC_069783.1, forward strand.
CAATTACCTTTCCCGTTCTTCGTGGGTGTATGTCCCGTTTGTCTGTAAATTCTTTGAAGAAATGACCATAAGCACTTTTATGTTATGGTTTCACTTAGCAGGCACTCAATAACTATTTGTTAACTCATTGAGTGAACTGGCTGAATTAGTAGCACATTCAATAAATAATTACTTGAACAATAAGAACACGATGAAGGTTTATGCACAAGGCGCTCATATTTGTTTCTGGTTCTTTTTATATGAGATGTAATGAATGAAGTTAATTGTGAGAAATGCTTCATTTATAGGTCCCTTTCCTTAAGCATAACCGATGAAGCCATCCAGCTCATTAATAGATTTCGGTGCAGTGGCTTTTTTTTTTTTTTTTCATTCTGGTAATTCGATAAGGTAATTCATGGTCAGTTTTAACTCTTATCTTTTGGCTGCCTGATATACTTTGGATTCATTTGTAGGAGGGGTTGAGAGATGAAGGTACAGTTTTGGGTATCAAGAACTCACGTACTAGTTTCCTTCTGCACTTAAAGTAAGTGGTAAAATCTTTGTAAAAAATCAAATGGGAGCCTCTTCAGGCCTTCTATTTCACTGTGTCTCTTTGCATTCTGATGTACAAATATGTCCTGACTGCTGCAGGCTCCACAGGCCCACTTCACACCATGGACACTGCACACTCGCTCTACAGACTTATACATTCTGTTATTATCACAAAGAGAGGCACAGGTTTACCTACTGTTATGGCTACAGAACACAGCCAGGCTAACTGTGTGGACCCCTGATACTCTTCCCTAGTGAGTGTGTTAATCTTCGTCTGCAATTCTTTCTGGTGTACAGATGTTTCTCTCCACACAGCTTTTGGGCCACTACTGAAGGACTCCTCAGCTCGCAAGCCTTCTGGTTTCAAAGCTCTTATTTTTTGGCTCCCTGGCAGCCACAGGTGTTCCTGATCCTATAGCAGGCTCCCTCATCCAACTATTATGTTAGCTAAAGGTCCTTAAATCTGACAAATAACACCAAGACAACTGAATTTGAATGGAGAGTCCACTCTGAGAGAGAGGGGGCCTCCTTTCTGCTTTGACTCTTTGGTAATCAGTGTCAGGCAATGCCAAAGTCAAAAACTAAAAAGACAGCACTCACTTTTATAATAACAACTGATGTAAGTGTAGCATCCTAAGGTTTGTCAAGCACTAGCACATGTACTGCTGTACTTGGTTTTTGACTGGTGAGCAACAGAAGGAGCAAAGGTTATCAAGGGCACGTGTTGACAGATGAAGAAACTATGGTTCAGCTGTGCTGCTATAAAGTGGCAAGGTCTGACTGCAAGCCCGATCTTCTAAAACTATCATCATTTTCACTCAATCCACACTGTACACTCTCTGTGGCAACTGGCTGATACCATCACTAAAAAGTACAGGAAAATTTGGAGAGTCATGGCTAGATGAGAAAAGTAATAGTAATAAGTATTAGCAGGGATCTATACAACCTAACAGATTCCTGGGACAGTAAGAGACTTATCTGTATGCCATGGAGAAGTTTCACGAAGACAAAGTCAATCTGCTTCCATCATCAGAAATACTACGTATTGAAATTCTTAAGATTCCAAAATTTGATTGTTAGATATGAGTGACTTCTCAATTGCCTCCTAGAAAGAGATAAACCAAACATCTGCATGCCCCCATGGCTGGACCTAACCCCACCTAACAGCTACGTGTGACAGAAGGGAGTAGGGGATCCAAAAAGGTTTGAATTCAGACCTTGTGTTTTTGTATAGTCAGTTCTTTGAGAGTTAATATCATCATTCTACGGACAGAATACTGAGTGCTTTCAACAATCCAGACTTTTGTTCCAAGCTGAAAAGTTGAAATAAAATTGTACAAAGGAGGAGGATTTTTTTTTAAGTATGCAACCTGAGGACAGATTTGGTTTGTGTATTTGGCCAGCAGTCTGGGAGGAAAACCTGATGGGCATGCTACATGGAACATAATAAAGTGAAATTGCCATGGGGCGCGTGTGGTGATCCATCTTCTTTTAAAGCCACTCTATACCACTGACACTGTGACAGATGGGGTGCGAGTTTAGGCATATAAATTCATGCCAAGATAACTTCATCTTATGGCTTTGAATGTGTAAATTTACCTTTAGGTAAAAACCGGGTAGAAATATTTTCAAGTTCTTCCTTTCGTCTCCATCCAAGTGACAACCACTTTAAATACCTATGACATTCTTTACAGCACACAATTCTGTCACGATTAGGTGTTTCATTTCCACTCACTGTGTAATACCCTTTGGGATTGCATATGGATTGCAGAGGTTCTCACATATATTGTTACACCTTATACATGGATCACACACCTTCGTTTGAAAGGTGCTTTGACATGTCTCTCCACTTGCTCCTCCTAACAACTTCTCACAATAGTCAGGGCGGTTATTATTATCCCTGCCTGAAAGGTGAGCAAACCACCGTTCTGAAAAGGTAAGTTACCTGCCCAAGTTAATGTGCAACTAATGTAAGAAAAATAGCATTGGCACAGAAACAACCTTCTACTTCCAGGCTCTTTTCCCACATTCTCTACTATTTATACTAAAAACCTTCTCAATGATAGAAATAACATAGAGAGAGGAGTTTAGAAATGACTGCTCTGGAAATTAACAGAGATTATAGATAGTGAACCAGTAACATGACCAGTGCAAATCTATTATTTTTCCTGAAATTTTACATAGTTCTATATACTAAATTGGCTTTATTTCTTTCCCCAAATAAATTTTCTTATTTCAAAACAAATGAATACTTATTTTGGGTAAAGAGGAACCAATGGTATATAGGCTAAGTATAAAAGAACAACGCTTCCCTAGAATAATGGATTGTTTAATGCAGGTTGGAAAGTGGCACCTGTTGTCAACTTAGATATAAACAGGACAAAAGAGACTATGGCCACCAGTGTTTTTTCTTGGAAGAACAAAGTGGTATAAAGCACACACAAAAAAGCTACAGACATTGTTAAAGAGCTTCTAAAATATCATGAATTTCATAAATATATATCAAGGACATACAGTGATTAAAATTTTGGCTGTAGTGTTGAAGGGGACTTCAAGGGACCACGGAGATAGAACAAATATACAAGTTCTATGCAAGGCATGGGGTGGGAAGAGCATGTGGCAAGTGCCAGTAGAAATACTCAGTTACTTTGCAATTACCAGAGGCAAGATTTCGAGGTTCCACAGCGCAGTAATAAAGTGCAAGTTTGAATGACTTAAGTTTTATACGGAACAAGGAATGTTTTATTTTATTATATGACATTTCCCTCCAAGATGAAAGTATTACCTTTCATTCTAGATCAGTGGTTCTCAACCTGTGGGTTGTGACCCCTTTGGGGGGAGTTTGTAACAATGAAAATACATCCTGCATATCAGATCTTTACATTACAATTCATAACAGTAGCAAAATTACAGTTATGAAGTAGCAACAAAAATAATTTTATGGTGGGGGGTCACCACAACATGAGGAACTGTGTTAAAGGGTCATGGCATTAGGAAGGTTGAGAACCACTGCTCTAGATCATTAGAAGGAATTCCTTCAGGTATGCTGGCAAATACAGAGAGTAGTATTTAAATACTGCTGTAGACATGGGTTGAAATTCATTTCTACTACTTGGCGCTATGTGAGAAGAAACAACTCACTTAACTTCTCTGAGTCCCCATTTTCCCAACTGTAACATAGGGTCACTAATAAACAGCTCATTTATCTGTTGTCAGAGTTAAGAGACCGTATGTGTGAAACAGAATATCACAATTGAAGTTCTGACTACAGTTCCAAAACCATAAATATCAGATAAGAGAATATCTGGCAGATAGCCAGATGCAAAATTTAAGAAGAAAAAGATAAAATATGTAGCAGATGATTCAAGGGAAGGAGAAGCAAGAATTAAGCTCTGAACATTCTGTAACTATAAGAATCACCTGTCATGTAACAGCTCAGTAACACCTTGGTGATAAGGGCATGGGGACGGGATCCGCTCTCCTGCTACCGAGAGCACGGGCATCAGTGCTTGGCAGTCTCCACATCTGGGGTGTAAATAGCCACAGGGTCGTGTCTATAAACAGCTGCAGGAGAGGTTAGTCCGGGTTCATTCTTTCAGGGACTTGCTCACTCTAACTCTTTTGCTCCTTCTGCTCACAGGGCGCCTGCCCAGCGCCCTTCTACAAAGACTGCTAAGATTCGCTCTCCTACTAAGACCGTTTCACTCCCTGGGAGACTCTCTCTCTCCTGCTAAGAGGAATAGCCCTCCAGCACCTAAGGGGAGTCGGTCCTGAGCATGGTAGCAACAGTGGTTCGCAGCTGGACAGTTAGATAGGCCAGGGCCAGAGACCCCACAAAAATACTTGTTGTAAGTCCCTTGAGCCTTTTAACTATATCAAAGACATAATAATCAAAAATAAAAGGGGTCCTAAGTTAAAAAGAAAGATATCTGAGAATTTCATTTGAAGTAGCTTTTACTGTGCAATGAGTTTTTACCAATAGATTCTATTTCCAGGCCTAGTGAGAAAGCTCTCCGAGGCCTCTGGGAGAACTTTCTTTGTGTTCCTTGCAGTTGGGCTGGTGCCTGACCCACTGAGAACTCTCTTTTGTTGTTGTTGGAGTTTTGGGCTTGGCTGGGCCTGACCCCACCACCTCGGGTATATGGGGCCGGCACCCCTGCTGAGAACTAGCAGGGGTGATAGAAATAAGAGCCCTGGACTGGGCTGCACTTCCAGGGAGGAGAGGTTCAACCAAGCGTGGGAATTTCCTATGGGCAGTGGTGGCCCCAGGTGCACGAGAGCAACGCGGCAGAGGGGCCTGGAAACAGTGTGGACTCAGGGGTAAGAATCTGGGTGGAAGGAACAGAAGGCATCTCCACTCCACAGGGGCCGAGGCTTGAAGGGGTGGCACTAGATGAACCCAGGAAAGCGACATGAGAGGAGGAGTGAGGGTGAGGGATCTGCCAGTCTGAGTCCCAAGGTCAGCTTGTCGATACGCTGTGAGAAGCAACAGTAGGAAAAGGCAGAAGCTGAACTTGCTACTTCTGCTGCCAGTGACGGGCTAACGCAGGCCGTAGCCTCAATTTTGAGTTCTAATTAATAACTTATACACATAGTCCATTTTTAAGTTTTTGGATTAAGATTATATTAGATAACAAAATGATTATGGAATTGTCTTAAGAAGGAACTCAACTGTACAAACACCTCAATACATCTTAAAGTGATAGCTTACGGTAAAAAATAATATTGTCACCCAATTATATTAAGACTTACTTAATTATGACTTACTTAATGTCATACTTTCACATATAAGTCCTTAACACTATGGCTGTCATGCAGGTGCTCAATAAATGGTAGCGATGATAATAATTATGATGGCAACAAAAATGCAGATAATTTATTATATATCTGCATGAAGAGCAGAGACACAGCCAAGCCGAGATGATGCTGAAGATGCTGCGTTCCACATACCACCCTTTTGTTGTGTATAACTCAAACTTATGTCCCAGCACAAGTGCAGATAATTATGTCACAGACCATCAAGTTTCTCACAAATACGTGGGACTCCGCATGCTAAATTTATCAATGTCAAAGGTCTGTTGTGTCACAGAAATAGTACGTTAGTACCGGACTTTGTTTGAAGTCTTTTGATAGTCCCAGAACTCCCAGGGGACAGCAGCGGTGAGGGATGTAAGGAGTGTGTGGGTTGGGGACAGCAGGTTGGTGAGTGGGGACTGAGGGGGGACAGGGAGGAGGGAACCTGCTACGGACAGGCCAGGGATTATAATAGCCACCAATCCTAAGAAACCTGAGTATGCAGATGGACCGTCCTGTGCCAGGGTAGTGCTGCAAGTTGGTCTACATATTGCCCACATCTGTCACAGCCAGGTGAGCCTTAGAAGCCTCCCCACTTCTTGCCCACTCTGGAGCATCAAAGAATATACTGGCTGACCTTGTGTGGCACTGTGAGAATTAAAAGAGAACCCATGTGTACAACAGGGAGGTCCGAGAACCACAAAAACCCTGAAGATTTAAATTCTGCTTGGTGAGTGAGAGGGGGCCAAGGTGCTCTTCCAGATGTTAACACAGGGAGTGCTTGACCAAGAAGCTTAAACATGACCAAGATCACTCAGCACCACTCCTGGCCTTCTCTGAGGAGGAAGCAGCACTGGAGGCTCATCAGGTCTTGAGAGCACTCACCTGGCCCTTAAGAACTCTGCTCTGAGCACCTGCAGGTACTTTATTCTCTGTGGCATGAATATCACCACCTTTAAGAGCTCGAGTCATCTAATCACCATCCCACTGAGATACAGCGAACTGCCACGTTGTCTGGAAGGCTTTTGGGCGCTGCATTCAGCTTTCCAGCAGCCCACATTTTGCTGATGCTCAAAGGTTTACTAGCCTGAGGAAAGCTGTTTCTCCCTGTGCAAAACCTCCTTGCAGCTGTTCCAAGCAAGGAAGCCAAGGAAGCCAAGGCCTGTGGCTGTCAGAGGTCAGCTAGTGCTCGGGCAAGGGGATGGGGCCGTCAGAGCTGCTGCAGTATCCCACTTGCTACTTGTCTCCACCTGGGCCTGTCACCATCACACCAATCGTCTCCCAGTGAGTACACACAAGGTCACAGACCACTGTTCCATGTGGTGCTGCAGGTTGTCAGCAGCAGTCAATCAAGGCTGATAGGAGCAATCAAACTTGCGCTTCCTGGCCTACTGCAAAGAGTGTTGAACTGGGAATTAGAAGACTAACTATCTCCATGGCTGTGCAAGTCAACCTCTCCTGAGCACACTGCTCTAAAAGAGGAATTGGTCAGACCAGCTAATCTCCAAGAACACCTCTAATTCTACCTCCCGATGATCCTAACGGTGGAAAAAAAAATATCATCTAATAGAGTTGAGGGGGCTGAAAAGGTTCAACATAGAAAATCCATGACTAATTTAGGGGCGATTCCAAGACAAGTACAAGAATAAAAAAAAAAAAAGAGGCTGTCCATAGGCGATAAAGGATTTAAACTCTCCTGTAGTCTGTGAGCTGGACCAGGGTTCATAGAGAAGCCAGGAAAGAACTTCCAAATGCGGGTTAGACAGTGAACCCCAGTTAGCTGTTCATGGGAAGGGAATGATGTCTAATGCAGAGTGAAAGTGAGATTAAAACAAACTGGCAAAGGCTTTAAAGAGAATAAATTGAGACTGATTTCTCCAAAACCTATTTATCTTGGAGAAAGCTCAAAATAAACAGTGGTTTCATGTCTCTAATTGTCTTTCAAGTACCTGTAATCCTCATGTGAGAAAAGAAGTTAAAAGGAAAAAAAAAATAGTCAAGTCCTAACTTTTACCTGCTCAGAGCCTATTGTCTTTATTCTGTGCTATGGCAACTGCCCCTCAAGTGGCCCCTTTTGCTTGAGTCTCAGCCCATCTATTATATTAAAGTCAAAGGAATAATTCTAAAGAGCACTACGAACTCCATTCTTCCAACTAAAACCCTTTAATTCTTCCTTCTCTACCTTCTGGCATGAGACTCAGGACCCTGCAGAATGAGAAAATTACCCCGCTCCTCTCTGAAAGTTTATAGACAGCCTTCCAGCTCATAGCTTCCATCTCGTCTCTGTCAAATTCACATTTTCTGCCATGAAAGTTCACCTCTGTGTTCATTGCTAGTTGGCCAAGCAGACGTGAACTTGACCGGCCACATTAGGGCAAAAGCCCAGGAAGTTATGCTCTTAGATGAGATGATGACAGGCCCACTTCCTGCACTAAGCCCTGTCTTTTGGCGAACTGGAAGGGAGACAAAGAGGAGAGCACACAGACGTGGAAACACACAGGAACCAAAGCAACAGGTAGAAGCCACAGGCAGAAGAGTTGGAGAAGTGAGGAAGCAGGAAGAAGTTATCCAGTAGCAGCGTCGGCATTCAGAGCAGAGAGGGTGGTCAGACTGCTGGAAGGGCGGGCGATGCATTAAGGAGCAGGGAACAGGTGGATTCCAGGGGTACCCGCCGACCCTAAGAGGGTCCAGCATGACTGTCAGGACAAAGTGCTTATCCTTCGTGTGGCTTCATTGGTCAGCAGCTTAAAGGATTTCTTGTCTTTCTTACTTCCTAATGGATGCCTAAAATAATCTACAAACTGAGGTAATGTGAATGACTCTCTTTCACTTATAAACTTAAAAAAATCTAATAAATATGGCCTAACCAGTGGACAACAGGATTTTCCCTCCGTGTTCCAAGGCTAAGCTCAAAGTTGCACTCTTCTTCAAATGTTTTCTATTGAAAAAATTATGTAGGCAAGACAAGTGGGCTGCCAGATGTCACAGGGGCTGAATACACAGGCTTGTGCATGTCTCAACACAGCTAAGACTTGGAAGAGAATCTGGTTCACTGAATTACTACAGTAACGATCTGTAAGTAGCTGCACCAAAGGGTAGGAAGTGGAGGGATATGTGTTAGACGGAGGATTAGAGAGGTTATGTAGTTCAGTGACAGAGACTGGTCTGAGATCAGGGAAAAAATAATAGGAGTACTATTTATCTTAAAATATTTGCTTAGAGATTGAATATGCTTGAAAGGAAAGCCCTAGTTAAGTTGTTGTAGGGGACATTTTAGTAACTTGGTAGCAAGATAAACAATAGCAGGTTGTTGCCTTCTGAGTGAGATTTAAGAAACTATCTAAGGAAGGTTAAGGAGGAGATAGACGTGGCTGGTGATTGTGGTCAGAGGACAAAGGATAAGATTTGAAGCCAATGCCAGAGCTCAAAGCCCTTCAAGGCAAGGAATTTGGGGTCGGAGGGACAGAATGAAGGAGAAAGAAAGGACAAAATTCTGCCTGGTTTGACCTAGATGTGGTCCATAAATAAATTACTGTACTGACTTTAATAGTTTTGTTAAGTGGCCACCTGAGGGCACTCTGTCCTATGAGCCCAGGAATCTTAATGGTTCCCCCTATCAAGCAAATTATTTACCCTCAATTTCCTGAAGGATAAATTTAGGTGATGCCTTAAGGAAGGGTACTCATGAAAGATAGGGGCCCACTGCTATTACTCCTCCTATCTTTGTTCTTGAACTAGATTAATGAATGAGCAAGACTGACCTCAATTCAAATCCCCAGGTAATTGCCAGGATTAAATACAAAAATTTCATTTAAATCTATTTAGCATTTAGTGGAGAGCCAATAACTATTAATTCCCTTCCAAATATACATACACCCTAACATACAAATTGCCAAATTTGCCAGGAACAAAAGAAGGAACACAAGGAGGAATTACACCAACCCTTTATCTCTCTAAAGGGGGCAGGGCTCAGAAGTTTCAAAATGAATACAGAACTGTGTTTGCTAAAATTATTCCATAGAGCAATTTATGATGCTCCTCTCATGGCATGTCGCTGCTTGTACATAACAGCCAGAGGGAATAAAACAAAAACAGCTGGGAAATAAAGATGAAAGCCAAACTGCATCAGCAGGGAGAGACACACAACCCCCTGAGAATCCGAGCCATGTCAGCAAAGATAATTTGCACAAGGTCACCTGCTTGGAATCCGTCTTCCCAGGGAGATCATTAGACTCCCATCCATTTCAGTCTTTCTCTACTGGAGTCAAAAGGGGGAATGGAATACATGGTCCGCAGTTTGCAGTCTCTACACTCATGTTCTGTTTATGTAATGAAACAGAGTCACACACAAAAGCAGGCATTACCATGAAGGCTAACAGTGGAATTTCAAATGTCTGACAACAAAGAAATTCCGCTTCCCCTCGCAAATGGAGCAGGTTGAGATTTCCCCACTCCCGAGTCCGATACAGCACATTATGTGGCCTCATGCTGCCCTCTAGTGTCTTTTTAAAGTAAAGTAACGTCAGAAAGAAAAAAGGTTCTAAAATAAAAGAAAAACTAGTTTTATACAAAAATTAAAGAGTGAGTTAAATTTGGCCCTGACATGGATCTTGCATTATTTCAGGACTCTGTAACACATGGCATCCAGATCAGTGAATGCTCTTTAAAAATACAGACACTTGTCCTCTGCACATCCAGCTCCAGTGATTACTGCTTCAGTTGGTCCAAGGTGGGGTCCAGAAACATTCATTTCACCAACACGGCCACATGGTTCTCATCATTAAGCTATTGACATCTCTTTGAAAAGAACCAAATATGGTCACAATGATGATGAATAGAGTATAGATTAAATCTGATAATTTTCACTTAATTCTTCAAGAGTTTAATTCATTGGTAAAACCAGGTCAACTTTAATTTATCCCACACGGAGAGCAGCTCAATCTAGCGTGACTAGCGTGTAAAGAAAACACCATGGTTCAAGTCCGAGTCAGGAGTTTATGTAGACGGTCTCCTGTGTAGATAAGCCCTGCCTCCCAATTCCAGTGGGCATCTAGGTGGAAAGGAAAATGAATGCCTAGTTCTTCTCACTCCTCCATCAGAAATCCCTTAAACATATGCCCTCAAAAGTCTCCCTGGAGCCCCCGGTTAGTTTCACTGCCCCCAATGTGGCCGTACAGCATCCTGTGCTCCTCTGTCCTATAAATGCTCTCCCAATGCCAGCATTTTCTTTGAGACAGAAGGCTTTTCATAACAGGAGCCCTGCTATCGTCCTCTTCCCAGAGTCAGTGCTTGGTCAGCACACAGCTATCATCTGGTCAGTGGCTATAGTTGCCCAACTGAGGGTGCTGCCCATGTGCCATAGGAGAGGCCAGGTCCCGGGAGCACACACTGCTCTTCCCAAGCTCCCTCTAGTTGATGGCACACGTGGCTGTTGTTGCTACTGGATCACACACCCATTTGTAGGCCTTTGCCTAATTTTAGGAATGTGCCCTCACTTTTTAGCATGGTTTGATAAGTCTGTAAACATTTGGAAACTTCCCAAAACTATAAGGGATAATCATTAGTATAGAATATCTTTGTTCACCTGGGAAATTTACATTCAATTTAAACTGTGGTTTATTTTTTAAAAATCACAGAAATATACCCAGAGTACCCTATATCACGATATTATATAATATGCTATTTTCGATTCACAGTTCTGGTGGGTTTGGGTTCTTGGGGGGGGGGGGACATGGGCAAAGCCTGTCTTACATTCAATGTTTGAATAAAAACTAGGTCTGGGAGCTCCTCAGATGGCTAAGTACCCTCATCCGAAGAATCCTAGACCATAATCTCCTATTACCCTCACTTCTAATTTTTAATGAACATTAAGCAAATACTTTCTTCTCAGGAGCTACTGCACTGGGTATCCAGAGACACAGGATATTGCCTAGCATGGCTTCTCCGGGCCTTCCTGGTCAAGGGCTGTGCATGCCACAGACTCCAGCTCTTTGCAAACGGCTTTTTTGCTAGCCATTTTAGTCTCCAACGTACAATCCAAGGTTTCTGGGGAAGTTCACATATGCTTACTGAGGTAACACCTACAGGAATGGGGCACTGTTTTGCTTTAGCTTTTCTGGCTTGGCCAACACACTGAACTTTACAATCTCTCGCTTTCCCTTGACCATCATCTCTGAGTCTGTGGTGCAAGAACAGGGGCTCCCACAAAATAGAGACCTTGACCATCACCCTCTGGGTCTGCGGTGCAAGAACAGGGGCTCCCACAAAATAGAGACCAGAAAGCACTCCATGTACTTCAGTCAGAGAGAAGAAAGAGATCTGCCCCGTTAAAAGCACTTCCTTTGAATTTCATTTTATTTTCTGAGCTAAGTTATTAGATTTGAGGGCACAAAAAAGATCTCTTCGAAGTTAACATGAAGCCCACGGTGAAAGAAAGGAGGCGGCCATTATCACACATTTTATGTGTTGGACAATAAAGTCCCAGGATTGTACATATATTCTGCAATTACAGAAAATGAAACACTTTTATTTCTCCTTTCACCTTATTTAGAAACAGCATTTTTCTCTAGAAAGTGTTGTCTTGAATTTTCTCTTTCCAGTTCCCTAACTCCCCAACATATTTACTTCTTTCATCAAAGGGAATGATCCCATCAATAAAAGAAGCTGCTCTCTCCAAAGCAAAATTATGCCTGCAATGCAGCTATAGGGCTTTGTAATGCATTAAGATACAGCAGAAGAGCTGGTGCATGGGGAGTTTTACCTTTCTCTCTAGTAGGTGTTCTCTCTGGATAAGTCATTACACTTCAGATTTCCCACACTGAGAATGACACATTAATAGTCCCTTCTTCCAGGCCTGTTGCAGCGTTAAATGAGATGGGATATATGGACACATTCTCAGTGAATCACAAAAGCCCATTCAAATAGAAACTTCTGTAATTTCCCCCTATTATTGACATGTTTTCTTAGCATTCTGTCTTGTGAACTCGAGAAATCAAGCATCACTAAGGATGGGAAGCATTTCTTTTTTTTTTTTTTGTAGAGACAGAGTCTCACTTTACTGCCCTCAGTAGAGTGCCATGATGTCACAGGACTCACAGCAACCTCTAGCTCTTGGGCTTCCGTGATTCTCCTGCCTCAGCCTCCCGAGCAGCTGGGATTACAGGCGCCCGCCACAACGCCCAGCTATTTTTTGGTTGCAGTTCAGCTGGGGCTGGGTTTGAACCCGCCACCCTCGGTACATGGGGCCGGCGCCCTACTCACTGAGCCACAGGCGCCACCCAATGGGAAGTATTTCTAAAGACTTTCTTAGCAGCTGGTGAAGGAAGCATTATCATAGCTGGGTGTGTGTTGAGGAGATCGGATGGGGGTAGAATTCACTGTTGGAGACAGAAGCCAGGCTCAGAGCCCTGCTGGTCAAAGGGTCTGTAAGGATCTAGGAAACCTCACCAAAGAAAGAAAATTATAATACTGGTAATATGCTCTAGGAGAATCTCCCTGTGTCTTGTTACCTTGATTCCAAGCTGAATGAAAACTGTTGGGACCCAAGAAATTTGCAAATATCTACTTTTACTTTGACATCAAGACTAATAATAGATTTTTTCTGACTCTTTAAATTTTAATCACGCCTGCTTTCTTAGGTGTTGCATTTTTTGAGCTGCTATTAAAAATACATAGGTTCTTACCACACTAAAGGGGGCCTAGAAGCTTGTGTGTTGTATTATTAATTACATTCTGAAAATCAAATTCCAGTCAGTCTTTGCGCAAAGTACAAGCACACCCCCAGGCAGAGGATTTTCCAGGGGAAGGCAGACCCTGCAGTGCAGGGCTGGCTACTCCGACAGTAACTTGTACTTACTCTTGAGGTCTAAGTTCCTGGCTCCGGCAGTGATCTGCGTCGTGATCTTCGTGTCAATCTTTACAGTGTGGAGATTGCTGGTGTCCCTTGATATCATCACATTGTGCCATTGATTGTCATTGAGAGGTTTATTTGAGCTCCCTTTGATGAGGTTAGCACCATTTCCCAAGTCAAACACATAATGTAAGTACCTGGGAGAAAAATGAAAGAGGGGAAAGCTCCATCACTGCATAAATTGTTGAGGAAGTCAAAGCAGATATTACAAATGGTGATTTTTTTTTCCCCAGGTAGTTCTATCCTGAATAGAAGTCATGAGAGTGAGTGACACAGAGCTCAGCTAATAAGACGGTAAGAAACACTCTGTTTCGGAAGGGATTACTTGTTGCCTCCAGTACTGGAAATGGTGAATGTAATTTTAAAAATCACAACGTACATTTTTCTTTATGACTTTGGAAGGCAGCATCCTTCAGTATGCTTTTTCTATTTCCACCATTCCTTCCATCCTTGCTATCTATGCCGAGATGGTTACTCTTCTCATTCTTCTTGTACCTTCCAAATTAAAACTCTGTATAGAGATGTATATTCATCCTTCAAGACTGAGCTCAAAAATCCACTCTCTGCCCTACAGGTTTTTCTTATTTCCCTAAAGACTCTCCTGAGCCTTGGCACATGATCATCTCAGATAACCTCTCATAGGTCTTTTCTGTATATTCGTGTTCACCTGTAACCCTCAGGGTTCTATATGGGCATGGCCGGGAGTCTCTGGACATCTGAGATATGCACAGGAGCACTAAGGGACAGAAAGGCAGAGCAGTGCCTGGCACGTTATCTGGCCCTTTGTAAACACACAATAATATCTGCTGATAAATGCTCAAATCAATTAAAACGCATCAAATTTTCCTTACAGTTTCAAGGAAATTTCATATAAATATTTCTTTCTAAATTCTTCAAGGAACTCTAACACAGAATTGAGCTTTAGTTAAATGGTATTTTGGGAAATTAAGGACTTGAATTAGCTATTTAATTTAGCACAGACTAGCCTACAAACTTCTAGAAATTCTTCTGTGGAATTTCACAGTCATGAAATGCACGTTTTGAAGGGTAAGATTTATGAAAAGCCTCCTATAAATTAGAACTCAATGTTATTTGTATCTCTTATATAGAAATGTTGGTACAACAGATGTACAATCTACAAACACATGAAAAAAAGCTCATCATCCTTAATCATCAGAGAAATGCAAATCAAAACTACTTTGAGATATCACCTAACCCCAGTAAGAGTAGCCCACATAACAAAATCCCAAAACCAGAGATGTTGGCGTGGATGTGGAGAAAAGGGCACACTTCTACACTGCTGGTGGGAATGCACACTAATACGTTCCCTCTGGAAGGATGTTTGGAGAATACTTAGAGACCTAAAAATAAACCTGCCATTCGATCCTATAATTCCTTTACTAGGTTTATACCCAGAAGACCAAAAATCACAATATAACAAAGACATCTGTACCAGAATGTTTATTGCAGCCCAATTCATAATTGCTAAGTCATGGAAGAAGCCCAAGTGCCCATCAACCCACGAATGGACTAGCAAATTGTGGTACATGTATACTATGGAATATTATGCAGCCTTAGAGAAAGATGGAGACTTTACCTCTTTCATGTTTACATGGATGAAGCTGGAACATATTCTTCTTAGCAAAGTATCTCAGGAATGGAAGAAAAAGTATCCAATGTGCTCAGCCCTACTATGAAGCTAAATTATAGCTTTCACATGAAGACTATAACCCAACTATAGTACAAGACTATGGGGAAAGGGCCAAGGAAGGGGAAGGGAGGGGGAAGGTTTTGCTGGAGGGAGGGTAATTGGTGGGGCCTCATTTACGGTGCATCTTAGAATGGGTACAGGTGAAACTTACTAAATGCAGAATACAAATGCCTACATACAGTAACTAAGAAAATGCCATGAAGGCTACGTTGAACAGTTTGATGAGAATATTTCAGATTGTATATGAAACTTGCACATTGTACCCCTTGATTGCACTAATGTACACAACTATGATTTAACAATAAAAATAAATAAATTAAGAATCAAAAAAAAGACCATGTTGAATCCATATTAGCTTAAGATACCCAAGAATTGATTCAAACAAATCAATCCCTACCATCCTCCAAGCCAATACAATCTGTTCATTTTATATGTTTAGAACTTGAGCTCCATTTTCCCAAAGTTTTATTTATTCGTCATTGAACCAACATATACTCACCCTTTAACTAATTCAACCACAATGAAATCATTCCCATCTCCACTGTTATACAGAATTAGTCCATCTAGGGATGTTGTCTTGAACTGAAAAAAGAGATGCATAGAAGTGTAGGCTTGCAGTGTAGCTAAGGCAACATAGCTCGATTTGGTCTTGAAGGTGACGGGGTCTGCTATGATGTTCCTGAAGCCAAATCTGGCATTGAGCTCACAGTAATCTATGTCGCCATTTTTACACAGGTCAATGTATGCCATTCCATTAAATGTCAGGCTCTGCAGGTGTCCAATGAAGTTGGAAGGGACCGAAGAAAGGTACCGTCGTTCCGTGATGATGCCAGTCTCTATGTTATGGAACTCCAGCCTCGTGTGATCACCCGCCATCTGACCTAAAAGAGAAGAGAAAGCATTATTATTTCCTATACCTGAAAGGCACTTCAACTTTAGACTTTCATTGCAACCTTACACTTTAAAACACACAAAGCCGAATATCTCCTCGCTACTTAGTTGTGCACAGTAAGAACATGGAGGTGATGTTCAAGGGTAAAACACGGCTGGCTTATAAAATAAAACATCTGTACATCAGGTTTTAATCCTTTTCCAAATTTTAGTCTGAACAAAAATCATACTCATTAACAAAAAGTTATAGCATTTTTTTAATAAAAGTAAAAATAAAGGAAGGAGGTTGGGAATGGAGAGGGAGGGAGAGATGGATGGAGGGTTAAGGGCAATGAGTGCTCTAAATCACACAGCAAAGAGATGCCTCCCAGCTTCATGGTCAGTTAATGTTTTATGTACATCTATAAATGTTCTCCTCGGAAAAAAAATTCTGACTGTATATTTCCCTGTAGCCCAGAGAAACAGAGGAGTGTTGCAGTGCTTCCCTGTTCTTCCAACAATGAACCATGAAAATGAGTTTGAAGTTAAATACATGCTTTTCATGTCCCCTTTACTGTGCTGAATAATGTCTATCTTCTTTACTAGTCTCCCAAACACGTTAGAAATTCTCTTGATCTCTGGAACTATGCTATTTTGCTCCACCATGTTTGGATAACTAAATTGAGCACAATACACTAAATGAAGGCATGCCCAATTTTGATAATACCAGTAAAATTAGCCCACATTACCGCAAGACACAATCTTTTTTTTAAACATCCTCGAGTAAAGCTTTAGCTACAGATTTATTTAGCAATTGACTATTCATCTCCACCCTCATTGCTTTCCACCCACTATATTTCCCTGTCATACTCATCATAAGCCAACCTAGCCCCATCTTTACATTCAGAATGAGAATTGTACCTGCTTGCAAGGTTGAAGGTAAAATAAATGAAGATGTGAACTTGTTTTCTAAATGGTAATACACAACATAATATAAGGCATTCTTATCAGTGCCAGCCATTTACTTCCAGCATTTTGCTCTTGTCTAATTAAACTGCCATTCGATTTCTTCTGCAACTCCAAGCGATCATTTGAATTGCAATCAAGTTTTGCCAGGTGCTACCTTCCCTGTCCAATTTGCCATATTGGAGAAATTACCAAGTTTACCCTATCCCATCATCCATAATCTTAATGAAAGTATTAATTAGAGCTAATCTCAAAATTGACCCCTGAGAAAATGCACTAAACCGTCTTCCCAGATGCAATGAAGATTGAGCACCCACCTACATGGGTCCCCTCAACCAGCTTGAGGAATTTCTATTTCTTTAGTTACGATAGCAAATTATTAGATAGTTTAAGAAAATGCCTGTAAGTAAAAATTTAGAAGTTATCCTTTTTGACGTGTAAGAAAATCTGTTTTATATACTTAGTTAATTGAATTTGATGATTTGATGATTATCAACTTATTGATGTAAAAAACTCTCTCCTGAGCTGTATTATACAGAATTTTCAAACACTCTTTACCAGACCGTGATCCTGCCAACATGGTCATCACAGCATGTTCTCTTTTTAGCCCTTGGTTTGTTCTGATCCCTTCTCTGAAAACGTCTTTCAACAACAAAAATGATTGTAAGCAACTATGCCTTTTCTCCCCACCACCATGCTTCCTTATTGTCTATTCATTGCTAAACTATTATTGATATTATGTCCTTAGCAATTCTGGTTTCCCATTTGGCTTCATTTCCCTCTCCTTCAGTTTTTCTTATCCAATGACCTCAATACTGCTCTGCAGGAATCCACCTCTTTGGTAGCAAATAAAATTAACCAGTAATAGTCTCCAAATAGAAAGCTCTAGAGACAAGAGCATTGATTTAAGAAGTTATATACAAGAAAACTATGAAGAAGGTAAAAATCATTTCAGCTTTGATATTCCCTAGCGTTGATTTTTATCTTTTTTGCTATATGAAAATCTGAGTCTTAGCTGGTTGCACACATTTTACTTAAAGGCTCTATTGATGAACCAATGAATAGTAAAATAGGAATCAGGATGAAATCTTTCTAATACTTGAAATTAAATATTGCCTTATATTGTCAAGTTCTTGGCAGCTAAGAAAGACCATTTTGTTTAGCAGGACTAAGATGTTCAGTGATGAAAATAATACTTGGTATTTTATTTTCTTTCTCCAAGGAATAGAGTATATATTCAGAACGTAATTAATAAAAAGGTCGTAAAACAGTGTCAAAGCAATCATGGCCCAGTTACAAGGAAGAACATTATGATCTATTCAAGAGTATATGTTTCCTTTTTTTTTTTTTAATTTTGCTCATTTGTGCATTTTATTGTGAAGATAGCTGTTTTGTATTTTGTTTTTTATTTTTTACTTTATTAAATCATAACTGTGTACATTAATGCATTTATGGGGTACAATGTGCTGATTTGATATACAATGTGGAATGCTGACCTAATGTACATAATGCAATGGTACATTTCAAAACTATTAAGAATAGAGTATAAATGTCTTACCACAACAAACAAGTAAGTGAGGAGATAGGTTATGTTAATCAGTTAGATGTAAGCATTCCACAGTGTATTCTTTAATAGGTATACACAAATCACCCCAATAGTAATGGCAGATACGCTTGCTCTGAGGGGTGAATTAGCACCTAACAGCCAATATCCCACAGACTAAGAAAAAAAACTGATGTCTGCTTTTTATAAAATTATTTTCCCTTATAATTTACTCCAGTGTGTAATTTTTATTAGTAGGGTAGCACCTCTACTATTCTGCTTACGTATGTTGATTCAGTAAGAAAAAATAAAAGACTTCTAAAGAGAAAAAACATTAAGGTTCCAATCATTTTAAAATGCACTGTTATTTAGAGAGATTTAGTAGAAATGAAAATTTGGAATTAACAAAATGCCTCTGATCAAGGTATCTAGGGTATAGCAGACTGACAATAGTCTCCAACAAACCACCACCAGAGCATCTTTCTGAGATGGTGCATGTGTGCAGAAATCTGAATATCTAAGGCAAACATTTTTAATAAAATAGACCACAAGATTACCTATTTTAGGTTCAGTGTTTCTTCAAGTTGGGTTATATTTCTGATGTGGAACAGAATAATCCCCAAGCCCTGCACCCAATTGTTAACTCATTTAAAGTTACTGAGTGTGTGGCAGATACATCAGGTGCTACGTAGATAATGAGATCGTGTCAACAGGAAAAGACCTGCCCCCCTATTCATAAAGCTCACAGTCTACTGAGGGAAGACAGACTAAAAGAAGATAAGATATAATTAAATATATGATAATTAATCTCAAGGCCAGGTGTGGTGGCTCACAACTACAATCCTAGCACTCTGGGAGGCAGGGGTGAGCAGAGTGCCTGAGCTCAGGAATTCAAGACCAGCCTGAGCTAGAGCAAGACTTTTGTCTCTAAAAATAGTCAGGTGTTGTGCCAGGTGCCTGTACTCCCAGCTACTTGGGAGGCCGAGGCAAGAGGATCAATTGAGCCCAAGAATGTGCGGTTGCTGTGAGCTGTGATGCCAAGGTACTGGAGAATGAGAGTGAGACCCTGTCTTTAAATAAATAAATAATAATTAATCTCAGAGAAATGCTATGATTTTGATGAATGGGGTACTGAGTTGATAAATGTGGAATGGGACAGGGTTCCTGAATTTGATATTTAAACTACATGTGAAGAATTAAAAGAAGAAAGCGATGCTAAGACCCCGGGAAGGGGTATCAAGAGGAAGATTCCAAGATGGGGAGTTAGATGAACAAGGATTTTTGCATGAGAAAGTGCTAGAGAGCATTGCTGGAGTGTGATGAGTAAGAAAAGTTAGTGGCTCACGTGAGATTAGAAGGAACATCAAGGGCTAGATTGTTCACCATGCCTTCTGCTTACATTAGGAGCTACTGGAGGGTTTTCAGCTGGATTTAGCCATGACTCAAAAGGGGTGTGTGTGTATGTGTGTGTGTGTTACCTTTGCTGGTATAATAGATTGGACAGAGTTTAAACTAAGGTAGTTGTAGCTTAAATGAAAAAATGAACAAAATGAGATAATTTTGCAGATATAACTTGCAGGATTTACTAAAAACATGCAAAATGATAAAGAGGGGATGATTCCGCTGGCTTTCAGGCTTGAGGAATTGGATATACAGTGAATATTGATTAACAAAGGACACGTACACCCATACGTGGTGGAATTGTGTGTTGTGAAACACACAATTCCATATTTTTAAGACAGACTAAGTGATGAGTTGAAATCCACTGACTCCCCACTCAGAGATCACACATGGTTTGTACAACACTTTCTGGTTTGAGACCTAGGAAATCTTCCTTCTTGAGCTTCACTGCTGGTGGCTACTGTTCTCAATACCCTAGGTGAGGTGTACACATTCTCAAGATCAGCTGGAGTATGTACTGCCCTGTGTTCAACAGACTTAACAGATGTCAGAAAACACAGAACTTTGCATTGAAGAGTCTCCCATGCTTTCCTCTTAAAAAATTCTTCCCTAACACTCTGATTTCTCCTCAGATTATGTAAATCATTTGCCATTTTAAAAAATTCTTCCCATCCAGTGATTTCTGACTTGCTGTAAAATTTAATAAGAAACCTCAAGTGCTTCCCAGATTCATGGATGGCATCAAACAGCCACTGAGATGTTTAAAAGATATATTCTAGGAGGGAGACAAGATGGCGGACTGAAGCCAGCTTTCAACAGAGGCTCCCGTCCAGAAGGAGAGTTAAGGGACAGGAATTTAGTAGGTGTCCTGGTGGACTTGAGCCTCACCAAGAGAGAAGGTTGAAGAACGTACATCAACACTGCTGAGGCAAGCTGTGATCACAAGGACGCAAACAAAAGCTGAGACTTCAAGCCAGAGTAGAAGTTGCAATAGGATCGAACAGAAACCAGCTGAAAGCAAGACAGAACCACTTTGCTCCACCACACCAGACAGGGCCCCAGTTTCTCAGGCCACAACACTGTACGGGCCCTCGATAAAACCCCAGGGGAAAAACCAAAGGGAGTAAAATAACCATGGGGCGGAATCAGCGGAAAAACTCTGGTAACATGAATAACCAGAATAGATCAACCCCCCCAAGAAAAGATACGGCAGATATGATTGAAGATCCCATTCATAAACAACTGGCTGAAATGTCAGAAATCGAATTCAGAATTTGGATTGCAGACAAGATTAATAAAATGGAATTAGGAATTCGAGGAGAAATTCAAAAATTGTCTCAAGAATTTAACGAATTTAAAGACAAAACCACCAAAGACTTAGACACACTGAAGCAAGAACTTACAGCCCTCAAAGATATGAAAAATACAGTAGAATCCCTCAGTAACAGAATGGAGCAAGCAGAAGAAAGGATTTCTGACATTGAAGATAAAGTCTTCGAACGCTCCCAATCTCTCAAAGAGGAAGAGAAATGGAGAGCAAAAACGGATCACTCACTCAGAGAACTCTCAGATAATTTGAAAAAAAGCAACATAAGGATTATAGGAATTTCTGAGAATGATGAAGTCGCCTCCAAGGGCACAGAGGCCCTTCTACATGAAATTATGAAAGAAAATTTTCCAGACATGCCTAGAGAATCTGAAATTCAGATAGCAGACAGCTTCAGAACCCCAGCACGATTCAACCCCAATAAGTCATCCCCCAGACATATCATAATTAGCTTCACTAAAGTTAACATGAAAGAGAAGATTCTCAAAGCAGCCCAGCGAAAGAAAACTATAACGTACAAAGGTAAGAATATTAGAATAACTGCAGATCTCTCTGCTGAAACTTTTCAAGCCAGAAGAGGCTGGTCATCAACTTTTAATCTCCTAAAGCAAAAAAACTTTCAACCCAGGATCTTGTATCCAGCTAAACTGAGTTTCATCTATGATGGAGAAATTAAATACTTCAATGACATTCATATGTTGAAAATATTTGCCATAAGTAAACCAGCTCTTCAGGATGTTCTCAGACCTATCCTCCACAATGACCAACCCAATCCTATACCACAAAAGTAAACTCACTCAGAAACTTCGGATCAAACTCCAACTTCCACACTGGCGAAAGGATTAAAAATGTCCACTGGACCTTTGAAAAACTCGATACCCAAAATTCCACCAGACTTATCAATACTCTCCATCAATGTGAATGGCTTAAACTGTCCTCTAAAGAGACATAGGTTAGCTGACTGGATACAAAAACTCAAGCCAGATATTTGTTGCATACAAGAGTCACATCTCAACTTAAAAGACAAATACAGACTCAGGGTGAAAGGATGGTCATCCATATTTCAGGCAAATGGTAAACAGAAAAAAGCAGGTGTTGCAATTTTATTTACAGATACAGTAGGCTTTAAACCATCAAAAGTAAGGAAGGACAAGAATGGTCACTTCATATTTGTTAAGGGTAATACTCAATATGATGAGATCTCAATTATTAACATCTATGCACCCAACCAGAATGCACCTCAATTTATAAGAGAAACTCTAACAGACATGAGCAACTTGATCTCCTCCAGCTCCATAATCGTCGGAGATTTCAACACTCCCTTGGCAGTGTTGGATCGATCCTCCAGAAAGAAGCTGAGCAAAGAAATTTTAGATTTAAACCTAACCATTCAATATTTAGATTTAGCAGACATCTACAGAACATTTCATCCCAACAAAACTGAATACACATACTTCTCATCGGCCCACGGAACTTACTCCAAAATTGACCACATTTTAGGTCACAAGTCTAACCTCAGTAAATTTAAAGGAATAGAAATTATTCCATGCATCTTCTCGGACCATCATGGAATAAAACTTGAATTGAGTAACAACAGGAATCTGCATACCCATACAAAAACATGGAAGTTAAATAACCTTATGCTGAATGATAGCTGGGTCAGAGATGAGATTAAGAAAGAAATCGCCAATTTTTTGGAACAAAACGACAATGAAGACACAAACTATCAGAACCTCTGGGACACTGCAAAGGCAGTTCTAAGAGGGAAATTTATAGCACTGCAAGCCTTCCTCAAGAGAACAGAAAGAGAGGAAGTTAACAACTTAATGGGACATCTCACGCAACTGGAAAAGGAAGAACATTCCAACCCCAAACCCAGTAGAAGAAAAGAAATAACCAAAATTAGAGCAGAATTAAATGAAATTGAAAACAAAAGAATAATACAACAGATCAATAAATCAAAAAGCTGGTTTTTTGAAAAGGTCAATAAAATAGATAAACCTCTGGCCAACCTAATCAGGAAAAAAAGAGTAAAATCTCTAATATCATCAATTAGAAACAACAAAGACGAAATAACCACAGACTCATCAGAAATCCAAAAAATCCTTAATGAATATTACAAGAAACTTTATTCTCAGAAATATGAAAATCTGAAGGAAATGGACCGATACTTGGAAGCGCGCCACCTTCCAAGACTTAACCAGAATCAAGTGGAAATGTTGAATAGACCCATATCAAGTTCAGAAATAGCATCAACTATACAAAACCTCCCTAAAAAGAAAAGCCCGGGACCAGATGGTTTCACGTCAGAATTCTACCAAACCTTTAAAGAGGAATTAGTACCTATATTACTCAACCTGTTCCAAAATGTAGAAAAAGAAGGAAGGCTACCCAACACGTTCTATGAAGCAAACATCACCCTGATCCCCAAACCAGGAAAAGACCCAACAAGAAAAGAAAATTATAGACCAATATCACTAATGAATATAGATGCAAAAATATTCAACAAGATCCTAACAAACAGAATCCAGCAACACATCAAACAAATTATACATCATGACCAAGTTGGTTTTATCCCAGGGTCTCAAGGCTGGTTCAATATACGTAAATCTATAAATGTAATTCAGCACATAAACAAATTAAAAAACAAAGACCATATGATTCTCTCAATTGATGCAGAAAAAGCTTTTGATAATATCCAGCATCCCTTCATGATCAGAACACTCAAGAAAATTGGTCTAGAAGGGACTTTTCTTAAACTGATAGAGGCTATCTACAGCAAACCCACAGCCAATATCATATTGAATGGAGTTAAATTGGAATCATTTCCACTCAGATCAGGAACCAGACAAGGCTGCCCATTGTCTCCATTGCTTTTCAACATTGTAATGGAAGTTTTAGCCACCGCAATTAGGCAAGAAAAGGCGATCAAGGGTATCCATATAGGGTCAGAAGAGATCAAACTCTCGCTCTTCGCAGATGATATGATTGTGTATCTGGAAAACACTAGGGACTCTACTACAAAACTCCTAGAAGTGATCAAGGAATACAGCAGCGTCTCGGGTTACAAAATCAACATTCATAAATCGGTAGCCTTTATATACACCAACAACAGTCAAATTGAAAAAGCAGTTAAGGACTCTATCCCATTCACAGTAGTGCCAAAGAAGATGAAATATTTGGGAATTTACCTAACAAAAGACGTGAAAGATCTCTATAAAGAGAACTATGAAACTCTAAGAAAAGAAATAGCTGAAAATGTTAACAAATGGAAAAACATACCATGCTCATGGCTGGGAAGAATCAACATTATCAAAATGTCCATACTACCCAAAGCAATATATAATTTCAACGCACTCCCTATTAAAGCTCCACTGTCATATTTTAAAGATCTTGAAAAAACATTACTTCGTTTTATATGGAATCAGAAAAAACCTCGAATAGCCAAGACATTACTCGGAAATAAAAACAAAACAGGAGGAATCACACTACCAGACCTCAGACTTTACTACAAATCGATAGTGATCAAAACAGCATGGTATTGGCACAAAAACAGAGAAGTAGATATCTGGAACAGAATAGAGAACCAAGAGATGAATCCAGCTACTTACCGCTATTTGATTTTTGACAAGCCAATTAAAAACATTCAGTGGGGAAAAGATTCCCTATTTAACAAATGGTGCTGGGTGAACTGGCTGGCAACCTGCAGAAGACTGAAATTGGACCCACACCTTTCACCATTAACTAAGATAGACTCTCATTGGATTAAAGATTTAAACTTAAAACATGAAACTATAAAAATACTAGAGGAGAATGCAGGGAAAACCCTTGAAGAAATTGGTCTGGGTGAGTATTTCATGAGGAGAACCTCCCGGGCAATTGAAGCAGCTTCAAAAATACACTACCGGGACTTGATCAAACTAAAAAGCTTCTGCACAGCTAAGAACACAGTAAGCAAAGCAAGCAGACAGCCCTCAGAATGGGAGAAGATATTTGCAGGGTATATCTCTGACAAAGGTTTAATAACCATTATCCACAGAGAACTCAAACGCATCAGCAAGAAAAAAACAAGGGATCCCATCGCAGGCTGGGCAAGGGATTTGAAGAGAAACTTCTCTGAAGAAGACAGGCGCAAGGCCTTCAGACATATGAAAAAATGCTCATCATCTTTAATCATCAGGGAAATGCAAATCAAAACTACTTTGAGATATCATCTAACTCCAATGAGACTAGCCTATATCACAAAATCTCAAGACCAGAGATTTTGGCGTGGATGCGGAGAAAAGGGAACACTTCTGCACTGCTGGTGGGAATGCAAATTAATACATTCCTTTTGGAAAGATATATGGAGAACACTCAGAGATCTAAAAATAGATCTGCCATTCAATCCTGTAATTCCTCTGCTGGGCATATACCCAGAAGACCAAAAATCACAACATAACAAAGATATTTGTACCAGAATGTTTATTGCAGCCCAATTCATAATAGCTAAGTCATGGAAAAAGCCCAAGTGCCCATCAATCCACGAATGGATTAATAAATTGTGGTATATGTATACCATGGAATACTATGCAGCCTTAAAGAAAGATGGAGACTTTACCTCTTTCATGTTTACGTGGATGGAGCTGGAACATATTCTTCTTAGTAAAGTATCCCAAGAATGGAAGAAAAAGTACCCAATGTACACAGCCCTACTATGAAACTAATTTGGGACTCTCACATGAAAGCTATAACCCAGCTACAACTTAACAATAGGGGGAAGTGGGAAGGGGGGGTGGGTAGAGGGAGGGGGATCGGTGGGATCACACCTGTGGTGCATCTTACAGGGGTATTTGCGAAACTTGGTAAATGTAGAATGTAAATGTTTTGGCACAGTAACTGAGATAACGCCAGAAAGGCTATGTTAACCACTGTGATAAAAATGTGTCAAATGGTTTATGAAGCGAGTGTATGATGCCCCATGATCATATCAATGTATACAGTTATGATTTAATAAAAAAAAAGATATATTCTAAATTTTAGCCTCAATTGTAACTGCTACTTTTGAAAATCTTCTCTATCCTACATGAATCAAGGTTGACTTACTCTTAAAAATCATTTGCTTTCATGAGATCTTTGATACAATGGAAGGAAAGAAGGAATTAAAGAAATAAAAAAAATCAACAAGAAAAATATCAAACAACCCTATTAACAAGTGAGCAAATGAAGGAATACAAGTTTTTCAAAAAAAAAGAAAGACAAATGTCCAACAAACATGAAGAAATGCTCAATATCACTAACCACTGGGGAAATGAAAATTAAAACCACAATGACCTATCACCTTACCCTGTTAGCACAGCTGTTATTAAAAAGAAAAAAAAGAAAAAAAGAAAACTACAATGACATATCACCTGACCCTGTTAGCATGGCTGTTATTAAAAAGTTAAAAAAAAAAACTAAACAGTAGATGCTGGTTTGGATGCACAGAGATAGGAAAGCTCATACACTGTTGGTGGGACTGCAGATTAGTATAACCTTGATGGGAATCTGCATGAAGATTCCTCACAAGATAAATGTAGACTGACCATTCTACATAGCACTCCCACTATTGGGTATCTACCCAAAGGCAAATGAGTCAATTTTGTCAAAAAGACAGTTCTACTAAAAGGTTTATTGTATTAAAATTCACAACTGCAATCTATGTGCCTATCAATTCATGATTGGATTAAGAAAATGTGATGTGTGTGCATGTGTATGTATATATACACATGTATATTCACACATCATGGAATACTCTTTACCCATGAAAAGGAATGAGATAATGTTTTTGCAGTTGGATGAAACTGAAGACCATTACACTATGTGAAATATCTTAACATCATATGTACAAACGCGACATATATCCTCTAATAATTGAGAGCTAATCAATGGACACACATGGGTACTAAGAGATGTAAAGGTCATTGGAAATCAAGAAGAGGAAGAAGGGAGGGTAAAAGCCTACCTGCTGGGCACAGTGAACACTACTCTGGTGATGGGCACACGAAAAGTGCCTACTTAAGCATTATAAATTGTATCCATGTAACAAAAATAGTTGTACCTCCTTAATTTTTTTTTAAAGGAAGGAAAGAAGGGAGGAAAGGAAGAAAATAATTTATTCCAAAAATATATTAACTTGGGATTTGAGTATTGATGTTAAGTCTTAAGCAAAGAGGAATGAGAAGAATAATCCCCAACTAACCCTGAATTCTATTTAATTGGTTTACTGATTGCAGTGCTATAGGAAAAACAATGCTGAAATTATTTTAGATGCATTACTGGATTGAAAAAGTGAAGGAATGATATTGATGGGAGCCAGGATTCTCACCATGGAAGAAAAGACATAGAAGTGTGTTTTGGGAAAAATTAATAATCAATGCTCTAGGGATGTAGGCGCTACTGTGAACTCATTTCAAAATACATACATGTGAATGTTTATATGTAGATAGATCTGTACGTCTGTGTGCATACATTTACATATGTATGTAGGTATAAGATTACATACTTGAACATACTTTCTACTGAAATGGTCAGACAACCAAGGTACTCTGATGATATTGAGAACACCTGCCATCTAAAAGCTTAGCTGGTGTCATTTCTCACTAGCTAGAAACTAAATGGCAAATTTAAGGTAAACTATGTAGATAAAAGTTATCCCTGGGACATCCTATTATGCCAAAAAGTAAAAAAAATGCTAAGAATAAAAATTGAGGTTAAAGCATGTCACAAGATCATAGAGATAAATTGATGGAACTCAAACTGGACAAAATTGGAAAAATTTGAATTCCCAAATAATGAAGTAATTATGAACTTCAGTAAAAACAGAACAATGAGAAAGAAAGGAATAAAAGAAAGAAAAGTAGAAGGAAGGGAGGGAGAATGAGAAAAGAATGAAAAAGGAAGGGATATAAAAGAAAGAGAAGGAATAGGGTCAGAAGAGATCAAACTTTTGCTCTTCACAGACGATATGATTGTATATCTGGAAAACACCAGGGATTCTACTACAAAACTCTTAGAAGTGATCAAGGAATACAACAGCATCTCAGGTTACAAAATCAACATTCATAAATCGGTAGCCTTTATATATACCAACAATAGTCAAGCTGAAAAAACAGTTAAGGACTCTATTCCATTCATAGTAGTGCCAAAGAAGATGAAATATTTGGCAGTTTATCTAACAAAGGAC
This sequence comes from Nycticebus coucang, assembly GCF_027406575.1. NCBI lineage: Eukaryota > Metazoa > Chordata > Mammalia > Primates > Lorisidae > Nycticebus > Nycticebus coucang. Next base: position 49,033,792 of record NC_069783.1, read on the forward strand.
GTGAAAGATCTCTATAAAGAGAACTATGAAACTCTAAGAAAAGAAATAGCTGAATGTGTTAACAAATGGAAAAACATACCATGCTCATGGCTGGGAAGAATCAACATTGTTAAAATGTCCATACTACCCAAAGCAATATACAATTTTAATGCAATCCCTATTAAAACTCCACTGTCATACTTTAAAGATCTGGAAAAAACAATACTTCGTTTTATATGGAATCAGAAAAAACCTCGAATAGCCAAGACATTACTCAGAAATAAAAACAAAGCAGGAGGAATCACGCTACTGGACCTCAGACTATACTATAAATCGATAGTGATCAAAACAGCATGGTACTGGCACAAAAACAAAGAGGTAGATGTATGGAACAGAATAGAGAACCAAGAGATTAACCAGGCTACTTACTGTTATTTGATCTTTGACAAGCCAATTAAAAACATTCAGTGGGGAAAAGATTCCCTATTTAACAAATGGTGCTGGGTGAACTGGCTGGCAACCTGTAAAAGACTGAAACTGGATCCACACCTTTCACCATTAACTAAGATAGACTCTCACTGGATTAAAGATTTAAACTTAAGAGATGAAACTATAAAAATACTAGAAGAGAGTGCAGGGAAAACCCTTGAAGAAATCAGTCTGGGTGAGTATTTTATGAGGACGACCCCCCAGGGGGCAATTGAAGCAGATTCAAACATACACTACTGGGACATGATCAAACTAAAAAGCTTCTGCACAGACAAGAACACAGTACGTAAAGCAAGCAAACAGCCCTCAGAATGGGAGAAGATATTTGCAGGTTATGTCTCCGACAAAGGTTTAATAACCAGAATCCACAGTGAACTCAGACGTATAAGCAAGAAAAGAACAAGTGATCCCATGGCAGGCTAGGCAGGGGACTTGAGGAGAAACTTCTCTGAAGAAGACAGGCGTACGGCCTATAGACATATGCCGTCATCAATGATGAAACAATGCTCATCATCCTTAATCATCAGAGAAATGCAAATCAAAACTACTTTGAGATATCATCTAACTCCAGTAAGATTAGCCCATATCACAAAATCCCAAGACTGGAGATGTTGGCATGGATGTGAAGAAAAGGGAACACTTCTACACTGCTGGTGGGAATGAAAATTAATACATTCCTTTTGGAAAGATGTTTGGAGAACATTTAGAGATCTAAAAATAGATCTGCCATTCAATCCTATAATTCTTCTACTAGGTATATACCCAGAAGACCAAAAATCACATTATAACAAAGATATTTGTACCAGAATGTTTATTGCAGCCCAATTCATAATTGCTATGTCATGGAAAAAGCCCAAGTGCCCATCGATCCATGAATGGATTAATAAATTGTGGCATATGTACACCATGGAATATTATGCAGCCTTAAAGAAAGATTGAGACTTTACCTCTTTCATGTTTACATGGATGGAACTGGAACATATTCTTCTCAAGCATCTCAAGAATGGAAGAAAAAATATCCAATGTACTCAGCCCTACTATGAAACTAATGTATGACTTTCATATGAAAGCTATAACCCAGTTATAACCTAAGAATATGGGGAAGGGGGAGAGGGAAGGGAGGGAGGGCGGAGGGTGATTGGTGGGATTACACCTGCGGTGCATCTTACAAGGGTACATGTGAAACTTAGTAAATGTAGAATATAAATGTCTTAACACAATAACTAAGAAAATGCCAGGAAGGCTATGTTAACCAGTGCGATGAAAATGTGTCAAACGGTCTATAAAACCTGTATATGGTGCCCCATGATCGCATTAATGTACACAGCTATGATTTAATAAAAGAAAGAAAGAGAAAGAATAGAGAGAGAAGGGAGGGCTCTTGCTTACAGTAGACCAGTAAGTGTTGACTGTATGTGGACACTTATGTAAATCATTTTCTAACCCTTATAATAAAGACTAGATCAGACAAAACTCTTTAATAATTGCTAAATTTAGGGCAAAGCTTTGATGAAGTACAGGCCATTCGTATGGTCTTAATGCCTCTCCACAGATAGTTCATTAGTTGCCAGGGAAGAAAACATAGTAATATTGTAGTGAAGAAACTGGACAACAGGTTGACCAAGTAATCGAATTAAATCACTAATCAAGACATGGACAGCCTGCATCTCCTGTAAAGTGGCAACAACATCAACAATGTGCTATTTCATCCAAGAATGTAGAACCTGAACTTTAGCACACAACAGACAAGCACAAAATGAGTGACTTTACATTAATACATGGTGGGAGGAAAAAGACCTATTTCAATGATGTCATTGTCATGAAAGACAAAGAAAGTTTATGGAAATGTTATAGACTAAAGGAGGTTAAAGAGACATAACAAGGAAATGAAATATCTGGCCCTAGGCCACCTACTGTGGGGTGTGTGTTGGGGGAGAAAAGCTCACAGCATATGCACAACACTAAATGACAAAATCAGGATATGAATGATAGAATAGAAAAATACATTGTATCAATGAAAAATTTACTGAAGTTAGTAACTTTTACTATTCCCATTTTGAGACCATGCATCCTTAAGTATTGAGGGATAAAGGATCACTGGGTATGTAATATATCCTCAACTGGTTAAGAAAAAAAAGAAGAAGACAGAAGAAAGATTGAAAGTGTGTGAATGTCAAAGCAAATGGGATAAAGTGTTCACAATAGTAAAGGCATGCCCACATTGTTTATATTATTTTTATTTTTGAAATTTTTTGTAAGTTTGAAATTATTCATAAATAAAATTTTTAAGTAAAATACTTTGCATCATTCTTGTTTCCTTTCCTGCTGTATCCTTTACACATTATGCATTTACTACTTTACATCTTGAACCATCTAAAACAATGACACAGGGTTAATTTTGTTCAAAACATCTTCTTTACGCACATGATACGGCAACTACCAATTGTGGGAAAGTCTGTGAAAGACGAGCTCTTCAGTCCAGAGAAGCACTGGCCCCAGCAGGTTATTCTAGCCACGTCAAGCCATATGGTTGCACGAAGCAAAACAAAACTTCTAAGTTCCCTGAACATTAGTCTGTCTAACCCCATCAGCACCATTCTTCCTCTTGTGGAATTCTCTTCCACATACTTTTATCAACTGCATGATCCTTCCTTTAGAGCCTAGATCAAATAGTATCTATTCCCTTAAGCTGTCGCTGCAAGCAAGTTCCTCAACCTCTCTTCTGAACTCCAAGATCACTTACGTCACCTTACCAGTTACTTATGTCAATCATTCAGCAATTCATATACTGCCCTATATTATCAGTATTATGGATATATCTTATTTAATGTAGTATTAAAATTATAGTTAAAAATATGTGTATGTATTCTGATGCTACTATGTCTGGGAAAGCACTGATCTTAGAACCATACAATTATTAGGATATGGGTGAATATGAAGTAATGACCTATAAATAAAAAAAAAAAATCACATTAAAAAAATTAAAAAATCAGAACTATGCTCTTTCCTCAGTTCTAGTAACCATGGCATTGCCATGAAACATAAGTCATTTATTCTCCTTGAGTCTCAGTTTCCTTATCTATAATTGTGAATATACACACTCTATTTCATAGAGCCATGTAATATTGGAGATACTTGGAGACAAAGGCATGCACTGCTGTGGCTCTGGCAAGTCCTTGCTCTCAACAGCTGCTCTTCCCAGCCTCTGATGTGTAATCATAGACCCCAACTGTTCATGCCCATGCTTTTTGATAAAATACAGCTATGCAAACAATGGGTGCTAACCCCCCCCAAACAATTCATTTCCCTTCAAATAACTGCTCATGACTAAAATTTAACGAACTTCAGCTGACACCCTTCTGTCAAAGCCTTGTAAAAATTCTGCCTTCTTTTCCTAAGTTAAGGAATAATTCTTTCAAAAGTTAAAATGCTATACATATTTCTCATTGATAGAGCCGACTGTCCTCTGAACATGGGAACCCCTTTGGGATTGAATGAACAGGTACTTCTCCACTGCACAAGGACCATGTGCTGCAACACCATTGTGCTTTTTTTTAGAATAATTAAAATGGAGCTGTTCTCTAAAAAAGAAAGAGAAGCTAACATCCCAGTGGGTCATGGTCTTGGAGTGATTTTCAGGAAAAACAAAGAAACACTGATTTCTCCTTCCATTTGGCTTCCCTCTATATCCAGGGTGGAGCTTTGCGCAGCTCACCTGAGTTACAAATAGGGGATTGAACTTGACATTCTTAATATTCAAGTTTAACATAGGAGCTACATAGCCAAACGGGATCTATTATAGCTTCAAATGTAAAAGTGGCTCATCTGACAGAATGCTGGCATATCTATCAATTTACCTAGAGCTAAACAGTAGAACTCTCTGCTGTTCATCTCCTAAATATTTAAGAAACAAAAAAGCTGAACAAAAATTGGCATCCAAACCGTGACTTCAGTATTTTATGAGGGACTTAGATATTTATTAGACCAAAAAGTTAAAATATATTATAATTTCTTCTGAAAATATTAAAAGGCAAAATAAATTATCAGACCAAAAAGTTAAAATATATTATAATTTCTTCTGAAAATATTAAAGGGCAAAGGTAACATAAAAAGTATGGATTATTTTGGAGGAAAAACACTTAACAGGCTTCTACCTAAATAAACTCGTTAGTAGAAAAATTAGAACACAAACGGGCTGTGTATAAGCTTCAAATTGTGCACCAGACTTGGTTTAAAAAGCCACCTGCAAAAAATGAGAAAATCTAAACCATTAGCATAAGTCAAGGCAGTGAGGACAAAGCGTTTACCTGTCATGGCCTGTTGGTCATCCACAGTTAACTTTAAACTTTTTCCTCGTCGGACCACACGCACTGTGTGCCACTCATTATCATTGAGGTTATAGCCAGCAAAAAGGGTCTCGGGACCTTTGCCTGTAGAATATGCCAAACAGTCATTATGGACACTCAGAATCAGTTAAGCAAATGAACCTCACAGAAAGTGAGAGAAGGAGACCAAGAAGGGGAGAAAGCAAGGGAGTGGGAGGAGAGAGAGAAGATAGAAAGACGTGAGAGAGAGAGAGAGGAGAGAGGAGAGACAGAGGAGGGAAAGAGGGAAAGAGAGACTGGTTGGACCCACTTTCAAGCCCATTAGAGTCATACATGACAGGCAAGAAAAATGACAAGTTAACAAACTTTCAGGTCTGACAGCTTAAGATTCTTTAACCTAGGTGTCCATCAATCTAAGACAAGTGAATTAACCTGTTGTCATAAATAGGCACAGTCAACATAGCACTGGGAAGCTTCTCAAATTTAGACACATTTTGTATTTTTTTGGACGTCATCATTTCCTTACTAATGCAGTAACTAGCAGTCATGTAACTTCTGATTTCCAGAAGAAGTCTGATCACCAGGCCTTAGCCAACCATGTCCAGTGAGTGACTGGACTGATCAGACTCCGGTGAAAAGGTTACACGAGCCACACGTATGAAGCTGTCTTTTAGCTCTCACTGCATACCTCCAATTTCACTCTGTTCCTAGGTTTATTGGCCTCCTAAATTTATGAAATGTTGTGTCTAAAAAACAAGCTTAGAAAACTTTATAACTAATTGACACGTATGTGTATGTTGTTGTGAATTTCTGTGTGTGTGATGGAAGAACTTTTATGGTTATAGACACTGACTTGCGCTAAGTGGGGAAAAAAAAAAAAAAAAACAAGGAAAGCCAATAGAGTTCAAAGGCTAGAGTGATAAATTAAAATAGTGATATTAACCAACGGTGGAGGTCAGGGATTCCCAGCTAATGGCCAAAAGATAGAGGACAAGAAGTTTAACCAAGTGAGAAAATAACTGCTTGTGAATCTATGTAAACCTACGCAAATATGATTTTAACTTAGCATAAACCCTCTTCAACTTCAAAACAAGGCAAAATGATTCTACTATAACTGGAAATGTTTCTTAAAAACATATATTTCTACTAATCTGACATTATGATTCATTGAGGAAAAGTAATATTAAAATACATTATTTGGTGATAAATTTTCTCTTTTTTTTTTTTGAGCACTGAAACTTGCTGGTACGTTAAAATAATGAAGAGTATGACAGCATTGAGTTTCATGACTTTCAACTGATGAAGGATCAGGATTAAGATTCATAATCTCCTTAACCAAATTCTGCCAGCAAAACTAATTGATGCTCAAGGATTCTAGGAGGATGTATGAAAAAGCAGAGCTATGGGCCAGGGAGAAGGAACAAGCAAGGAGGAAAGTGAAAAACTAAATAAGGGAACCCAGTAGAAGACACCTCAGTAGTCCACCCACATAAGATCACTGCTTTCAGGCTCAGCGCCTGTAGCTCAAGCAGCTAAGCACCAGCCACATACACCAGAGCTGGTGGGTTCGAATCCAGCCCAGGCCTGCCAAACAACAGTGACAACCACAACCAAAAGATAGCCAGGCATTGTGGCGGGCACCTGTAGTCCCAGCTACGGCAAGGCTGAGGCAAGAGACTCACTTAAGCCCAGGAGTTGGAGGTTGCTGTGAGCTATGATGCCACAGCACTCTACCTGGGTGACAGCTTGAGGATCTGTTTCAAAAAAAAAAAATTACTGCTTTCAGAACCACAGGCTATCCACCCAGCCCCTTGATTTCTGTCTTAGAGTATTACTGATGATACAAGAAGAAGTATATCCTTAGTTGGGGTATCTCAGTCTTTTTTTTTTTATTGTTGGGGATTCATTGAGGGTACAATAAAGGGTATCTCAGTCTTTAAATGAGCCAGAGATACAAACTAAATTTTATAGGATGAATAGCCTCAGTTCTTTAAGCAGTACCAACTATCATTAAGATTAGAAATCATCTCTTCTTTGTTTCTTTAGAGAAGTTAAATTACTCATCCTGATACATGAACAAAAACTATTCTAGACAGAACAGTTTTGAAAGACTGCTAACTAAATAACTAGTTAGAGAAAGCCTGTTAGGTCAGCAACTGCAAAAATGTTTTAGACCAAAGGTCAAAAGCAAGTCCCAGGATCAAAGGAACTCCTTCCAGTTTCAATAGTGAAGAAAGAAGTGTTTAATATCTCTGCAGCAGTTTGGCATCCTACTGGCAGTAAGGGCCATCCTCAGTTTTGATCTTTTTTTTTAAAGGAAATACATCATTTTAAAACTATTTTTATAAGAGAGATTTTTTTTTTTTTTTAGAAATATGTGCCTTTGAAGCATTCATTCCATTCTTTCTTTTGAAATGTATTCTATCCAGTAAAAGAAGCATAAGGGTGATGTCATTGTTATACCCCATTCTAGGTTTGATCTCCCAGTAAAGTTGTAATGCTTACTGTATGAAACAACTATTTCCATAACAACAGGCACCAAATCCAATTAAAAATAACCCTTTGGTTCATGAAAATCTCTGTGGACCAACTTCCAGCTCCTTTCTTGCATTATTAAAAATGTGAACAGATTGACTTCTCAAGACAAGGTTCTTAAAAATGCACTGAATCGCCTCAGTCCAGCACAGTGTTGCCCATGGAAGGTGAAGTGTAGTGGAAAGTGCATTGTGCAGGGAGTTCAGAATTGTGATCGCTAGTCCTTGAATTGCTGCTGAAAAAGAAGTTGGGGCTGGTGAGTGCTTTTTATGTCCAGGGTATTTTGTTATCTTCTTTCATCTTTACCTTATTATTAATTTGCAGATGTGGAACTGAAGGCCTCGAAAGCTAAAACTACTTGTCCCAAGGTCACACAGCTAAACAGTGGTAGAACTGAGCTCCGTTGTTGGCCTCACTCAAGGCCGGCATGTTTGCCTGCTTTGTCCAGCCTCTCAGCTATGAAACCCTTTGGCTAGCAAGGAAATGCCCAGTTTCTCCTGTCTAGATAAAGGACATGGAAAGGGTGCTCCTTGCGATGGCCTCTAGCTTGCCCTATGCAGTGACACTGTTTGGAGATCCTATATATTCTCCATATTAAGTCCTGGTAGAAGACAACCTCAGGGGTCTAAACAATACACTCTCTCCCCAGGGATGCTGAGACGGCTACCAGGAAAGATACAACAGAGGAGAAGGGCTATTCCTACTTACTACGGATGGAGACAGGTTTAGGGCCAGTCTCCACCCATAATAAGCAATTTGCTAAAATATTCACCTTCTGGTAATCTCAACCTCCCTCTCCATAAACTGCAGAAACAATCTAGCTGATCTCTATGCTTCCTTTAAAATTTCACATTCTCAAAGACTTCTATAATACATAGAACTGTTAAAGAAAGATGGCTTAACTACAGACAATTTGAATTTGAGAGAATTTTGCCTCATGCCAAAATTTTAATAGCAAAGTTATAGTCACTTCAAGCTATGAATGAACTGAATTCCTTTTGGAATTTCCTTTTTCTTCAGGAACATGAAAACATGTCTCAAACGTATTAACATTTTTCTCCCAGCATTAAGGTGATTGTTATCGACTAAATGTTTTTGTCCTGCCCTGAATTTATACATTGAATTTCTAATGCCTAATATTATGGTATTAGGAGGTGGAGCCTTTGAAAGCTAATTAGATGTAGAGGAGGGTGGAAGCTCATGTTGGAACTGGTGTCCTGATAAAAAGAGGAAGAAACACCAGAGCTTTCTCTCTGCCATGGGAGGTACATGGAGAAGGCGGCCTCCACAAGGCAGGTAGTGGGTACTCACCAAGAACCAAAGCTGCTAATCCCTTGAACTTGGATTTCCCAGCCTTCTAGAACTGTGAGGACTGTGTGGAAAAAAGTCCATTGCTGGCATTTTGTTATAACAGCCTGAGCAGACTGAGACAGGGAACAATGTTTTAAAGACGTTTAAGAAAGTCCATAAGACTTTCTTTTTTAAAGACATAATTTCTTACATTTTGTGAGGAATTACGGTTTTATATGTGATTTTACACTTGATTCTTATTATAGCCACAAAGGTATTATTTTTTTCTTTTTATATGATGGAAGCAGATGTGGAAAGGCTGAGTAAACTATTCAATGTTTCAGAAATGATAAGAAGTGAAGACTGAACTTTTGAGATCTTCCATCTCCACAAAAACATCCTCTTCATGGAAAATGATCTCCAGGTACTAAAAGAGAGGTGAAATGTGGCGGAAATGTCCACAGCTAATGTTTTATAAGACCAGGTCAAAATTCAACTCTGCAGGCTAATGTTATTTTAAAGATTTTAGAATTAGAAGGGACATGAGAATGGTAGAAGTTCACTAAGCCATCTCCAAACAAAGCACGTGAGCTCCGAAGAGATGAGATGACATCCTCATGGTTACTATACAAGAGTCCAGGTCTCTAGACTCTTAGTCCACCAAACTAAAAAAAAATAATAATAATTCTTCTTGTCCTTAAATGAACTTCTGAAAAAACATCAAAATCTGAGTCTATGATTTGATGATTAACTGCTATTTGCTCTGCGTCAAAGGTAAAAGCCAAGCATGGAAAAGAGTGTAAGTTTCTTTCAATAGAGTTTAATCTAAGATAAAGTGTAATTGTTTCCTGGTTGTTGATAGTCACTGGATTTGCTGTTGACTTTGTAGCTAAAACTTATTTTTTATTTATTTATTTTTGGCCAGGTCCTGGTTTGAACCCACCACTCTGGTATATGGGGCTCGCGCCCTTACTCCTTGAGCCACAGGCACCACCTATAGCTAAAATTTATAAATAACAGATGGAAGCAGAAACAAAGCTCTCTTCTCCTCCCCTCCCTCAACTCTTCTCTAAGAGATTAAGTTTCACTATGGTGTCCAGGGCTGGCCTTGATCTCCTGGGCTCCAGGGATCCTCCCAGCGCAACTGGGAATGGAGACACTCACCACTGTACCTGGCTCATTTTTGTCTCTCTTAATTCAGTTCAAGTCAATTGTTCCTCCATAACCCACCCTTCCATAAATTACAAGTATTTCTAAGCTTTAGCCCTAACCAAGATTGGAATAACCCCAACTTGAGGCACTCTCTCTCTCTCTCAGCATTTTAAAGACAGTAGCTCTGTTTGGCCAAATAAGTAATAACATTTCCTAATCACTATTCCTCTCCCTTTTCACATTGATGTGGAGCTTAGGTATGTCCTGCTTCAGTTTGGAGTTTTTCACTATGGAGGGAGTAGAGAGGAAACTGAATTTTTTTGTTCCCAGTCCGTGATCAACTACCCTGTTTCCCTGAAAATAAGACATCCTCCGAAAATAAGACCTACTTACAGGAAAGATAAGACGTCCCCTGAAAATAAGACCTAGCGTATCTTTGGGAGCACACCTTAAAATAAGACACTGTCTTATTTTCGGGGAAACAGGGTACTTACGTCACCTTAAGCAAGGCATTTATCTTTCCTGTTCCTATTTTTATCTGTAAAATGAGGGTGCTGGATAAAAGCATATTAATAAACACTCTCTTATAGCCAAACTTTAAAAGTCTGTCATTCGTTGGAAGAGCAGAACCACTTGGAGCTACATGAGTGAAATATTGTAGTGAAATTCTCTAAATTATAAGATTTTAATTATTATTGTTATTATGAATGTAATTACTTTTGTTTTGACATGTGTGGGCAAATGTCAGAAAGAGCTGCAGAGACGCTATTCTACCAAATGAATTACCAAATGAATCCAGAAGGTCAATATTGATTGGCACTAGAAAATGTGGTTATTCCTTTACTTAGTCAAAATTTAACTGTGAAAACTGTGCTTTGTTATCTTGATGTTCCTCGCCAAATATGGTACCAAATAATCAATTCCTGATCAGGCGGGAGCAGGAGCTGTTATGTTTTGTGTGCCAGGGCACCCTTTGCTTTACAGACTTGTTCACACAGGACACTACATCACACACCTGAACCTTTTGTGGTGAAATACTGAGGTGATCTTTAAGAAACTTATTTTTTTTTTATTTATAGTAAATTATTCTCTCACCTGTTCAAAGAACAGGCCAGGGAAGGATGTATAAAAGACTCTGACTCGGTATTTCTCTGAGCTTGCCTTACTCAGGACGAGTCCGGTTATGCAGTGTGAAAATCCAGGAGCTACACTGGGGTAGGGTTTTATCACTATCTTTAAATCAGTGAAATTATTTTTTTTCCACAAGTAATACTGCATAAAGAATATGAAAAACACATTACAGAGGAGTTGACCTGCTTATACAGAAGCAGCCTAACTCAGCCCATGAGGAACCTTCCGGAACCCCTGGACTCAACGATCTTTGTAAGTCACTCACATAAGAGGCTTATTGAGAAAAAGGATGACCCTCTTCATCAAAATCTCCTAAAGGCTTTTACAAATCATTTTCAAATAATCCTTCACATATAAAATTACATTGCACTTTTAAAAAAGGATTATGTAGGTTGTCATGAATTAAAAACTATTTCTCCAGGATATTATTTCTTAGTGCATCAAACTCCACAGGCATTCAAAGGTACCAGTTTTTGTCTGTCTGCATTATCATCCCTCCAGCAATCTCTTAATTACAAAGTCTAAAATCATGGACTTGTCCTGAAGATTTGGTAGTCCTTTTCCTTTTATGTCATATGAGTTACACATCAGATTGCCCTACCTTATTTTGCATCATGGAGCCAACATTCAGGATTTATGCTGTGTTTCATTTAAACAACTTGAATCTTTTCTTTCTATTTTTAAATTTGGTTATTGGCTTTCCTCCCCAATTAATTATTTTAAAATTATTTTTGTTAATCATTTTAAATTGTATTTGAGAGTATGGGGGCATAAATTAATAAGTGAATTTATTTAACCAAGAAAAGAACAGCTTACAAGGGATGAATGTCTAAGTGATCCAACTCTTTTATTTCACATATGAGAGCTTAGCTGCTTTGGCTTAGTTATGGGCAGGTTGAGGCTAATACCTGGGCCTCTGATTCATTCAGGTTTTTCTAACACGTATCACCTGTCTGCCCCAAATCAGAAAGGTGAACATTCTTTGATCTCTGTATACAGTATCATTCTCTATTTTTTTGTATTTATAAATGTACAATACTTTGTTCATTTTAAAGAGACATTCCTGCTTTGGTAGCAGAATTAGTGCAACTCACAAACAACTTTATTGCCATTTGGCAGTAAAGCTTAACAAGCAGTGTTGAAAAGGTGTGTTTTTATAAATACTCCTCACATCTGGCTCAAATGTAGATTCTCACATATTTCAAGGGAGATCTGCATAGATGGTAAAAACAACCACCAAAAAAATCTCTTGAACTTGGGTGAAAATCATACCAACATAAATTCAAAAGCAGGTTTTGCATTTTCTGGTTGATTAGTTTTGGAAGAGTTAGTTAGCTTCTGGAGTTTCCCTTCCATCATCTGTAAATGTTAAAAAACAGTATGTATTTTATAAAATAAACTGTCGCGAGAACTAAAGGAAATAACAAATCTAATGTGTTAGTTAAGTGCCTAGCACTTTGCGTGATCTCAAAAAATACTAATTTTTCCTTGCTTTTTATGGGTAAATAAGGTAAAGAACAGTATGAGTTTTAAAAATTATCAAGGGATCTACCATTCAAAAAGGCTGACAGTTGAAGTTACTATATGTTACATATAAAAATGTGTATTGAAAAGCCTATACTCAGTTTTACTTAAACAGGCATACCAGACAGCATAATCTTTTGAAAGTAGGCCACCAAAAGCCAAATTGTTTAGTGGAGTTGCCATCTTAACATGAGATTTCATAGTATTTGCTTTTGATTATTGAGTTTGCAAAACATTCACCACAAATACGAAAATGAGTGCAAAGAGTATGCACACAGGAACCTGATAATGGTCAATAAAGACCTGCTTAGTCCGGGCGCGGTGGCTCATGCCTGTAATCTCAGCACTCTGAGAGGCAGAGGCAGGTGGATTGCTTGAGCTTATGAGTTGGAGACCAACCTGAACAAGAGCGAGACCCTGTCTTTACTAAAAATAGAAAAAACTTAGGCAAGAGGATCGCTTGAGCCCAAGAGTTGGAGGTTGCTATGACCTATGATGATGCCATGGCACTCTACCCAGGGCGACAGCTTGAGACTTTGTCTAAAAATAAATAAATAAATAAACAAATAAACACTTCCTTAAACTTCTTGAGTTAAAATACTATGGACATGATACTAATTTTGGATCCTATTTTGTAGGAACGCTTACCTGCCAATGTTCTGTAAAGGACTTACACTGGTTTGTGAATGTGATTAGAAAATGTAGTGAAAAGCAATAGAAAAGGATAAAACAAAAGTTTTGAAATATTTGAGGCAATGAAAGCAAAGACATCTCTTATTTGCGAAACTTGGTAAATGTAGAATGTAAATGTTTTGGCACAGTAACTGAGATAACGCCAGAAAGGCTATGTTAACCACTGTGATAAAAATGTGTCAAATGGTTTATGAAACGAGTGTATGATGCCCCATGATCATATCAATGTATACAGTTATGATTTAATAAAAAAAAAAAAAAGAAACTAGCAAACGCCTCTGAAACTGAAAGACAGATATCGCTAAATAGAAAGCTGTTAAAACTAATTGCATACCAGTTGTACTTGGTTAGACCATGTCATGAGCTGAAACTACTAGTACATACCCTTTAGGTAGCTATCGCCCTCTAGGGGTAGATGTATTTTATTTTAAAGATGCTGTTGCAGTCACGTAAATGAAACATCTTTTATCAGGTACCTAGACTCTTAGTACAGTTCAAACCAACTGATTCTGGACTTTGTCTCAAACGTCAAATGTATTTTCTGTTTTATAATTCTACCTAGTAATTTCAGTGGTTAATCTGAATTAATTATTGAACTGCCTAGATGATAGGTAGGTAGGAATCTTTAAAAAAAAAAAAAAGCTAGCATTGCCTTACTCATATAAATTGGTTCTATACTTATACATGACTGTTTAATTTTTTTATATCATTAAATCAGTGATTGAATAAGGAAGAAAAGTTACAGTACCAGAGCATCTTATAATTATGAAATTTTAAAACTAAATAGTTCATATTGTATATCTAGTTCATCCCACTTAACTACTCACTCATTCCATTCACTCTAGGGTGTAGGATGTATGGAATCCATATGGGATCAGTTTAGTTTAAACTTTATTTTGTGCCAAACACCAATAGGCACTGGGAATGCCTTACTTAGAGTCTAAAGAGCTTACATCCCAATAATTTAAGGATCAAAACATTTAGGGCCAGAAAGCAAATATAGTATGCTTTGTAGGCCATGTTGTTGCCACTGCAATTACTCCACTTTGCTATTATGGTATGAAAGCAGCCATAAGTATAGATGTAAACAAGTGGGTATGGCTGTGTTTCAATAAAACTTTATTAAAACAGGGACCTAGCTTGTGGATTGTAATTATAGCTTTCAAGCTCCATAAAATTCACACAAATAAACAGATAATTAAAAACACCCTTTTCTGTTACCTTGTACATTGCTTATTAAAGAAGTGTTATAATGGAAAAAAATCTTGAGTTTAAGAGTCAAGGAACTTGAGTGTTAGATTCCATATGGCCAGTAACTGCAACAGAACATCAATTATGCTATAATTTGTCTAACTCCTACTGTTCTTTATCTTAGTTTTCTTACAAAAGAACAAAAACTATAAGCAATTTTAAAAGGCTTCAAATAACAAAAAATAAAAATAAATTAAGAGGCTTTAAATGATATAAATTGATTGCAGAGTTCCTCCACTTCTAAAATTAAGATGCATTAACCTTTCTTTGTATATTTAGAAGACTTCATTAAAAAGCTGTGTGTGTGTATGTAAAATTAGGTTTCTACCTATGTCAACTTTTCTAGGTGCTGAAAAGTTTTATTTGGCCATTGACTTTGAGAACAATAACCTCTGGTAGGAGACAGGACCCTGTGGGAAGCTGAAAACAAGCCTTGTCACTGTGACAGTGATAAGAAGAGAGAAAAGCCCAGGAAACAGAAGCAAAAGCTCTCACTGCTTGACGCCTGAGTCATGGTTCCTGGCAGCAACACTTCCTACCTGTAAATGACAAGAAGATGTGTTTCTCAGGCTGTAATTATGACATTCCCAGCCTGCTATTTGACTTTGCTATTCCTTTCTGGCTTTAAAATAATTACTTTAAAATAATTTGACCTCTGTTTAAAAAAAAAATTCAAAGGACAGTATGTCTTCATTAAATATTTCCATTTTACCTTTCTCAGCTTCTAGATACTGAGCTGGTAGTGAAATCCTTTTGTTTATATTTTTCACATGAATCATAAAGTTTAATTACAAATTAAAATTAGATCTGTCAGTGACACTTCCAGACCCTTCTTTTGCTATGTCTTAACCTTACTGGGGGCAAATCAACCTACAGAATGAAAATGTGGGGCCCTTGTTCTAAGTTAAGGATCTCAATGGCAGCAGAAGAGCATTAACCCAAGCACAAGGCTTTCAGCACAGGGCGTGGGGGACTAGTAACTTACATGCTTTTGAAAACAGTCTTAATTTGGAGTGTAAATTTTGTACTTATTTATTTTTGAAGTTTTTTGTTTGTTTGTTTTGTTTTTTAGTAAGCTCTATATTCAGGAATGCACAAAGCTGGAGGCAAGATCCTTTATTTAGCCACATACCAGGCACAGGTGAGTCACCTTCTCCATACCATCTGCGTAAATGACATGGCCTCTGGGGTAGCAGAGAAGCTGTCTCTGGCCTGTCTTGCCGGCCAGGCCTGACATCAATCACAAATTGGACTTCATAACAGAGCAGTCGCCATAGGAACCAGGAGGCTAAACTACCTGCGGCGCCATGTGACTCTTCCTCCCCTCTCCCTCCTCCTGCCCTCATCAGTTTAGCCAAGGATGTATCCTTGAGAACTATTCGGAATGTCTTTATAAAAAGCTATTTGAACAGTCTTAAAGACATGCATTTCTTTATATTAAAATATGTTAGAAAATACTCATTCCCAATTAAAAACTACTTTGAGCAAATAATATAAAGTCAGACATCAAGCTTAGAGATGTTTGTTTTTTTTAAATAAATACTAAAACGAGACATACATGAATTTTTAAAAATCCACCAAAGAGGATGGCGCCTGTGGCTCAAAGGGGTAGGTGCTGGCCCCACATGCCGGAGGTGGTGGGTTCAAACCCAACACTGGCCAAAAGAAAAAAAAAATCCACCAAAGAAATAAAATAACGCTGACTGATGGTACTGGATTCATTTTTGTTGGATTATTTAAATTATTCCTCTTCTTCTTCTTCTTCTTCTTCTTCTTTTTTAACATTCCAAGTGTGAATATATTGCTCTGATGCATGTGGTCTGGACTTCTGGACTTAGAGACTGTCTGGGTTTTTATCCTATTTCCACAAGTTACTAGCTTCAGCAAACAACTTATTTTTTCTGCGCCTCAGAATTATCATCTGTATAATAAGCTCATAATAGAAATGCTTAACAATATTAATGGAATTGATGGATTTTAATCACTTCAAACATCTAAGTTTGCTAAGTTTATTCTTAGTTCTCAAGATAACAAGGATAATAGTAACTATTATCAGTATTATATTGTCATTATTATCATTATCTTGTCCTCAATGGATTCAAAGTCTCACAGAAATACCCTGCATCCTATAGCTCAATGCTTGAACATAAGAGCCATGCACTAACTATTTATTGAATGGGTTTATTTGTTTAGATTTTGTGGAGTATTTTGGATAGGAGATTAAATATCTCCTGATATTAAATTAGTCTAAATAGTTAATGAAAAATAACTCCATCAAATCTTTTTTCTTCATCCACATGTAGTTTTACTGGGTAATATAATAGTTCTGTATGTTTTTCTTCAGCAACTCTTAATGTCTCCATTCCCTAAGAAATATCAATAAACAGAAACATCCATACTCTTGTTTTCATATTAGCAGCAGGGAATCTTAGCTGTCTGGATAATTATTTGGACAGATTTTTTTCTCAATTCCATTGAAAACTTAAGGTTGCATATAGCCTAGGAGAGTAAATGACCCAAGACCAGAAATCAGTAACTTTTTTGGGGGGGTGGGTGGGAGCTTTTGGCCAGGGCTGGGTTTGAACCCGCCACCTCTGGTATATGGGGCCGGCGCCCCCATAGGGGCCGCCCAAGAAATCAATAACTTTTAAATGCAAAGGGAATAGTTGGCTTGAATGGACAAACTTTAGGTTTAATGAGTAAATAATTATCAGAAAACATACATCTTGTCTGTAAGCGGATCTGATGTTGGAGAACTGTTGTAAACACCCTACAGGGATTCTCCTGCCATTTTCTTAAATTATACCGACTATATTATATTATCTACATAGATAATAAATTCCAGTATTTATATATGCCTCACCTCCACCTCCATGTCTGGCTAAGTGTCATAGTATTTGTATAATACCAGTATATATATATATACGTCTCATCTCCAGTATTCCACTATTTGTATATGCCTCACCTCCAGCTCCATTTCTGGCTAAATGTCATAATTCTAGACAAATGAATAGATAGGGTTTAAATTATCTACAGAGAAACTTTTAACCTCTATAGATTTGACATTGATTGTACCCATTTATGACAGACCAGTATAAATATCTAATGTAAATATTTTTTCAATGCAAAAAACATACATTTTAAGAAATAAAATTTACCTTTTAAGAATATAATTATATTGACAACACAGTAAAATGAACCCAAATTAAATATATTACTAAAAGAATGTTTCCAAAACAGCTATCTTTAAATCTAATCTAGCTCAAATAGCAAGTTTAAGACACAGCATAATAAAATAAGCCTAATACAAATAAAAGTTAAAATTTGGACTGTGATTTTATTTTTTTTTAAAGTCATTTCCCAGGAATGCTTATCACATAATCGGATAGCTAGCAGGTAAAAATAAGTACCAAAACATTAAATGTGCTTTTAACTAAGCATTATAAACTGAAAGTGTAGCCAATTGTTCATGTAGCATGAAAGAAAAGGATTCTAGTGACTTATATTAATACTTATTTAAACGTATCTTATATAAGGCACACACAGTGGCAAGTTGTCTGAATGTGAAAAATTAAAAAGTTACGAGTGCCGAGCATTTGGATATTTACAAAATTTAAATTGATATTGCATAAGTAAAGCCGTGGTTTATACTCACACATGCAAAATTATCTAATTAAATGTATCATTCTCTGTCTTAATAAACTATTATATAACAATAGTTTCAGAGTCTCTTTTCATGAGGTCGAGAGTAATACAGATTTTTTCCCGTAATTCAAAGATAATGGCTTCACCTGGTTTTACTCTCCATATCTTATTAATATGAACATAGTTGAGTATAACTGAGTATGAGATCGAATTCACAAAATTTAGTTCACCCTTAATATTTTGGGGATATTCTAGTACAACCTTTTCCCAAAAGTAAGAAGAGTATTAGAAAAAAGTAAACCCAAGTTTTTGCTTTTATTAATTTTAAAAGATTTTCTCATCCTTTCTTCTCACTGGGAAATAAGAATGCTTGACAATCCATTTCTCACCATTTATTGTGAACACTACAGACCTATTTGCTTAAAGAAAACACATTCTAAGAAAAGTAACAGGGAGCATCTTATCTATAGACTTGTTTTGATATTGTGTTTCTTTCTTCAATGATTACTCCAATAAAGGCTGGGGACAAACTGTAAAAGACAACGCATTCATAAAAATTAGAACTATAATATAAATTTTTGTCCAAGTATTGATGTAAGGATTTACTGAATCTTTCATTTGAATTTTACTGTTGCCTTGACAGCACTGGCAGCTGTTTCCTCTCATCGCCATCGGTTTAGTTATGAGGCTAACTTTTAGTCACTCGCTTGAGGGCTACGATTCTATTTGACCGTTTATTTCAGTAATCAGAAAAATATTGGAATTAGTTCTTTGAAGTTGTCTTTGGATCCAAGTTTTCTGAAAGGAACAGCTCACCTTACCCTCCAGGAAATGTCCTGAAATGGGGGTGGCCCAGCAACAGCAATGCCTATTAGCAATTATTAAATCTTCAGCCAAATTCACTTGATTTGTCTGAGGAGACAGCACTGGGAGGTTCCGTGGAGCTCGCCAAACAAGCGCTGGAAATAATGGGTTACGACTCAGCGCCTGCTCCTGGTCGGGCTACCTTACTAAGACTGTGTTAGACTTTTCACTCAGCAGCCCACAGCCAAAGACAATAACGCACCAACACATCCAAAAGCACCTCTTCCTTTGTGGCTATTCAAAGCTGGTTTATTTCTCAACATCTTGTTCAAAGATGGTCCCATGCAGTTTTCTTTTGAGAAAACTAAGATCACTGATGAATCATAATAAAATATACTTCTGTGTGTACTTGTCTACTCCTTATTATAACTTCAACTGCTCAGTGACCTGGAATTGCTTTATATCACTTTCACATAAAATTTGATGTAAATTATGGATTATATTTTAAGATACTCTATGCTACCTTCATATAGAGGGCATACTATTTACTATACATTATGAAAATTAAAAAACAGGATCCAAAAACATTTGAATAACATGTTTCTATATATTTAAAGAAGCACATATCTTATAATTCATTATATATTAAGTGCATTTTTTATAAAGTATTATGTGTTGTAAGAGCATTTATGATTTTAATAAAAAAATTTCTATGGAGATTGAAATGATAGGCAACTTTTACATATTGTCTGTTTCCCCTAGCCTCCAAATATGCATATAATTTCTAGTTAGGAACCAAATGTTTTTAAAGACTCATTCTAACTAATCTTGAAGGTCAACATTATGGAAAATTTTAATTGCTAGATGAATTTAGAATGTACACATCATAATACAAATACATGACCCAGTGTAAGCTTAGATAATCTTAAATAATGTTTCAAAACGATTTCAATTATATATTAACAGAACGCTTACTTTTATATATTTTATATTTTTAATTAAAAAAGAAAAATATTGTAGAAAATTTAGAAAGTATAGATAATGAACAAAAAAAAAAGAAACTAAAAATTACCATAATCTCACACAGCACATTCTATAAACATTTTAAGGGAAGCATTATAGAAAAGCAATTTTGCTAAGATCATCCCTTTCTGGTTTCATGACTGATTACTTTAAAAAATAGGAGATACTGATTACTTTTTCACTGCTTATTGGCCAAATTAACTCAATAGATCACACTTTGAGGAATTACTTGATACCAAAATATAATTTCTGTCAATGTAAAATTTCTCAGTTTATTTATTAAACCAAATTTTCAGAAAAAAAGTTGAATTTATAAATATAGGATCTGTTAAAACACTTGAGAAATTTCATATCTATAATGTCTCCTTCAAAATTCTTTAGTGTTCTTACTATTATTTTTGTTATTATCATCATTATCATGGTCTAACTCTATTTTGGTCTGCTCATTTCAACACAGTTGGGTGAATATATCTGTATTTTCAGAGAATATTTGCAATTATTTTAATAAATAATTTTTTCATTTTTGTCTTATTGGGAACTTTTATAATTCCTGGAAAATTTGCCACAGAGATGTGAGTCATGCCACTATGTTATTTTTATAATAATTGGTTTTTAATATTCATATCCCTAAACCTATTTTGTACCCACTGAAATATAAAACATTTCAGAATTCTTCATAGTCTATAGAAATACATGTTTATTTCTGCTGGAAATTTCCTGATTTCAAAGTTAATTGGTTTCACTGTGTATCTGACAATTTAATGAGTGGATTCCACTAGATACCTACACTCTTCATATACACCTTTAAAAGAGAATTGTTAATTCATACCTTAAATTTCTAAAGCAATTTGCACATTTCTAAAGCAATTTTAACTATGATAGTTATCTACAGAAAAAGGCAATGGACTTCACAATTTAATTTATTTCAATAATGCTATGCATAAAATACTTCAAGTCCGTATTTAGACTGATCTCCTGAGAAGGGTGTCGATAGGGTGAAGAATTCTGGTAGTTGTGTGAGTGATGCACTCAAAGTACAAGTAATAATAAATAATCCAGGATAAAGTATAGTAAAAATAATAGTAATTTTAAGATTTTTAGCAGTTTTTACTTCACCTTTGGGAAAATTGTTTTCACAATACATTTTCTATCCATCTTGCTCTCTGCTCTCACTGATAACAAGTGAGAGAACTAGAGAAGAGCTCTGAGCACACAGAACATTTCAATCTCTAAATTCTCTGATGGTCCCAGGCATTTCCCTCCCCCACTGTTTGGATTAAAGAGCCTTACCCACTTCACTTATGTACCCTGTTATCCAGTGATAGGTTGAAGAGACTGCAACCCTCATCAATATATTATGGATCAAGTGAAAACATTTTTAGTGAGACAGCTTAAAGAAAAGGTGCTTGTTTAGAAGGCCTACATAACACTTCGATCCGGCTCAAAGGACAGGTGATTCACTCACCAGTGAGCACCTACCACCAAAGCTGAAATCTGGTGCGTAGCATATGAGATGACCTAATTTGAAATCTCTGCCCAACAGCACAAAGATAAGAATCCACTAGATTCTCCTTATAGGAGTCTGAATTCACAATACATACAGCAACAAGAACAAAAGAAAAGAAAGAGAAAAAAAGAAAAACTGAGAAAAAACTCAAAACAATGATGGAAGTGGTAGATGCACAGGCGTTTGCTATTTCTAACATTGAAACTGAAGAACAGCGTCTGACCAACAGGCTGCAGTCCGCTCTTACATCTGGTGAGGTTTAGTTACAGAAAAGAAAACTCCCTTTTCACAGAAACCACTAAGGGAATAAATGATTCTCCTAGGGCTTTTTAGACTTTTCTGACAATTTCTATCCAGGCAATTGTTATGATGCCAACTCTCAAGAATAAAGAGAACTTCAAGAACTTAGTCAATTCTAATTTGGATTCTTGCATTACTTGGAGCACAATCTTTTGCACTATCTATAAGGGAATGCTTTATTGAATAAATGAAAAATGTGGTTGTAAGATGAATTCTTAACCTGGACAAAAGAGTGATCTTTTAGAACAGTGTGGCATTTTATGTTTGCATATACCAATGAACAGATTGTTCACTAAAATAGCCCCAAGTTGTCTACTGTTCAAGCACTCAAGAGTATTAGTTAATTGCCACTTTATGTAGTCACCTAAATATGCAAGAAATACTGTACGTCTTTTTTTTTTTATAATTCTCACAAGTTTAAATATGTGGATAATTAAAATAGGCTTCCCTTAAATTTTATTCCAATTTTGAAGTTTTTCTGAAGACTCATTGCTATGTGCCAATTCTTTTTGCCTGTTTTAGGTATTGGTCTTTTGTCAGAAGCCTATGGTCTCCTTTTCCATTTTATATGCAATTTCTCTTCAATTTTTGCCAAAAATAATATTTTATAAAATATTTCTTTTCTTCATATGTACTTTCAGCTAAGAAAAACTGAAACAACAAAAACAACAGAACTATTTTCTGTATTTGTACTTTTATCTTTCTTTATTCCTTGGGAAACGTCTGTCCTGGGCAGGTGGACAGCTTGAGTGACTGGCAGGCAATAGTTGAGAGAACTATACAAGGTAAGTGATTGCTGCGTGGGAGCAGAAGCAATAGATTGCCTTTGATGGCTCTTTGGTCCTCAGGCACCAAGCAACTACTCTGACCTGCACACTTATTTCATGTTACCAAGTGCCAGCCCCCAGAAATTTCCTCATATCTTTTAGAGGAGCTTGCCGAATGGCAGCCTGATCAAAGCAATCTAATACAGCTTAAGTGCCACTGGTTGACATTTTGCATTCTTTTATTGCTTTCCATTTTTATCTCCATAAAAAAAATGGTGATAACTGATATCCAGTTGATCTTTTTATTTGGTAATAAAATGATAGTACAAAGATCTTATTATGCACTGCAGACATCCATCAAAGCACATTTTCCAATAATGTACTACTCAGAGCATTTCTTCCCTATATCCAAGTCAAAGTGAGGTTAAGTTCTTGCCCTTAGACTCCCTTCATTTTTAAGACTTGGGAACTGAGCTGCAAATAGAAGTTGAACTTCAACCCTTGATGCTTTGTTCATATTTGTGCTATCTGTAATTTTGTTTTCTTTGAATCTTTAGATAAACCATTTTCTGTGGTAAGTAAAATAATTAGTTGGAAGGTCCGCCTACTAAAATATTTTTTAAACCACAGAAAGTTTTTATTCTTGTAAGAAAACAAAAGGAAAGAGGGTAGGAAAAAGAAACATCAGAAATGGAAAAGGAAGAAGAGGAAATCTTGGTAGGAAGAGCAGCCGGGCAGGAGAAGAAACACAAGGGTAAGGTGCAAAGAAGCAAGCCCAACAAGCCCCAGGGATCACGAGATGATTAAATCCCTTCTCATATGTGGGCAGGAGTGGCCCCAAGTCAAGAAGGACATTCTGTAATCATGTCATTGTTTGGGGGAAAACAAAAGAATAAAACAAAAATATAAACCAAAAACAAGGGCCTCCCCGTATCCACTACATATTTAAAGTAGTTACCTACCTGACAATTAGGATTCACCTATAGTTGATAGGAACAATTTTAGTTTTCCAAAATTCAGTGTATTTAAATCATAAAAGATTATAGCACTAACAATTTTTAAGGTTACTAGAGGAAAGAAAGAAAGAAAAATGAGACTAATCATAATACACTACTAAAAAAGCCAAATTTTAAGAAAAAAAATTATAGAGAAACTCATAGTCTAATGATTTTAGAAGTATTGTTTGAAATTATTGAACACCAAAGTTGAAATGGAGACTATCTTGGTGGCTCAGGGATCGATATCAGGCTGTGCTTTGGCAGATACAATAATGCAAAGCTAAGACCAAAGTCTTGGACAAGACCTTACTGATAAGGCACTGGAAAAAAATCTCAACAACAACAGAAAATTATTTTTGCATTCTTTATAGTCTCTAAAAGACTTATTAAAGTGACTTAATACCTTACAGTAGACTGTAAAATCCTCACCTTTTCATGCAAATAATTCATGTGTTAGTCATAAAAGCACTTTGTTCAGTCTGATTTGAAGTCTCAACAATAATTTGTTCATATTTGTTTTGCATTAGTATAGAATTCTATAATTTTTTTGTGAAAAATTTGTTTTTTTTTTAGTTAATTAAAATAGTTTTTCTACTTTATGTTAAAAGAACATGACTTTCCATTCTTTTCCATCTACTTTTATTAACGTGTCCATCATTGTTTAGGGAAGAAACTGGCTGCATTAAAAGATGGTGTCCCAGGGTGGCGCCTATGGCTCAAAGGAGTAGGGTGCCGGCCCCATATGCTGAAGGTGGTGGGTTCAAACCCAGCCCCAGCCAAAAACTGCAAAAAAAAAAAAAGATAGGGTCCCTTTTAGTAACTTCTGTATAAAATTACTGAACCATGATGGAAGAGACGAGGGTAATCCAGCAGTCCTTTTATTCCCATCCTTGACAACCATGGAGAGCCACAGATAACACACCTCCGGGCTCACCCTGCCATGAATTTTCAAAAACTGACTTAAATCGAATTCTAAGTTGTGGATAACAACCATACTTTAGCCTTGCTGTAATCTAACAAACATCAATGAACTGACATTGGACTGGGGCTCTATGCAGTTAGTATTAGCTTGTAATCTGAAAGATCAAAATCTGTATTGAAATGGCCACTATTCATAGAGATGGCTCTTTTTTAAAAAGTACCCTACCACACATGAAAATAAGTTTTTTATTTCAAAATGAAAGAAGGCTCTTTTCTTCTTTTGAAAGATTCTTGACAGCATTCCCTCTAACGGAAAAGAATGGTGGCAATAAGGAATCTGACAGAGATAGAATTGAGATCTGCCCTTTCTCAGAGGAAACTTCACAAAGGGCTATACCCTACCCTGTCTGTGGAAGATTATTGCTGTATAGAAACAGGAGCGGCTGCCTGTAGTCCCAGCTGCTCGGGAGGCTGAGGCAAGAGAATCGCGTAAGCCCAAGAGCTGTAGGTTGCTGTGAGCTGTGTGAAGCCACAGCACTCTACCGAGGGCGGTACAGTGAGACTCTGTCTCTACAAAAAAAAAAAAAAAAAGAAAGAAACAGGAGCGGCTGAAAAAGATCTGCCACCTTGCAAAGTCACTTTAAATATATGCAATCAGATCTTTTCCCCTCTTCACCTATATTACCCATTCTTCAATATCAAAGTTTGGCTAGTCTGATGCTTATATGTTTTCTTTTCCATACTTGATATGGAAAAGAATTAGAGCAGAGAAATTCTAAGTAAATGTATGGAAATTTTTCTGGGAATTTCCATTCAAATGCATTAGTGTTTAATATGAATTCTCAATGTAAGATAATTATTTACATTATAGTTTGTGTATTTCCTGTGGTAGAATTCTTAAAACGTATCAACTGATGTATACATATTAATCTCGCACTGCAAGCGATGGCTTAGATAAGGTTCAATTTTTAGAGAGAGTGGTGTTATACAGCTGAGATTTAATGGATGTGCATTAGCTTTCTCAATTTCAGGCAAATCTATGGCTCACAGAGTATACACATAATAAATCAGTCTTTCATTAAACTTTGAGTCAAATTGCGATACAGATATTTTTAATTTATTTTTTATTGAGTAGGAGATGCACTCCAGGTAGAAATCTCTACTTATTTTATCACTGATTTAGGATTACATTATTTGATATATAAATGCCTGTCTTTCCCGAGTTGGGTCTGCTTTACAGACCTTTTCTACTACATCTGCACACTATTCCCCAAAAATACAAAGACAAAAGGATATGAAATTGTTACCTGGCCATTCACTGAATGTTCTTTCCCCTGACTACTGTGAAATTAAGGCATTTGCAGTCCGGTTCGAAGTGTGCGTTGAAAACTCACAATCACACATTTAATTCAAGAAATTTAAATGTAACACGTACTCTTCAAAAAGGGAAAAAAATACACTAGCCAGCAAACACCTTTGTCTTCCAGGGTATTATTCTGTGAAATATCCAGAGGAATAAAAAGACTGTCTGTAATACTGGAGTTTCACGACAAAAGCCAAATGAGGGTAACGAGGGTAATTATACTACATACCTTTATAATTTTTAACTTTTTGATGTAGCTATAGGACATAGAATCACATTTTTAGGTTAATTTCCACAAATTGTGCTAGAACTTACATAGTCACTTTTGTAAATTTTAAAATCCAAGCTTTATTATATGCTTTATGTAAATAAAGCAAAAAGAGTACATAAAATAGAGGCCTAGAAAGAAATATTTTCTCCATATGGACATTCTAAGATTCAGGAAGTAACAAGAAAATCTGCAGGTGCATTGACACAAAAATATGGCCTTGGGAGAGAGTATTTGGGGAGTTTTATAGTCCTGCATTTATGCCCCAAAGCTGAAAGCATTCTGGACCATGGTATTAGACCTGCAAAATGTGTATTTCTTTTCAAAAAGTGTGGAAGTAATAGGGTTGCAGAAAAGAAGATATTTACTTGAAAAATTCCATTTGCGTGGAAGATTTAAGAGATCATTTTCAGCAACAATTCTATATGAGATGATTTTTAATGCCTGGCATATCAGTTATAATTTATTGGTTTAATTTTTAATACATCATACTCAATATACATGCAAATATAGCCACTCCATATCACTATTCTTTATAACTTTCAGAACCCAGACTTATCGTTATAAAATTCACCAATGGAAACAAGAGAAGGTTTAAAAAATAGCCAATTTAGACAAAGCTATATGGTGACAAATCTAAGTAAAATAATGAGTCATTACATGTCAATTACCTTTTTAATTGCTGTGATTGAACAGACTTGCAATTTATCTACTTTAAAATAAATATTAAAGTGTATGAACTAAAAATATAAGTTGTTAGATGCACAGTTTTTGAAATAGTATATGTTTTATCATTTTTCAAGTTTAAGACCACCATTCTGTTCCTTGGAGTACTCATTGGCATTTGCAAACACAGCCAATGGTTTGGAGAGCAGACTCCATTCATTCATATTCAGCATCTTCCCAAGGATACAGAAAAGTTGTTTTACTGACTATGACAATGAGAGATTAAAAGTTTGTTAGAATGATTTTATTTAAATAGCTAACACCTATGTTATCATTGAAGGTTTCTTAATGTGATCAGCAAAACCTGGAAAGAAAAACCTAAACATTTCTGTAAGGAAATAAAATAAATTTACTCTTAAGATAATGGTATGGCTCAAAATAAAATCACAGTCCTTGCTTTCTTTCAGCTGGTCTCTAGTCCAAATTCAGATAAAACTCAGTCCATGCATCTGTTCTGACTCATCGTTTGGCATGCAGGTCACAAAGTTGAAGGGTTTTGGTTACTTTTGCAGATACATAATTAGGATGTAAAAATTCATTACATAAATATTCTTAATGTTCAAGGAAGAAAGTTTTAGACAAGTACTTTTCTATAAATATAGAACACAGAAGAATCTATCGCCAATGTAAAATTTTAGTTAAGTGTAGAAGGATTTGATAGTAACTCTCAAAGTAAGAGAAATTAAATATATTTTTTATATAATTGAGTTAAAAATATAAACATAATTAAATAAGACTCACAGTATTTTCTTCTATTTGGTTATGCAGAAAACTACTGCAGTCTAAGATACAGTAAAATACAAATGCCACTTGCAGTACCTGAAGGTCTACAGAGGTGTTTGCACCTTCTGCTACAAACACTTGTCCCCTCTTTTCCCACTTAGCAGTAGGAACTGCAACTCCTCACCTGTATAATTTGAAAATGAATTTTTACAATTCAGATGATGGACTGGTATAGTCAAAAGTAGTTTATGAGTTTCATAAAACCATTTCTCTTTCTCTCTCACTTTTTATTTTTCCCTTGACTAGCTTACATCATAATGGAGGAACAACATTTTAAAAATTTTGAATAGGCACTTACTGGAATTACAGTTAATCCTGATACAATCTAGATGGGGAAGAATAGATGAAAAATGAAAATTTATCCTTCAAGGTAATAGCTGCAGACATCCAATAAAATCACAGTCCACCCTTCCGGGGACAGACACATGCAAATATGGCCACTCCATATCATTATTCTTTATAACTTCTAGAACCCAGATTTATTGTTATAAAATTCACCATTGGAAACAATAAGAGAAGGTTTAAAAAATGGCCAGTTCAAACAAAGCTACATGGTGACAAATCTAAGTGAAATAATGAGTTGTTAAATGTCAAAGATGCTTGGCTTAGACTGGCTGCAACTTTCTCCCCATTTGTGAAAGAACATATCACTGTTTTCAGCAAAATTAAAAAGTGCTCCGTCACAATGGGGTACAGTGCAAGCTCAGCTAGGCTCAGACATCTTGGACCTCCAGAATCTAATATCCCACAAAGGCCAACAGAATCCTTAAAAATTGCATTGGTTGAATGGAGAACAAGTTAAAATCATTCTCATCTCTCACTAACGTTTTGTTCTGTTCTTAAATTTTATTTGCTGGGCATAAAAATTGGCTGGATTCCATACCTCGTATTAATTGGAGGACGAAAGAAATGACTGTCTTCTTTAGACACTTTGGTGCTAAGGAGTAGCATTATTTATAATACACAATACTATGCCTCTCCTAGGAGCTAACAATGTTATCTCTATGTGTTAAGTGTCATGGTTAACACTGCTATTGATTTTCCCTTTCTTATACTTGTCTCATATGAAAATAGCTACTATAATAAGAGAATGTCTGGTGTAATTATAATGGTTACCTTTAAAGGAGTACATGGAATAGCTCATGTTTATTTTACATATATATCTGTTGGTTTCAGTTTTAGTAGTTAATGCCTTTGGGGAACATGAAAAATATAAACCTAGATTCTGTTTCCATATAGCTGAGTTTGTCATGTGTCGTCAACCGCATCAGAAAAGTGGTTGCAAACAGCCAAGGACCAGCATCTACACCACTCTTTCTACAGAATGCTTTGCTGTTGAAAAATTCCCATGGGTGCTTCCACTTTGGCTATCAGATCCTTTACCGCAATTAGGCAGTTTATTTTGATTGTCTTGTAGTAACCTGTCATTGACACTAGAGGGAACTCTAACAGAACAGTAAGTGAGAATGCTCCATATTTAGTATTTAAAAAAACCTGATTATTTAACTTACTTTCACTACTATTAATAAAATGTAATTGTATGCAATAAGCTACCAATGGGATAATTTTATATTTTATGAGTTAGCATTCTGCCCAGCACAATTTGAAAATGTACGTGTGTTTTCCTCAAATACCTTACCAAGTTTTTACTGCTCTTTTTGTAATTCTACGTGGTTTCAAATTTTATTTTTATCTCTCTGGCTATTCATTTCTGTATCTGTTTAACACTTTTAGGAAATACAGTAAAACCTCATGAATTTTTACTCCTCTTATTGGAGTTAAGGTTAATAGTGAAACTTATTGGGCAGAATATTAATTCTTTTTCAGTATGAACAGAATTCTCCTAAAAAAAAAAAAAAGTCTTTCAAAATATGTATAAGCAAGACTTTGAAAGGCCAAGTTCCTTTAGTAAGAAAACTAATTTCAGGCTCTTCATATACATTACTGGCACAATTTGCATGAAACGATGTGCTAATTACGGCTAATTCTTATTCATCATTAAAATAAGCCTAGGAAGCCCTTTCCTGGACAAGATTTTTCCAGCTATTAATTGTGTTTTTGAGGGTAAAGTTATTAATTGAAAATGATAAAAACAGCTTAAATTTTCTTTTAATCTACAATTTAAGACTTTTTCTTAACTCATCTTGGTTTTTCCCCATAATTCAACCAGATTGGTGAGGTTTTACTCTGGTGACTCAGGGGTGTTAATGCTACAGGAAAGCATTATCTTTCTGTAGAAGAGCCTGTGTCTCCCGTGTTCTCATGGCTGTTTGCTGAGGGCCGCAGACTTTGGGCATTGAAGGGTCATGGATCGTTGTTTGATAGCAAACTATCACCACACAGTACGCCAAAACAGAAAAGATGAGGTACCACAAAGGTAACTATTCAAAAGAGAAGCCCAAGGAAAGGAGGAAGAAAACTGTTGATCTAGATAACAAAGAAGAAATTTGATACTTTGTGTGAGTGTTATCTAAGGAAACAGATTTTTACTTATCTGCAAAGAAATCATTTGTAACTAATCAAAATGTCAGTAAATATAACAACAGGAAATTTGGTTGGAGGCATCATCGAGCCTAATAATTTATATTTTCCATTAACTTCATTGGTAGTTACGGCTTCCCTTTTAAGAACCCTCAGTGGTAGGAATCATAAAACAGTGTTATGTTAAGTATAACAACAACAACAACAAAAAACAAAACAAAATAATAAAAAGATGCCCAAACAAACCTACGTTATTTTAAATGATGGAAATAAGACCATTAAGTGTTTTAACTTTCCATGGCAAACAGGCTATTTGATAAATGCTTGCAGGCAAAACTGAACAAAAAGTGAAAAGTGTTAGTTCAGTGGGGGAAGGCAAGTTGTTACCTAGGTTGACCGTCAGTTTCACACGCCCAGCATCTAGCTCCAGGCGGAGTGTGTCTGCCGAGTCTCTAGACGTGGTTGCCATTAGAATCCCGTATGCACGCTGGGATCTGAACCTTAAGGACACGTCCTCAGCCTCCGTGTGCATGACCACTGGGAGCTGGATTTTCATAAACATACTCCCGTCATAGCTCAATACCGTTGCCTCTATAGATGGAAAATGAACAATAAGTTCTTGGTCAGTATAGTGCACTTATACTTTGGAAAAGAAAAGGGTGATCTATTAAAGACTTTTAGACAGAATACAACACTACAAAATCAGCTCATCTTCAGAAATAAACATTTGTTTTTAGAAACTGGAAAGAAAAGTCACAGTAAAGAAATGTCAGCAGTTTCTTTTTTGTTCCCATTGCACTTTCTACTTCTAGCATTAATCTTGTTGGATATAAATGCTTATATATGTCTCCCTTGTCAAATGCAGAGATCATATTCTTTTGCATAGTCAGAGAGTAAGCCTGGTCTGATAGACCAGCACTTATTTAATGCATATTTACATATTAGTATGGAGAGCCCCCCAACTAGCTCAATGTGGCCTTGGTTCTGAATTTGTCCTCTGCAAAGTGAGAGGGCGCTAGTAGTAGAAGACCACCTAACCTCATGAGCTTGCTTTAAAAATTCATAATGCTAAGAGAAGTTACTATGGTCATTTTTTCAAAATTTCTGCCCTAAATGATTTTTTAAAAAAAAAGAATAAAAAAAGGGACTATGACTTGCACATAGGACTTAGGTCAATACTTCACCAAAAGTGATATTCCAAAGGAGAAAGGAAAAAGTGACACCAGCACACAGATGATGCTTCTTTTGAGGCATTATTTTTAACAAAGTAATTTTTACAAAGGCACGAACTATAGTTACATTTTAAAGCTGATTCACAGACAAGGCTGAAAAAGTTATTTATAAGCACAAGCCTACTGTCCTAAATACATTAAACTATCACACCAATGTCAATAGCAACGTGCCTTGTTTATACTGAATAAGAAGGCCGATGGGGCTGAAAAGACTGGAAAGACGCGTGTTACTAAACCCAGGGGCATGGTCTTCATAAGGAAGTTACTCCTGTGATATTAAATACCCGAGGAACTGAACAGAGAAACTGTGCATGACAAACTAACTGCTCTAGGAAACGGCACCTCTTGGTGTTAACACCATATGGCAGTGAACACTGCAAAACAAGTGAGTCATTTTGCTTTCTCATTGGTTCCAATAACCCAGAACACCATTCAATAAATAAAAAAAAAAACTACCTGGAACCAAAATAAACTAGACAATTCTCATTATTTTTCCCACTTACATGGCACAGCAATTAACTTCACTGATATGACTCTACTCATCATTAAGGTTCTATTTGAAGTAGTGACTTTGCAAGTTTCTTTCAGAAAGTCAAGACCATCAATACTGTTTCTATCAAACTTTGACCAGTCCTTTTTGCTGTCATGGGGTTGAATGTGTATCCAGAACCTCAGCGTGCCGAGCATTCCAAGTCCCATCCGTGGCTCCTTTCTCTTTTTCATCTACCTCTTGACTAAACTAACAATGCCTGCTCTCCTAACGCTCATCAACAGTCCGGATCTCACTGGTGAGCTCTATCATCTACTGCCTGTTTGATGTCTCCAACTGGAATATGATAAGCACCTCCCTAAACTCTTAATTCACTCCTTATAAAATGAATAAACTCAAAACGTGCTCCCTCTCCAATTTTCCACCATCCCAGTAAATGGCATATTCCATTGTTTAGACCCAAACATTTCTGACTTTTCTCTTGCCCTCTTACCATGTCCAATCTATTTTCAAGTCTACAAGTCTCTAATTTCAGGCTCTAATTTCAATCCATATCTTGAATCTATGACACTCAGTTTTGCTACTGTGATAGCTCCCTCAATGGCATGAAGTTCTACTCTTTCTCCCTACACCCAGAAGCCAAGCTAAACTTCTAAAAAAAAAAAAAAAAAAAAAGATTCTATCACTCTACTGCTCTATTGCTTAAACTATACCCTCCCCCAATAATTTCCTATTATAATTAGAAGACAATCTGCACTTCTTCTTTTAACCTACAAAGATCGGTGTGACCCTCCCCCTCAGCTTCAGTGAGCTCCAGACACACACACTTCGTGCTTCCATTGAAGATTTGCACTTGTGGAACCATCTGTCTTAAAAGTTTCTACCCCAGAACATTAAATGGTTGGTTCCTTGGCATTTAGGTTTCTGGTCAACTGTACTCCAGAGAGGCCTCCTCTTCTTTCCAATTATTCTATATCTGTTGACCACTTCATTTTTAAAAAAATTACTATTTCTTGTTTGTATAGTATTTTCTGAGTTTGACCTTAGAGTATAAATGCCTTTAGGGCAGAGATTAGTCTTTCATATACATTGCTCTATCAGCACCAAGTGCTCCCAAAATGCCAGACCCATAAGTGAGCCTCCATAAATATTTATTAAACTGACAGTTACATGTATGTGTGTGTGTATATATATATATGCATATATATACATGCACACACACAGAGGGTGCCAAAAATGTATACACATTTTACAAAAGAAAAAACTGTATTAAATTTGTAATACTCAGCTCACATTTGACTTTTGCAATTATAAGAATTGCTCAAACATGACTGGTATTCATCTTGTATCATCAGAATATATTGACCATTACAATGTTAGTATGTTATTTTCATTTCTTAAACTCTGTATACTTTTTTGGTGCCTCTCTTTCTCTTTCTACACACACACACACACACACACACACGTGTATATATGAAAGAGCTTATTTCAATTTGGGTACTAAGCATACATAAAAGCTCATCAAATAAATTAGGTATTTATTCCATTTTAACTGCACTTTAATTTGTATAATGTGTGTGAAAAGAAATACTTTAAAAAGTCTACTTTAAAGGCCAAAATTGGGCTTCAAAAGATAGTGTCTATTCCTCAAAATAGGGGCCATGGTTACACAACGGCCTTCGCACTGAGAAAATAACATAACTTTCTTAAAATATGGTGGTTCTACATCATAGCATATATTTTTTCCAATTAGATAAGAAGTTTCCTAAACGTTAGAAAAATCACCAAAACCAGAGGCTAATGTAGATATTCAAGTTGTAGTTGCTCAAGAAATAATTAAAACATGATTATAAAGTTATAGTGAATTCTAGAAAAAATGTGTTTGTGGTATAATTTTAAAAGAAATGTTATCTTTATTTTTCTAAACTGTAGCCAATCATGGTCATTATCTATGCAGCAAGAAATACCTGATAAAAGTTTAAAAGCCCTTATCAATTGTTGAGTTACTTTGATATCACATAAATAAAGTTACTTTGGTATCATGTAAATAAAATCATGAAAACCATGTTAGTCCCCTTCTATTTATTTAATCTGTACATCTAGTTTCTATTATTGAATAACCATATTTTAAACCATATTATTCTATGAAAAGTAGCTTAATTTGATTGAACACTAACTTGGGGCATATCCTTTCAGAAATACAGATGATTGACAATGGATCCTGAATACGCTATGAAATACAATCTAGACAGGAAAATAATCAGAATCATTGACCTTTAACACTCTCTAAAAAGCCACAGGACTGACATAACATAATAAGATAATAAAACTTGAGTGCCCCAAGTGCCTTTTAAGTAATTCTCAATGTGAAAATAACTTGTTGATAAATGACAAATGAGAGCCTCAGTGAGTCCTCGTAATTACAGTTAATGTTTAATTAGAGAAGACATAGAAAACGTGCAAGGTTGGAGTCTAGAGTTTCCAAATAAATAGTAAACAACATTCTGATATTTGCAGGTTATGCTATTTGACAGCATCCTCTCACATTAGTAAAATTATTTTGCCATTTAAAACATGAAAGAATCCTTAAAAGGCTAATTTCAATACTCTTCCCTGTGGAGGAGAAAACCAGCTTCAACGTTGTCTTCCAGATCTCCTTCTGCCTTGTCATTAAGTTTGATGAATTTGCTTTTCTGCATTATTCCACGTTGCAGTCTAAAGTGTACACCTGTGCTCAGTTTTGCCGAAAGGCAGTCACATATTGTGATCAACGATGAAAATCAGACAGGAAGCCAAATTATATTGCTCTGACATCTGTCCCTCCATCTGTTCGAGTTTTAACAAACAAGTATAAAGTAGATTATACCAATGCTCTTGTTTTAAATATAACCGAGAATACTTTCTAAATGATCCAGTCTCCACAAATTCTGTTTTATTAAAAATAAAGCAGAAGTGAAGATGCTAAATTTAATTTACATTCACTGAGCATTACTTCTGTATTATTCTTTCTTACAGGACCTTTGCTTATAGTAAAGCAAAGTAGTATTTTTCTATTTGCCTAAGTTAGCAAATATTTTGTTCTTCCTTTTAAACCCCTTTGCTTCCTTAATGCAGCATGAAAATTTCCTATGATTGCAACATCATTCCCCATGCTTCAATATCCAAAGTCCCGAACAAGTTTTTTAATTATTTTGAGTAATTATCTTCATAAATTATGAATTTTATTCTATAAAACATAGTAATAAAACAAAAACTTTGTGAGTACTCTTTTTATTCATTTCAAGATTTGCTGATCATCTCATTTGATTAGCTTTATGTGATCAGATTGCATCTGGAGGGCGCTGCCCGTAGCTCAGTCGGTAGGGCGCTGGCCACATACACCCAGGCTAGTGGGTTTGAATGCGGCCTGGGCCTGCTAAACAACAATGACAACTGCAACAAAAAAATAGCCGGGCATTGTAGAGGGTGCCTGTAGTCCCATCTACCTGGGAGGCTGAGGCAAGAGAATCACTTAAGCCCAAAGAGTTTGAGGTTGCTGTGAGTCGTGAGGCCACGACACTCTACTGAGGGTGATATAGTGAGACTCAAAAAAAAAAAAAAGAAAAACAAAAGAATGCATCTAGAGAAGAAATTCATTCAAAGCTCTTTCTCTGGACTTAGAAACTCAGAGGATCAGGCATGCTCTGTGTTAACCCAACTATGGCATACCTCAGAGCTGGACAGAAGCCAAAGTTTGTAGTATTGAACATGACAACATCCCATATTTTCCTTGCTCTCAGGATGTACCATAATGTAAGCAAGAAAATGAATTCTCAAAAGCAAAGACTTCTTAAAATACACTCAGGTGGTCCAGGAAGAGGAACCACCCAAACGACCATTTTTTCCTCAACGTATATCTCCAATCTGGAGATAAAGAAATATGCAGAAATTTATAGGCTCCTGTCACATAAAAATGTGTGTCAAATCCCAGTGATGAAGTCTACTATTAAGTACTCATTTGCAAATCTACATATGCTTGCCACCCTTCCTAATTATTTCAATGTATAAATATTCCCTTTCCTCCATTCTGGCTCAGAAAGCTCTACCATTTCCATTTTTATTTTTGCCATATGTAGTAACAGAACATTGCCACAGGGTGGTACACCATACATATTTAACTGAAAGTTTTTGTAATTCATGTGACAGTTGAGTTATACCCTTTTCTAGCTTCACTTAACCAAGAGGCATCAGAATACCTGGCAGCTCTCCGAGTGATTAAAATTAAAACAAAACTTTAAGTCATGCAGGTCTGCTAATCTCATGTTATGCTTTGTTACCCACCCACTTTCGGCAGTGTTCAGAAACCAAGCTCAACAAACATAAGCCAGAATTAGGGGGAAAAAAGCAAAGAAGAAGTTTATAAAGAATATACACAAACCAAATTACACAGAAAAAGCTAAGCTGTAATTGTAATTCACAGGAATTGTAATTAGGTACTGTAACAGGGAGAATGAATACAGCTATGTGATAAAATACTTCACTATCTGTTGACCTACCTAATTGTATGTTGCAAAATAGGGATAGCATTTTTCTAAGTTATTTAATATATTGTTCTATTATTAATTTATTAATAAGATTAATGTTCTATTATTAATTTATTATTAAGAATTATTCATAACTATTAAGAGTGTTCATAAAACTGAGAAGCTATATAGTTTCTTGTTAAGGTAAAGAAATGAATTCAATTTTGGGGTTTACAAAACAATCACTTTATTTTCCATGAAGTTTTAGGTTAAAGGAATTAAACACTGTTTAAGAAATAAAAGAAAAAAACTCTAAATATTCATATCTCAAGAAATAGATGCCAAGTAATCTTAGGCTACATATCTAATAGAGGACAAGAGAACAACTCATCAATATATTTTATATTGATTTTTAGTTCCATTGTTGAAAACAGGTAACAATGGGCCGGGCACGGTGGCTCAATCCTATAATCCTGGCACTCTGGGAGGCCAAGGCTGGTAGTTCACCTGAGCTCAGGAGTTTGAGACCAGCCTCAGCAAGAATGAGACCTATTTCTACTAAACATAGAAAAACTAGCTGGTGCCTGTAGTCCCAGGTACTTGGGAGGCTGAGGCAAGAGGATTACTTGAGCCCAAGAGTATGAGGTCGCTGTGAACTATGACTCCATAGCACTCTATCCACAGTGAGGGAGTAAGACTCTTTCTCAAATTAAAAAAAAAAAAAAGAATATAAGTGAGTGACAATGGGCATAGTAACTAAAAGCATGGATCTGAAACACTGGGCCAATGAAAGAATAAGCTTAGAACTATTTGTTTTGCTATTCGTTACTTTAATCTTCTGTAGCTCAGCTGTGACAGCTCTCACCCTTAAGTCTTTCTTTACCCTAATGCCTCTCCTTTTAATGGTAGAGGAATAGGAAAAAAGAAAAAAAAAAAGAAAGAAAGAAAGAAAACTGCAGCTTTATCTCTTCTTAGAGTTAGAGAGGACATACGTACTCAGAACTTCACTAGGCACAGCTCAACCTTAGTAGCCAAAGATAACTGAATCTTCACCAATCTGCTAGGTCGTAGACAAAGGTGAGTGCCTTTACAATTAGGGTACACTTCCAAAAATGTGGGAATACCTTAGATGATTTAAAGTCAACTTACTTTTCAGAGACGGTATTTTTGGGCAGGCTTAGTGAAGTGACATGAGGAGGCTAACGTAAGTCTCACCCAATCGTGTCAGGGACATTGTAACTTCACGGCTTAGCTTCCCTCAGAAGCTATTTCTCAACATAGGAATTAGCACTCAAGATCACAAATATATTGAATTCATGTCTCTTTTACTGGCTATTGTCCTCAAGTTAAAAAGTAGGCCAAAGGGACTGTAGTTATTGGCTTAGGCTCATACCCCTGAGGATACTAAAGATCTACATTTCTAGTCCTGAAATGTACTTAAAGAATTGTGCCTTTGAAAATCATTAAGGGCTCATCAGCAATTCACGTCAGTGTGGCTGCTCAGCAGAGAGCGTTGACCTCAGCACAGCACCCGTTAAGTTTCAATGGCCACTTCATGTTTAAGGCCAACATTTAATGTACATTGCATCTCAGGGAGGTGGCTGCGGGGACTTTGGAATCTTACCTCTCTCACAAGACCTGCCAAGATAGCCTGTTCCGGAACAATCGCAGACATATCTGTTCCACCCATCCCTGCACATGCCATTGTTTTTGCAAGGATTGCTAAGGCACGGTTTTGCTGTTTCCCTTGAGCAGGAGGGCTTCACTCCAGCAGTACTTTGAACTTCAGCCATTTGCCGGATATCTTTGCTTTGGCCGTCAATGAACAAATCCCTGATGCAGCCCACATAGCCATAGTTGAGCAGAGCAGTCCACACCTCGGTGGGGAAGACAAGGCCAGCTTTATTTTCTGGCAAGCCCCCCAGATACAGCTCATCATCCAGGTCCAAAATTTCACTCTCACCAGGAGCGGTGTAGGGCGTGCGCAGTGTGTTGACAGAAATGGTACCTACGGGAAAGACGAGAGAATGCACAGGTCTTTACAGAGCACTCATGTGTTCTAATTATCACCTTTTCTCTCTTTTTTTTCTGCTTAAGGGTGAACTCCTTGAAGGCAGATATTTCTTATTCTTTCTATCCCTAGTGCCTGGTACTTCCCAGTACTTTTTCATTACTTCTGTAATTAAAAAAAAATCTTCAGAATTAAGTAACCTTAGAAATAAAACAGATTATAACTAAAATGGTTCCATTTAAATTTGAGAATGAAAATCACAGTGTACAGCCAACAAATAGTTTTGTCAGCCTCTAACAGCTCAGCCAATACATGCTGTGTTAATGTATTGTATTTATGCATAGATTAAAAAGAAATCAGCATTCTGTATCAGTCTCTGGCAAAACTCAGACTCCTGTTAGTCAGTGCTTGTTTTTAAAGCTAGCATATATCTGAAAACCAAGGAAAGATCATAAGTCCCCATATTTAATTGATTTGATTACTCTGATTTAGCTCAATAGTTTGGCCAATTACCTACATCAAAACCCAATTTCATCACTTCTAACTGAATTTTTTGATTAACCTCTATGGTTTTGGTTTCCTTTCTATTATACGGGCATAATAACATGACCTACCTCGTAGGGTTGCTTTGAGTGTAAAATAAAACAATACTAGTGAAGTGTCTGGTCTATAATAAGCAGTGCATAATATCTCAATGAAAGTGTTGAGAAAAATCAATTGCTCACTTTCTTTTTAAACCAAACTCGTTATCATCTAAATTGACAAGGTTTTCTTTTCCTCACTACAAATGCTAAGGAGAAAAATCTGTCTACACGGGATTATTTTAGAGCCATGGAAAAATATGTGTGGAATCCATGGAAAAAAAGAAGACATGTAAGATTGAAAGTACATTCCTGATCAAAACTTGTGTAGATACTATCAGATTGCACAAACTTTTACCAATACTCTATCTCCAGAAAGACATTTATAAAAAGACCCTAGGAGGACACTTTATAGATGTAATATTATTTTTTAGATCTAGATCATAAATTAGAATAGGAAGAGTCTGATGAGAAAGAGAGGGTTAGAAAGGTCTGCTGGCATGTGGGGCCACTGGCATGGAGTCTCAGGAATTTAGGGAGCAGACACAGGGAGATCAGGAGATAGAGGGAGGAGGGCAGAGAAGTAGGGACAGAAAGAGGAGGTGAAAAGCAGTAGCTTCTGTCTAGGAAGATACAGAAAGGCCTACCCCAAGTGAAAACATATCTGCCTAAGGATGTGAGGCTGACCTGCGAATACTCCGAATCCCAGCAGCCCTGGATCCGGGGAGTGTAATGGGATCTGTCTTTGTGAGGGAGAAGGGCATAGAAGCCACTAACAGAGGCTGCCCAGGCAGCCAACTCATTAAGAAAACATTTGCTTCTCTAGACCTTCACAGAAAGAAATGGAAAAAGCTCCTAGGGGAGAAACACTCAAAGGCATTGCTATTTTGGCCTTCCCACGAAGGGAGCATAATAGGGATTTCCGAGGGAGGCAGCCAAAGGGAAAGGACAAAACGCATTTTTACCGTTCTCATTTGTGCAAGCACCTAGAAGAAAACTCCCACATAGAAACATGTAAGGACCACAAAATTCTATTTAGAAAAATGTAAGGATTTCATTTGGGGGAAATGAAATACTATGATATTGAGAAAGAATGCGACTCTTAAGTAGCATGAACAATTATATGCATTTTTAAAACATTGTTTTATGTACAACACAGCCTAAAAGCCCTGAGAAGTGAAGTAACACATGGTCCCTATCATCTGCAATAGCTACTATAAGTTAGAGAATTATGAGAGTGAATGTTAGTGACGAAAGGAAAACTAGCCATTTAAGAAGGCACATTTAACATGAAAAGCCAAGGGTGACGTGCAGTCCACACAGTGACTTACGTTTTTAAGATTAAAGAGAAAGGGATGTTATTCTGTTTTCTAATTAGTTCAACAAGGCTTCCTAAAAACAATAGAACTTTTTGTATTTTCTCTCTTACTATATTAGTAATTTATTAAAACAAATGCTAGACCATTGAATGGATTCCAGAACCAACTACCAAGCTGTAAATTCCAAAAGCAGATTGAGAAGTTATTCTCATCTAGGACAGTGGTTCTCAACCTGTGGGGCGCGACCCTAGGAACTGTATTAAAGGGCCGTGGCATTAGGAAGGTTGAGAACCACTGCTCTAGGATAAGGATGTTTCCCCCACAATTCCCTGGTGTCCCTTTCAGACACAATTTTAGAGTTCTCATGGAAAGACGAAACAATGAAATAGAGAAGAGAAAGAAACAGGAATATAATCCCAACGTCATCGCAAATATAAATTCAAGAAAGACTCGGCCTTAAATTTAGCTCTGGACTCAAAGTTGGGACACATCAGGCAAATGCAGCTATCAGCTATTATTCATTAGAATATTCTGCAAACATTATAAAAGGAAGAAAACATGATTGAAGATCAAGTACTGTTTTTATCTACACACTTGGCTAATCCACATGTGCTTATAGTCTAGAAAATCTTTGCAAAAGAGATGCAAATAAACAGGCAGTGTAGACTTCAATTGGGATAGAAACAATTATTTTTATATTTTGAAGATTCACAACATAAAAATGATTTGAAATAATCATTAAATTTATTGCTGATTCAAACCTTACTAGATATTTATATTTTTGCCTATGGATGTGTCCTGAAATTCAAATAAGAGATTTGAATCCCAGATCTGCTTAATGATTTTCCTATGGATATGAATCAAAGGACATATTCACCTAGCAAAAGAGTCATCACAGAATCTGAATTAGTTTAAACCAATTTAACACATGCATATGAGCATAGTGAAATTTAAATATCAAGGCTCCCAAGTGTTCATTTTATTGTAATTGAGTTATAAAGGCCCTGGTTACATACAGAGAACACAGCAAATGGATTCTGAAGCCTGCTCACTGATAACTGAATACAATCGTGCAGTTGCTGTAGCTGCATAGATCAATAAAAAGAAAGTAAGCACTTTCCAAAAGCTGAGGCAAATAAATTTTACAAATAAAATTTTGAGAGAAAAAAATATCTGGGCATATTAATGGGTGATCCTTTTATCTTTTTCCAGGAACTATAAAAACTGACATAGATAGTGACATAATTTCTTTCTTCCATACATTTTACTCCATCCACCATAATTACAGTTGAAGTTTCTTGTACATTAAATAAATAGTTTACACAGACATTGTTATTTTAGAGCTGTTTTAATTTGAGAGCAGTTGTCATATTTGTGAACTTTTTTAGATCAGTGCTTTTTTTTTTTGCAGCTTTTGGCCGAGGCTGGGTTTGAACCCACCACCTCTGGCACATGGGGCAGGCGCCCTACTCCTCTGAGCCATAGGTACCACCCTTAGATCAGTGCTTTATATTTCACTACTTATGAATCCAAGATACTTTGCAATGGTATTTTACTTTTTAAAGCAATGAGATCAGAGCTAAAAAAAAAAAAAAAAAAGTCTTTGTGTACATAAGACTTTTATAATTTTTATATAGAAATGACATTAAATTATATTTATACCTAAAGCTGGTTGTTTTTTAGGTAAAACAAAGGTAATAAACAGACAAGCTAATATTTATTTAATAATATTAAAAGTATGAATGATAAATTTACCTTTCATGTAAAATTGTATATAAAGGCCAAAATAAACTGTTGAAAATAGCTCTTAGTTATAAAAGTAGAAATCAATTTTATAATTTGGTATGTTCTTCATAACCTGTTAATTTTCATTCTTTTTTCCATCTATTTTTTAAAACTATTCTACTTCCTTAAGATTAGTTTGTAGAATGAGAAGAAAGGTAAAGCACAGGTGAAATTTAAAATAAGTTAATTTGATTTCAAATATTAAATAACTTCAAAAGTTCAAATTATTAGGAAATGAGGGGAAAAAGACAGGGGGCTGTGACAGGCAATGCTTTTGCCTGATGAGAGCAAACTGACTTTCTCGCTCTCCAATTAACTAGCTGACAGGCTTAGACAAATTAAGATTCAGTAGGCTTCACTGTGGTCCTTATATAAAATAAGAAAATTGACTGTGTGATTTCTAAGGTTCCTTTTTGAATGAACTATTTTGAAATTACTGCATAAAATAATTTTTAAATTAAATGTCAATTTAATCTACCCAAAGTTTTGCTCCATCTCTCATCACACAGAAGAATCAGATTCTACATATGACAAATTCACTTATTAACAAGTTGTCTAGGTTCAGTGGCTCATGCCTATAATCCTAGCACCCTGGGGGACTGAGGCTCAAGTATCCCTTGAGCTCAAGAATTTCAGACCAGCCTGAGCAAGAGTGAAACCCTACCTCTACTAAAAATAGAAAATTTAGCCAGGTGTTGTGTTGGGAGCCTGTAGTTCCAACTACTCAGGAGGCTGAGGCAGGAGGATGGCTTGAGCCCAGAAGTTTGAGGTTGCTGTGAGCTAGGCTGACACCATGGCACTCTAGCCCAACAGAGTAAGACTCTCTCTCAAAACAAAATAAAACAAAACAAAACAAAAGAAAAACTTCAAACTTTAGTAAAAAATTAAAAAAAGGCACAATATAAATAATAAAAACAAACTACAACATTGAAAATATGGTAGAATGCAAAATGTAAAACATAATCTTCATAAAATAGCAAATGAACCAAAATATGAACAATAGGGATTTGGGGATAGTAGGATTGTTTTGTGAAGTTTTTCTGTGTCTTTAAAAAAAATGATGCCATGTATTTGGTTTATGAAGAACTGAAATGAACTTTATTTGAAAACAAAACAGAAGTACCATCTCAGTATTCAGTTTTCTGCTCATTACTCCCTGTTTTCTACTAATTAGAATTCATCTGTGGCTGGGAACAGCAGGAGTGGACCAATATGTGAAAAAAAAAAAAAAATCTTAGGACAAAAGTTTAAAAGTTTGATAATATGTAGTACTGGCAAGAGCAGAAGAAAGGGAGCATCTCATATAGTAGATAAAAATGTGAATTCAACCACGGTTAATAAAATTAACCTGTCATATTTCAAGATTAAAATACTATTACTTCAGACCTTCTGGTTCTCAGAATCTATTCTACAGAAAGTCTGACCAATATCTACAAAGATATCCTGTATAGATTATTTATTAGTTTAAAACAGTGAAGTTTTTAAAAAGTAAACATTTAAATGTTGCTCCAGTGAGGAAGTACTAAATATTAGTATGTTTGAACTAAGGGGCATAGGATGTCACTGCAGAGAAGGCCATGGGAAAGCTCTCACTGAATGTTTCTGTGACCCAATAATTGGTGCATTATAATTCTGTTTATGTAAAAAGCACCTCTATATTTTTTGTATATGTGTAAAAATATTTATAGCTATATTAATATCTAGAAAAAGATCTGGGAATTTTATAACACCAAGTTATTTTACTGGTTACCAATGGAGAAGGAAATGAACCACTGAGGGGAGTGTGTGCTAACAGTAAACATTTCACCTCTTATTTATCTGGACATTTTCACCCAAAGCATGCATTATACATTAAATGCATTTCATATACACACACGTACATACACAAACACACATACACGTTCATACCAGCATGTATACACATAGGAATTTTAAAAAGTGATCATATACAATGCCGGGAATCTGTAAATATCAATGAAGTAACATTCTGCAGCAATTTCAATACTATTTTATGGACGTTCCACAGATTTCCACTCAGTATTCCACAGCACGGATCAGTGGAGCTGAGGATGGTCAGGTAATTGCCTATCTACGTAGGGTGCAGCTAGTGCCAGAGTTCAGTCAAGCCCAGAAAGGAGATTTGGTAGATTTACAGAGAGAGTTTTCACTTCCCTGGATTTGACTGACTATTTACCAAGTGCATAAGACCAATGCGTAAAATAAGAATGCCAAATTATTAACTTCTTATGAGAAATTACCAATCACAGAATATGGACTACTTCCCATGTAGCTCTGCCAATATGGGATGCCAACTTATAATCAAATGTTTGTTTATTCACTTATGGTTCCTGTTACAAGAACTAGAAAACTCATATACGGTTATCCCTCATCAATCATGGGAGATCGTTTCCAGGACTTCCTGCAGATACCAAAGAAAGATGTTCAAATCCTTGATATAAAAAGGCATTCACATTTGCATATAACCTACGCAAATCCTTCCACACTCTGTAAATACCTAGATTACTTATAACACCTAAGACAATGTAAATGATATGTAGACACTATACTGTTCAGTAAATAATGATGAAGAAAAGTCTTTATATATTCAGTACAGACTATTTCTTTTTCCAAATATTTCTGATCCAGTTAGTTGGATCCACAAATGTGGAGCCCATGGATATGGACAGCCAACTGTATGCATAAGTGGTCTATTTTCTCCTTCCACTGCAACCAAACTTAACAATGGGAGCTAAATCTTAATGAAAAGAATGTTTAGGGAACATG
Source organism: Nycticebus coucang (assembly GCF_027406575.1). Lineage (NCBI taxonomy): Eukaryota > Metazoa > Chordata > Mammalia > Primates > Lorisidae > Nycticebus > Nycticebus coucang. The sequence continues at coordinate 49,078,451 of NC_069783.1, forward strand.
GATTCCGAACAAGGAGAGTACAAGAGATAAGGAAATGTGTAGTAATATTTGCTTTAGATGTTTTCATATCCTCATCTCAGTAAACGTGACCTGCCTCCCTCCCTTCTACAGTAGGGGTGCAGAAGGCGGGCCCCCTGTGCAGGAGTCACCCATTTGCCCTATATGACTTCCTTTTTTTCAGATGTGTTGATATATTTGAGTTTTATGAGCATGGGGCCTACCTAAGGTGCCTCTGCATAGTTCTTCTCTGAATCTTAGCTTATAACTTTATAATTCCTAGGAAGTAAGTTTTGCTACTTAGATATTCTTGAGAGAAAGAGTTTACTGATCATATGAAATAAACAGCCTTAAAATTATATTTGTAACATAACTGCAACTAATATGAAAACATACATAAATAAAAAAAATTTTGACTATGGGGAAGATGATAAATGACTTATCATCTTTAAACATGATTGGAATAAATAAATATAAGCATAAATTTAATAAAAATATAACAATTTTATGCAAATCAATATCATCAGGTCATCTGGTCAAATAATTGGTAAATTATTGGTAAGGTTATTTCAATCTTCCTCTTGATGGGTGGTGGTTTATGGGCAGGGATGTGGAATAAAGTGTTACAAATGTACTAAAAATTATTTCAGGGCATGCAGTCTAGGCAGAGGCTTGGGGGGTATGTTTATAGCCAGAGGGCAAGTTCAAATCATGACCTAAACAGAGAAACTGTCTGATGCTTTTTCAAGTAGAAATGTCTAAGTGTGGTGATTCATGAATGGTATACACAGAAATCAGTGCTGGTAATAGATAGCTAGAAAGTGCTGCTCACATCAAACAGTGATTACTACAAACCTCTAATTATGTGCTCTGGAGAGAGACTTGTGCCTTTCCCACTGTAATTTCTGGTTCTTAAACTAGAACTCTATGACTTCAATTCAAATCTGAATGGCTTCTTAGCTGTTAAATGCAGGCTTACCCATGAATAACCGCTGATACAATCTGCTGTACCCTGCTGTACACAAGCAGAATTTGACACAAGTAATGAATTTTTCTTATTTGATTTCAATATGTAATGATTTTTTTTTTAAAAATTGACAGTTTTCTATAAAAATACTTGAGAGGATATCCTTGACTGAGCCAAAGAGCTTACCACAAATTTAAACAATGTTCGTGTCCCAAGAAAACAGTCATTAACCTCATCCTAATTGTAGCGTAATTTACACTTTAGCTAAGTACCAGGACATTTGGTTTGCGCTGGAGCTGGGACCAGAAGAGCGTAAGGGCAAATCTGGGCAGGAAAGAGGGGCTGGTAAGGAAATGTCCAGCTGTAAGTCCTGCAAAGTTGCAAAGTAATGGGCCTCTTTAATCATATTTATTGACTTAGCAGGTGGGAGGTTTTGCTCTCTTAGCAGCCGAGCTATCCACAGAGGATATCTACTTTTTGCAGCACTTATGTCATCCACTCGGGGTCACTAAACCACGCCTGTATATTGTATCGTTCCTCCTTTGGCAGCTTAGCTCAGGATATGCAATTGCCATACAGGGCTCAGCCCACTTGGCCTCCCCTGTCACTGTTCATAGACTGAACAGGCAATGGAAGAGAGCTGCATTGTGTGAGGAGATCAGCTGCGGCCCTGACGAACAGTGTTCGTCAAAGTGTGAGAATTAGAGCGCCTCTTTCTCTCCCATGTTTCAGCACAGAAGGAATATACTTTAGAAGTAACCCAATACAATTAATTTTGCTAAAAATATATGCACACAAAGGCAACATTTCTCATCAAATAATGGGCTCATATATTCCTTTTGGTGAACAAAAGGGCAGGCCACCAGGAAGAGGAACATCTGAGTGATTGTCTTCCTTGTCACTAGTGTGCTTTTGGTGGCTGCACATCCTAGTCCTTAGAAAAGGGTTCACACTTTCCTTCTTGATTAATTTTCCTTCTACCTACAGGTTTGCCAAATGTTACGAGGTCTCATGAACAAGCTGGAGTAGGAGCTCTGTTCTCATAAAAGCTTGTTATTGTTTACCAGGCTTATACGGTTCCCTAACAATTATTTAATTTTCTCAATGCATATTTCAAACATCTGGACGTGGAGGATGGCATTGTATTTGTAAAAGTACAGCATCTGTTATCCTATATTGTATAAACTGCTTTCGGAAAGTCATGTCATTTAAATAAATCCTTAAATTTAAAAAGTTGCATTTACTAAAAGAGTGCTATTATTCTCCAAATATTGTGTCAGTCACATATTTTTATTCTTTATTTTTTCTTACATCAAATATGTATTGAGCAACTGCTATGCCCGAGAAGGTACCAGGAACTGTGTATATAAAAATAATTATGACATTCTATCTCATAGATGGGAAGTATAAACCTTACAAACTTACAAAGTTTGGATAATATTAAATTTAAATCAGTTTTGTCTACCAAATATGCTTTTAACCATCTCTCTAGCCAAGATAACCACCAGTTGTTATATTGGCAGCAAATTCATGAGCATAATGATTCCATTCTATTTCTTCTTACTTTAGTACAGCCAACCAATATAGTCAGGAACAGAGTTAGTAATTCCTAGGCCTGGGTTCCCTCTCTTTTAATAACAGAGATAATATGGCTTTTTAAGTACTCAGCTAAAGAGTAATTTGGGAAAATCAACAGTTAAGACTGTCATCATCAGAAGACAGAAAGTAGCCCACTTTAGCCTCTTTTCATAGCAATACTCTTTCCCCGTATTATATGAAAAATATTTTCAGATACCCTCTGAACATAAATGATATAACAAATGGGTAAAATGAATTATTTCTTGAAATTCCATGTTTCTTTCTTTTAACTAAGCTACAAATCTTAGTATTTCACCAGCTCAAATCAAAAATATTATTTAAGAGATAGCTGAGAAGAGAAGCTTATATAGTTAGTGATTCAATTTTTAAAAGGCTGCTCTATACCAAACTAATGCAGAGTGCAAATATAGAATGTAATTAAAGTACTATATATAAAATATTAATAGCTGGAGCTATCAAAATTACATTAAACTCCTTTGAGCTAGGCCAACATAATATGTGCTCTCTTTATTTATTTATTTTTTTTTTCATTTTAAAATAAAGGGCAGAACTTGGCTCAGTGAATGAGCTTTGGTTTTATTTTATTGTTTGTTTCAATTCACTACTCTAAAATTTTAACCACACAAAAGTACTTTACCATCAAAAAACCACCAAGCATAGTAACTTCATTTTTCTATTGGATTCCAACAAGAATTTCATGCTTTGTTCATTTTCTTTCTTAGATAATTGTCCTTTCTTAGAACTTGTTCCTCTTCTTCCCATACAGAATTATGTTAACATACATATTATCTACTTTTGACCTTCTCCAATTAAGTTAAAACTATGGCCGTTAATAAACTATTGGGAATTTGGATGAAGTAAGGAGCTTCAACAGAAAAAGTAGATTTTATTCAGCTTGCGAATTAAGATATTCATCTAATACTAACTACATTGCATCAATACTTTCTCCTTATTATAAGAAGCCCCATGGAACAACTAAACTTTTTTTCTCTGTATAGATGCATGTTTATATGTTTGTATATATATCCATATGTATATCCACATGCACGTAAACACAGACTCATATACATGTATGTACACACATATAAACACATATATAGACAAACATACAATTGACATAGAAAAAAATGTTAAGAAATATCCAAAAATAAAAATCGCTGCGATCAAATAATGACTTGTTTTCTTTCTCTTTTTATATATTTTTGAATTTACTAATATTTTGACATTAAGCATGTATTACTTTCATACAGTTAGAAAATCCCTCATGATGAATGAAATACAATTAATTGCCTGGAAGTTTAGTAATTTTTGCTTCTCTGAATTTCCCCAAATGCCCACTTTATCTGTTCTCTATTGTTTTAAACTGTTATAAAATGTGAGACTTAAAATATCTTTTCATGGGAATCCTTTTTAGAATTTTATTTTAGATATATCTTAAGAAAAACAATGTCATCCATGGGCTAATATTTCAAAGAATTGGATTAGTCCATGTGCCTACCCTCTTTTAACATTTTTCCATTTGAAAGTTCCCAAGTAGGGGATTAACTGCTAACTTCGGCAGAGAAAGGCTGGAGGGAACCAGAGGGGTATATTCTATTATTAAATTATACTTCTACATTCCCATTAATGAACTCTTCTCAGCTTAAATCAGAAAGACAAAAAGGAATCTAATTCCTCTTGGACTTATTTAGGGAAATGAGAAGATATAGGGAGACCAACTTTCTAGAGAGGGATGAATCAGAAACAGAGTCTTGAAGATACCTGGGGATCAGAGCAATGGCTTCTGATCTCTCTTCTATTCCCCACCCTCACTTCCAAAACTTTCCTATTTTTCCTATGTTCCATTTCCTTATTTTACTGGGAAAAAAAAATTAAAGACAAATACAATATTTCTTGATCTATAAGCAGAAAATTTTAAAGCAAGTATAATAGGGAAATAGAAAACAATTCCACAACAGAGAAACCAGAAGTAAACCAGTGCCAAGGAGCCTGTGCAGAGAGGGAGAGACAGAAGAGTCAGCCCAGGACTCCCACATGGCCCTTCTGAAAGAGGATGGTAATCACAGGCTGCTGGGTGTACAGGACGCTGTCCATGTCATATGGTCTGTAGGTCCCAAATTTGGCTGATCATCAGAATCACCAAGAAAGTTCTGTAAAAATACAGACTCTGCCATTCCATCACTGTTGATCCTCTTTCACTGGGATTGGGATGGGTCTTTCCCAATTGTTGTTTAACAAATGAAGAAACTCAGGCTCATAAGAAATGCCTGGGCTAAGCTTAAACTGCTAGTTAGTATAAAATCCAGAGTAGATGGTATTGTATTTAAGCAAACGAGGGAGCTGCTGGGGGCAGTGAGGCAGAGAAAGGAACGTCTAAATTCAGTTGCCTCCTAGTTTAAGATTATTATTTGATTTCTACATGAGAAGGACAATCAGAGCATGGAACCCGTGGGTGAAGAGATTAAAGGAGATATAACTACATAGCTAAAAGGTATTTCTCTCTCCTCTCTGTCTCTCTCTTTCTCTCCCTCTTGATCATCTCTGTCTCTCCCTCTCTCAATATCCCACAAAATATTTCCCAAAATATTTCCTCTGCCTGGATGATTCTTTCCACCAAAGCTCACACTAGTCAACCTCTAATCCTCCTAAGCCACTCCCAAATTTCAGTGTAAGTGTTACTTCTTTAGGGAAACCTTTCTGCCACTTTCTCCTTCTTAGAGGAATAAAGAAGCCAGAGGAAAGAATGTCTGCTGGAGAAATTTCCAATATCATTCCTCAGAATGGGAATTTGCTTGGAAGAGCAGCAGAGCTTTGCCACTGTCCTAGAAATGCCACTGTATTGATTAAGGTGTGTTCAATACCATAGACTCATCCTGGATAATAGTTTGTTATACAAAAATAAGGATTTTATGTGTGAATCGTTGTATTTTTTTCTTATTTTATATTTGCCACTTCAGGAACCAAATATGTGATGATGTAAGAGGTAACCAGGAACATAAAAAATCCCAGAATTTGTCATTTGTTTCAAGATAAATTTTTTGTAAGAGTTGACACTTTACTGCCCAATAAATGTTCATTTAAGAAGCTATTCTAGGAGCCATTTGAGCATTTGGGGTTTGATACCCAACTATGATGATTAATTAGCTCTTTCTGATTCTTTATATGATGTGAAACAGAAAATATAAGAGAAAATTTGCTTTCCTCTAGAAAAAGAAAATCAGAAAATCTACAGTGTGTCTTGTTTTTACTGCTTAGGTCTGGCAGGGGTAAGTGGGATATCCCAGGAGATAAATAGCATAGAAAAATGAGAGATTACCTGACCGTCCGTCTCTCTGGAAGTCCACGTGGTACCATTCTCCATCATTCACTTTCTTCTGCAGGGCTTTTATTTTTATAGTACCTGACCCCATGTCCAGGAGGAGGTAGAGATGGCCATCCAGCATCTCAATAGCAAAGAAGTCCACCTTTATCATCTGTGGGTGTTTAGCGTCTTTTTGATGTCTTGGCTTGCCATGGCTGAATAAGATGAGGCCATTTGGTTCTGTTGTGCGGAAATCGAATGATATGGAGCCTGTTTTCTTTGCATTCCATTTAGGTAAAGAGATAAAAGATTCTGGGGTTTCGAAGGTGATTGGGTCTAGAGTCGCAACATTCTCACATTTAAATGCCACCACTCCATGAATCTTCATCTTAGGATCCCCTTGCTTGGCAAGTCGAGATAATTCCAGCCTTACATCATTATTTTTATATACAACCTGTGGGCAGAGAACAGCAGTGAGAAACTAGGCTCTACATTTTAATATTGGAACTTGTCATCAGTCCATTTTACTTGTAACTATCCCATGAAAAAGCACGCAGTTTGTAGTTACTTGGTTGTATAAGGACAACTGTCCACAGTCAAATAACATTTAAGTACCGACTCATTGAACAGTAACTATAGCAATTTAATTCAAGTCAAAGAAAGTGTGTGCTTACACACACACACACACAAGCTGACTATATGTAACTCAATAATTCAAATAAATCTGCATAGAAATTTCATTAGCATGTCTAAATTGGCATGCAAAGATCTGAACTTATAAAATCTATTTGTTTTATTAGTTAACTATCATACTTTTTAAGTTAAATACAAATATTAAGGTTATTCAGTTTCTTTGTATTGCTAAAGCAGTGATTCTCAACCTTCCTAATGCTGCGACCCTTTAATACAGTTCCTCATGTTGTGGTGACCCCCCCACACATGAGGAGCGGTGTCTTGGTTCCTAAGACCATCGGAAATATGTGTTTTCTGATGGTCTTAGGTGACCCCTGTGAAAGGGGAAAGTGTTGTTCAACCCCAAAGGGGTCACGACCCATTTGAAATTAGATACTTTTGCATCCTAGTAACCCGAAATAGGGAATCTCTTCTGTACTTTATACATCCACTGTGCATATTAACTTTGTAATATAATTACAAGTTGAGGTACAAAACAAAGTGAAATTTCTCAGAAAAAGCATAAAAGACAATTAAGGTGTAGAAGTCCCCCTCACCCTGCCCTGAATCAACTTTTTGAATACTGTTATGTAACATGGAACCACCTCATTGGCATATGACAGTGGTTCTCAACCTGTGGGTCACGACCCCTTTGGACTATATTAAAGGTTCGTGGCATTAGGAAGGTTGAGAACCACTGCATATGATGTTTCCCTTAAATCCATTCATCATGTATTACTACTGTTGTTTCATTTCACTAACACTAATGCAAAGCAGAGGTCATCCTGTATTCCCATTTTTCTGGGCGATTCTGATTGATTGTTGATGATCCTAAGGTTCTTTGGATTCCAAATAACACACTGGATGAATTCACTGGTAGGGATCACAATATCATGGTTCTGTCTGCTATTGCATCATGTTGATAGATACATAGGTACTTTAACATAAGGACAAAGAGGGAATCATGTCCTTTCCCTGAAAATAGTATATAGTTGATAACCACATTTCTATAGTATAAAAACACAGTGACTCAAGGGTGAATTAATTATCTATGTCCAGATAACTAACTGATTTCTTGTAAGGATTCAACATTTCCTGTCAAGCAACATTCCCAAGGTCTAAATTCATTTATCTATGTGTAAAATATGTTCAAATAACAAGAAAAATAGGACACTCTACATATAATTAGCGCTATGAAATCAACCAAAGCCATACAGCAGTTATTTCTTTTTTTTTTCATGTTTTTCCCACTACTTACTTTTGTTTTTTAGATTTTTTTTTTTTAAATCATAGCTGTGTACATGAATGTAATCATGGGGTACAATGTGCTGGTTTATATATAATTTTAAATATTTTCATCAAACTGGTTAACATAGCCTTCATGACATTTTCTTAGTTATTGTGTTAAGACATTTATATTCAACACTTAGTAAATTTCACATGTACCCTTGTAGGATGCACGGTAGGTGTGGTCCCACCAATTACCCTCCTTCCATCCATCCTCCCCACTCCCCTCCTTCTCCCCTTTACAAATTAAAACAACAGATAGTGAGGCTGATGTGTTTTTCTGATATGATTTGTTTACTGACGCTTTGATTTTTTTCAAGGTATCACCCCAGAAGCTATTTATTGATTACAAAGAAGAAATAATAGCTTTACAGTGAAAAAAACCTAGAAAGCAAATCTTAACCAAGTGATCAATGTTAACAGGAGAGATTAACACTGTACTGACATATCTTTTATCTGTCCAGATGTGAACTGGGAAAGTTGCCACTAAACTTCATATGATATTCTTGACAAAAGAATATAACCTAATTAGAATATTTTACAGAAATATAAATTCATCCATTCTCTTGTTTTAAATAATTTTTTTATCAAAGTGTAACATACATAGATGAAAAGGAATGCAGATAGCTGGGTGAAGTTCTACACGGTACCACCACCCAGATTAAAACCTGTGGGTCCTGATTTTCTAGCACCCACACCCACAACTCACCCCCATCCCCATCCCCATCCTACCAATAACCTCTCCTCTCCAAGGATAACCATTACTCTGGGTTCTATTATCAGAGATTCATTTTGTATTGCTTTGACTTTATACAAATGTAATCATAAACAATGATGAAGTCAAATTCTTCTGTGCATAGATGGTTTACTGTTCAGTGTGGATGTTCCGGTATTGGACTCCCTGAGTTCAAATTCTCATTCCAGAATTACTGGAACTGTATAATAGTTCTAAGCTTGTTTTTCACCCTTCACAGGATGGTTATAATTTTTTAAGATGCATGTCACTGAGAAAATCTACATAAAGGCATTCATTCCAATGCCAAGCACATTTGAAGACTTGAATAAATATTAACTACATCAAGCTACATAACAAACATCATCTCTTTCTTATCTAATAGACATAAAGATTTTAGTTCTAAATTTATCCATGATAGAACATTTAGAAATTAAGCCTAGAGATATAAATGGTTTTTATATTTAATTTGTGCCAACTAAATAAGTCACATCTTTCCAATGCTGGGTTTGGTGTTTCAGTTTACCTTTATCTTGAACAAGGATTATTATAAAGAACCTGCTATCCTTTACTCTTTGAGCAAATATGTACAATGGTTTAGCAAGCATCTATTGACAACAAAAGAAGAGAAAATGAACTGGAGCAATAACAAAAAGGCATTACACTAATTCTTAAGAAGACTTTCTTGGAAAGAGAGCTATTAAGTCTTAGGGAAGTTGATTTAGGATTGCCTGTCTTTGGAGATCTTTAAAAGAAGAGAAAGCTTTGATTTTTGTCATGACTTTCATGCTATTCAAACCTATTACTTTTCATTTTTCCTAGTGATTTATATTTTAACAATTGGAAATTCTTTTGGTGTCTGTAGTGATCAGGAATGAGTATTTGCCTACTCAAATGATGCAGCTGTTTCTGTTGTTCTCTGCTAACACATCTTCCCTGTAATTGAGCCGCCATTTAATTGGGTGTTTCTGAGAGAGTAGGTATAAGCCTGTCTAATGAATCGGACATTAGCCACCACACAGCTGAAGCATGTGGGGTAGTGCAATTGTGGGTGGGGATTTCAGTGAGTTCAGTTAATCAAGTGTGTTAGAGATAAGGAGTTTCAGGGAGAAGGTGAAGAAAAACAGTGTTAATTCCCTTGGTCATATTACTCAGGGTGAGCCATGTAATAATCACCTCTCCAAAAAAACATGCATCTCCACCAGAATCTATGCTTTGTATAGGTAGTAATTTTGGTCACCTGGGCCAGGCACCAAGATCATTGTCCGCATAGAGCAGACATTCAGTAAAATTCTTCCATCACTTCATTTTACCTAGTTCCAAGATTATAGACTTTTGTAAATAATAATACACAGATACACAGTTAAACTACAGCAGAATGTGGTGTGTACACCAATCTTATAACCTAATGACTATTTTTGGCCTATTACTCTAGGAAAAGGTGTAAACTTCTGTGCATGTCCAGTTCCTAAATGACAAGTTGACCCATGCACTGGGAAACTTCATCTTCAAATTCATTTTGTGGGCTATTAACTTACTTTTAGAATAAAGAATGCCTGATTTAAAACTCTCCAGAGGCAGAATAATTTTCCTATAAGCACTATCCTGAGGAGAAACACAATGTGCATATTTTTTTTCCTTGCCATTTTGCAGTCTTTGAAAACAGAAAAGCAATTTTGGAAAGGTAGACTTACAGCTCTCAGATTTACACCAATAGTTCATGTGACCCAGATTTTATAATTACCCTACTTTTCTAAAGTTAGACTTACACTTAAAATGAACTAAATCTAGTTCAATTACGATAATGAGTAGCTAGTAAGTATTCTAAATCTTCTAAAAATTCACATGTAAGCTATTTTTGCTTCTTTCTGAAATGATGTGGTACTCAATCATGGGAACACCTTACAAATATTCATATATCTTTTTCTCTTATATAGAAAGTTGTAATTTGTATGTTTCACTTTTGAACAAATTTCTATATACTCTATCCCTCTAATAACTGATAATATTATTACACACTCATTTGGATCTGTTCATAGAATCAAGGTTTCTTTGAGGTATTGATCTTTTTCACATTGAAGAGCAATTAAAATTGTTGAATTTCACTTTTTGCTTTATAGGCGTTTATCATAAATGCCAAAGGGACAGCAACATAAAAAAAGGTTTAGCACTTTTTTTTTTTTTGTAGAGACAGAGTCTCACTGTACTGCCCTCGGGTAGAGTGCTGTGGCGTCACACGGCTCACAGCAACCTCTAACTCTTGGGCTTACGCGATTCTCTTGCCTCAGCCTCCCGAGCAGCTGGGACTACAGGAGCCCGCCACAACGCCCGGCTATTTTTTGGTTGCAGTTTGGCCGGGGCTGGGTTTGAACCCGCCACCCTCGGCATTTGGGGCCGGCGCCCTACTCACTGAGCCACAGGCGCCGCCCAGGTTTAGCACTTTTTTATGCTGTCTTTTTATTTTCACTGCTAGAATTTTAAAAATGCCCTCCCAGTTTAATGTGCAAGCATAGAGAGTAACACATTTGTATTTTTACACTCCCAGGTTTGACCTTTGAGGTAGGCAATTGTTGAGTATTTTATTTATTCTTGATAATGATCCTGAACACATGAGAACGCTGTGAGGAAGCAAGGAGACCGATGAGCAGCAGTCTGGTAATCTGTACATAAACTTGATTAAACTCAAAGCTATATCTAAGCCAAGGTGCCTAACTTCTAAGTCTCAGGTTCTCCATTTTGAAAATTGAGAAGGAATGGCTTGTCCTATTTATACATACTGAGCCTTTTCCCCTTTAATCTGTGTGATTTGGAGCAGGGGTAAAAGATATCCTATTTTTCCTTCTCTTTTTTTCTAGCTTTTTCTTACAGTGTTTGATGCCAAGATACTGTTCTCTATTCTGAAATGTATTGAAACTTTCATCCATTACTAAAGAGAACGTTCGCTGCATACTTATGTACACAGATATGCCTAAAGGATTGTATCTCCCTAAGGTTTGTGCAGATGGTATTGAAGAACTGGTGGCTAACAGATAAAGCACTTTCCAAAAAGAGCGTGGGTATGTTAAATAAGTATTTCAGTCAGAAAATATTTGCCACTCAGATAACGAATTTTTAAATAAAATATATGTTTTAGGTTAGGAATTTCAGTGAGGCTTCTGAATTAATTAACATGTATATTTATCAAGACTTTTCTGACAATATGCAGGGTCATGGAATAAGCCCTGAATTTAGAGTCAAAGAGTCTTTAAACTTTGTTATGACCCTCCCTGAGAGAACATAAATGATTCATTTTAATCTGTCTTGGTTTTCCCTACTTGGGAATAATTACGAGTGTGACTTCAGAATCTGATTCTCAACTCACTCAACTCAAATTTCAGAGAGATTTCCAGAGATTTCTTTTCCCTACTTGGGAATAATAATGGGATTCTTATAATAATAATAATAATAATAATGAGACTTCAGAATCTGATTCTCAACTCAAATTTCAGAGAGATTTCCAGATCACCCAACTTGCAAACCTATGAACTTAACGCAGGATCCTCAACCTTGCCGAGGCTCAGTGTTTTATCTGTAAAATAGTAGAGTCTTATCTGCCACGTTAGCGTTATCATAAATCATAAATTGTATTCCATTTAAAGTGATAATGGGTCCTGCCACAAAGTAAACACCCAAATAAATATTAGCTGCTTGTATTAATATTATCAGTAGTAGTGATACTGTTATTATTATTACAGTCATTGAATGGAATTGTGCAGGGTTACAGACAACAAGGCACATAGTAGTTGATGGGTCAAATTTTTAAGGGAATTTATATAATATTGAGATCAGCAGGATGGAAGAGACTCAGTAGATCGGGGCTTCATTTCTCATCGTGATATTTACACCACAGTTTGAGGTACAGAGCAGGCTTTCCCTATGAAGTTCCTTAGCCAGAAAATATCCACAGCAGACTAACTACCCTGGGAGTTTCACTTTTAGCCAGGAAAGGGTTTCTGTAGCATTTCACCCCTGCCACCGCCACCACCACAAAATTAGTTAAGACTCATCAGTTCACTTCCTGGCAGGCCCTGTTGCAAAAGTCTTATATGTGTTGACGTGTTTACTTTTCATAAGCACCCTAGAAAGGAGGTGACATTATTCTATTTAATCAATAAATATGTGGAGACCTGGGCCACTGAATGTTTATCATCCTGATTACACCTGATGCTATATGAATATTGAAGGATGTTAACTTCAGACTTCATTCCGACAGGAAATTTCATATGTTTTTTGATATGTGTTATTTCAAAACCAGTATTTTTCTTCATTTTTTCTCACGAAAATATCTCTAAGTGAATCAAATGTCACAACCGAGCAGAGGAATTTATCATGAACCTGTCGTGTAAAATGCTTCTTCAAGTCCAATTTAAGCGGCAGAGCTGTTTCTCTGATTCCAGGAAGATAACGTAGATTTGTCATTTAGGATATAACCCATAGATACCAAAAGTCTGTGGGATTTTAAGAATTATCTAAAGAAACTGTTCTTTTAATTTTAATTTTTTTGTTTCTTTTAAGTGAAGTTAATGCTTTTACTGCAATAAGATCAAGTGAGAATACTTATTTAGAAACACCTAATTTAACGATTCTTTTCTACTACTCTGGTCTCTCTATACGTCATCTCTCTATGGCAGTCAATGTGCGTGTTTCAAAATACAAGCAGAACCTACGCAGTAAGTGACAAGTAGCAGGTAAATTGCATTTGTTTTGCCATACTTAGGAAAGGAACAGTTAGTTCAAAAATGGAAATAAATGTATTACAACTTCCACCCCCAATATTAACTTAGGTGTTATTTTGAAATTGTTTCAATCTTGACACTTCCAATTCAATCAGATAAGCATTTGTCTGACAAATACTAAAGGAAGGTACTTAAGAAAATGAAATTTTACTCTTTCCTCTGTGCATAGGCCAGTCCAAAGAAAAGCATGTTCCATTGAGAATAAACCAGTTTGATTTCTCGTAAGCATTTGCTATTGGTGTATATTTATTGGTGATATATATGGGCCACACACGCAGAGGACACATTACCCAGTTGTAAATGTGTTTATATGTGTTATATGTAAAACCTAGTGCTGATGTTTATGAAAATCAGCACATATTAGAATAATGACATATTGCTCAGTCATCTCTTAATACATAGATAAATAGATAACACACATCTTTATACACCACAGCCATATCAAACATAAATATACACACATTAATAATATTTGACAACTTCAGAAATTACAGAGTCCTTGGCTAAAGAACGATAGTCTTAATCATAGGGTATCAAAAATTGTCTTGACCTCACAGGAGTTTTCAGCACTTATAATACTGGCACTCCAAAGGAAGGTATATAGCCAAAAAAAAAAAAAATTAGAGACTTTATGATTAAATAAGAGTAGAAAATTAAACATTTTTCTTCATGCTTCTGCCACCATGAGGAGGTAATTCTCAAAGTTGAAGGTGGTCACTGGTTTTCTTTTGGGGGGGGTTGTTTGTTTTTTTGTTTTGTTTTTCTGAGACCAAGTTTTACTTGGTCTCCATAAGTAAAGTGCCTTAGTGTCAGAGCTCACAGCATCACTCAGCTCTTGGCTCAAGTCATCCTCTTGCCTCACCCCCCTGAGTGGCTGGGAACGGGTAAAGAAAAGCCCTGGTGCTTTGTTCTTCACTCCTTACTGTCTGAAGTTATTTAGAAAACATTGGGTGCAATCTGTAAACATTACTCAGGGCAGTTAAAAGACAGTTACCCTGGGGTTAGCAGCTCTATTTAATGACACTTTTAGTGTTATAAATATGTAGCAAAAGAACCTGATTTCACTAAATACTAATTTTTTTTTCTTATTATTAATGGTTCAGTAACGCCCTCGGCAGGGTGGGAGGAGATGGAAACATGAACCTCAAATATCAGTAATGTGAATTTTGAGATGCAGATTTATTTTTTAATACCAACTGCAAACTTGATCAATTCTCATATTTTCAGATGAGGAAACTGAAGCTCAGTATCTTATCATAAACGAATATTGGGCACTTCACTGTTTCTTCAACTTTGCGTAAACGAAAAAAAGAAAAGAACACAGAAAGAGAACAATGAACTGACTTACCATAGGCCCAGGCTTTTTGAAAGGCCCTTGAGTGACTGCAAATGAAGACCAGCCCTCTTTTCACCAGCTAAGGGAACCATACTTGATTTCAAAGCAATTCTGACTGAAGCTATGCTAGCTTCACGATAAGTTGATGGTCATATATAAATATAAAAGTCCTAAGGAGAAAAAACTGTGTAGTAATTTCCCCCAACTAATAGCATTTAGAAAGACACTGAAAAAGCCAACTAGAAACAATAAATTTGAAATGCTTACTATTATTTTGCCAAGTTAAGTGATAAAGATATTTTCAACATTAATCTTTCATGAACTTGCAGAATGTTAACACATACACATTCTGTTATGTTCATGTGTTAACACATACATCGGGGTGTAAAGCTTCTATCCCAAGCCAACTGATACTGCTAATAAGGGCAATGGATGTCTGCCTTACCTAAAACTTTTCAATCTCCTGCCAATCTCAGTGAGGGAAATGTGAACACTATTACTATTATTTATTTTTTATTTTTTAAGGGAACCCATCTCCCCTTGAATCAAGAATGATATCTTTGAATTGATTCTAATACAACAGTGACACCAAATATCACATCAAGACTAACCAACACATGTTCTTCCACATTCCAACACTTTTCAGCCTAAGCAAAGTTTACTCCAACACCTAATTTCCCATTTTTATTAGGAGGTGGCCATTAGTATAAATATAAGATACATTGTTTAGTGTATGGGCATTCACATACTATATGTGCATGCATATATCAAATTTACTGTATAATCTATCCTTTTTTCACTGATTTGCAATGCCATGGTGTTTGTTGTTTTGGACATATCAAAGTTCTAACATTTTAATGTATTATCACATTTTGATCATGGTTCTTCATTTTTAAACTTAGAAAGTTCTCCCCCAAGATAGATTTTATAACCATATTATTTTCATGTAATATATTTATTACTTAATTATGTGTGTGGCAGGGGTATATATATTAACTTTTTAATCTATTTGAAAATATTTGATTTTATGCCAAGTGTGATGGCTCACGCCTAAAATTCTAGCTCTCTGGGAGGTCGAGGAGGGTGGATTGCCTGAGCTCATGACTTTGAGACCAGACCAGCCTGAGCCAGAACAACCCCATCTCTAAAATAGCTGCGTGCTGTGATGGGCACCTGTACTCCCAACTACTTGGGAGGCTGAGGCAAGAGAAAGCTTGAGTCTAAGAATTTGAGGTGGCTGTGAGCTCTAATGCTACAGCACTTTACTGAGGGTGATAAAGTGAGACTGTTTCAAAAAAAAAAGAAAAGAAAAGAAAACAGAAATTATTTTATCTTCTGTTTAGGTGAAAATCCAAGTACATCCTGTCCCCCAATAGTGACCTACGTAGGCCAGCATGATTTTGCATAACTCTTTTTCTGATTTGCAAGGCCTATTACATATTAAATTGTAACATATAAGAGTCTCACTAACAAGGTTCTATGATGGAGCAT
Source organism: Nycticebus coucang (assembly GCF_027406575.1). Taxonomy (NCBI): domain Eukaryota; kingdom Metazoa; phylum Chordata; class Mammalia; order Primates; family Lorisidae; genus Nycticebus; species Nycticebus coucang. The sequence continues at coordinate 49,094,609 of NC_069783.1, forward strand.
TCTATTCTGTTTACTGTATGGACAAGATAAATGTGTATAATAAAATTATTTAAGTAGCTTTATCTAGTTTTCCAAAATGTAGAAAGTTTATACATTCAAAGTCACTTAAAGAGACTCTAAAATAGCACAAGGAAATTATATCTTTCTTAGAACTACATTCCTGTTATTATAATGAGATGTAAAGTTATAATGCATAAGTGAGTATAATAATTTTGATTTTCATGTGTCATAAGATCTGGCATCATACCAGAAAATTACTTTATTAGCTGGGGGATAGATACAAAACTGTAGAGAGAAATAAAATCAGAAAGGAAAAAAAACAAAAAGCATTGAATGTAGTTGTAAACACACTAATTTTATTCCAATAATTGCAAGGTCCTGGTAGAATTTCTTGTGGTAAAATACCAAGATTAGGTAGCCATCATATTGGAGATATTTGGTGAATGGGGTGAATAACTCTCAGTGAGGAAGAAAACACAATGACAGACTCCACTTTAATGGTGGCTCTCTTTAAGAGGTGAGGGCACTCGCTAGAGTTCTCACAGAGTCAGTTAGTAGTGGAAAAGACCAACTCTGCACACTTGCCTCCAGTTTTGGAACAACCTGCTTAAGTTGTTTTCTTTTTTCCTATGGGACCGTTTTTAAGCCCTCCAGCAATGAAAACTGCAGTACTCTATTAAACTTCCTTGATATGGTTATCCAATTTGTGGATTATCCAAGTTGTATAAATCCCCCCTCTTTTCCTGGCTGTCTGCTTTTATGGCTCAAGCATACCTCCACCTGACAAGCTGCCAAGAAAACAGGGGAAGCTGACATTTAAGATAGCCAATGGTTTTAGCACCTGCAATGAAAAGATTTTGCAAAGGAGACTTGTTCCAAGAAGTTATATGAAGTGTTCCATAATTTTTTTTTTTTTTTTTTTTTTTGCAGTTTCTGGCCAGGGCTGGGTTTGAACCCACCACCTCTGGCATATGGGGCCGGCACCCTACTCCTTTGTGCCACAGGTGTCGCCTCAGTGTTCTGTAATTTTAATATCATTTGATAAATGCAATGCATTATAAAATTTATATATGTTCAAGTAATGTGAGGCTTGAATTCCTGCTCTGCTAGTTAATTAGTTGTATTGTCTCTTCATCAAATGAGGTTATCAAAACTTATTTTGTAGGCAATTTAAGCACATATAGTACTAGATGCTTGGTCTTCGGCATTAAGATAAATTAGCCATTATTGTTACTATTATGATCTTAAATGTGGAAGGTTTAGAGTGTTAAGATTTTAAATGGGTAAGAGGGAAGAGTTCAGTATTTAAATAAATAAGTACTTCTCTGAAAAGCAAAGAAGCATTCTGTAATCATTCTCAAATATAAACATTTACACGTATACTTTTCAAATTTTGCAATTCTATCTATTATCTCTCATGAATTGTATATTTCAAAGGCTTCATCTACTAAACAAATAGTTTTTATTAAGGTGTATTTCATTCCAAATTTATCAATGACTTCTAAATAACAAAACAAAACAATCTCTGTAATGCCACTAAGTTGACAGAATCACAGCCTAATGCGAGTTGTATCTCACACGTAATAAGAGTTACGAGTAGGGATGTGGGCCTCTCCTAAGTTTGCTGAAATGTTGTGCATCTATAACTATTGTTCATTTCTAACTAAGAGGTCCCTAAAAGGTATAGAGACCCAGGTTGGGAACTATTATTTTTCAATTATAACTGCGAAGCACTGGGGTATTTCTTTTTAATGTATTCCTTAATTATTTTCTTCTGAAGGTCCCAAGTGCTTTCGATATCAGATGGGTTGTGCCTTTTGCCAGAGGTTGCTTAGTTAACTGTTTATTTAATGAATGGGGTTTTATGTGCAACTGAATTTCTCATGGCACACGTTAGGAAATTTTTGGCAGCATTTAAATTGGAGAACTGAGAAACATATTGGCTCTACGGAAGCTCAATCAGCTCCCAGGCAGGTGCAGGGATTTTGCCAAGAAAAATTCAGTAAAGTAAAAAATACAAAACCAAATTCTCACACACAATCTAAGGGAAACTGGATTTGGTGTCCAGGATGAAATGAATGCTGGATTTAGGTAGCTCAGGTGGCTCCTGAATGGACACGGGAAAGGCCTCACAACTTCAGGAAAGAAGCTCAAAGAGGATCTCCTTGCTTTGGAGAATTATAGTATTTGTACATTTCAGGATTGCTTGAAAAAACTCAACACGATGCTAAGAAAAATAAGTGTCAAGAGTAATTTATCACATTCCTTATGAAGACCTATGTCCATAACTTACTGAAAGATATATATTTGTTCATTTCAATTAAGAAATAATCAATTATTGCCTATTTTTTTATAGCAGATACCAAGCACCCTACATCAAATACCCAGATCACTACATTCAAACATACATCATTATTTTTATCTTTGATAAATTTGTCACACCTAAGGAGCTGCTAGGAAAAGATGGAGATACCAGACAAAATAAAGCAGAACAAATTTTTTTATGAGGGTTACTAAGTAGTTGTTTTGATGACTTCCAGTGTCCAGATATCTAACATTGCAGAGGCATTGGTTACCAGATTTATTTTCTCTGAGGACTGGGAACAGGAAAGTGTTCTAGCATGTTATTTGGTCCTGAATCTCCTGAGAGATCAATTTTTTTAAACTTGGTATTACTATAGAAGAAAGAAATTGAAGATTATTTTAAAAAAAATTAAACACTAGTTTAGAAAAATGAAGATGAGAAAGTAGCTATCGACCAGAAATTAAAGATGAATAATTCTAGTCTACTTTCCATTACTACATGAGTCTCAAGGGTCTGTGTGGAACAAAAGCCATTTGTAGTCACCTTCCAATATAACTGTCATCAGCTCTTCCCTTCAATGGTCTCCACTCACTTGGCCAGACAATGTCCCAATCTCTCTCCCTCTCTAGAAGAGCAATTTCCAGAGCCAGTCTTGTCCTCTCTGTCTCCTCTTCCAAATGTGGCTTCTTTCATTGCTGGCTTGTTGACAGTTTTCAGCATTCTTGAACAACCAATGACCTGGCTTGCTCCCTAGCTTCCTGGCTGTTTGATGTCATTTGCTTGTTAGATTCAGAAATGGTCAACCTCTATGTAGCTAAATAAATAAACACATGTTCCCCCCTTCAGGCCTAGTCACTTGTCTGTCTTCCATCCTGGCTCTGTGCTAAGTAAACCCTCAGCAGACAGTTCCCTGGGGTTGGCCACCACACCCACATAACTCCTAATTGCTTTTGATTAGGTAGTATGTTGCCTGACATAATATTAATGTGAATCATTATAGCAGCAAACACCAAGGATCAAGCACCTTATAGGTGCTGCATGCTTGCTGAGCTATGTTGCACAAACTCTTGTATTTCTCATAAAAGTCTTAGTATGTAGGCATTTTTATCCCCACACTAAAGCTCAGAAAATTTAAGTATCTCGTCCAAATCACACAGCTACTAGATGATGGAGCAGGGATCCAACTCAGTCAGTGTTTGTCTAAACTGATTCCAATCTCACAGATGCAGCTTTAGTGCACACTCCCACCCCATGGGATCTTGGCCGAGCTCCTGTCTACTTCACCAGCACTGGTCCCGGGCACCTTGTCTCAACCTCATTATCACATCTTCAGTGAAAAGAAGTAAAGGGGCATCTTAGCCCTTTTCTCTTTTTTCTAAAAAATAACACTGTTGGTAAAAAATTCCCCTTAGGTTCCATCCCACCCCCTGTCTCCCAGATTTGGGGATAATTGTGGCTCCCCTGTTGTCCTATGGTGATCTGAGTCAGTTCACACTTAGGATCAAATTACCAGACCATGCTTCTAGTTAAGTAGAAAATTTGTTTTAACTATGAAGAATTCCTTAAACTAAGATTTTTCTAAGCTACCTTGTAACTAAAAAATAAAGAATGTGATTTAGCATTAGCAGAAATGCTAGTCTAAGGATCAGTTTCCAGGGGTCTAGATTTAGCTTTGGCATTTATAGTCTGCTTCAGTCAGGGAGAGAATGAACCACATACACATATACATCAGGAACATTTTTTTCCCCATGATAACTTATGAAGTCCAATAGAGCGGGGCCAGGACTGAGGTGGGTTGGGGAGGCGAATGAAGTACTTACTTTGGGTACAAAATATGAAGGAGAATGAGAAAAACTCAGCAATCAAGTCAAATATTTCAATGTAATATTTTAAAAACCTAACACAATAAAAGCCCATGATGAATGAGATAGTAAAATTTTAAATAAAAATATCAGTATTACTGAGTTTTCCATGGCCTCAGGCTTCACAATGCCTCAGTACAGCACTGCAATACTGTATTTTTCTAAGATTACAGAACTCAATTTAATATGTGGGAAATTTATTTATTAAAACAAGTAACCAGGGTAAATTTTTTTTGGGGGGGGGAGATGCCATCATTAGATAGCATTAAAATTAGAACCAGGATGCACTGTTAATTTTTAAGGTGCAAGAGTCATTAAAACCACTTTTATTCCAAGGGTAACAGTGACAAAGACAGAGTATTCAGTCAGACACTCGAACTGCAATAGCTCTCTGACACTTTACCAGTCCACAGGCCAATTCTGGACTAAACATTTAAGGTATTTTCACAGAATTTTGATAAATAAATAAAAAATAATCCAATAGCTCACAGGCACTGAAAAGCCAATAGAATCAGTCCCCAGCCTCTGCCTCTGCAGTGAGCTAACTTCTACAGGTGTGTAGCAAGCCTCCTTGCATCAATCAGCCAATGTGCTCAAAGTAGAATATAAGAAATCACATCATTTTAGCTCACATGTTCAATAGCAGTATAATTGTATAACAAAACTAGAGCACTGTGAAGGATTATAAGCAAACAATTAAAGGCTTCAGAATAATGCCTTGAGATCCTGTCTACCACATGGGCCCTCTCAAGAACCACTGTCACCAATTCCTGCTGCTCATGGATTTCTGATTACCTGGTTCACTGCTCAATTAAACAGAAAAAACAACAAAACTATACCGTCTCTACTCTGGGATATTTTATTTTGAGCCAGTATCAAAGTAAGAATATATTCCAGGAACAAGACAGAGAGAGCAAGCTTGGTTCTTAGAAAATGTTATTCCAGAGAGGAAGAAGGGTTAGGACATGGCCTGAGAGCAAAGTACTGATGGGAAGAATGAAAGAGAAACAAGTCTATGAAAAGTGCAATACAGAAGGCCTTAATTCTACACAACATTGTGGATGTTTCCATAGCACTGGTAAAAATAATAGTGCTATTAATCATACATTGTTAATTACTATTTATTATCTCATTTATAATTATTTTAAATATAGTACATATAATAATTGTCTGTTCCTATCTTCTGATGCTAACATATCATTGAAGAAAAACTTGACTTCTTATGAGATCAGGGATGTTTTCATGCCTAGATGACTCATTCAAGAATTCTCACAATTAACTCTTCTTTGCTTTGCTCCATGGTTGAGTTGCAGAAAGCAGCCCTAAGGCCAGCAGCTGTGTTGCCATATGTCCCACTGGTCACATAGGAATTAGATAGGAATGTGGATAGATTATAATAAACCCACCCACAGTGGTGGTAAAACAACCAAATGAGCCATCATGACCAGTGGTGGAGGTTCAGAAGGATTCTTTTTACATATGGTTATTATTGTGACCTATCCTATAATACATTTACAACATGTCACTCTTTACGATCTTCATATGATCAAGAGTCTTAAATAAAGGCTCAAAGGGCCAATAGGGATGATAGATAAGTTTTATTGTGATATCCAAGTGCTTTCTATAGCTCAGTCACCTTTCTGATTAGATCAAGGAAAGGGGTGTGTACACTAGCACTTTGCCCTATGCCAGGTAGATGTAAATTTTCTGTTGGAAGAAGTGGTTCAGTCACTCAATTACAGCATTCAGCTGTTTGTTTGTTTGTTTGTTTTTAACCAAGTTACAAGAGACCACTTAACAAATAAAGACTCTTTTTGAGAATCAGGTCTAAATGTAAACCCCAATTCAGAATGCCTTCACTGGAGGAAAAGAGTAAGTTTCACTGCTCATGGCTTTAGCTGTAACTCCAAGCATCCTTCTCAGAGAATCAGGTTGACCGCAGAAAGCCTCTACAAAGATACTAGTTCAAGCTGCCACAGTATAAAATGCTTCCCACAGTGATGCTTAAAGGAATAGGAGCACAACCCTGGTAGCTAATTGCTTCACAGAGGCAAAACATCCATGGCCATTTAGAAGACTAGGTTTGCACAGGAAAGGAATTCAATCAACAAGTTAGGAATTTGAAGAATTATCTTAAGTCTTCTGGGTCTGGAGAAGACCAAGAAAAAAGTGACTTTTACATTTTTACATAAAATAGGGATATAATTTTTAGAGGTTAAATCTGTGTATTTTTGTTCTCTTACAATCTTACATGCCATTGTAATTTTACCTAGGGTAAGGCTGATTTCCTCATCTCTTGATCCTCCCAGAAATGGAATCCATGGCTAAACACACTTGAGAAATGTGTAGTCTTATTCAGTTTGGGGTGTGATAGGATTTTTTTCTTTAATTACTTAGTGAGATCATACAATGAGAATTTATGTTTTGTTTGGAAAAGCCCAATTTTTGAGGGGAAAAGGTTTGTGTACTTTGACATTTCAGCACAGGGTAAGAGGGGCTATAAACAATAGAGTATATCAGCACAGCAGGAAATAACTCAAACAATTAGAAGGATGTTCCTACAATATAGGGAGGAGTAAATGACTCAGATGCTTTGGGGAAGAGCTAAAAAAGAGAGAACAAGAAAGATAACAGGACACACATCTAGAGTGATCCTCGTCCCCACTCACAGATAACCTTACGAAGAAAAAACATCCAAATAGGGCTGTAGAATTCAGAAAATACTAGTGCAGCTGCCACACTCACCTGGGGAATCTGAAAGTCTCTCAGGGAAGTCCTGATTTTGACAAGGTGCTCTGTTCATCAAGGTCTGGGAGATAGGTACTGAGGGAAGCCTCAGATTCCAAGAGGTTGCAGAGAGGTTCTTGGGATCACCAGGTGAACCCAGAGATGACAGGAGAACCTGGGACCAAAAAAGGCCTGGAGCCTATGCAAGGGGCCTCAAGGTCATTATAAACCCTAAGTCTTGAAGGGCACATGTTCACAAAGTGCCCCTATGACCAGCCAGGGCATTTTCTGAGACTTAAAATGTGTGGTCAATACTGGACAGATAATAAATATGATGCTATTCTTAATTCTGCTGCCATAAATCCTCTCCAATGCACTTTGGGTGAAAGAATGGAACACACTGTTTTATTTTTTAAACATAAGGGTCTTTCATGTTTGATCTGGTTCTTTTTTCTTTTGGCAAACATACTTGTTAATGTATGCTTTCATAAACACAGACTAATGTAGCCCGTCTCTTATAAAAGTGATATAACTAATCTCAAAGTTCATGATTATAACAACGGTCACCACTGATTCTTCCCAGTGTGTGCCCCTCAGTGTGCACTGCAGCCCTTACTACCAATTATTACATCAATTCTCCAACTTGAGTTTTTTGGATCCCCGTTTTCAGATATCATAATCAAAGCTCAAGGAGTTCAGTAACTTAAGTCCACAGCTAGCACGATCTCGTTCCATTATATCATACGGAATCACGACACACGGTATCTATCAAATGAGCAGACCCTGACAACCTCTAGGAACGGACTGGTCTGTAAATAACCTCCACCACCCCCCGCCCGTTTAACATTTATCTTCAAACTTCCTTTTTCCCTGTCCAACATTTATCTTCAGGATTTTTCATTTTCTTAGTACACAGTACCTACTGGGTATTGGAATGATGGTCAACTGAGAAATTTCGTTTCTTGTTTCAGTTCTGCCATTAATAGTGCGAATTTGTCCAAGTGCCTTTTCAGCTTTCTCACCTTGTTTCCTTCTCACTGTTTATAAGGATTTCTATCTTTGTCTACATTGATATAGAATTGGATAATATGGAAAAGTGCATACAATTTAGTTTTATGGTGAATTAAAAATGAACTATTATTCACATCTAGAATTATATCCAGAGGAGGATGGTTAAGGAGAAAATTTCAATCCGTGAACCTTGTGCTGAGGCTGAGCCAGATACTGAAGATAGAATGATTAAAAAAAAAAAAAAAAGTTCCAGTCCCTGGCCCTGAGGATCTCCCGTTCTGAAAAAGGGAGTGAGGAACACACACAGCTGAGCAGAAGAGGACCAGACAGATACAGATATAATGCTAAGAATCTAAAATCAAACACAAGGGTCTCTGCCAGGAGCTCTGAAGAAGAACCTGAATGGGAAAGTGTGGTGCTAGTAACTTTTAAGTTAGTCTGTGAGGAATATAAACATCTTAGAAGGTATGAGGTTATCACTAAGAGGAAATCAAAGACATTTTAGAGATTTACAATGAAATATGATTTTGTTTTTCTCCCTATTATAACCAAATGAAGATTAGGAATGAAACAGCTCCCCATTGGGGAAAAAGTCCACATCTTTTAAGTTGTAAAACTGAATAGTTTCAAAAAAATGTGACGGAGAATTTTTTTTATTGCAAAATACATATTTTTTGAATTTTTCTATTTTTAAAATTTTATCTGCATATTCAACCAACCACAAATCAAAAGTATTCAAGAAAAAATAAAATAACAATAAAAAGTAATAAAAATTAAAAACAATGCAACATAATACCTATTTACATAGCATTTAGAAGTACTGTAAGTAGGGCGGCGCCTGTGGCTCAAGGGAGTAGGGCGCCAGCCCCATATGCCAGAGGTGGCAGGTTCAAGCCCAGCCCCGGCCAAAAAAAAAAAAAAGCTGCACAGGGCGGCGCCTGTGGCTCAAGGGGTAGTGGCGGGTTTAAACCCAGCCCCGGCCAAAAAAAAAAAAAAAAAACTGCACAAAAATAAAATAAAATAATAGAAGTACTGTAAGTAATCTACAGATGATGTGAAGTATACAAGAGGATGTGTGTAGGTTATATACAAATACTATGCCACTGAATGGAGACCTGGACATCCGCGAATGTCAGTACTCATGGGTAGAAGGTTCTGGGAACCATTTCCCATGGAGACTGAGGGATGACTGCCTCATACAAGGCACGTATCTCTTGATGAAATGTTTCTTGCTATTTCTATGGTTGCTTATGCAAGAAAAGCCTTACAAGATCTTCCTTTTGTCTGTACAAAGCACTGTTTTATAAGGCCTTCATCTACTGAGAGAAGATTTGTGTTTACCCTAAAGAATAATCTTCTTTTACTTCTCTTCTAGCATGTCAGTAAATGAACATGAAGGAAAACATTAGACACCCTATGCATATAAAAAATGGCAGTTAAAGAAAGAAGAGATAAACTGTTAGGTGTCTTACATTCACTTGTATTTTCAAGTGACTTTATGAGGATGTCCCTCAAAACTGCTTAAGACATTGGCTTTTGTCAAGAAAAATGATCTGAATTGAAATTTGGATATGCACCAAAAGCTTCAGTCTTCAAGGACTTTTCAATTTTCTCCAGCTTGCAAGTTTGGAAATTGAACGCTTCACAGCATATCTCTAATAAAAAATCATCTCCCAAGGCTCCTTTTCTATGCAGGCAAAATCAAATTAACTTCAAACAGAAGAGGTTAGAGGCATACGTAAAGGAAGTATCAAACTGTAACATCACCTCACCCAGCTCTCAAAGGCCTCCTAATACCTACCCAGGAGGGAAATCCAAATATTAACCTCACCCAAGATTACTCTTTGCAATCTAAGGAGAAGTGTGGTTTCCAAAAGAGAATGGTAGTAAAGTAATTATTCCACTATGCTGGTGGGATTTCCATTGATAACATTATACAGTAGTTCTCTGGACTTTTACTTAACAGTCTTTGAGAGCCAACAGGATTGCAGGCTGCATTTGCAGCCTAGGAAATATGCAGCAGCCCTGCCTTAACGCCTAAGCAGCCATTTGAATCAGGAGATTCCCGTGCTTTGGCTAGAGGAGCTACAGCAATGCTCTGTACCATCCGAGCCAGGCCCCGACGCACGCGCACCACACCGCCTCCCCCAGAGATGATGCATTGTTCTAATGTGCTCTCAGAGTGCACTTGCTGGGATGTATTAGAACGATGCATCACCAAAATGCTGAAGCTTATGTGATGCACTGCCACGTGATGTAGAATGGTTGCCAGAGACACATTTTAAAGACTTAATTTCTAATGTTTTGTATTAAATGATGTCTGTATCACTGTTTGGGGTGATTTAGAAGATAATATTTTGAGATTCTGTTATGGTTGATCTTTGAGATTCAGTGCTTTTCTTTATCATGAAAGCATTTTTATTGCGTATCATTTTTAAATAGAACACTCAGTAATTGAGGTTCACCTAAGCATGACACAGAATGAACGAAGAGGGCAATGTGCACGGCTGTGCAATCAGCCCTGAAATCCAGCCATTGGCATGAGCTCTGGTGCTGAGCTGCAGCTTCCCAGTGGGCACCATATGGTCTAGTGGTGGGCTCTGGGCAGGGAACATGGGAGCCAGGTGGAGATGCTTCCTAGAGGCAAGAAGCTCTGTGCAGGCACCTACTTACTCTGTTCCGATCCTGCATACTTTTTAAAGGCAAGTTTGGCACGTCTGTCATTACAGTACTACAGAATTCTGATCTCTCTTTTACTGCCTAAGTTTATTGGATGAAAGAATAGAGGAATTTTGCAATTTACAAATTCTAAAAATAGATATTATACCTTCTTCTATTATAAGTTTTTTACAGATTATCCAAAACATGTTGCTAGATGAGCATTCCATGAGGGCAGAGCTCACATCTACTTTGCTTATCATTTTTTCCCCAAGGCATCACTCCTGGCCTATAGAAAGTCCTCAGTAAATATGTATTCAGTGCACTAATGGTCATGCGACCCTTTTACAGTAGATTCATTTCATCAGCAACTTTTTCTCTGGAGGCAAAGCAGGACTTCCTTCAAATGCAATTGTCCATAGACAGAAATTAAATTGCGTCTACTAATGTTAAGTAACGGCAGTTATTTTTAAAGAAGTAGTTCCAACTTTTTGACTTTGCTTAAAGCAAACATAGGGATGTGGTATTTATCTACAGAACATATGAAAAAGAGAGAGGAAGAGAATGATGGAGGATGGGAGAGACAGAGAAAACAATTTATTAGTAGGACTTACCAGTGCATTAAGCTTGATTAGGTTCATTTTAAAAGTATTGTTTACCCAAGGCAGTAGCAACCAAAACAACATGATATTGGCATGAAAGTAGAGACACAGACCAGTGGAACAGAATAGAACACTCGAACATAAACCCATCCACTGGACTTTTGATCTTTGACGAAGCAGACAACAATAAATAGCAGGAAAAAGAATCCCTAAGTGGTGCTGGGAAAAAGAATCCCTTAAGTGGTGCTGGGAAAATTGAATAGACACGTGCAGCAGAATGAAACTCTGACCACTCACAAAAATTAATTCAATATGGACAAAAGACTCAAATGTAAGGCAAGAAACCTTAATAAGAATGAAGAAAATAGAGGAAAAAATTCATCTAGATATTGGTCTAAGCTGGAATTTATGAAGAAGACCCCTTGGCAACAGAGTAACAACAAAAATGATTAAATGAGACTTGAATAAATTAAAAACCTCCAACACAGCCAAGGAAATAATCAACAGACCAAAAAAAAAAAACAACCTACAGAATGGGAGAAAATGTTTACAAGCTATATATTCAGAAAAGGGCTCATTATCAGAATCTACAAAGAACTCGAGCAAATCGGCAGGAAAAAAAAGACAAATCCCATTAAAAAGTAGGCAAAAGACATCAATAGGAGCTTTTCCCAAGAAGACACACAAATAGCCTAATACCAATGTCACTAATAATCAGGAAAATTCAAATTAAAATCACAATGAGATATCACCTTATTTATTTATTTTATTTATTTGCAGTTTTTTTTTTTTTTTTTGGCTGGGGCTGGGTTTGAACCCACCACCTCCAGCATATGGGGTCGGCGCCCTACCCCTTTGAGCCACAGGCACTGCCCATATCACCTTATTTTTATCTATAAATAAAAGAATTACTTTTATTTAAAAAGTCTAAAGCAATAGATGCTATTGTGGATGTGGAGAAAAAGGAACACTTACACACTGCTGGGGGGACTGTACTGTACATAGAGTTTGCTGTGGGTACTTAGGAGACTGGTTTTGAAGCTTCCATTGCACAGTAAGCCTGTAACATTTTAAAACATTTCTTATTTGTTTTCATTTTTTAACTTTTAATTATCATTGGCACATAATAGGTATGTATCTTATAGGGTATGTGTGATGTTTTGATACAGGTATATAATATAAATCAAGGTAACATCTTTCAAAGTCCTAGGATAGTATCACAACCAGGATATCTGCATTAATAAAATCTATCTATCTTATTCAGATTTCTCTACTTTTGTACACATTTGTATGTGTATCACTGTGGGTATGTATTTAATTCCATGTTATTTTTATCACATGTGTAGATTTATGTCCACTATCATAGTACCTAATTTTTTACCATATTGTATGTTACAATGAATTAAAACAGCAAAATATGCTAAAGATCTTTAATATCTGTTTAGAACTAAATTAGTCTCAGAACTTGTAAATTATTCATATCAATGAATTGGACTATTGATACTTTTTTTATTTGGAGGTCATTAGAAAGGCATGGATGAGAATATTAAGAGGACTAAATCCACCTTCCCCACCTGACTTGCTGTCACGGCATTTTCATCTGAGGGCACGTGGGCCAGACTTGCATTACATACCCCCCAAACCATGACCTCTTACCTTAAGTGCACATTTCATGTTTAGATTTCCTTTCCTTAAGCTGAATTTCCCATTTTGAAAGTTATATAACCTTGAAATACGTTTTTTAAGGACAATATTTTAGGCTGAAACAAACTGAGAGAATTATGAAACTTTAGTATCCCATCACAGAAAGATTATGGCTTCTGTGATAAAACAGCCTTAAAGTAATAAGATCTTGTTTGTTTGAGGACATCCAAGCCACCTGTTCACAATAATTCAGTTTTCTTAACATCCAGGAAGCTTTTTTTGTTGAAATTCAAAGCATTTTCTTAGTTGCAGAGCTAAAGGAGTCCTCAATACAAAATGTAGGACCAATAATAATTGCAAAACCAATTATTTGGTTTTAAATATTGTTTTTATAGAGCATACTCCAAAAATTGCCTCTGAAGTCACTGTACACAGGTAAAATGGGAACTTGTAACTAAGAGTAACTTTAGTTACAAAATTTCATTACAAAATTTTATAAGGAGGTAGCCAACATGTAGAGAATATTTCGTAAATATTTTATAAAATTTTGTAATGAATATTTTGTAAATAAAGGTACACTTACCTGCTATTTCCCATTTCCCCTGTGTGTGGTGAGTTTAGGGGCAACTTTAGGACACCCTGTTTTAACAGATGGCTCACAAAATTCTGACTCTACAAATAGGTAATAAAACTAATTATTTTTAGCAGATGAAAGAAAAGAACAAAACATTAAGCAAAAATAGCAGAAAGGAAACAAATACAAAGAAAGAGAAACCCCCAGCAAAGCCTAATACATAGATAGTGTCTAAATAGCTTCTCAGTTCTTTTTTAACCACACTTTTCGATCTGCTGGAAAAAATACATATATCAAAATGTCTTGGGCGGCGCCTGTGGCTCAGGGAGTAGGACGCTGGTCCCACATACCGAGGGTGGTGGGTTCAAACCCGGCCCCGACCAAAACTAAATAAATTAAAATAAAATTAAAAAAAAAGTCTTCTATATTTTGGATTGTGCTTATTTCTAAACTATTTATCTAAAGACTTCCTCATGAATAGCTCCAGTAGCTGCCTATGGGTTGAATTTGCCCATCAGCACTCACAATGGCCTTCATAACTAAACCCATATATCTTATAAACTACGTTAGCTGTTAGTCGTTAGTCACTTCCAAAATTTCTAGAGTCCAACTGCAATAAACTTTGGTTCTTTCCCTAAGGAATTCATATCTTTACAAGTGTATAAGTTGTCTCTCTCCTTCCATTTCATCTCTCTTTTCTCTCTGAACTTATTGTTCATTCAATGCTTTCGCCTTCCTGCTACCTTTTGGCATCATTAACTTAGCCTTCAAAACATGCTGGTATGTCAAGGCCGGGAAACCTCCCCCAACACTCTGCTCTGGGACTCCCATACCACAAAGGGTTTACCCCTATCAGAAGTCTTACAATGGAGTGCTGCAATTGCCTTCAAATCTGCCTGTGAGACACTAGGTCATGTTAACCCTTATGTATTATTGCCCAGAACAACACCTGGCACTTATTGGTTCTCACCAAATGTATGAAGACTGAATAAATAGCTAAGATTTGCTGAACCTTCTATGCCAGGCACTGCCCTGAGGCTCGAACACTCAAGGTGCACAGAAGATAGCAATTCCTCCTTCCCCAGATAAATTTTTCTTTAAAGCTTAAGAGCCAGAACAGATGTCCTAATCCTCACCATCCTCCACCTGTCAATGGTTAGTCATGCCTCTGGCCCACACAGCTAAGATAATGATACTGAAAATACTCAAACAAAATTATTATGATTATCTCTCCCAGTGCACCTTAAATCCCCATTTCCTGCTCCTCACTGGGACCCCAAGTGACTAATGATGAGGTGAACATTTGGTTGGAGACTAGCAAATATCTGTTGAATCAAACCTATAGAACTGACAAGATTCTAGCACTCTTTTTCTTCTTCTAAAGATACGGAAAATTTACTCCATTAATATGTCCTTGAAAAATTCTGATTTCTGAGTTTTGGCCACAGAACATATTTGAAGGGGAATAAGAAGTTATGTGTTAGAGTTAAGAGAAAAAAAAAAATCTTCCTACAAGTCTCCAAAGTTAATGGGTTCAAAGTTATGTTGCCCTAAGAAAGTTCTTTTATTTTTGTTCAAAGCAAGCCAACAACTATTCCTTAAACTCAATATGCTAAAAAGAGAAAATACCAAGTTGTTTGCATGACCATATGTTCCTGTATTTCTAGGTCAGTCTTGATCAAATACTTTCTTCCATGCACCCCATAAATACACTTGTACTCATCAGCCCGTCTGTCCTGGTTTCGTTTGTTAGAAAATGTGGTCACTGCAAGTGTTCTATTTATTTCCTACCAACCACATAAAGTTTCTTTTTTATGTTTAACAATTTTTAAATTGTTTGAGCTCTCTTCTGAAAAGAAAAAAAAAAAAAAAGAAAGGAATAAATGGGCAGCTATAAGCTGAGAAGACAAATATGATGAGCTATTTCTATTAATATTTTGACATCAATCACTTAGAAAAGGACAGGTAGTAGAGCAGGAAAGAGTCAGTTTCTTCCATTAGACAAAGGTTCTCTGTAACATGTGGTCGGGAAGCCAAAATGAATGGGACATCTGGGCGTGGTACGTACCTGGTTCCTATTAATACTGTCACTATAGTTTGGTGTGTTGATTTAATGCCACAACCACAGTCTATGATGGGATGAGATTATGAGAGAGCTCTGAATCTCAGCCCCACACCAAGATGAAAATAAAATCACTGTATCAAAAAAAAATTATAATAATAGATGAGGAATTCTGGGATGTTCTGAGTGTGACATAGAGTTACAGACTCGGTCACCTCAGTTTGATGCTATATTTCTCAAACTTCAGTTATGTGCACACATTGTTAATAAAAAAGATAATTTGCAGATCCCCCAAGAATAAATCTACACATTTCACCCTCCTCCTATAGATTCTGAGCATTCCGATTTGAGAAATAATGGAGTAATGTAGTTAAGTACACGGGTTTTAGTATCAGATCTGGAGTCCATCCTCCGTGGCACTTCGTAATTGAGTAGCTAGCTTTAGGCAAGTTACACTCTGGAAACTTCAGTTTCTTCCTGCATTTGGCTGAGATAAAAACACCACTTGCCCCTAAGTGAAAGAAGCCAAACACAAAAAGACAAATACTGTATGATTCTACTCGCATGAGGGATCTATAGCAGTCAAGTCCAAAGAAACATACAATAGAATGATGGTTGCCAGAGGCTGGAGAAAGGAGGAAATGTGGTATTGTTTTTTTAATGGGTATATTATTTCAACTTTGCAAGATAAAAACATCTCCTCCATAACACTACTGCATTATGCACTTAAAAATGGTTAAGATAGTAAATTTTGTTTTCTTATTTTTCACAATTAAAATGGTTAAGATAGTAAATTTTATGTTTTCTTATTTTTCACAATTAAAAATACCTTCTCAATAAGATTATATTGACAGTTAAATTTTTAAAAATGAATATAAAGTACTTTACTTTGTACCTGGCATAATCAGTGCATTCTATAAATAGAAGCTATTGAATGAAAGAATAGAAATTCTGAAAACTACCAAGCTCACAGAAATTTCTACTGATTCCGTGAACAATTTTCTTTGCTCCATCACTGTTTCAGTTGGTTGTTGATAAGACTTCACTCCAGAGAATCACTGTACTCATTCAAATGATTCATGCATGTTGCCAACTTCAGTGACTGCCAGGAAGCTTGTTCTTTTAGTGGTAAGTTCTTTTAAGTGGCAATTTGAGGAAATGCCAGCCTCCTAAGAGGGGTAATTGAGTTATATTTGGTAGCACTTAGGAATTTTGGTAGGGAGCAACAATTTCTGAACACCTATTCAGAGCAGAGCCATACAGATCAAATCTGCTGGAGAAAGGGGCTAGTGACGTGTGTTATTTGGGACAAGAAGCCAATGTTCTTCTCAAGCAGACTTCCACCCTTCCCTGTCCAATCCATCCCTTCCACCAACTTGCTCCATTCACGCTAGCCTTGTGGTGTTTCTGAAATACCCCAGACCTGCTCGCCTTTCGCGGTTTATACCTGCTGTTCCCTAGTCTCAGCATGTTCTTCCTCAACATATCCACGGATCACCTTCTCGCTTCCTTCAGGTTTTTGCTCACATGTCACTTTCTCAATGTAGCCTTCCTTCTGTGACCAACCTATAAGCAAATTGTTATACTTTTCCTCTTTTGGCTTGGGGAGAGTGACTGAAATTTTCTCAAGAATACGCATCCATAGATGAATGACATATTTTAAAAATTTCTCTAGTGTCTAATTCCTTCCAATACACCATAAGCTCCACGAAGGCAGGATTCTTTTTTTCCTTTTGTTCACTATTGTATCCTCAGCCTTGGGAGGCTGAGGCAGGAGAATCGCTTGGACCCAAGACTTTTAGGTTGCTGTGAGCTGTGATGCCATAGCACTCTACTGAGGGTGACATAGTGAGACTCTGTCTCAAAAAAAAAAAAAAAAATGAAAAAGAAAAAGAAAAGAAAAGAAAGCACACAGTATATTCTATTGGTATACACAATTTTTCAACTATGGCATTCTCCTAGACAGCTAGCATTAGTTCACTGATATAGAATGAATGTTTGTGTGTTTGTGTCTTTCTGTGGCCCCCAAACTCAGATGTTAAAATCCTAACTCCCAGTTTATAGAGTCTTGGTGAGGTGATGAGGTTATCAGAGTGGAGATTCACAAATGGAATTATTGCCCGTATAAAAGAGGCCTTGGAGAGCTCACTTACCCTTTTGCCTTGTGAAGGCACAATGAGAAGACAGATGTCTATGAGCCAGGAAGCCCTCACCTGACCGCAAATCCTCCAGAGCCTTGATTTTGGACTTCCCACCCCCAGACTGGGAGAAATAAATGTTTTTCTATTGAAGCCATCCGTTCCATGATATTTAGTCTATTCAGCAGTCTGAACAGACTAACACACTTACCATATTCTACATACTCACAGCAATCGGCTCACCATACTCTAAAATCTCCAGCTACCCATCCTGACCCGAAGTGTTCTGTACCAAACATGGCTTTCTTCACGGAGTCCTCTGCTTTTTTGTGAGCAGTTTACATAACGGCTGACAAAATACATTCAAATGCTATTGATCAACATGCTGCAAAGAAAGGAAGTGCACATCCACAGACTCCCAGGGACTCAGCTCACTATCCAGTGGGAAGATGAGACAGAACAGAGCCAGCGCTCTGAGATCAACTAAAAGTGGTTTGACACTGTATCCTCAGCTCTGAGCATGATTTTTAGCATATACTGAGCCATAATAAATGCCTGATGAATGAAGAAGGAAAAAAAAGACATATGAGTACAAAGGTTATTAGTATAAAGAGTCTGGAGCTGTTATCTGTTTTCATAAATAGCAGAGTCAAGAAAGGGTTTACCATAAACTACATATCTAACGTATGAACATCCGTATCTGTATGCACATATATATGCGTATGTGTGGGTCTACCAGGGTATGTGTACCATGGACAGAAAATAAGTCAGAAAAGCAGCCTAAGGAAGGACAGATGATGACCTGCAGAAAGGAAAAAGTAGGACGAATGATGGCAACAACATAAGAAATATAGGTCCAGGCAAGTTCTGAGTTATCTATTTTTAATTATCAGGATGCCTATGATTTACTTCCCCTTTGAAGTTTCAGCCACATCTTTTTCCAGTTCCCTTCTCTGCTATTGTGATTCTCTCCTGCATACAATGGCTCTCCCTAGGGGGGCTGATGACAGTGAGTCCTCTGGGGTGGGGGGGTGTCCTCTAGTGGGGAGAACACATCTTTCTCTTCCCTTAGCGGGCGCTGCCAAAACCAGGCAGGGAAACGCACCCCTGTCTGCACACTAAACACAAGTCAGGCGCCCTTCAGCAGAGGCACAGGCTTGGCTTCCTTCCCTGGCTATTAAGCTCCATTCCCACAGAATTACTACATGTCTGAGGTTTCTAAAACCCTTTGTGTGGATCTCAGTTATTGTGCTGGATCCAAATTTCGACCAAGGTTAAGCAAGCCTCAAATCCTCTCCAACCTGCCCAAAGTGGTGAAGCTCCAAGGACACACAATGAAAGCAGAAGACAAAAGTAACCTCTGCCATTCAGGGATTACTCACTCACTATGTGCCAGTCACTGTTCAGGCAGCGTCTCATTCAATCCTCACCAAAATCTCTGCTACAAGCGACCAGGGTCACTCTCATCACCCCTAATTTTCAGATGAGACAACGATAGTTTAAAGAAATTAAGAAATTTGTTCAAAGTTCAAACCAGTACTAAGGCCAGATTTGAACCCCCAGCAGTCAACTGTCACAGTTGGCAAGGGCAAGGGCAAGTGACACCAGACTCTTATGAAAAGGCTGAATAATGATAAAAGTTGTCAATCCAGCACATAAATAACACCTGCCTGTCGTCTGTGCCTCTCAGAAAAGAACGAGAAAAGAAGTAGACTGTGTTGCTTCAGGCACATGAGGTGAGAGACACAACCTCTGTGAGCAGAAACAGACATTCTGAGTGTAACGAGGCAGGGGTGCTCTCGGTTCTGTGGCAGGCAGGGCGTCAGGAGAGGTTCCTTTAGGAACAGAGCTTATGCTTGGCTCATGGAGCAAAGACAAGAACTTCCAGGACCCTCTCATGCTCTCCGCTTAGCCAGAGTAGAGAGGGCTCTAGCATTCCCAGCACATGCTGCTGACTTATAAAGGCTGGATAATCTGCTGCAGTGAGTTTCATTCTTCCGATTTTTTTTTTTTTTAACAGGAAGGTAGTTCAGGGAGAAAGATGCTCATAGTTAGAACCACTGTGTGTTGTGTGACTGTGTGGCTGGAGAAGGATTCAGAGGAAAAATTCTGGTAAAACAATTTCATCCAAGTGCAGAGAACAAAACTTGCATGACAACACTAGCAGCGGAGAATGTGTCTTAGAGATGGCGAAGCACAGCAATTTCCCAGGGCACTTGCTTTAGGAAAGCATCCTAGCCAAATGGACCAAAATCAATGTAGTGATCAACAGGTATCATATAAAAAGCCCTTGGCATAGGCCCAAGGAGCCACTTTTTCCTCTCCCTCCACCTTGACACTCTGCCCTCAATCACTGCAAAATAAAATGTTCCAAGATCAGATTATTTGTGCAGTTTTTTTCTGAACAAAAAAATTGATTCTTGATAGTGTGTTATTTGTTGTGAAACTTACAAACTCAAGCATATTTAGGTAAGTGATAACAGTGGTAGAATAAATGAGGTGACCCATTTTAAGTGAATACCCAAAAATATGTTTGAAGCATATTTTCTTCATTTTGGTCAGCCCAGCTCTGCCTCTATACTTCTGGTTAATGAACCACAGAGCTCGTTATCTGACTAGTATGAATACTTAAAGTACTTAGAAGTAGAGTACTAGTATGATATACTTAAAGTACTTATAAGTATAATGATATACTTATAATACTTATATATTATTGAATTTATAAGCATGTACATTTCTCCCACATTTTTCTTATTCTTAAAATAATATAAACTGTGTGGTATAGAAAACACAGTATGTCATTCAACTTCTCTCTTTGATACCTTCAATGTGAAAGCCATCTAATAAGATTTAGGGGGAGGAAGGGAAAACACTTTAGGAATCTAATAGACTAAAATGGAATATTATATTTTGGGGGCATGCCTGATCCCAGTGGTTAGTGGTTCTAACAGAATAGGTTTTGTGTATTAATTGTGCAATGCAGTTTTATTGATTGTTTGCAAAGGAGAAAGTAATCAAAATTCTCTTGGCACATTTATTAATATCTGTATATTTTGGCCATGTTTTAGAGACTAAAGAAATGTCTTAAGTAGCACATGATAGGTGTTTTAACATCCAACATATCTATGCTGTTGAAACATGTTAGTGGATGAAATATAACATACATTGCAAATGTTTAAGAAAAGTAACTATCATTATGAGCTTAAAGTTGAATGATGATGATACTTTTGGCACCTTAGATTATGAAAGGTATTTTAAAAAGGTGAAAACAGTGCAAAGGAAACACATTAATAAATACTGATACATTCATTTTAGCTAATGAAACTGTTAATTTGATAATTTACTATATATTACCAATTAAGGTAATTCCAAATCAATAAAGTCTATTTGCACATATAAATAAATATATGCTTGACATTTCCTTCATTTTGTGTTTCATGTTCGGTAGCAAGTTAAAGGAGATACGACCATATTTATGTAAACTGAAACTTCATTCACATGTCCACAAATTTCTTCAGAAAATCAAAATGCACATCAGCAGTGCCTGGTAACTCTCAACACCTGTAGACATACAAGGGGCTGAGTCACAGAGGCAGCCATTTGCTCCAGATCATTAAACAGGGAAGAAAGGCCTCCTGACAACTTCATTAGATATGGCAATGTGAGATATGCCAAAAGAGATTCATTAAGCCAAAAAGCAAAGAGCTGAGGCTGAAGGGGTGAGGAAGACTCTTCATGAGACCCATAGAAATAGCATGATTGAGTCGTGTGCTACCCAAACATTAAGCAAAAGAGTTATGTTTATATTGTAGTTTGTGATTCCAGTCAGTCTAGCAGCTTTTTGAATTCTAAAATGAGGGGACAATGCTGGGGACAATCAGTCTTTCTCAACCTCCAAGGGCCTAACAATTCTTAAGCAAATAGGACTTGTTAGTCTTTCTCTGGCTCCAGTGGGTCTAGACACTGATTTAAGCAAAGAATAGAACTCTCCTTGCCTTTCTGGTTGTGTCCTCCCACCCCTCATTTAGAAGATTCACAGCAGATAACACTCCCACATTCTTACAGGGGTCCTCAAACTGCGGCCCGCTGGCCACATGACGTGATGTGATTGTATTTGTTCCCGTTTTGTTTTTTTACTTCAAAATAAGATATGTACGGTGTGCATAGGAATTTGTTCATAGTTTCTTTTTTAAACTATAGTCCAGCCCTCCAACGGTCTGAGGGACAGTGAACTGGCCCCCTGTTTAAAAAGTTTGAGGACCCCTGTAAGGTCTCTAGCAGATGACTTTTCATCTCTTGCACCACATCCCAAATTGCTGCACTATGCCTGCACCATCTCCTGAGCTGTGTCTGGCCACATCCTGTCAGCTTTAAAAGAGGCCCCCTTACCCCAACCTTGTGCTGTCGCCACTTTTCACTTGCGTGGCAGCCCACGTGATTGCAGGTGCTCTTAATAAATCTCTGCTACGGCTTGTACTCAGCCTGGTTCTCTGCGCCACCTTTCAACTTTTCAACATCTAACAAGGACCACCTTATGTTCCCTTTTCTCTGCCTTTCTCCACAGCTTCCTCATCTTCCCGCTTCCTTCCATCCCATCTCAGTGTCAGGGACGACCTATACTTAATACTGCTCAAGACTAACCTCTCTGCAATGCCTTACATTCAACTCATTCATTCATTATTCGGCACACTTGTATTGTGGGTCTTTTGCTGAGGAAAACTCTCCAAGCACTGAAAAGGATTCTACAATGAATAAGAGACTGCCTCTGTTTTGAGGAAACTAAAGAAAACACTAATAAAATACCAGAATGGGGCAAAGGTGCCTGATCTACACATATAGACTAGGAATTCTGGTTCCCTGGAGAGATTGAGCACTGGGTATGTATTTTTATGAGAATCTGGTGGCCACCTATAATAAAATAATAAGGATAGTGTGTTTTCTCTCTCTCTTTTTTTTTTTTTTGGAGGCAGAGTCTCACTATGTTGCCCTTGGTAGAGTGCTGTGGCGTCACAGCTCACAGCAACTTCAAACTCTCGGGCTTAAGCAATTCTCTTGCCTAAGCTTCTGAAGTAGTTGGGACTATAGGTGCCCACCACAATGCCCAGCTATTTTTTCACTGCAGTTGTTATTGTTGATTTTACCTGGCCCTGGCTGGGTTCTAATCCACCAGCATGTGGTCGGCATCCTACCCACTGAGCTATAGGCACTACCAAGGATGGCTTTTGAAATGATCGTGAGATCACAGTGTGTTGAGTGTAAGAAATTCAACCAAAAGAAAGAAACTCTTTCTTAGGCTATGACCTGATTTGACAGAAAACATATCCTGAATTTTTAAAGAAGGAAGGAATTAGATCTCTGAATAATATATATATTATTATTATTATTTTTTTTTTGAGATATGTGATTTGCTTTGGGGTTGCTCAAGGATTCTCTGGAATATTTTTTTGCAGGAGGTGGCATAAGTTTCAAAGTCTTTGGTTAGGATTTATGGGCCAGAGTAAGAAAAGACACCCATGGCACTCCACTCCAGCCTGACCCCTCTCTGTTCCTGTTTCAGGGGAAGCAGCAAGGAATCACAGGTGGTGAGAACCAGAGGAACATTCACAACAGTGCAGGGGTGCCAGGGTGCCAGACGATGACTGGGACAAGTCTTCCTTGTCAGGCACATGTAACATTTGGTTCATGTCAGATGTAACATCAATGAAAATGGATTAAAGAATAGCATCCAGGAAGATTGGTCCCAGAAATACAGGAAAGCCTGCCTCAGATAAAGCATATCTCTTGGGAGGAAGGATTTGAGGGGCTAAACATCCCAGGTGGTTTTTTTGAGTAAGATACAGAGTCAAATATAATTTTAATTTATATTGCTATTATTATCTGTGTTCCCTAATAATTCTCTACCAGCCTGTTGTGGTAAGAAGAAGTGAGGGCTAAAATGCCCAAATAAGGCAAAAATTAAATAACGGCTATAAAATAAAAATAAACAATGTGACATAAAAGCTCTTTAATTTTTCTAAGTGACTCCCTAAACCTTTCCTCAGTGGCTTCCTATAAGAAAACGTTTTCATAAGCACATTTATTCCTATTAGATTAGACTGGTTTTCCTATTAACTTTGATCGCACCAATCAAGAGCCAAAAACTTTCCCTCGGCATTGGAGTTCTTCAGCAACAATCCATCTCTCTCCTTTGGTTCATTGACAACTTTCTAACAAACATACCGCTGCTATCTCTTCACCATCCACTCTTTTCTCAATCTCTTATAATCTGAGTTCTCAGGACAACCGTCCTTTCAAAGCTACCTCCACCGCCTTTTCTCAGAACCTCATCCTTTCTCAGATAGGGGCGTGGCTCCTTCATAACAGTGGTCAATGACATTCATGATAATATGCAAAGCTATTAAAAATTGCCATTTTCCTTTGTGTTTCTTTGGCGATAAGCATTTCAAATGACAAAAGCATCCTTCGTCATCCTACTCCATTACACAGAAAACTCACATTCGAAGAATTTGTACAATTTGCCAAAACCTCTGGACTTGGAACTGGAATGCAAATTTGTTTACTTCCAGATTCCTTACTCTTTCTACTATTCTGTTGTGCCTAGACGGTGGTTCTGTGTAATCCACGATTTTATCACAACCACCAGAGGAAAAGGCTTAGCCAGGTCAGAACTATAAATACAAACCTTTGTATCTAATGGAACAGATGGTGAGCTTTGCCTGTTCTCTCTGGGAGGAGAAACCCATCTGCCTATCTGGCTTGGCAGCCTTCGGGGGCACCACCTGACACAGGATGCTGCAGTAAGGATTTCCCTTTTCTGCCCAGAAAATGAAATATTTTTGGATTTCTCCTTAGGTTTTTACAGGGCACATGGGAAACAACGTAGGACATAATTCTCAATGAGCAAAGTTACAGGGAAGGGCTTGTCTTGGGGGGAGGTAGCTCTGTCCTAGGCTTTAGCTAGGTCTCTGTCCCGGCTTCTCAGAGGAGACTAGCCCTGTAGCCACATCACAGTTCCCCGACCTTTGACTGATGCATCAGGAGGACACAGAGTCTCTCTTATCTGTGACAGCAACACTCTCTCCAGCCACGAAGACCCCTCTCAAGGTGCCCCCCTCCTGTGCTCTTTGCTCCTGTGTCCTTTGGCTAGTGCCTCACCTGGAGGACACACCTCCCCTTCTGACTTCTTCCGTGCCTTCTCTTCATGCCCTAATGTGGGTGCTTCTCAATGCCCTGCCGAATCCGGAACCTCTCATTCAACTTCCCAGAAGAGGCACGTCCATTTCCAAACCTTCAATATCACCTGTCCTGCACTCCACAGCAGCACAAGGACCCCTCTCCTTCAGGATTTCTAGGCACTACAAAACCAGATTTTCATGTTTGCTGCAAAGCAACTAGAGCACCCTCCAAAGGCTATTCAAGGTCCAGTAAATGTTGACCAAATAAATGACTGAGTCTAAAGAAATGAATGCGTCTCTTCCTGTCCCCATCACTTTTCCTGGTGAGCATGTCCATTCCCAAAGCCTCAACACCTCCTCCCTGAGAATGTGTGAAACAAACAAAGGAATGAGTCTCAAACAAAACTCACATCCACCTGCTCTTACCCAAGACTCTCACGGCCACTGCCCGTCATCACAAAAGAGGGAAAGAGGCTTTAAAATCACACCGACTTAGTTGGAATCTTGGTTCAATCCCTTAATAAGATGCAACGTGGGGGAAGTTACTTAGCTTCCTTGAGCCTTCTCCATAAAAAAGAAATTAAATTAACTTTTTAAAAAAGTCACAGAGAAAGATAATTACTCTACATGCTTATTATGAAGATTAGATAGTACGTGTAAAATGTTTTGATGCCCCTCCTATACATATTTACCAGATCTAATTCCTAGCTCTATTTTTTTCAAGATTCATTAGCTACCTCATTTAAAATCCACATAAATCCCTATATAGTAGATACTTTTATGTCTCTACTTTGCAAATGAGGAATTGTAAGGATCTAGAAAGTGACTTATTTGTCCAAAGTCACAACAAATCCAATTCTAAGTACTGTTATTCCAGACCTCGTGCAAGAAAACGCCAATTCTTAGATTGTGAGCTAAGATGAACTTATTAATACTTCAGATCGTATAAAAATTGATAAGCCACACAGTTCCAAATAAGATGGGTCGTTAAAAAGTAATCCTTGGGCGGCACCTGTGGCTGAGTGAGTAGGGCGCCGGACCCAATATACTGAGGATGATGGGTTCAAACCCGGCCCCAGCCAAATTGCAACAAAAAATAGCCGGGCACCTGTGGTCCCAGTTACTGGGGAGGCTGAGGCAAGAGAATCGCCTAAGCCCAGGAGCTGGAAGTTGCTGTGAGCTGTGATGCCACAGAACTCTACCAAGGGCAATAAAGTGAGACTCTGTCTCTACAAAAAAAAATAAATAAATAAATAAAAAAAGTAGTCCTCATTGAGCGAAGTGAAAAACAAATATGTTTACCTGTTGAAATCGGACCTCATGGTTCAATGCTAAACTATCTCAGGAGAAAGTCTGTATCTCCAATAATGCTAAGTGCAATATAAATAATAAATATTTCTGCCATAAATATTATAATAAAGAAAACATACTTGGTGATGCTTTGGATATTACATGAAGGAAGAATTTGAAGAAATGAGAAACAGAAGTAATTCAAAGGACACATTCTTCACTGAAAATTATGTAATTTAACATCCCTGAAACCGAGCAGTAATTTCTTCATCAGAATAGGAAATACATGATCAGGAAATTGTCTTGCTAAGTGAGGTTGAAGCAGTTGCACTTGATGAAAAAGAAATCATCACAAAAGTTTGGATGTTTTCTATAATAAGCTTAAAAATACATAATAATTCCAGTTGTGGATAGAAACTTAATGCATGTGAAACAGGGTGAAAAGGTGTGAATAATTGTTCTGTCAGTCGGTAGGGTGGTCGGGTAGATTTTAGTCATCTCCATAACTATAAACCTAATTGGAGGAAAGCAGAGTGGCCCGTCAGGCAAATGGAGGAAAACTGATTGCTTATAAGAGAAATTATTACTGCAAATTACATAGGCAGAGTGTCAGATGAAATGAGGAGCAAAAATAATATTTTAGAAGAGATGTGCCTGACTCCCAAAGCAGTAACTGTTCAAATACAGAATATTGTTGAAATGTTAAAAATAAAAACTTGAAAATAAAATAAAATAAAATAAAATAAAAACTTGAACTATTTTCTTTCTGAAAAAAAAAATGTGTATACACATTATACAGCATGATTGCTTAATTTGAGTTCTCTTCCTTATTTACAGTTAACGTCCTTCCAGTGATGGATAAAACCTGCAGAGTTTGGTTATAGTTGGAAACTAAAAATTTAGAAGGAAAAATTTCTATATAAAAATACTAAGACTTGCTTTCTATGACAAGTAATGGTAAAGAATGCAAGACGTGTTTTATAGCATAGGAAAAAGCTCACAACTTTACTTAGAAGTTACTAGAGATGACCTTTCTCCAATACATCTTAACGTTTTAGCTAGATGATGACAGATAAGAAAGTCAAGGTTAATTTGGAAGATGCCTGTAGAATCATGTGATCACTAAAGTTCTGGTAAGAACAAGAAAAGGGAAAATGACATGAAGGATTCTGACATGGAGGAACTTGGGGTGGTCAAAAGTTTTTCACATTCTAAGTTTATCTGCGAATAAAAAATTTGGGAAAAGGTAATGTTGTGAATGCTTCCATGAAAGTGGTTATTATTTTGTCAAGGTGAATATCTTAATGAATGCATCAAAGATACCCAACTGATGAGACATTTTCGCAAAAAGAAAATAATTTGGAGGGAGTCACTTCATCTTGCTATGCCTCAGCTTCCTTACCTAACTACAGGGTTTATTTGTCCAACCATTATAATAAGTATTGCTATATTTTCCTCTAGTGTTAACATTTTATGCTGGTGGAATAACATGGCTACATTAGAGAAAGTTATTGGTAAGTTAAATCAGAATGTTGCAAAGGTCCCATATACTTGAGCATTCATCAGACTGAAGATTGTCTCTGAAATATGCAAACAGGGGTTTTGAGAATTTAACTCTCAGATCTGTCCTTCAGACAGTCTGGTATTGGTTTGACAAGCATGCTAGCCACATGTTTTCCAGGATGTTTCTGGAAGAACAGATATTCTGATGAATGGTATCAGATGTATAGTAGATCAGAGCCTGGAGTTGTCACAAATGATTATGAAGTTAACCCTCAATAATCATGACCTTGACTTTTACAATATCATTTTAAGAAAGTCAGATTGTTAAAAATGTTTAAGGTGTTCATCTTTGGCAAGGGTGGAGGGGGAGCGTGATGAAAAGAAACTGAAATGTACAATTATCCTTACGTATTTTTTAATCGTAATGATAATTTCCCTGTGCCCTAAGATCTGTTTTAAGTGGACTTTCATGAGCTTGTATAGAGTTGACCCGGAGGATTTAAAAACCACTTCAGCTTAGTCAGTGTTTGCCGGGTCTGCCGCATGCATCAAGAGTACAAATAGCAGTAAAATGTACCATTGCATGAGGTCGGTCTGCGCCTGCCTTATTCTCAGGCAATTCTGTCTCATTGGTTAGTCAGACTCCAATCAGGTATTACCAAACAGAGCTGTAACATGCTTGATATCTGTATTATTCACTGGTTACATGAAGTTACAGGGGGTCTATAGACACTGGCAGACAGAGCAATCAACAGCGTGGACCAAGACTCATGGGGCCAAAACATGTCCCCCACTTCTCTTCATTTCGGAATAAGACTAAATGATCTCTTCCTTTTTTTCCCCTTTAGAATGCTGTGCCCTTATGCAAAAGGCTAGAAACCTAAATGACTAGGACAGAACTTCAAAAAGATTTGCGAATTCCCTCAACTACATGGCACAGAAAATGCAGACAGCACACAGGCACCGTATCGGGTGTGGGATCTCTGCACCAAAACAAAATAACGCGCCATCCCAGGCTGATAGAAGGCAGAGTGAACATCTTCCACGTGTGTGCCCTATCCTCAGACAACATTTTAGCATCCTTAACCATCCCACGGAGAGCTGGGTTCAATCCCGCCTCCTTCGTTATTGTTCTTCTTAGCTCCGAGCGATCCCAGCACTCCCCCCTTCCTGCTTCCCTCTCCCTCTTCCCTCGCTTCCTCCCTCTCTTCTTCCCTGCTCCATCTCCTTCCTTCCTTTCAATATTGTCCAGGGCTCAGATATACTTCCTTTTCTTAACAGAATAAAAGGGAACATGCTTCTGGCAAAGGGAGTGATAAGAAAGCACTTTGGAATCTCATCCATCTCCTCCGCTGGCCCTTTACTCTCCTCCCGCCTCTCCAGACCACTTGCGTGTGTGATCACAGGGCGCATCACAGGGACGGCTCCTCACTCTTTATATTGTTTAATAGATTCTAGCAGTGGAGCCAAAAGGGACGGAACACACTATATAGCTCGCCCTTTATTATTCCCTGGATCTCTGCTAACAATTTCCAGTCAAAAACTTCTCTAGCAATCAATTCCTAATAATATAACTCTTAAAATGTTTTCCCTGGTAGAGATCTCCCACTTGCTTTCAAGCACCAATCCCCTAAACAGAATCAAATAATTATTTGTCAGTGGCCTATGAGGCAATTACATGCAGAACTTTTCCATCTTCCTTTGCTGGAATACAGAGAGGTGTGTAGCTGTGGAAGCACGTCCAATATTTTGAATTTTTAAGAAACACCCTGTGTTTTGATCATATGCCCTATGACTAGACGGAGGGACCAGCCACGGGTTTAAAGCAGTGAGGCCGTTTGAAGGGTGTCTGTAAAACTTAAGGAGAATGCTGGGTTCTAGAATCAAAGGAGGCGCTGGCTCAGAAAGGCTCTGAGGGTCTGGACAGAGAAAGGCTTTTACATCTTATGCTGCCTCTTACTAATCTGATTCTGGATGCTTTACCCAACTTTCCTTATGGGGGAACAAAAAGGAGGCTGGAACAAGCAGGCAGATAGGAATCTCTTTCAGTCCACTTTTTTCTTCAATTTTAAGAGCACGTTGTATTTTGCTTTTGAACAAGGAGGTGGTAAAAAAATTTTCTTCGAGACAGAGTCTCACTAACTCTCTTACCTTTGGATGATAATTAAGGTCACTCAATGTAATACATTAAAACTACTCTATGGTGTACATATACCACAGTTTATCATGGAATATTATGCAGCCTTAAAGAAAGATGGAGACTTTACCTCTTTCATGTTTACATGGATGGAGCTGGAACATATTCTTCTCAGTAAAGTATCTCAAGAATGGAAGAAAAAGTATCCAATGTACTCAGCCCTGCTATGAAACTGATTTATGGCCTTCGTATGAAAGCTATAACCCAGTTATAACCTAAGAATATGGGGAAGGGGGAGAGGGAAGGGAGGGAGGGGGGAGGATGGGCAGAGGGAGGGTGATTGGTGGGATTACACCTGCGGTGCATCTTACAAGGGTACATGTGAAACTTAGTAAATGTAGAATATAATTGTCTTAACACAATAACTAAGAAAATGCCCGGAAGGCTTTGTCAACCAGTGTGATGAAAATGTGTAAAACAGTGTATAAACCCAGTGTATGGTGGCCCATGATCGCATTAATGTACACAGCTATGATTTAATAATAAAAAAATAAAAAAATAAAAAAAAATAAAACTCCTCCAGGTAGATGACTTTGAGAAAGGGCTTTAAGATAGCTTTATATATAAAAAAAAAATACATCTCTGTGTTTACAAACACTACCACACAGGGATCTTAACTCAGAACTTAAATCTTCCTATGGGAAGGGGCATCAAAGTATACAAAGGTAATCTTTCACTTGACAGATGAAAAACCTAGAGCTTATAGAGGTTAAGTAAAATGCACTGGGTTGTTTCACACATACTGGTCAACGTTCATAATTGTACAGTTTAAATGATTAAAAATTACATTTGCGAAGCCTGGCTCCCCACCACTCACGTTCCCCACACCTTCTTACTCTAATCTGAAGAATAATAGTATTTGGTTTGATTGCTTTGTTTAGATAGAAATATGTGGATTTGTCTTGTGTTGGTATTTTTTATTCTTCTTTCTCTAAAACTCACCAAGCCATCATCTTGATTCTACCTCTGAAGTATCCTGGACGGCATCTCCTACATGCTCTGTTTCAGTATATTTATACGTTCAGAGGCTTAGGCTGTTTTCTCCCATTAGTCCTATTAAATGCTAAGAACAGCACAGACCTTTTGGACTTCTCCATGATAGCCAATAACAAACAGTAGCCTTTTTAGAGTGAAGCCCTTGCATCATTTGCATCTATCTCACCTTAAATTTTTGTCAAAAATCTAGGTCCAGTGTTAAACAGAAGCTGACAGGGACATAAATCTACAGTTTAATAAGCTCTCTCAGGTAATGCTGATGCCGAAACCTTTGAACCACTGACCTACAGGGTAAAATTCCATTCCTTTCTTGCAGAAGTCAGATCCTGCCATCACTTTATCCAGTTCAACATCATTTTTCCCATTTTTTATCTAGCACCACTGTTCAAATCCTTTCCCCACATCATTTTCTCTAGCCACATTAACTCTAGACATTTGCAAATACATCACGGATTTTTTTGCACCTATGCCTGTTCTCCACCTTTCCCTCCATCTCAGCTTTGTATCTCACATGCTTGTTAACTTGGAGACATACTACTTTTCTGTTAATGCCAAGCTCCTATGTTACCTCCTTGGGAAAGCCTTTCTGTGAATGCTTTGATCACTCTCTTCTCCTCCCTCCACTGCATTGCCACGGAATGTAACATAAATCTCTATTACGGAACTCATCTCATTTGAATGTAATTAAAATGAATACACTCGAAGACTACAGAACACCTACTATGCCCCAAGTTCTTGCACTAAAGAAATAACATTCACAATTACTACTCTTAAGAAAATGATTACCCAACATTTCTCAACCAGAATCTTTACCTGAACCACAGAAAACAGAAAATGATTTGAGCAACTATGTTCTCAGTTCTCCCACGAATGACACATGGGTCAGTATGAAAATTTTAAGATATGCAAAAATCAAGAAACATAAAATCCACACAAAATGGAAACAAACGACATCCCCCCCCCAGCAACACTGATAAGCCGAGCAAATTGAAACTAGCACAGGTGCCTCAGAAAGGCCCTTGTTGTTGACTGTGTCTCTTAGAAGTGAAACAATGGGGGTGGCGCCTGTGGCTCAGTCGGTAAGGCGCCGGCCCCATATACCAAGGGTGGCGGGTTCAAACCCGGCCCCGACCAAACTGCAACCAAAAAATAGCCGGGCATTGTGGCGGGCACCTGTAGTCCCAGCTACTCGGGAGGCCGAGGCAAGAGAATCGCTTAAGCCCAGGAGTTGGAGGTTGCTGTGAGCTGTGTGACGCCACGGCACTCTACCGAGGGCCATAAAATAAGACTCTGTCTCTACCAAAAAAAGAAGTGAAACAATGGACTATAACACAGTCTGTCTCAAAACTTTTGAAGTGACCTATTAAATAGCTAACACTGTTACATGCAATGGATATCTTAGGGCATTAGGGCTTAATTTTCTTAGGAAACTCAAGCTGATCAAGTGTTGGTATAATTACGTTATAGAAGTAATAAGTGCTATGATAGAGATAAGTCCAAGGTGAGGTGAGAAACCAGAATAAGAGTGCCTAATTGCTCTCTCCTATACCATGTCTTCATTCTTTATCTATCTTTACCTAGCATCCAAATCAGTGCCTAGTATCTGGGTAAATGTCGAATTTGTTGTAGTCAGTTAATACATTTTATTGTTTAATTTAAAGCATTAGAGTTCATTTTTACAGGGTGGGTCACTGGAATCTGACCAAGGCAATAGAAATTATCTGTATTTGTAAACTCTGAATCTAGTAAGTGCTTGAGACCTGGATGGTACTCACTGAAGTCTTGTTGAATAAATATATTTATGTATTCATGGTTGGTACTCACTGAAGTCTTGTTGAAAAACATATTTAGATAAGTTGACCCTACCCTTAAGTAACAACTCAATGGCAAAAACAACATAAAAAAAATCAATAACCCAATTTAAAAATGGGCTAAGGATTTGAATGAACATTTCTGAAAAGAAGACATCAAATTGCCAGCAGGTATATAAAAAGATGCTCAAAGTCAGTAATCACTAGGGCAATGCAAGATAAAACTATGTGACAAGATACCGCCGTATATCTTTAAGGCAGCTCCTACGCACCAGGAAATGAACAAGTGTCGGTGAAGATGTAGAGAAAGTGGAGCCCCAGAGCACAGGTGGTGAGAATGCAAAACAGTGTGCAGAAGTATGAAGTTTCCTAAAAAGATTAAAAATGGAACTACCATAAGATCCAGCAAGGCTACTTTTGGATATGTATCCAAAAGAACTGAAATCAGGAAGAATTCTGAAGACATGTTAATACTCCCATGTTCAATGCAGCACTATTCATAATAGCCAAGGCGTGAAACCATCTAAATGCCCATTGACAGAAGAATTTATTAAATATTATGGTATATACATACAATGGAATATTACTCAGCCTTAAAAAAGAAAATCCTGTAATACGTGATGACAACAAGGACGAACCCTGAATGAGGACATTATGCTAAGTGAAAAAAGTCGATCGCAGAAGGACAAATACCGCATAATTTCATTTATATCAAGTATCTAAAATAGCCTCAGTGTTTTTCAGCCTTTTTATCTCATGGTGCACTGGAACCTATAGTTAAACGTCTGTGGCACACTTAGATTATGGTGATCAAAAAAAAAAGTAAAAAAAACCCATATATTTAATGTGCTTTGAACCTCTTTTGATAATAGTTTAATTGATGATCTTTAAAAATGTTCACAGCACACCTAAGATCTTCTCATGCCACACCAGTTGAAAATCACTGGTCTAACTCATAGAAGCAAAGAATAGAATGGTGGTTGTCAGGGGCATGGATGAAGAAGAATGGGGAGTTGCTTAATGGACAGTTACAACATTTCAGTTATTGAAGACGAGTAAATTCTAGAGATCTGCTGTACAATATTAGACCTACCGATAACAATGCCATATTGTACAATTCATTCTCTGCTAAGAATGTTGATCTCATGTTAACTTTAATTACCACAATAAAATTTCAAAAATGATTAAAAAAGAAAACTTCCATATGTTAGAATGTATTCATCTGGCTAGATGGCCTTTGCCTAAACAATTAATTCTCCAGGGAGTTCTCTCTCATTCAGACTAAAAAATAAAGTACTAAAAAGTGTTCTGAAACTATAGAATAATAAAGTTTTGAAAAAAAGAAGGGTGTAACTCAAAGATCAGAAGTATATTACTAAAATAAAAACTAGTGGGAATAAGAAAATCTTTTCTACTACACTTCTGGGTATCTCACTTCGGATTTTATGCTTTCTGTGTCAGGTGTATTTTATTTTGAGAAAGCCTGAGATACCTGCTGATTCCACTGCAAAATATGCAAACCCTCGCTTCAGATAGTCGTCCTTTTATAAACATGACATAAGTGCACACTCACACTCCTCCTGCAAATAATGGTGCCCCCATTTATGTCCATTAAAGGCTTTGCTCATGTAGTCATCAAAAACATTCCAGGCCAGGAATGCTTGAGTTTAGATAGGTGCCATACTTCACAGATGCCTCTAGGGGGCTCTTATAACATGCACCTTGCAGAAGCAGCTTTTCCCTAAATGGTTCCTGAATGCCTCAAATCCCCAGCTGTCTAATTTATATCCAAAGAAGGGCTTTCTTTCTTTAGGGCATAACCCATTATATTACAAGATTGTTAAAATGCAAATAAATGTATAGAAATCTGTTTAACTTAGCAAATTGTGGTAAGGTAAAATAATGCTATATAAAAATCCCATGGCCTAAAAAAATTAAAAGAGCATATATGGAATTCAGCCTAAGAATATTACCATGCAGAAATGATAATTAACCCAGGTCAACCTGCACATAGTGATTCGCAGCATTTTGGCAAGAAAAAGAATTTTGCTATAAAAGCAGTACTCTAAAACTCAAATAAAAGGATAGAGGCCTTTTTAAAATTATTATTAAAACACACAGGCATTTCAGTTTAATGGTCATGGGCTTAGTTCCAACTATTTCAGAATCAAAAGCTTATTTAGGATAGTAAATGCTCTCCATTCCAAACTCATAGCTGCCCCTAATTTTGGTTTGTTAGGGAGATTATCCCTGTGTGTGTGCACATGGCTTATCTGCCCTCAGTGAGAGTAGTTGAGATGATCCTGACTCCCATCTCCAGAAAGAAGCCCAAGCCCATCTAGGAGCCTGGACAGAACTGAGAGTCTCTGTGGGATCTTGACATTTCGAGATGCTGAGACTCTGCCTGCAAGCCTCAAGTGTCACTACTGAGGTATCAAGTTGTATAGTGTTTTACATTTTAACATTTCTAAAATCCATATTTGAAGTGCACCTTCAACCAGGTAAAATGGCAATGTTTCGTAATCACAAAGTAACTGTGCACCGTCATAGCCAATGATGTCAATATAACATGGTGGTTGAGATGCTCCGGTACAAAGATTCTTAAATTCTAATATGCATATGAAAACATCCGGGGATCTTATTAAAATGTAGCTTCTGAGTCAGGATGTCTGGGGCAGGACATGAGTCTTTTCATCTTTAATGAGCTCCCAGGTGATGGGCACACTGCTGGTTTACAGACCATACCTTGTGTTGCAAATCTCTGAGTGGGCTAGGAGTTGTAAATGGGCTTTATTTCCTTTTAAACTACATGAAAACTACAGTTTTGAGTTGCATGCTCTTGTTTTGTGATTGTTTCAATATACATTCTATGTAGTTTTACATAAATATTTATTCATAAATAATAAACCAAATAATTAGTAAAGAAAAATTAAGGTAATAGTAACAAAGGATTGATTTCAATCCTTGATGACCACATCTTTTAGTGTGGGGATGTGGGGAAGAAAATGTTAACAGATAATTTACTCTTTCCAACAAGGTCAATTTACTCTTTCCAACAAGCATTCAAGACTCACATATGGGACTTTGAGACTCTGTTTGGTTAGAGGTGGTGAAGATAGGCAGAAAAGATCGGAATTTCCAAAAGGTAATGCTAATTGGTGCTGGGAGAATGGGGACTGAAGATCCCATTCTTGGCAAGGGAAAGCACTCCCAGAAAAAGAAGAAAATTAAAAAGTAAGCTGAGTGAGTTGGAACAAAGAGAAGTCAGCTAGTCTACATGCTTCCTTTCTTTTCTGAAATTCTAGCCTGATACAGCTTACAAACACCCTCTTGGGTCTGTGAGCATTCTGAGGAAAATAATGGCCATACAAGAGACTGTGACAAATCCTAGGAAAAGATACATCTTCTAGGGTGTTTCCTGTCCATTAAACAGGCAAAGCAGATACCCATTGTGGAGATTTCCATTTACCTGGTGCAGAGATCCGGTAGCTTGTGCCCTGAGATATGGGCAGAAGAGCTTATATCCCTTATCACAGAGGAAGATCCTCTGTGGTGGTGATGGGAGGAAAAATGCCTCCCTCCCACCCATTCCTCAGAGGAGATTAACTTAGGTGGCATTTTACTCCACAGAGAACTAGCGGAGGTTAACACCTCCCTAGAAGTCTGTGTGTGTGATCTCAAGCAGGAGGTTCTCCCAACACAAGGCTAAGATTTCAGATTTCTGAATGTAGAGGATTAAAAATCATAGTTAACTACTACAGCCACCACTCTCATAACTCGTCCGAGCAATTGCTGAGAACAAGACAATTTCCTAGAAAGCCTGGAAATCTCTTGTGACTTGGAAGGCAAGCCACAATAGCGGTGGAGTGGAGACATCTGAAAGCTACCATTGAAGTTAATAATAATAACAATAGGAGCTGATAAGCTCACTCAGAAACTGCTGGCATCTTTGTTCCCTCCCTCGTCTTACCCTCTGGGCAAATAGACTTCAATAAATCAGAGGGGAGCAAACACCCTGGGCCATTGCCAGAAGCCCACAGACGGGCAACGGACCCCTGAACTCCCACTTTTAATTCTACTCTATGTCTTTTGTCTCTTTCTTTACCTCTGTTTTTGACTTTATAATTCTTCAGTGGATCGCTACCAGTTTCCACAGGTCTTAGCAGACCCTGCTCCTGGGGCACGACCCCAACAAGTTGGAATCTGATAATGCCAATGATAACATTCTAAAAACTAGAAGAATTACTTGTATTTGAACTATAAAAAATAAATGACTATCTCCAATTGGTTCCTTAACAGGATGCTCATAATTTTTTTTCTAAAAATTCTAGGTTTCTCAATTATCTTTATACATTTTTGATATATGAGCAGGTGGGATGTCATAATATAAGATAACAAAAAAAAAGAAAGCACATCAGGCTTGGAGTTGATAAACAGAGGTTTTCTTCTGACTTCTTTTACATATTAGTGATGCATCCTTGATAATGTTAAACACAACTTGTGATCTCCAAGTTAATTCAATTTCCTCACAAAGCTGTTGGGGAAGTTAATGGAAATAACTTTTAAAATGAGATGATGTGTGCAAAATCTCATAATTTCATCCCCAATCAGGACAATTCTCATATTTGGAAGGTCAGTGCAAAATGAAAATGAAGAGGACCTTGTTCATAAATTATTAAGAATTTCAAGATGACAATAAGAAGATATTAAATAAAGAGAGGGGCCTTTCTATGTGTGCAGCCCTGTGTGACAATACAGGTTATATGTCTCTGAACAAGCCTATTTGCAATATAATTGTAGCTAATACTCATCATATTAAGGGAGTATTCATAGAGCTCTTATTTTGAGTATTACAATACACGGGGCATTTCTCTCAGTGCTTCCATTATATTGTCTTACATAATCCTTTAAAGGGGAGAATATTAGAGCACAGAAACATTAACTATTTTGTGTTAGGTCACATAACCACCAGGTGTAAGGAGCCTGGGTTGGCACACAGGTCTGTCTAATTCTAAACCTGTTCATCATAATAATCACAAGTTATCTGTATAAGCTATTATCCCTATTTGATTCAAATTTAGAAACTTAGGCTCAGAAAAATATTTATATA
The DNA here is from genome assembly GCF_027406575.1 of Nycticebus coucang. Taxonomy (NCBI): domain Eukaryota; kingdom Metazoa; phylum Chordata; class Mammalia; order Primates; family Lorisidae; genus Nycticebus; species Nycticebus coucang. The sequence goes on from NC_069783.1 coordinate 49,132,274, forward strand.
CTTGACGGGCAATTCACCTATCCTGACTTTGACTAGATGATCTTTGTTCATTTAATCATCTTGTCCCTCATCCTTCACTTGACCCCGATACAGACAACACAGTCATGTAATACATATTAAACTGAACATGCAGAGTCAACAATTTCTCTGTGCCCAGAATATTTACTCAACAAAGATAAAATGATCATTTTCCTATTATTCCAAATCACATCCTTCTGCATGGTAAGAGAATTATTTTCATTTTATAGTAATTAATTTGTTTTAAATGCGTTTCAGTAATGATGATTTTCTGAAAAAAATACCAATTACCACGCACAGAAATGATTTTATTCCTAACATAAGCACTCTGATCCAAAGAACTAAAGAAAAGAATGTTATCACCTCATAATGGAAATTAAGAGGACATGAAAAATATTCATTTTGTTTTGCATAGATTTCAGATTTAAAAAAAATACGGCTCAAACTTGGTAAAATACCAAACTTACATTTTATATGAAGCTTTTTTATTTTTCTTTGCAGTGTGTTTTCTAGTCTTTTTACGTCATTTTATCTTTCCTGTTTATTCTGTTCCCGTCCTGAGTAGAACTAATTCATTGTGCTTCAATCCCATATAACATCATGCCCAGTATACGGCTGAGCAAAGAGAGACAGGGAGTAACTCAGATTACTTTATTACCTTGTCTTTGAAATAATTACCGATTCCCTGTGGCAGAGTTAATCACAGTCTCTGCTATTTTTCTAGAGCAATTTTTCATATTTCACTTATGAAGCTTGTATTGTAATTTTGTATTTCTTCATCTGGTTTTCCCTCCAGATTCCTGAATGCACTATCTTACTCACCAATGTGTCTGAAGTGTCGAGCACAGAGCCCAGCACATACTGGGTACTGATTAACATCCACTAACTGAGTGCACACGTGCAAGTGTTAATGCAAAGCAAACAGAGCAGTTTAAACCAGATACACATATTCTACCAGGTGCTGAAAATAAAAAGAAACGTTCAGTCTGAAACATTGTTCATTACCACTTTCTGTTGGGCTGCAAAATATCATATTCTATAAAATGTATCAAATCTTCAGAATTAAAATGTCCCCTACCAGACCTTGTGAGGCTAGCTTGGTATTTGAAAGCACTACAATTCATTATGCCAACTGCTGATACATTCCAGGCTACCAGGCATCTGCCGAAACCGATGGGAAATAAAAATCTGTGGGTCCCCTAAAAGGGAGGATGCTATGTTTAAAAAGCTGAATTCCAGGCAAGAACTCACCAGATGCTTTGTGGACTAAAGAGCTGAGTTCCAGTTCCTTGGGGACCTGAGCAGATGGAACTCCCAGAACCCAATCTCAAAGAGGAATGTCTGTGGCAAGGTGCCTGGATTCTGCCCCAATTGCTCATTCCCTTGCCCCCAAGGCTATGAAGCACAGAAATGAACTTAGTCTTAGCAACGAACAAAGCCAATACTTTATGGACATCTAGAAAGTACCCCCAAACGTGTTTTCCGTGCATCCCTGCATGTGTGGCGGCTATGCGGTACAGCAAGTTGTGGCAAACATCACTCTATATGCCATTAGAAGAGGAAGGATACGCAGGCTGCCAGAGGGGGGACAAGAGTCACTGAGTTACAGAGGCAACAGCTCAGCACCAATAAGAACTCCGTGTGTGTGTGTGTGTGGGGGGGGGTGTCCCTGAAAGCTAGGCATCTGAGAAACGTTTCCTCTTTTTTCCTCTCCCCTTGAGATCTTATCTTTTCTGACATCCTTGCAATCTAGGACCTATTTTTGGGTTTTATTTCCATCAAGATTCCTGTGAAGCTCATCTAATTTGACCGTTAATAAAAATGCTAAGAATGAGGAGAGGTATGTGAGGTTACACTATGACACGGGAGGCCACGAAGGGTGGCAGTTAAGGATAAGGATTCTGTGGTTGGATTATGCCGGCTCGATTCTTGGTTTTGCTGCTTACCAATAGTTCGCCACAATCAGTTACCTAACGTCTCTTATCTCTTGTCTTCACGTGTCAAATAGGCATTCTATGGTGAGCTCCTACTGTCATGCTCAGAGTATTTCCTTTTAATTTACAAAGTACTGAAAAAATGATGGTGCATCACTCCATGCAATTTAATAAACAGTAAAGACAAAATAACAGAAACCCACCAAAAATTGTTTTCTTCTTCTATGACTCCCATGCTAATAAATTTGAAATACTGAATGTCAAATTATTTCACAGTTTTATTAATTTGTTTATAAAAGGTAAATTGTTGTTTTACTGTGTTACTGATGACCCTGTGCAGTTGACTGTTGGGTATCTCACTGGATGTTGTATGAGAAATTAAAAAAATGCTTAATATTTTATTATTATTATGCTGTAATAATAGGCTGACTCCTTTACCCCTCCGGGGAGAGCTTTGAATTTTAATGTCCATGTATTTAGTGCCTAGAACATTCATAGGCACAATTGGGCACCACAAAGTTTATAGCACTGGGAGTCTGTTTGGATAATCTGACTCAGTCAATGTGCTCTACTAGCACTGGAAGTATCACTAGGGGTGGAGATCAAGGTCAGGGTCCAACCCTCCCACTCATAGCCAAGTGCTCTGCTGAGGTCTCAGAAGTCTTTATTCACATAATGGAGCTATTATGATTACTACCTCATATACATTCTTGGGAAGACCTCTAAAAGAGAAGGGGTCTGCTCTTCTGCACATAAAAGGAGACAAGGATAATCAGCTTCCATTTACATTTCAGGGCTGACCCTTTAGTACTGCAGAAAAGTTAAAATACATTCAGTTTCTAAACCTGGGGGGAACTAGGCTAGACCTATCCTAAATCAGGTTAACGACATATAAGAATTTGTCAGAACACACACCATCCTGTTTTCTTGTTAAAGTTTTAAAAGAAAATCAGCCATCTTCTATATTTTAAATCAAGTGGAGAAAATTTATTTTCTGTCCAGGCCTGAACTTCCACCCAAAACCCTGTGGGCACATTTGCCTACACTCCAGACAACTAAACCAGACTCTGTCTGAGTCACTAGGCTGTACTCTGCCTCCAGGAAGGCAGCCCAGAGCAAGTAGAGAACTGTCATTCAGCCCAAGGGCATCCCCTCTAGTGCTTGCTGAGACAAAACAGAGTGGTCAAAAAACTTAGCCTAAATACATACAATAATTATTACAAGAATATGGCTATTCTACGGGGCAGTTCATCTCAGCTGAAACAACAAAAGGACATACTATATAGTGAATACTTTATCCTGCATGAAACACTTTTAATATGAAAGTTAATCTGGTGCCACAGTCAGTCAGTCAGCTGGTCAAAAACTGAGCAGCCACTCTGTATCAGCCAGGACCTTGTGTGTGTCCTGGCATTAGGGGAATTCTTCCGTGTTTTCTCATAGGCTAATAATAATTGTGTGGACATTAGCAAAACCTATCTTAAAATGGTTCATTCAAGTGAAAACTAATTACCATACAAAATCGGGTAGTATTATCTGTAATTACATAATAACATGGTAAGTAAAAATATGTGGAAAGTGTTTTGGAAAAAGTGAAGTGGGGAAGCAAACAGTAATTATCTTCACTAAAGAGTAAATGAAGCACGTGGAAAGGTCACCATAAAGGAATTGTAAGATGCTACCTCCCAGGATACTGACTGTGACAACATAGAGAAAAACAACAGTCAGGGACCTCCACGAGGAAAGGTCTAGAGGAAACAGAAACCCAAGAAGAGGTTGTTTAATCATTATTTTGGAGCCCATATGAGGAGGTCCCTGCCAACTAAAGAAGTCCCCCCTTCTTTCATGTGGCGGGATTTATAGACGTCACTAAAGATGGAACCTCCAGGTTCCTGCCAAGTTAATTTCTCCATCAGGTCCCAGAGCCTTTTATTTCAAAATCAGAAAAATAACCTAAATGAAAATTATGGCAGGAGTTTTTGTTTTTATGTGTCAATGACAAGTGCTCTATTTCTCCGTGGAGAGAGAATGGCACACTTGAACACCCAAATTTCATGAGTTGGGCCTACCACATAAGGGGATGAATTGAGAGGGCTTCACAGTTGTCTAAAGTTCTCTGTCCTTCAACAGAGAGTAAGAAGGAATTAAGGGGCTTACAAAAAGGAAATGCATGCATATTTCACCTCTTTCCCAGTGTTGATACTGGTACACTGTGGTGTGCCCATTGGACATGGTGGAGGGCCCTGTCCTGGTGAGATTTGAAAAGCAACCATTTTTTTCCACAGAGGGGTAAAATGCTTCTCTAAGGCAGGATATTTGATGAACCTTATTCACCTGATAGAATCTTCTAGATTTTTTAGTGACGAATGTTTCTAAGTGTAATTAAAGGCTGAGCTGGTCTAATTAGGTTGATGAAATTTTCAGTAGGGATTTAATTCCCCATTCTAGCACTCCACTTGTCATTTTTTTTTTCTCTAGAATATTTCCTTAGGCTCAATCCTAGCAACTTTTAGTGGCAGCATTCTAAATTACCTCCCACAGGCAGTCTCCACTCAACTGATTGTAAAACTTCCAGCAGTACATAGATGGTGTGATTAAAAGCAAATATCAAATAAAGGATTCTAGGTTGTTTCATTGAATACACAATCCTTTCTTACCTCTTCACTTTCATTTCCTTACTAACAGACTATGTTAAATAGCTTTTACTCTGCAGGATGAAAATTGGTGTTTCAAAGCATTTCAGAGGCAAAAAGAGACTAAGAAATATACAATAGCAGGAGCAGAGAAGGAGTGAAAGATTAATAAGGGAGCAACATGAACTTTCCAGGTAAGTTGCTTGCTACGGAAACCCTCATGGTCAACATGTTGGGATAAAAACACATTAGTGAGGTTTTCATCTATCTTTGGAGATTTTAGAAAATATCTCTAAGAGAACAGCTGAGGAATCAACTGTAATAGTTTTATAAAGGACAATGCTTTCCAAGTGGTCTAAAGTGAATGGGCAAGGCTATAGGCATTCTCAGACAGACTCTAAGCACCTCAACCCAGATGCTGTGATTACTCTTTCTCTGGGGTTTTCTAACTTCCTCTTCTGTTGCACTAGTCACTCAAGAACTACTCATTAGAAATCCTAAATTGAATGTAAAATAGTCAAAAATTCTTAAGCAACATATATTTCAACTTTAACTCAATGTCATAGAAAATGAAAAGAATATAAACAGGTCTTTCTGTCAAACCATGGTTAGCCTTGCTTTAGCAAAAATGAAATTTAAAAGTATATTTTTAAAGACATATCATCCTTTAGGAACTTCATGTACATATATGGACTCCATATAAAGATAACCCATTATTTACAATTTTTCCTTTAACTTTTATCAAATTTATATCCATGGAAATCATTTTTGTTGAGCTCAAACATTTTCCAAGGACATTTTATTTGTGATGAAAATATTTTTAAAAATCTACTCTGACCTCTCTATTTGAGATTTCTGGTCATTCAAAGTTTCTTCCCGTTTAAACAAAGAGTATGTGAAGTCAAGTTCAGCTTTGCCAAACTATTTTAAATACTTTTATTTTATATTGAAAATTGATAACATAAAAAAAGACTTCATTATTGATAATTGATTGCATGCTAGCAAAGTCTCATTTCAAATAGACATCATCAGACGCCGCATAGGGAAAGATCCGAGTTACTTCTAAAAAGCATTAGATTACAGGTGTCTAAATATGTAATTTTCTTTTTTCATTTAAATCTTTGAAGAATGAAAATGTGAATTGGTAAAGGTGGTGGGTAATCTCTATTTTTATACTGTGAGTGCCATTGTTTACAATAAAACAGAGCCAACCATTCCAACGTCATATCGTATTTCATCTGACAGGGTTCTGTGTTCTAGTCCTGCCTTACCCCTTCATTGCTCTTCATCAAATAGCTTCTCTAAGTCTGTTTCTCATTTCTAAAATAAGAAAGCTGGACTTGGACAATAATTTTCAGGGGCCGTCCTATTCTAACACTCCAAAATCTCTTCAATGACCCCAAACAAGGTGTTATTAGAATTCCCTTCAGGACTGGTTATCCTAAGGGGGATAAGGGAGATTACACACCATATTGAAATAAAAAAATGTTATAAGCCAACAAATGAAGCCATAATTAAGGTTTTATACATGCAACGAGCTTCAGGCCTGCAAGTCTTAACTAGAATTTAGGAAAATTAATGTATGTGCATTCTTCTCTTTGCAGTAACTCTCCAAAGCTAACCCATTTGAAATCCATTGATTTAACTCAAAATCCGTGATACTTTGTCACTGTTTCATTTCAGAAGTAGGGAGAGCAGGGCATTCTAAACAGATAGCAGCTCAGACATGGATAGAAGCCATGAATTATTAAGAAGGCCTCCAACTGAGGTATGTTTTGATTTATAGACTGATTGTGCCTATGTTCCTCCACACTCTAGTGTACAGGAGGAAATAAAGTGAAAAAGATTACAAAAGTCAAGAAAAAAACCAGCAATACTTGCTCCAAACACATGCCCCAGCCTCTGGAAGAGAGAGAAGTGGAGAACGCCCAATTGGTAAAGAGAAGTGATTTGTAACACAACTAACTCCATAGAGAGGACAGCATGACTGAATCCCCTTTGTGCAGACTTGCTAGCTGCTGACTAAATGTCAGCTGCCTTTTTTTTGCTATTGTGATTTTTGTGGCTGAAAGACCAATATAAAGGGAGATGGATACTACAGGGTATCAACTCATAAATATTAAAGCGTCAAGGATGTTAATCTGAAGTATGGTATAATTTGAAACTGCCATTTCAAGTTAAGGCAATTAACTGTAGTTTTATACACACAAAAAGTTGCCTCCCACATGCAGAACTGTTCCAGGCGTCTCAGGGGGAGTGAGAGATTAACTACAGAAATCCTCTTTTTTCTTTTTTCTTTTACAGGATGCCCCAAAGGCTCTTTACCTATTTTGCTATAGATCCTTGAATTTGTGTTTCTTTTCCTAGTCTGTAGTAGAATTAAGTTTCTATATGCTACAAATAAAGCAGGGCATAGGGGCTAATTGTATGTTGGCCCAGTTTACATTTAAAGAAAAGTAGACACTATGGGTGATTGGGGGTATGGTTCTACTCCCTATTACCCATCACTAGAAGGGAGTTTCAGAAATCTTATAAAATCAAATTATGTTTTCACCTACTTCTCCCTGACCTAATATATTCTCTCCATTTCAGACCTGTCTACATCCGCCATTCTTAGAGATTCTAACATTGCAACTCATCTGTACTCTTCTTTGTCTACTAGAATTCTCACTCATCTTGCTCTTTATCAAACTTCAATGGGTATAATTATGCCACACAATTTAATAGCTCATTCCTCACAGTTTAGCATATATTCATAAAATTTATTATGGTTTGTAATGAATTTTCAATTTTTTACAATCTTTTAAGGACCCTAACAAACATTTCTACTAGGATGAGGCATATTATGGTAATTAAGAGCACAAAAGATACTTCCTTCATTCAACCTCAGGCTTTAATACTTGTTCGCTGTGTGACATTGCTCAAGAAACTTACCTGCTTCAAACCTCAGTTTCTTTTTGGAAAAATACAGGTAATGAAATTACTACCTAGATTGTAAGGATCCTTTAAGATAGCACCAGGCACACAATAGGGGTTCTGGAAATGTTAGTGCTATCTAATAATAATAAAAAATAATCTTTACAGAGCTAATGCAGATCTGAAACATACTACGTATTTGTAACAGAAAAAGTAATTATGTGAGAGGCATTCAATCACGACTTTGTGCTCACCACAAACCACAGATAGATCAGCCTTTCACAACTATATCTCCTTGCATTTGTTAAACTATATCATTTTAAAATACCTCCTTAGTATTGTTCCATGTATTTTGACATATTGGGCAATAAAACACCCAATATGTTCACATCAATGTACGACAGGCAAGGATGACTTAGTGATCATATTTCACTGACCCTTACCTGAATCAAATTTATATGATTAAAATACCAGGTGGCATCCTACTTAGTAAAGTATCTGAAGAATGGAAGAAAAACTATGCAATGTACTCAGTACTATTATGAAACCAATTTATAATCACTCACACTTTCATATGAAGAATAGATCACAACTATGGCCCAGGATGAAGGAGGGAGGATGGGGGAACAGAAGGAGAGGGAGGAGGTCAGATCGAGGGAGGGTAAATAGTGGGATCACACCTTTGGTGCATAATGCTAGGGTACATGTTGGATCTATTAAGCATAGAGTATAAATGTCTTAACACAATAATTAAGTAAATGAGATGAGGTATATATTAACCAGTGTGATGTAAATGCTCCTAATTCTATATGAAATCAGCACATTGTACCCCATAAATGCATTAATGTATACATGATCCACGTGTTTATGATTTAATAAAAAAAATTAAATTAAATACCAGGTGGCCATAAAGTTCATGTGCAATTTAAAATTGCACATCAACTTTACAGCCACCCTGAATTTACTTTAGAATAAATTACAGTGCATTACTGCTTACTAATAGCATCTATGGTTAACAAATAGTAAATTCAAAGTCGTTCAACTTTACAATTGAGAAGTCTACACAATTAGTTTGCAGTCATACACTATAAGAAGAATCTCTGGCTTTAGTAGCCAAAAGAAACTGGCTTGTGTCTGAATGAAAACAAAGACAAAGCCCATGGAAAACATTCATATAAACTGAAATTCAAGGACTTCCCAATCATTATTTCCTTTTACTCCCAACAAATTCCATTCCTATAGAAAGTCACGACAGACAATAGCATCTGAGAATGAGGAATGAAATTATTGATATCTTGTAGTGTGATAACATTGCTCAGATAAATACCAATTACACTCAACAGATCACAAATAAAACAGCTTTACTCCCTTCCGAACATATTGACAATTTAGGAACAAACTTATTTCATTATACACTCATTTTGATTTTGTTTTGTTTTATTTTGTTTTACGTAGTCATTTTTTCTCTTACAGCCTTGTATATATAACATCTAAGGCATTTAGGTAGAAATGAGCGAGTAAGTCATTCGGCTTAACTTTAGACCCAATACCTCTTTTTCTATGACGTTCTTTTACAGCTAGACACAAATTTTCATGTAAATCTCAATTTACTCATAAACCATTAAAGAAGAGATACTTAGTTTTTCATAACGTTCTATGAGCTTCCCGCTCCCTTCCCCCAATCCTACATAAACAACAGTAAAATACTGAATTTAAGGTTGTGCCATTTGATCCTGGAAACATCAGGTCTTCAGCAAAGGTGCTTTCAGTCTGGATCTGAAATGATGAGGTCATGAGTTAGGAATGACTCTGATGACAGAGATATTTACCTCTTTGAGACAGCCCATAAAGTTGTTACTGACAGGTGACCCTGGAAGGTCGGCTGTGCTGGGACTGCCTCCAACATAGAAAAAGTCATCAGACCCCAGCATGGTATAGTCTTCTTGTGTGTAGCCCGTTGTGGTAAGAATCCCATCCACTGATATTGTCACCTAGATAACAAAGCACAGGGAAAGGACACGCTATACTCAGACCTAGATACTGTAATCCTGGGATATGCCTGTTTTGTGTTTTGTTTTGTTTTATTTTTTGTTTTGCTTTTTGCTTTTTTTTTTTTGTTTGTTTGGTTTTTATTTTTAGACCTATGGCGGAACCCATTTTCATGTCTGTTTGAGGTTTATTCTTAGATTCTATTCCACTAGCCCTGAGAGATCTAAACTAGTTAGAGAGTTAACTGATTATTGAACTAGTGTCAGCATCGTCCCTACTGCAACTCAAAAGTTACTGAGCAGACACAAAAATGGTGTTAGTAAAATGCTTCCTAGGTTAGTTTTGCTGGTGTACATATTAGTAAAGTTTAGTCGTCTGTCATTAACTAATCACAACGTGCACCTTGTGAACATAAAAGGCGCAAGCTACTTCCAGCACCATCACTGTTTTCACTGTTGAGCAGCAACGGTTCAGCATGCAAATGCCTGCGTCCATGCCAAAGGAGGAGAGAAGCAAAACAACTGGCGGAAGCGGCACACGCCATGTGCACATGCGGGAGGGGGAGTTCAGAAAGGAACGGAAAGAAAACAGGGAGAAACGAGGGGGGAAAGAAAACCAAACAACTGAAAAACTGCTCTGTGATGACGGAAAGATGAGTGGGTGTGGCATCTCCAGCATCCCAAATCAAGTTTCCATGCCATGCATCATGAATGGTGAGAGACTGGCTGAGCCTGCGGTCACTCCGGCCAGCCACCATTTGTCTTATCCCGTGTTAACCACAGCTGGATGCAAACGTTCGAGACGTTAACGGTGCCCCTACAGGTGAGTTGGAAAACAGAAGTCGACAGGAACAGGTAAAAAATAAGAAGGTCAACAACAGATGAAAAGAAGGAGGTCAAAGTAAGCAGAAGAGTACCAACCGCAGTTCCTCTTTTGTTAATGATGTCTACAGTTAAAAGAAAGAAAGAAAACACACGGCAAACCCAAAATAAGAAACAATTAGAATGATATCTACCGAACAATGTAGTTTGTTTACCATAGCGTGTCCAATGCCTGAGTGCTTTGTGGAGAAGGGGGGAGAAAGGAAATTAAAAACTGTGAACAGAATAACGATCGTTACTTAAAAAATATGATGGTCTCTACCATGTTAGTACATTTTTTGATTCAGGTAACGGTTAGTAGAATGAAACATTCCATGAATGACATGTTAGTTATTAAGCATGTTAGTAACATAGAAAAAGGGCAAAAAAATTTTACAAGAAAAAAGCAGACTAACAAGTAGGCCTCCCACAGAGGTAATAATTTCTCCTGCCATTCTTATTCATTAACTTGCTACTAGACAGAAACGGACACATGGCAAAGTTCCCTGGGTCTTCCTGAGAACATCTGAGAAACATTTTAAAAGTCTAAATGGGATTTAAAGGCCTAAAACTTATCAGCTGACCACTGCTGCCCTAGATGCCCAGAATTGATCCCTCCTCCACCCGGGCCCACCCCAGCCCCCGCAAATTAGTAGGAACCAGGTGGCATTGCCCTGCTACTCAATTTTACAGCACACAAGGACTCCTCCTCAACTTCAAAACTTCCTTCGGTCATACTGATGGACTTTAGGGTCACAGTTTACTGCAATGAAACAAAGCAAAGATCCTGACACAGAGAATGAGTAGAATGGATTTGTGTTCCTCTGTCCTGCGACACATGCACCCCGGCTGTATGACTGCAGTTTCCTTTGTGCCATCAATTCGCAGTTTGCTTTGTAACCTGAGCAAAGGCAAATCTAGAAAGTGGGCTTCTCAAGCCCCCACCCTTTCTTCTGCACTTCTCTCAAATGAGCCTCCGGTCTCTTGGTGAGTATCTGAGAGAAAAAAATTAAAAAAGAAAAAAAAAAAAAAAAGGAAAACCAAAGAGACAGACTTATAGAAAACCCATGGTATACAGCTATCCTAATGGTGGGCGACCCTCTCCCAAGGGAGCAGTGAGGCATGCAGGGCCCCGCCCAGGTCAGTAAGGCAGCTGAAGGGTGGGGGGGGGGCTTCTCAAGAATCTTTCTGTTTGACTTGTCTGCCTTAGACCAAATCTTCACTACTAACACTCCTTTTGGCTTCTCTAGCTCAGATAACCTAAGCCTTTCAGAAGCAGGAAAGAAGAGGTTAGACTGTTAACAGCTCTCGAAGAGAGGGCTGTTTTAGTAAAGGAAAACCAGAGACAATCCGGTCATTCTGCAACTGTTCAGAGAAACAACAAATATGTTAAGGATATTAGTTTGAGATCAGCATGTATAGCAAAAAAATTAGTCACTGTCAACACTTAACAAAATGATACATTTAATACAGAATTTCAAATAATAACCAAAACATATAATTCTCAATATGTAAGGACAATCTCTTTGCTTTCATCTGGATATATACTGTAATGATGTATTTCCATTAAAAAACATACAGTATATGTAGCCCCACAGATATAGTAAGTAATTGATAGTTTCCTATATATAGCTTCTTGGAATAATTTCATAAAAAGACAAATAGAAATGGGCATTTAGAAGATGAACTGGCCTTTCCACAGTCTTCTGGGGTTTAACTTAAAATACTTGTGCTAAAATAAAAATATCTTCATGAACAGACTCTTCGGGAAATAGGTAAGCCTCCAAAGTCATTTTTCCCCCTCAGGGACTTTTCTTGTCCCCATTTTGGGGTGGGAGGTGGGAGAGGGGATAGGGATTGATACAATCCCAAATCACAAACAGTATTTTTTTGACTACAAAAAAGGAACTGTGATTTAATGACCCCAATGTGCATGCTTCCAAATGATCACCATGAAAACTATAATTTAAAATCAAATCAACAAAAAACCAAAAAACACAACAAAATCACACATATCACAGGAAGGGCAAGTCACAGGGATACCCTTGCAGCCTTCTGGGAAAGCGTCCTACGCCGCTGTAATAAAATAGCCTTTGGGTCCCCAGAACTTTCTAGATATGCCCCTGCTCAAGTATGGCAGGAAGATTCATCTCAGAAGAAGAAAAAGCTAATTTGCAAGCGACTCTGAGGAGCCCTGTATCATGTTGTCAGAGTTTCAAGGACCACACACACAGCTGTAGCGAGAAACAAAGCCAGTTACGCTCTTATCCACTGCGCTGTTACCTGACGCAGATTCCTGGTGACTTTCACATCATGCCAGGCATTATCATTAAACTTCCCATTCACGGGCTCCACTAGTGCTTCAAAGGCCCCTGATCCCAAATTAATGACCAGAGAGACAGCGCCATTTTTCAGGGCAAGATTGACATAATCAGCTGATTTCCCAGTGTGAAGCATCAGTCCATTCCTCTGAAGGGTTTTAAAGGACAGAGTTATTTCATCGCTGCTGCTTTGAATGGGGTTTTGAGACAAGTCGTAGCAGAAGTATTCAGATCCCTTGAAAGTCGCAATATATTCTTCTTTTCCTAGAGGAAAACAGATAGATACACACATAAGTACAGACAGACACTATGCAAAACCACACATCTTAACAGAAACAATAATTTTTTTGCCTAATTAACAAATTAACTCTTTGCCTAATTAACATTCAGGACAAGAGCCCTGTCAAAGCATCAAATGGTACTGTAGGTGGCAGTGTATTTTTAATAAACCTCAGCTCCTGCACCATCCACTATAGTAGCTAAAGCTGACATTCTTGAAAATTCAATTAATTTTTAAGTATCACTGCAAGAGCTCTGATCAGAGAAAGGAGCTCTGTGATGTCTCCAGGGCATGAATCAGGTATCCTAAATCGCATATTGGATGGTTCCACTCTGCTGGCAACAATGGATTCCAATACACCGGCAACATTCTTTCCTACCAACTGAGGCATTATTTTAATTTTCAGCGAGACATTTATATTCAAAGATCTTTCTCAATGAAGAGCTACAAATTTTCATCACTGAGAGACCATAACAATTTATCCAGTGAGGGGAAAGGAAAGAAAAAAACACAGAATCTGGTCTGGGAGTCAACAGAACTCCCATAGAGTATATGCACCTTTTCCCCCTGGAGGGAGGGAGAAGTGATACAAAGACTAATTGAGTCAGCTGGATTATTGATTCATTCCCTGGTCTCATCAAGCAGATGGTAGGGCTGGCTTTTATGAGATTGGTAAGAATTTCAGCACATCGTCATGGGGATAGAATGTAAATGAAGCCTTAACATTTTCTATCTAGCTCAGTCTTTACCATATTTAGGAGTAACAACGTGGATTCCACAAGATGCTAGATTGATTTAATAGAGACTTGGCTATTTGGAAAAGCGTTCTTCTCCCACTGATGAATTGAGTTTAACCAAAGGAAGAGTGTAATCCAAAAGCTCCTGTGACTTCCTAGGGATGCTGTGCCAAGGAAAATGAGACAGCGTCTGATAAATTATAAACAAAGAATTGTAAGTGGTGCTGGAGAAACTTGATCTGCTCCACTGGTAATGTCATATCACTATTATGCCCACTGAGGGGGTTCATATACCAGCAGGCTTTACACTTTCCCCCTCTAATAGGTTTTTAATTCAAGATTATTTTCATTTGATTGTCAAATAATTCATATCCTGGAATCAGAGCTGCAATCAAAGTTTCAATTCATCAGTGCCAGATGACCTGACTCCCTGGATACAGAAAATGCCACAAGCCACTATAGGGAGTCGTCAAGCCACAGAGTTTAGTAAGACAGGGAGCACCTAGGGACACAGTCCTGGAATAACAGTCACTGGCTCCAAGTAAATGATTAGTGAAGACCAGCAGTCAGACCAAATCAACCGTGCTGTGAGGAAGAGACAGAGTAGGGGTAAGAAGTCTATACCACGGTGTCCTTCCCACTCAAAAATGTAAAATGTTGGCTAAGCACTCACTTCCTGCGGGATTCACCAGTATCAGCTTGTAGGAACAGTGAAGTAAACAAACTTGACCTAATTACAGTCCAGGTGTCTGTTTTCCTGGTCAGTTCACTACAGCAAGTAGTACAATACTTGGCACCCCAAAAACCCTAAAAATTAGTGTTATTTTGGGAGGAAAAACAAGTGTGGACTAAAATATGAGTTGACATCATAGCTTAGTCACTAGCTAACTGTCACTAAGGCAATTGCACACTTCTTTAAATCTCTATTTCCAAAAGTGCTTAGTGATACTAATCTCAACAAAGGATTCTTTTGCAAGATAATGTGTCAGCAGGGGGGAAAAGTAGTAAACTGAGTTTGCAATTTACTAGACCATAAGCTTTAAAGTCAAATGGATGTTGATGTCTGTTAATGTTATAATATTCCTATTACTTAAAAATGAAAATATATCACTCCTTTTATATTGTTTAATTCCAAACGTAAGTAATTCACATTTGCCTTAAAACCAACCACATAGACTTTTTTTTCCTCCCTTCTTCCCTCCTCTCCTCCTCCCTTCCCTTCCCTTCTCCTCCTTAAAAAAACAAAAACAACAACAACAACAACAAAAAAAAACAACCACACAGTTTTGGAAAAATTCACTCTGTAGAATATGCAATTATCTTAAGTGCCATAGATGAGACACAAATCTAAGCAGGGGAAATATTTTTTCCTATGTTCTTTTTCATGAAAGAACATGTATACTAGATGAAAATACAAAATAAATTGTTATATTTTATAATATATTCAAAGAGGATTATATTTATTCTAATTCTTTGCTATCTTATAGTCTTTATAATTAAGTTTTGTGCTATGTGATATGAAACCAGGCAGCACAGTGAAATATCCTGTTGAACATTTAAAGAATAGATCTATGTTTGTTTTAAACTACAATTCCCAAATACCTTGTGCACTTATGTGCTAAAACAATAAAAATGAAAAAGAAATTAGACCCAAAGTGATGATATGTAAAGAACTAATAACAAATCAATAATAAGAAATCTGAATCTACCTCCAAAAAAAGACAAAATGCTTGAAAAGATACTCTACAACAAAAGTATATCTATATGAAAAGATGTTCAACTTAGTCTTCAGAAATGTAAACTAAAACCAAAATGAACTACCACCACATCCACTAGAATGAATAAAATGAAAAAGACAAAAAAAAAAAATAGTATCAAGTAAGGATATGGAGCAACTAGAACTCTCACAGATTGTTGGTGGAAATTACTTTGTAAAATTGTTTGGCATTGTCTTTTAAAGCTGAACATATGCCTACCCTACAACCCAGCAATTCCATTCATAAGTACACATTCATCAAAAAATGTACACATTGATCACCAGGATAACACACAAGAATGTTTACAGTGGCACTCCACATAATAAACTAAAACTGAACACTACTGAGGTAACAATCAACAGTAGAATGGATAGTCACACAATGAAATGTTAGATAGCAATGACAACATATGACCTAAAACCACATGTAGAATTATGGGTAAATCCCCCGGTAATAATGTTGAGTAAAAAGAGTGCCAGATACAACACAGAACATACTTTTGATTCCATTTATATAAAAATTTTAGGGCGGTGCCTGTGGCTCAAAGGAGTAGGGCCCCAGCACTATATGCTAGAGGTGGTGGGTTCAAACCCAGCCCTGGCCAAAAGAAAAAAAAAATTAAAACCAAGCAAGATTAGTCTCTGCTATTATTAATCAAGATATTGACTACTCTGAGTAGAAATGCAGAAGGAATAGTAGTAGGGGGAACTCTTGGAATACTAGTCATGTTTTGCTCCTTTTTTGAGCATTGGTTATAGGTATGCCAAATGTGCAAAAAACTTGATTACCTGTACACTTATGATATGCACTTCTTAGTATGAATACAAATATTTTATTTCAATAACAAGTTAAAATAATATGGATGATTGAGCACAAAAGGAATTAATCTCATGAATTACTTTCTTTGTGATTAGTAAGATGATCTGAGCAAGATACTATTCCTATTAAGCTAACAGAGTAGTAAAAATTAAATCTAATAACAACAGTCATAAGAAAATTGTGACATTTAAAACTTTTAATGCATATTAATATCCATTAATACCATTTGATCTTCAGAGCCATCTCATGAGATTTCAACAATATATAGACTGCATGGATATAACTATATTAATAATTGTTTAAAGGGCCATACCCTAAATTTGTTCATTAACGTATGGGCATTGAGATGAAGAAAGATTTTCTACTACCAATCATAGAAATGTTAAGATAAAACTGGAAAAAAGTTAAATAAACTTTAAAAAAAGAGCATTTACCTACTATTCTATATTAATGTTTCATGCTGCCGTTCCTTTGGAGGAAGAGATATCAGAGGATGCCATTATATTTCAGTCCTATTAAATTTTTAGCCCTTCATAACTTAGATGAAAATACCGAGATCTTGCTCACCTAATTTGGTGAAGGGAGGTTTAATGGAAGAATTAAAACTTCTATAAATTCTTGATATACTGACTGGATGAGCTGACTTTATCAAAGTTTTGTTTGGTGAAACTAACCTGAGTTTTATTCTGAGATCCAAAACCACTCCTAGGAAATATGAGTTCCCATTCACAGCAGGTAAAGCAAATAAAGAAAACTCTTCAGAGGACTTAGAATGTGAATCAGCAGCATGATGAAGACAGTTTAAAAGCCCATGTAGATATGGGTTGTATTCATGAAAGTACTCATAAGGTGGACGGAAAGTGGATAGTATGGTACGATGCTTTAGTGCTGATCAACTTACACCTGTTATCATATACCTGTTCAGAGAATCTGGATTGTGTTTGAGTATCTGCTAATATGATAAAAGATGTCTAGCTTATATCACATGTTATAAAAACTCTCTAAAGAAAGACTTATGACAGCATCTTCAATATCAGAAAGGACATCTTTTAGAAGAACAATCCCATTGGTTTGGCATCATAGATATAAATGGAATCAAAGCATAAAAGCTATAGGAAAACATGACCCAATACAAGGAAGATTTTTTCAGAGTTATCCAGAGGCAGAACATTCCATTTTATATAAAAGCAAACTTCTCATCCCAGAAAAGACATAAACATAGCTGAAACACTTAACTGGACGTTGAAGAATGCATTCAATCCTTGAGTGGTAGATTGACAAATAGATCCCTTTCAACACCAAGAATTACTGATTTCTACTTTAAAAAAATAGGTGTTAGGTTAAAATGATGCCCCAAGTTCACATGGAAATCTATTCTGAGGGAAAAGCTCTTTCCCATTGCCTGTGTATAGGATATCTCATTAATAAGTTCACTGAATTTCTTCACCAAATAAACAATCGGCAAGGGATTTACCCTTCATCCTAAGGACAAGGATGACAATCAGCAGAGAGAAGGCCCACTGTCCTCACCTGTATGAAGGACATCGGGCCATTTTCCTGTGCCACAACTCGTCTATGTTACTACGCTTGATGATCTTGCTTTTCACATATATTATCCCAAATCAGACAGGTTTGTGAGATTTCACTGTAATCATGTGATTCGAAGATTCTGTTCAACCCATGTCAGAAACTGAATTCAATATATGAAAAAGCGAGTGAACCAAAAAGGGATATTTGAGTGTGAAATCTGCTTCATTTGCTTTTCTGTTCTGTAAGTCAATACACAACAATGTTGTACCAAAAACATCCTTGACTAAACAAAGGTACACACTAGAAGTTTGCATTATTAAATTAAATAATAAGCTTGGCTGTCTCTGACTCTATAAAGATAAAACAACTTTAGAAAAATAGAAAAGGAATGTCTGCCTACTGAAATTTATGTCAGGTTAAATTCTCAGCCCCTAAGACATTTGGTATTATTTTATTTCCATAAACCTGTGTAATTTAGAATTTAAAACAATCAGTTGATTACTACAAGTAAAAATAATATTACTTTAAAGGAAAAGTAGTCCTCTAGTTCTTTAGGTTTCCTACTTGACATAATATTGTAAAACATTCTAAGATCACAACTATGAGTCAACATATGTACATTCTGAGACTAACTTCTATTGTTTTATAGCAAGAAATAGAGCTTTATAAAATATTCATTCTTCAAGGTTTTATTTCACTTAGGTTAACCTCAAGGAGACTAATATAAAAATAAATTGCCAAGTTCCCATTAAATAACCTGAAAGAACAGGTAGCTTCTTGAAGGTATACTTGAGGTCATTAAATCTGAAAGCTATAGAAGATTTAGATGTTATTTAATCCAATGTTGCTCACTTACCAGATGAACAGTGTGACAGCCCAACGGACAAAATAGACATAACTAACCAAGGGGAATCAGAATATAATCCTTGCTCTCTTGTGTTCTTCCCTATTTCTAAATATCATCACAAAATGGGCCTCCAATTCATGATCAAAAACTAAATTTAGCTTAAACTTGAGCTTATTTTTCCAAAAGAATATAGGGCATGGTCTAAAACTCTAGCACTATAATTTTCCAATCCTATTGTGCAACCAATTTGCATTTGTTTAAATAACCACAGGTGCCGGGAACCAAACAGGCCACTCTGTGCCTCTCTGGACTGATAACCAGTCAGCTCTGCACATATCATGTGACATGAAGGGAAAGTAATGAACGATACCCTGGAATTCACCAGGTGTCCAATATTGCAATTACTGGGCCTGCTTTCAGTTCAAGTCCCAACAATTTAATCTAACAACCAGACTCTAACAGTTTTTAACCAAGAGGATATCATTTATGGAATCAAAATAAAAACACACAGCTTGGTTAATATGGACTTCATAAAGATTCTCTGCAAGTATTTATAAATTCTCTGATTGCCAATTAACAATTACTTAAAGAAGTAAATTACAGGAATACAATTATATTCACAGAATAGTTACAGATAATCCTCATTTATAAAATGGAGATAGAGTAAATAATTTCAAGTATGAAATCATCTTATTACCAATTTGGCCCGAACAGTATATACTGAGCCACTCACCTACTTAGTCAAACCCCAGAGGGTAGCCAGTTTATAATATGCTTTTTTCCCAGTAAAATCAGAATGGGGTGGCCTCTAACTCTAAAAATCTGTATTAACTTATCCAATTATTTTGGATCAAACTCACAGAATTCAGCTTTTTAATAGATACAAATGATATATCTTGGAAAATAACAGCAGAGAGGAGGAGAACCTCATAGGGAAGGGAAAGGGTTGATTAAACAAAATAATGATCTCAGAACCTGTTAGTCAAACTGAAGGACGGTATTATCAGCATCACTTGGATACTGTGAGAAATTCAGACTTTCAGGACCTCTTCCCCAACCTACTGATACAAAATCTGTAGCCTATGAAAACCCCCAGGTGATTCTCCTGTACTTTAAAGTGTGCTGTTATAACAGCGTCTCCAATTGCTGCATATTTGGGATACCTTTTAAAAACTCTAAGGATATCTTGGGGTCTATCATAACTAAGTAAGACAAAAATGCATTAATATCATAGCATGTTTCTTAAGAAATAAATACCCAGATCAATTATCTTGCATCTTTTAATTGGAAATAAGAATTGGAATTTAATTGGAATTAGAGAGCTGTGATCTGTGTGTAGGTATTTCAAATATCTATTTAATATGCACCCCAGGAGATTGTCCAGGCATTAAATCACTAGCAGTTATCTCTGAATTTTTATTCTCAACATGTTTTATCTTTGGGCAGTATTATAATAAAATTCTCTGCAGGTTTGCAAACTTGGTACCACTGTTCTGGATAAATCTAAGCAGCACACATCTCCTGGTATGGTCTAACAAGTCATTATTATTAGTGAGTATACTTAAGGTTCATGCCACCACATTCATAGTTGTCTATAGAAATATTTTTGTTAATATGCTGCTGAAACTGAAAACAAACTATCAGACATTCTAGATGTGACCTGACTCCATGAAAACTAATGGGCCTAGCTGCCACCTTTCCAGTACTATAGTTAAGTGAACTTGGAATATTTTAAACTTAATACTATCTAGCAACGGACAAAATCGATACTGCAAACCCAACGTCTACTATGTTTAAAACAAGAGTGGAAATGTTTTAAAAGAAAAAAACTAAAGTTATGTTGGTATCTCCAGCATTTTAAGTAGGGAAGAGTATAAATAAACATGTGATAAGAATAATGAAGAATTATATTGGATTAGGAAGAAATGCAGTCATATAACTCCAAGCTTATCTCTACTTCTTAGGGGCATTTTTGTTTTAATTCATTGGTTTGTTTGTTTTTACAAGTCAGTCAGTATGCAGTAAAATCAATATAAACAGGAACATTTGGACTGAGGAATACCATTCAATGCACTGTGTGGAAGAAAAGAAAGAATATTAGTAAACTATGGTATGTCTTTGATGTCAAGACAGAGCACTGAGCACAAAGGTAACACACGTAAAGAACCTACTCATAAAAATGGCATCAATATTCATTCATCACTTTTTCATTTTACAAATATATATTAGATGCCCACAGTTTGAAAGCACTATTCCAAGTATTAAAAACACATGTACAGGGCAGTGCCTGTGGCTCAAAGGTGTAGGGCACTGGTCCCATATGCCGGAGGTAGCAGGTTCAAACCCAGCCCCAGCCAAAAACCACAAAAAAAAAAAAAAAAAAAAAAGAAAGAAAAAAGAAAAGAACAAAGAAACACATCTATAAACAAGATTCTCAGGGTTCTCCACAGTCATCAAGCCAGTGAGAGAGAGAACCAAAATAGAGTAAAGCTGAAATAAGTCATACATGATACTGAGTAAACAAAAGGGTGGGACAAGAAAGTGACAATTACCAGGGCGGGGGGGGGGGGGTTTGCTCAGGAAACTAGGAAAGCTCTTTTAGAGGATGTAAACCAAGACCTGAATGCTGAAGAACCACTTGTGAGAAGATCCCCAAAGGAGAAAATATTTGGTTCACTCTAGTAACAACAAAAAAACCCAGTGAGCATTGAGAAGAGTGACACTGGGGCAAGTGGAATGAAATGAAATCAGAAGTGTGGAATGGAGCTAGCTCATGTAAAACCTTCTGAATTTTATTCCAGGTACAATGGGAAGCCAGTGGAGTATGGTAGCCTGGGGAGTGACATGGTTTTATTTACATTCCAAAAAGGGGAATCTGGCTGCTGTATGGAGAATGAACTCAGGTGGGCATGGCAGCAGCAGTGAGACCAACATTTATGAAGTTATAGACAACAGAAGCCTGAGTTACGGAGTCATACACACCTGCGTTCAAATCCCACTCTCACTTTAAAGCCTGAGTTTTCTCATCAGTAAAGTTATCTCATCCATGAATGGAGGCAATAATAGTAGGATCTTTCTCGCAAGGTAATTGTGAGAGTTAGATAATAAATGTGTAATAAGTTTATTAAGACTCTCAATTCATGATATATACTTATGGGACATTAACATGAAAGAGTATTTATGTATGTATTATAGTTCCTCAGCCACTGGTTTTTAAACACAAACAGTTATTTCTTTTCTCCTTTTCTTAACAATAATTTGGACAGAATCTTTGAATTTCTGGTTCCTTTTGGTTACTAAAAGCCCAATCTAATTCATACACTTAAGATCTGGTTCGTCTTAAGTGTATAATCTCAACATTTCACAGTTGGGGGTCGGCGGGGAGAGTGTAGTATGACTCAAGGCACCTTCTCACAATCCCTCCTCAGGACCTGAGTCTTCCAGTCTATTAGGATGTAGTTGATGAGGAGAAAACGATAGTGATAACTTGAGTGGTCCTCTTTCTGTGGGTTGTACCTGCTTTTCTGGTTCCCCCTCACTGACCTCTGCTACCTTTGTTATGACAGACTCACAAGAGCACAGTGAAACCTCCTAACTGCAGTAAACAAATGGGAGAAAGAGAAAGATTCCTCAAGCCCAATTTGCTTTATCCCCCAGTTCTGCAGTTCACACAATCCCACAGCATGGGTTAAAATCATCCCAGGGCCCAGGGAAGTGGCCTTATTGTGAGTCATGCTAGTCAGACAGCTGAAGCCAAAGCTTCCATGGGGTCTGCTGGACTCGTGACTACAGGCACCGTGGCTGCAGAAAAATGCCGAGAGTACAGTCTTCCCGTCCTTCTCGCCTCCTCGGAAAGGCACAGGACACGTGGCCCTGTTTGATGTACTCGAAGTCATGCACTGGGAAGGGAGATTACCAGCTTTCCCATTCTGCAGCATACTTGTGTTCTACACTTGATGCTAGAGTGGTCTCTTCCCCCGTTATCCTGGGCAAGAAAACACACCTCTCCATGAAGTGCACGTTTGCAAAGGGCCTGTGACTTAGCGACTCTTCTCTGTGGGCCCTCTGCTCACTGCTTAGGTAGGCAGGAAAGGTGGGAAGTGGGGCAGTGGACAGCAAGTTACATGGCAGTTGAAGGGTCAGTTTTGCTTTCTTCTTAGCAAACGCTGAGTATGGAACTAACCAGTTTGGGGAGGTTCTATTTAGAACAGAGGCTAAATGCTTTTGTTTCATGAGGGTTCTACTTAATGATTCTGTGAGGAAAATTTCACTCAACATGCTGACATGCTGGGGTATACATTGGCATATGGTGGACAATTAATCAATGTTATATGTTAGGATCACTTTAAGCCACCACCCAGAAGTTTAAAAATTAATCAGTTTTCACCAAATCTTTTATTAACCAGAATATCACTATGTTCAATATCATAATTCTAGGAGCATTTGGATTAATTAAATGTTCATGAAGGAAGAAAGACATGAAAGTACTAGACATTTTAAAAAAGAAGGAAAAGATATATATTTCTACAGATGGTGTAGCTTTTTAAACAGATTTGTATCTGGGTGACTCAACAAATACATTAGTGAGATTTTTGCCATTTAAATTCTAGGGGAAAAGCATTGGGCTAATAATTAGGAGAGGTGAGCCCTGGTTTCTACATGGCCTCTTTACAGCTCTCTGCCCCTTGGACCCCACTTAGCCTCACTAGGCCTTATTTTCCTCCCTGGAAAAATGACATAGCTGGACTAAATGATCTCCAGTGTTTCCTTCAATTCTAAAATTCTATGGTTCTATAATATTCTTGATTTATTGAGCCCCTGTTTCATCAATTCATTCAATAAACATTTACTGAAGCCCAACCATGTACCAGACTCCGTTGATTTCCTGCTGTCAAAATCAGGCCACATGCCCAAGTTGAAAGATTCAAGATGGCTCCTGCTCTTAAAAGGAACTTCCCACAGCAGCCCCTACCACCTTAGGCTTCTAGAAATAATATATGTTGTGAGGACTTAAAATTTCAGAAAAACAAAAAGATATGGAACCGTGTTCTAGTCACATCCTATCAGATGTAAACCTTCTATTCTGGTCACTTTTCTCCCTTAGCCCAGAAAAGAAAACTTTCAATAGATTGGCTGGAATCTTGTAAAGAGTGTGTTTGAGTATTGTTATTATTCCTCAAATTTAAGGTACTTCTTCATATAAATGCAATTTCTAGAAACAAAATATTTTAAGAGAAAGCTAACATTGCTTAGTCTCTTATTAATGCTGGTTATAAAATCTTATAGATCAACCTGCGATTACATATAATTTTCCAATAAAAGTATGAAAAGATTAAGGGACAATGTGTTTTCCTATGAACAGAGTCATAATGTGGAATTAGGAGACCAAGGCTCAGTTCTTTGCTTCGCGGTTAGTTACGTGATTAGATGGCCATGAACATGTAAATGCAGCTGAGTCTGAGTTTCCTGTAGTACACTGGATATACCTATTCTGCCATCCTACACTTAGATTTTTATAAAAGTGAGGATTTTGTGGTGTGTGTCTTAGTTACAGTTACTCGGGAGGTTAAGGTGGGAGAATTGCTTGAGCTCAGCAGTGCAAATCTACCGTAAGCTTTGAATGTTTGACTGTCTTCCAGCCTGGGTGACAGAGAGTGACCCTGTCCCTTAAGAAAAAAATGAAAATCTGTAATATGATAATAGAACATTATTATTATTATTAATTATATACTGAGTCTTGTATAACTTCCCCCCATCCCATCTATCATAGCTGTGTTGAAAGCATCATAAATCAACATACTCTATCTCAGCATTTCTCATTCTGGGTTCCTTATCTGATTTGGCCACTGTTTTCTCATTTCATTTATCCCAAGGATGGTACAAAAACAGAAAAATTCTAAATGCATAGTAGAGAAGTCAGTTCATCTTATCTGATGAATTCCTTGGGGGAATCTCTTATTCCATTCCCGATTCCAAGAGTTCTAGGTTAAGTGCAAACACACAGAATCATCAGAAGGACTGAGATATTTCACAGAATTTGAGGAACTTTTAAATTACCAAGTCTTGACAGGAAGAAATTTAGGGTAAACTCAAGCTCCTCAACTCACAGTTCCTGGTCTCTTCTGGAGTCGAACCACTCATAGTTATCAGCTCTAGTCCACCCTAGCCTCGTGGTAGGTCCTGTCAAGTTTTCAATTCCCCCAGTCAAAATATTTGATTAGCTCAGCTTGTGTTAGAAGTCAACTCCCAGATGAGTCAACTGTGGCAGGAATAGGGATTAAGTGACAGGATTATAAAACTTGTGGGGGAATCCTTGTGAGAAGACACCCATATCATTCACAAGACCTGACATTGTCAACAAGTTCTTACAGGGACCTAATATGAAGAGAAACCTCCTTCTAGCACTTAGGAATTAGTACCATCTCCCTTTTAGTTCCACCTATAATACAAATTTAGATTTTAAGATCTAAAATAAATAATGGATTTCAGATGATTTATGATGAACTTTATTTGAACTGTGAGACCTTATCAGAAATCTGAGTAATGCACAGAATTATAAACTTTAGAAGAAGAGTAAGACCCATAAGGTTTATGAGATTTTCTCTGGTGTATAGGTAAAGTTGGAATGAGAAGCTGGGTCTCTAGAACAGTTGATCCCAAACAGGGATGATCATCAGAACCACCTGGAAAACATTCTACAAAAGTATATTTTCAGCACCCCTACCCACAAGTTCTACTTTAATATCAGAATGAATATCTTGATACTATGTTTTGTTTTGTTTTTTCTTTAGTTCCTAGTTAATTCAAATGGTCAGACTTGAATCTCACTGTTTTGGGTATTTTGTTGTTGTTGTTGTTTTTATTTGGGGGAGTAATGGGCCTTTCTTCATCTTATTTTCCACTTTAAGAACACCATTCCCAACAATGAGCCTCAAATTAACAATACAATAGACGAAATACAAATGAAGCAATAAAAAAGCAGATCACATTTCCACTTGTCAGTTTGGAAGCCATGTCATGGGTTAGAGAACACTTTGGCCAGACCAAAAAATACCATATATTGAATCTGTGCTAAAATTCACAACACATTCATTCATTGCTTACAGTGAAAGTTCTCTGGCTTCACTGGCTATAAATCCTTTTTTGTTTTCTACTTCCTGTAAGTAAACCAAATACCATGTTAAAACAAAGTGTTTCTCACTTTATGGGGGCAAGACATGATTGCAAGAGGGACTTTACCTAACAATTGCAATCAGAGTAACCTGGCTTATTGTACCCTCAATGAATCCCCAACAACAAAAAAAAATAAATAAAACAAAAACAAAAACAAAAAAAAAAAAGTGTTTCTTCTTTTTCTTTTTAAAGATCATTTGCTTTGACCCTACATGGCAAGAATATTCGATATATTTGATACCTCATACTTGAAGTAAGTTTCTTTCACCTCCTTTCTTCATACTATATGCCTTCCCTATCAACGATTCACAGAAATATGAAAGTTAAAGATACCTTCTAATACGAGAGCTTTCAAAAATTTCTTCCCAGATACCCAGAATTCATACGTAATCCATAAGCTTTCTATTTCTGATGCACTCTTCTATTTTTTCAAGAAATAAAAATTATTCTAAATTGCTTTCATAATCAGATAATGACTCACAACCTAAATCTTTAAAAACATGAATGTTATTCAAACTCTACATTTAATAGATGAGAAAATTAAGGCCTAGAGAAATTAAGAGAGTTGGCAAAGACCACTTAGCTTGTGAATGATTAAGACTCAAATTTGCATTTCTGACTCTCACTCCTAAGCTCTTTCTACCATAGTTTTCTACATTTCTAATGCTGTCTTGGTTAGGTTAGAATGAGTGTTTCTATAGTTTCTGGTGGAAGAAAATATTCATTCTGAAGAATACAGATCAGTCTACTTTTTCATTACGACATTCCATCCGAATTTAAATTTTCTCTAATACCTAATTTTTATAAATCCTGGACAATATATATAAAACTTTATAGCTTCCATTATTGCTATTATTTTTCTCAGTTACAATCTCAGAGTAATCATTCGAACTACTTCACCATAGTTGTACTATTATATTAAGTTTTGTCAACATCAAAATTTAATTTTTGCAGTTTCTTTTGATGCTCATTAATATAACAATAGCCTTTGACTCAAAAGTTCAGACACTCCTACTCAAAAACAGATGATGCATTTTATTTTAAATTGATAGTATTGCTCACCATGGAAATAAAATCTGTATCATTTTGTGATAAAAGTGAAATACATACCATGATCTTAACAAGAAGCAAATTAACAACAGGTATATCAAGCTGAAGTGAACTGATAAAATGTCTAATATAGTTACAGTGGTTGTCAATTTGGAATCAAAACAAAATCACAAAGAGAGCCTTAAAAAATAATGATACCTACATCCCAGAGCCCACTTCAGTAGTCTCTTTTAATTGCCAGCATTTGGCCTGGTCATTAGGCATTTTAGAAGCTTCCCAGGTGATGCTAACGTGCAGAAATACCCAGGGTTTAAAGAGACAGGACCTAGGCACTTAATGTGAAATAACAGTGACTCTATCATCATATTAATTTAGTGTAATAAATGTCTTAAAATTTTAACGTTCTTTAAAATTAAGCTATAATTACACTTTAGATATCTGCCTGTCTATAATATTGCCTTATATTTGCATATCTTTTGAGCATCATAAGCAGTCTGGCATATTTTCTGTTACAAAGTGGGAACACTTAGGCGTATTTTCCCCTCCCCACTTGACAATTAATACATGCTTATATGGTACATTATCAGACTGACCTTTGCAAGCATCTGATTTTGTCACAATTTTCTTTTTAAGAGTCAATCTTTACATAAAACCATATGAATGAACATTCAATCTCTTCACATAGTACAAAAAACTAAAATCTATGCGAATATTTCTCCTTCCCAAAGGAAATACCGCCCGAGAAGCAATATAGTGTTGTTTCTTGCTATCTCACATTTGCCCAGACATAGAAACCTCCAATTAGCTGAATTCCATTGTTTCCAGATTTTTTTTTAATTTAAAAATGCAGAATATCGCCAAAACTCATTAAACAACTATGTAAGGTTTAAGGATTTCTGGCAAAATCGCATGTAAACAATTCAAAGAAGGCCAATGCCCCAACTCCTCGGAAGCCTGTCTCAAATATTGTACTTTATTTACTGGTCAGAATAAAACCTGACATTGATGAAAAGGACATGGAAGGAAACTATCCCACTATGCATTAAAAACGAGGATATTATACTCTGAGGAGAAGGTCATGAAAGGAAGTCCTGGGATAAAATAAATAAACAAAAAAAGACAGACAAAGAAGGGCAACTAGGCCTGAAACAGCCTATGAGAAGAGCCAGCATCCTATCCATCAGGAACTTGTCCCTGACAGGCTCATCTTTCTTTAACAAGGTGACACATCTGTACACAGCAAGTAGAAATCTTAAATGTCTAAGCTCCTTCCTTCGCGTCTAATAGACAAAAGCACAAAAGACTGATTTTTGCTTCCCTTGCTGCTGCGCCTTAATAAACAATTGGCTCAGGATCTTAACCAAGCCAAATGCTGACTAAAAGCCTCCTCACAAAAAGCCCTTAATAAATTTCTTCTTGTGTTTTCTTTACATGTATTTCAATTTGAAGACAAAGAGTTTCTTCCCCATTCCCCTCATTTGCTGTTGCTTGTTCTCTAATTAAAAAGCAGGCTCTTTGGATGCTGGAAAGAGACAAAATGGAAGAGTGGGTCAAGATCGAATGTCCCTGGCTCTGGCCATTTCACCATTCTCTTCGGTGAAACAAATCCTTTATTCTCCATGTAGCTCAGACTCAAAGGCACAGAAGCAGCCCTTCAGCCTTTCCTACCTCAGGTCAGAGTCCTTTTTATACTTGGCATACAAACTAGAAACATCAGAATTCTGTGCAAAATGGAAAGTTTTATGTTTCCAAGCAATTCAACTGCATTCTGTGGTCTCTAGGTCCTGCAGGCTGTCTGAGCAGATTTGAGGCATCATCTCTCAGGGCAAAGAGGTTTGAAAGCTTTGAGGTTTTCTTGGCGACTGGGAAGAATAATTTGACTGTTCTTGGAATAAGATCATATTCAGCAAAAAAGATCTGCTGTGTTCAAGGTCACGAATCTTGGCTCCGTGAATATTCAGTTATTCAGCAGAATAGCCACTCCAGGCTTTCAAAGCACTTTTGGCCGCTGCTGCAGGTGGTGCCTTTAGAGAACTCCCTGACAGTCACCCAGCCATTGCCTCTGCATTTCTCTTTTTTGGCGCTGTCCATTCTGCTCTCTGGAGACGACATTCCCTTATAATTATGAATATGTACACAATTCCAGAAATGTCCTGGTAAATGCTTTACCTGAGTCAAGATCGGTTTATACTATATATTATACATATGTAATATAAAGTTTCAAAAGGGAATAGATTTTTTTTAATTGATGTATTTTTAAAGTTTAGAGTTGTAAGCATTAATTTAGGATGTGTTGCTTGTGAAATGGAAGTCATGGAAGCCCTAATTAATTCGTTAATTATATATTATAGATCTACCATGTGTGAGACCCCATCCTAATTGCTTTGGAGAAAACCAAGTTCAATCAGTCTGTGACTCAGTTTACAAGCTGTTCACCATGCAAAGGGAATACAAGGCACAGGAAAAGCCAAGAAAATTAGGAGAAGAGAAGAGATTATTTGCAAAGTGTTGAGATGTATTTCTTTAAAAAGATAAAGAAATGCATCCCTTAGATAACATCCTGAAGGGAGACAGATTTAAAAATTAGGAGATGTGATGAAAAGGCCTCCAGGGTAGGTTATAAAGATGTTTGAAGTAAGAAATCAATTAATGAAGGTAACATGCTGAAGAGTAAGGGCAAATTGAGATAGTCTGTGTAAGCCTTGATGAAGGGTAGGACTGTCCTGATATTTCTATCAAAATAACCATCTAAGAGTAAACGGTAAATTATTGATTGGCATGAATTTAGGGGGAAATGCCCTGTATTTTGTTATTAAGAGCATAATTGTTTTGAAAATCGCATCTACCAAAAATGAAGGTAATACTTTCAGTGCAAAAATATCACTAATTAAGCATTTGGAAAGCACTATGCAGGTGTCATTCGGAGAGGGAAATAGTGATGCAATCGTCCAACTAGACATTTTATTCTTATTACCTATCAAACAGACCCATGTGTGAGGAAAACCCCTTACTATGAAAAAGGTTTAATTTGCACTACCTTTCAAAGAAGATATTGGTTCAACTATTCAAGGAGATAAAACAGAGTTATATTCTATTTAACTGTGAGATATATTCCAGCAGATTGCATTAAACATGATTTTAAAATATTATAAGAAGGCTTTAGATTCTTTAAAATTATCATATAAGACATAAAAGTGTAAGGTACACTTTAAAGTATATCCTATGTGAATGCCAATTTTTCTTTTAGAAGAAATTTAACTGCAAACATATATAGTATCAAAATACATTTTTCTTTTGACTCTGTTCCTGGTGTTGTATTGAAAAGCCCAGGTTCTGGAATCACAGGAGACAAATCATCACCCACCCAATCACAGATTAGCTTTATCACTGGGGACAAGTTGCTTAAACGTTCTACTCCTCCATTCCCCCCCCCCCGCCAATAAAATGTGAAAAAGAAGTAATGTGTGCCCAGAGGTTAATGAGTTCACACTAATAAAATTAGTAGCATAGAATTTGCCCACAAATTTAATTCAATTATTCTATACATAATTTTTGTTTATTCTTTAATTTTACAAACCAGTTCCATCAGACTTACTTCATGGCAAGCTTTTCTCATTTCTTGATTTAAAAAATTCCTTATCCTAGAATTTATACAGCTATTTCTTCTTTTTTCTTCTAGTATTTTTATAACATTACCATCCAGTGTTTATCTTTATGAATAAAATTAGGAACCTAATTTTACTTTCTTTTTTGCCTGTATAATCAGCTCTTCCAACATTACTAAATATTATAGCCTTTTTTCGTAGTTTTTCAACATCATCTATATCAGATACTAGACTCCACATCTACATAGATCTAGTGCCAGATCCATTTTCTCCATCACCTTTTGTCTGTTTCTGAGACAGCACCAGTCATTTCACAGTCCACTTCAAGATCATGTTGGTCGCTTACCTACATTTTTTTCTCAAAAAATTTAGCCTTTTATAACTTGTCAACCCTAAACCCTGCCCCCAAGTTGAGATTATGAGTTAAAATGTCCTAAATCTATCATTTCCTTTAAAACTCAAATCTTCCCATTTTGAGGCTCATAGTTTGTTGTTCCACATTTTTGAGTCCTGTTTAATATCCTCCTATAAAGTGGTTTTATTTTCTTTATGTAAATGTTATACAAAGACAGTATTTGTAATGTTTGGATACTCATTTTATAATATGTGCCTAGAATCTCCATGTGTAAAAAAAATTAAAGATTTAAACATCTACGTTAATTTGACACATGAAATTATTTGAGAGAAAACCCAGTTAAGATTTTTTTGCCTTTTCACTTAGCCTTCTATCCTGATTATACTTCATAATTTGAATTGATAAGAAAAGTATTTATATTAATAATATCTTTATATTATTCTTTTCTGTCTGAAAATAACTTTTACTCAACTGATTTGTATATGCACATCAATAGGCATTAAGTTATACTCTTTTAAAAATTATATTTATGGAGTAGTTGCAGGCCATATAGCATGCAATGTTCCAAATATTTACAACTACTCCATTGTGCCATTTTGAAGGAAAATCAGCCATAGACAATGTATAAATGAAGGGACATGATTGTGTTCTGATACAATTTTATTTACAAAAACAAGGGAAGGACCAGCTTTGGTTTAAGCCATGGGTGGCTGACTTTTGGTGGAGAGCAGCGGTTCTCAACTGGTGGGTCATGACCCACAGGAACTGTATTAAAGGGCCATGGCATTAGGAAGGTTAAGAACCACCAGTGTAGAGTATGCAGAATAAAATTAGGTAGGAAATAGGTGATTGAATTCCATTACTGGATAGATTTGCTTTATCTTCATTTCTTTGCATGGAGACTAAAGATAAAATGTTACTTCTACCATAATTAAAAAAACTGATAATCTTTAAAAATATTTATTTTCTCCTAATATATTTGAATCTTATACAAGTAAATTTATGTTTTCCTCTTTACAAAATATGAAATTAATCTGAAATTAGGCTAAAAAGGGAATTATAGTCTTGTTAGCCTAAAAGTTTTTATTTGCAATAAAAGAGGATGTGAGGTTTTAGATTAATTTGACAATATTGCTAAATATGTCACATGGTCTGCTTTTTTCTTTGAAGAATTCTTGTTTCAGTTTTATTTCATGAGTTAATCAAGATTTCAGCCCCAGTACAGCATGTAAAAGTTTGAAAATAATAAAGTTTTTTATTATTTGAAAAAAATTATATTTATGGCAAGAAAATTCCTTGCCATAAAGAAGACTTGCAAATGCAAAGAAATGAAGAAAACAAACCAACAAAAAACTAACTAGAAACAAATAAGCAATCCTTTGATGGTTAATCTCCTTAACCTTACAGTTAAGAGTGTAAGGACTTAACCATTCTGATAGATGGCTATGGAATGGGATAAAATTTTCTTCTACTAGTTCACTGGAGAATATTATTTCCCCCAGGTTATCTTTATGTAATCTATCCTTTAGGTTGAAGAAAAATTCTTTGCTGTTACTAACAGCAACCACCGGGATAAAGTTAATATACATTGAAAATGCCAATAGCCACTTCCCTCCTGAAATTTCACTAGTAAGGTTCAACAGTTATCACATTAACTCAGTAAATAAAAATGCTGCAATTTAAGCCAACTCAGTATTTGGGGGAGTATCTACAAGTTTGTTACATTTTTTTCCCTTCTTTTAAAGCACAAATAATAAATTTCTTGATTTCAATGTTGAAAATAATCTATCAAAATTCATATACATTCAAAATATCACTCCAATAGACATATATTTTTATATACCCCAGAAATCAACATTCTTCTATAAGCTGTATAGAGAGTCTCTAAGTCAGTGGTTCTCAACCTTCCTAATACCTCCAATTTCACAAAGTTGGAAATTCCTTAGATGGCTTTCCAAATTGTGTGAGTGCACTGTGATACACAAGATCAAACTGAGGAGAACTAGCTCTTTGGCTGCAGATCTGACAACTTTCTATGGGAGGACAAAAAGGAGCTAAATCCCGTCAACCTATTTTCACACTAGTGACACAAAGTAGGTTCAATTATTCAGCTACAGAAACTCAGTTTTTTTCTAATGAGTCCTCAAATGTCATATTTGTTCTTGCCTCTGTACTTTTATTTCCTCTGAACTTTTCCACTCTCCATGTATTTCTAAGGTCAGCTCAAGGACTATCACAAGGGTCCTTCCCTGTTTGAGCCATCCTTCCTATGAACTCCTCAGCTTCACGCACATTACAACACAATTCTCCCCTCAATTGCATCTGATTGTCTAAAGGAGAAGAAGAGGAAGAGGGTAGGGCACAGGGAGGAGGAGAGAAAGACTATAAATCCAAAGATCAAACAATTTTCTAAAAAGAAAATTTCTAATGATATAAAATATCCATTCTGAGATCAAGCATTATATGATTTAAGATAACATGTTCCGTTTTGGCATTATGTTTTAACGTTTTTCTATAGAATATTTGTGCAATAAAAGATCCTTTGGAATAATTACTTGCTAAGCAAATTATATATCAAGCGTGTATTAACTAGTTTGATGTAAGCATTCCAAATTGCATTTTAAATCAGCACATTGTACCCCATAAATGCATTAATATATACATGATCTATGTGTTTATGACTCAATAAAAAAAAAAAGAAATATTTGTTTAGGACACTCTCTGGAGATGTCCTGAAGAAGATAAATAATGGAAACTTGTAGATAATAGACCAGAAGGAAAATATGTTATTAATATTGTATCTGTTTGCCACTTTCAGAGCCTCAGATTTTCTTGTCATAGGAGCTCAGGATACACATATAAGGTACAAAATCTTTAATATTATTAAAATCAATTCAGAAAAATTCCTTAACTATTAAAAAAAGAAAAACATGAAGACAATTCATAGAATTGTAAATTCTAAAATCTGAGACATGAACAAAAATTTGTATGCCAAAAGTCTTAAAATACAGGATAACACATAATCATTAATAATTAAAATATTCAACTATTGGGAAATGCTTACATAATTTATGACACATTAGAATGGAATATTTTGGAGTCACTAAGAATCATGTTTTCACATTTCAGTTGTGGGAGAACAAAAATACATCCCACATAAAACTAAGCAAAGTGAATGTAGGCACAGAACTAGGCTATAAATTATATGATTAGGATTATATTTACATATGTGTATATACATATGTATAAATATAATTGTACACATATAAATACACAAATATGTACATACATAAATATGTGTACACTCAGAAATAGAACCACATTTCTGGAAGGCAAGAACCTAAAATGCAACCATATTGTGTTACATGTGTTGATTCCCTTTCAACCTTTCTGTAACTTCCAAGTTTTCTACAACGTACGTCTTTTTCTAACCAAGAAAAAGCTGACAACATTAAATGACTAATTTAGACTCATTTACTATGTGCTTGAGTTATACCACATCAAAAGCTCCCTTCTACAACTCAAGCCAAAGATGTCAAACCACACTGGGTTCTACAGAGACTCAAATGCCAACAATGACATAATGCACAACCTCCCACAGAGACCCTCTTCTCTTTTATACACACAGTATTTTTTAACAATGTTTAACAGTTGGAAATGCTGAGAAGCTACAGATGAGATCATTAGTAGAAAGTATTTTCCCTCTTGCTTTTGTCAGGGAAAATTCCATAGAAAATCTATTTCTGAGCTATGCTTTTAACCATGCTGACAAAATTTAAATCAGAGTGTACACGTATCAAAGATGTATTTGCAAGCATCTTCCTTTACCAAGTGGAACACACTTTAGCTACAACATTGATAAAGGTCATTTATTATGGGCCTGTCCCCTGCATGACCCCATGTCCGAGGGTGTGGGAGACTGCAAGAGAGGCAGTGGTCAGCAGCTCAAACCACGACACCCGAGAAACCACTTCCAAAATTAGCCAGGAATACCAGAAAAATAGCGACGATGGTTTTTATGATCTGACAGTGATCTTAATGATCTATAATTCAACGATTCCTGTCTCTACACAATCAACAGATTCAATGAGCCAACCAAGTTCAGAAAGACCAGACATGCATTCCAGCTCAGTGAATGGGCTGTCCTCACTGCCATCCCACTATAACCAGTCATTCTCCTCACAGATCCCTTGACCCTCACCTTTGTAAGCCCACTTTTGCCTTTGATTAATGACAACCTATCCCAACGCGTTGTTCTCTTTAATTGTATCTCCATGTAAATCATCAAAACAAACGGCCTCTGGGTTCTTCCTTGTCAGTCAATCTGAATGTCCCCTTGCTCAGATCCAACACTTCTAAAGTGAGTCAGGTTTTCCCTGATCAGCCCAGCAGTGCATCCAATTTAATTTAAAACCCGCTCTGATGCAGAGTCTCTTTCCTTTATCAATACATAGGAATGATGAACAATAATTGGAATTATATTCAAATTTTGGATAGTTTGAATTAAGTATTAGCTGAGGGGACCTCTTTCAAGGAAAAAAGACACAATTAGGTATACAGACACACACACATGTGCACACTTGCAAAGAAATCATAAGAAATTCCTGGACATGCCAGATCTCTTTCTTCTGAGACTTCTTTGGGCAGTTTAGTACAGACAAAGTCATGAAATGCCTCCACGACACACTGGCCTCCTCTCCGTGTGCAGAACATTCCATAGCTTCCAGCATGTTATGGGGCAGGATGTGAATGAAAAGCTACGGATTAAGCTGAAAGACTGGAACCTAAAATTCCTGTTGACAGGAATGCATTCACTGATTTATTTGTTAGACTGTCTGGTTTGGGTTTTCATTGTGTTGTCTCAGCTTCCTTTAGGGTGAGAATCTGTTTCTGCTGACGATTTTGTGACGTTAGGTAAGTTAAATGTCTTTGAAATCACGGCAAAGGGAACTAGGAACACATCTGCATGACTTGATTTCTGAGAACATTAACAGCAACCAGAATAATGTATCTATAGCTATGTATTTACCTAACTATTTATATATAAGCTTTTGCCTGAAAATTCTTACGCTGGAAGGCAACTCCTTCAAGGCAAAGACCTTTTGCTCCCCTAACACTCTTGCTGCACAATACAGAGTTTATTGATTTGGGACTGATTTGCTTAAGGGATGTGAATGCCTCCCCAAATGCCATCCCTGCCCTTGCTCTGTCCCAGAAGTGAAGAACAGTGAAGTCGCTGTGGCCATCTACGTTCCCTAATAGCCACAAGTGGTCTAAATCCAGATTAAAAGAAAGTAGACCCTGGTTGCATTTCTACCTATCCTCCAGCTGGTTTGTCTTCCCATTTTACCAATTCCAATCAAAAATTACTTTAGCCCTGAAGAACGTGAAGACCTGTCTAGGTGTGCTTTGTCCCCTGAGTGTGCAGATGCACTGTCAGTGTCCACTGAGATACCAAATACCGGGGCATCGTTTTCATCTGAGCTATGATGAGGGAGTAAAAAAGTGGTTCAGATTGAGAAAAGACCCTGAGGGTGAGGCCAGGCTCTGTGGTGGCAGACTTCCTCATCACTGCCTTCCTGTGTACCACAGAACGTGATTTCAGTGGGAGCAAGTGGTGCGGGACTCCTGACTGTGTGATAAACCAGCACATTGTTTCTGTGGAGATGTCAGCTCAGTTCCGGAAGGATGATTCCCTTCCAGTTCTAAGCTTTCTTCCTGTGGATCCTCATAAGAAGCTGCTGTGAAGTTTAAACATCCAATAAGCATGCTTCCAAACAATTAGCGTGACAGCAAACACACCAATGAACCTTTTGGCAGCAGCCTAGTATTTTACCCCAGTCTCTAATGTCAGGTTACTTACAAAAAGCAGGCGCCTTTCCAAATGTCAGACAACGAAATCTAGGACTTTTCTTTGTACCTCACTGTAATTTGGGTGATAAAACACTTGCTAAGACAAGCTATTAAAACAAACCAACAAACGGAAATAAGTCTTTCATAGTCTGTTTTAAAACCCCTCACTGTGTTCGTAATTAAGTGCTGATTTTTAAACCAAAGATGCCAGTCAGGAAGTACAAAATTATCTTTAGGACTGTCTAACTTAAAACTTTAAGATCCTTAATATTTGAAGATAAAAAGTATAAAAGTAATAATAGACAAATAATTTAGCCAACACTTTGGAGTCATCTTTAAATAGCTGAAAACTACAGAATACAAACAAATCTATTTTTCTGGTGTCTAGGGAATCAATGGATTATAATAAACTTTTATTATCTAATGCTCAGAGTACTTCTTTTAACCACAGGTTATTTTAAGGAAGGGTAAAATAACTGATATCCATAATAATGACCAAAAGACATGGTAAGGTTATGGGAATTAAATTATAAGAGAAATAAGTAATTCTGAGTAATTTTATTGGGGTTACTTCATTTTATTTGTAATTCTTTAAAAATGATTGTCTGTGTCTTATGTATGTATATGATTAGTCTTGTCCACGTAGAATACCCTCTGATCATACTGAAATGAAAGCTGACTCTCTCTTTTGGAGCTTTTCTAAAGGAAAAGTGCTGTCTGTATATTTTAGAGTCAAAAGAATGTGAATTTGCCTACATGTTATCCTCTATTCCTCCCCATCCCACCTCCTTTCTTTCCATTACTTACAATGATGGGATTAGTAAAGCCTGTACTGGGGCTATAATAACCAAGGAGCAATCGTCTAGTCCTAATTAACTCCTGTTAAAATAAGCACTGTATAACAATGGTCTACCAACAGTTGCAGTGAAAATACAACAAATCCTAACAGTCTATGAATAATGAAGCTTATTAAAATGGGCAGATTATGTAGTATAGTAGCATCTTAGCGAGCTGCTCTGTGGCCAGAGGATGGGTCTGAAGTGTGGAGTAAGGATGCACTTTCCAGCAGACATCTGCAAAGCGGGCTGGCAGCAGAATGGCTTCTCTGGTAAATCAGAGAGGGGATACGACATGGATGGTTTGTTACCTTTCCATTTTACTTGTTTATACATCTCTTCTGCCACTGACACCCGTCATTCCCATCACATTTTGAAATATCGCCTTCTTTGACTTCTAGGCCTCTATATTCAAACTTCCTCTTCATTGGTCTCTCTTCTGAAGTATACGTTACACACCATTACATTAATTTGTTTTCACGGTACAATCCAATAATTTTTGGTAAACCTATAATACAGTGTCCCAAGGGTCACTCATAAAGTTGCCATACATGGAGAAAATGGGAAATTGTAGCTAAATGTACCTTTATTTACAAAACATTCATTACAAAACTTTATGAAGAAGTGGCAAACACTTGAGAGAATATTTTGTAAATATTCTGTGAAATTTTATAATGAGTATTTTGTAAATAAAGGTACATTTAGCTACAATTTCACATTTTACCTACTGATGACTTTACGGGCAACATTTTGGGCACCCTGTGTGGTACAACCATCCCCACAATCTAATTCTACAATATTTCCATAGTACCAAAAAGAAACCTTGGGCACATATACAGTTATTCCTTGTTCTTACTGATTAGCAACGACTAATCAGTCTGTGTTGATTTGCCTTCTGCAGACTGTAAATGTAGAATTATATAACGTGTGAACTTTAACATAATGTTTCTGAGGCTCATCCCTGTTGTAGAACACAATATTATTCTATTATATCAATATACTACCCTTTGCTTTTCCATTCACCAGGTAATGGACCTTGTTTCTGCTTTTTGCTATTATGAATACTACTGCTATGCTACAAATATTTGTATACAAGTTTTTGTGTAGACACATGCTTTTATTTCTTTTGGATATGTATCTAGGAGTGGAATTGCTGAGTCATATGGTAAATCTATAATTAACTTTAAGAAACTGCCAAATTGTTTTTCATTACCAGCATCAATTCATGAGGTTCCATTTTTCATGAATATATGTGTGAATATATTCACTCAGTTGTTTGCTATCTTTTTTATTACAGCTATCCCAGTGAGGGTGAACTTCTATTTCATCAGGGTTTTAACTTTCCTGATAACTAATGATCTTAGGAATCTCTCATTTGTGTCTGACTATTCTGTTTTATTTTTTCATCTTTTTAGTACTTTTTGGTATTTTTATGTCCTCTTTCTTTCTAGCTGTTTCCTGATTCTCATGGAACCTCCACTCGTATGTAATTAACTTCCATGTCTAAATGCATGCTGTTATTGGCTCATTCTTCATCTATTTATCTCCATGAAGTTGTTACCATAATTTAAAAGAAAAATGTTAGGCAAATTGAATTAAGCAGAATTTATTTCAGCAAAGAAATAATTCATGAGTTGTTCTGGGCCAAAAATGGCTCAGAATGCCCCACCTCACCACATTTGCTGGTTATACTTATAGCCAAAGGAAAGGAAGTGGCATATGGAAGAAATCTGATTGGTTTCACTCAGCATTTGCCTTATTTGGGCGTGTTTGGCCGCTTCCAGCCTCGCACTGGCTGGAGGTTCAAATGGCGTGGTTGAGACTCAGCTACATGTCAGTAGAGGGTACTTCCAGTTTAAGTTGCCGTCTTTTTACACATCAATTTAGGTTACAGTTCATTGTGTACAGAGGAACATTGAAGCCAAAGTTAAAATATGTACAGAGGCGGATTTAGGCCAAATTTTGTTCAATGTAATACATATTTCTACTTGAAAAAGAGGCAAGAAAGCTGAATCACAAATGCACACATAAATAATACAAAGAAGTTCAAGTTTATTTTAACGTAATAATCACTCAAAGTATTAACACACTTCAATCATATGGATTTTACACATAAATACACATATATCAGACATATGATCAGACTTGCCTACTGAGCTACTGTCTCATGGTTAGTGTAGGATTCATCTGACTGGGAACACTTCTGACCTAGCGCCCAGATGCCGTTCCTAACTTCTCCACCTGCCTCTTCCTTCGCTCCCTTCTTTTTCTTTTGTGACACAATGTGCTGGCATGAAGGCACATGGGTAGAATCCCACTATATCTTTCCCTCCCTTTCCTCCTTTCTTGCTTTTTCAACTTATTATCTAATCAATAGATAATATGAAGACTCCATACAAAGGCTCAAATGATAATTAAACAAAACTTATTATCCAATCACACTGTGCAGCCAAGTAAACTGGGGAAACAGGAGAACACGGCAAGAAACAAAAGCACGAAAACAGTCAAATTAATTTGCAACCTAGGAAAAACATGTCTGATGTTGATTTAAAATAGAAAAGTTTAAAAACCTGGGAGATTGATCGATACCTAGTGATGTGGTTAATGTAAGAGAAGCAATAAACTGTTGTGATTACCTGGTAAACCGGACAGGTAAGTGTGGCCAGACTTTTGGAAAACAGCAAATTTAGGGAAAAATATAGTTATCTTTTCTCCCTTTACTTTTCCTTTTGTTTCTTTTTCTCTGGGTAATCCTAAAGAATCAAGAGGGCTTCGTTTGATACATTTTTTATTTACCCTTCAAAAATTGCTTCCATATTCCAAGGCCATTGCTTCTGGAACCCAGATTTGTTCTAAATTAAAACCTGAAGAATATATGCTTCTCCATCAGGATGAGTTTTGAAAAAGTCTGATGAACAAAACCTGAGCCATTCCGATCTGATAAGATGCTGTGCTTGCTTAGAAGTAAAATGATACACACACTGAACTGAAAGGATTTGCTAATTGGTAAAAGCTTCACTGTATGGCTTAGTGTAAAAGTTGAATCTTGGCATCTTGGAAGAAACAAAATATTTGTGAATGGGAAATTTTGTTTTGTTTTGTTTTTTGTGCTGTCATTTTCATTTTAAGAGGGCTGAGAAGTAGGATGACAGTACTTTGAGAGATGGGAGATAAATATCCACATAAATATTGCTAACGTATATTAGCTTAGCTTTGTAAAGGTGTAAATTGATATTTCTTTTTGATATTATAAATATGTACAAGAAAAGGAGAAATAAGTAAAGTAATTCTTAGACCAGCAATTACTTAAGGGTAACTTGGCAAATATGGTAATTAAATCCAAACTACTTTTTTTATTATTATTAAATCATAGCTGTGTACATTAATGCAATCATGGGTCACCATACACTGGTTTTATAGACCATTTGACATGTTTTCATCACACTGGTTAATGTAGCCTTCCTGGCATTTTCTTAGTTATTGTGTTAAGACATTTATATCCTACATTTAGTAAGTTTCACATGTGTACCTTTGTAAGATGCACCACAGGTGTAATCCCACCAATCACCCTCCCTCCGCCCATCCTCACCCCTTCTTCCCCTCCCTCTCCCCCGTATTCTTAAGTTATAACTGGGTTATAGCTTTCATATGAAAGCCATAAATTAGTTTCATAGTAGGGCTGAGTACATTGGATACTTTTTCTTCCATTCTTGAGATACTTTACTATGAAGAATATAGCAAACTACTTTTTTTTTTTTTGTAGAGACAGAGTCTCACTTTATGGCCCTCAGTAGAGTGCTGTGGCCTCACACAGCTCACAGCAACCTCCAACTCCTGGGCTTAAGCGATTCTCTTGCCTCAGCCACCCGAGTAGCTGGGACTACAGGCGCCCGCCACAACGCCCGGCTATTTTTTGGTTGCAGTTTGGCAGGGGCCGGGTTTGAACCCACCACCCTCGGTATATGGGGCCGGCGCCCCACCGACTGAGCCACAGGCGCCGCCCAGCAAACTACTTTTTGAAACATGTAAACGGTGGTGCCCAGAGATGAGACCAGGAGGGAGCAGAGAAGTTAAGGTCCAGTTTCTTGAAAGGGATATCAACAGCCTGGGCAGTGCAAAGATAGCATCTGTGCATGGGAGAGACCCCATTTATCTGGGGCCATAGAGGGTGGGCACATTCCACAGCTTCCCGGGTGGGCTTTCCGTGAGCTTAGGTACTCTGGTAAGAACTTCAGGGCACGGCTAACTAGGTCCTTTGCGGGGGTTGTGTAGGGCCACATTAGGCCCTCCACGAATTTTTAATCCAATTGTTAATGCAAAAGGAAAAAAAAAGGAAAATATTGAGCTCTAGGCTTCAGAAAGCTTTGGTAAAATCATTTCTTTTCTTATTCTAGAGAGCAGCTTAAATCTATATTAAATGTATACTAGAACAACTGCTTTCAGAAGCCCTGGAAATGGTCTGAGAAAGTCACAAGGTGAGGACAGAACAAGTAAGTAAAAATTCAGCAAAATGGGAGTGTGTTAACTTTCATCAGGATCTAGAATCGACTTTCTAGATTCTGTTTAT
Source organism: Nycticebus coucang (assembly GCF_027406575.1). Classification (NCBI taxonomy): domain Eukaryota; kingdom Metazoa; phylum Chordata; class Mammalia; order Primates; family Lorisidae; genus Nycticebus; species Nycticebus coucang. The sequence continues at coordinate 49,174,354 of NC_069783.1, forward strand.
TTGTTGCTACATTTAAACATCTGTACTGAGGTTTGTAGGTGAAAAGTGAAATTAATTTACTAAGTAATATATTTATATTTTGTACACAAAAGCATGGTTGAATATTTTCAGTAGCCTAAACTGCTTCTCTTGGCTATTCATTCCTAAGACAGTAAGAGTTCTGTGTGTGCTACACTAATTATCACCATTAATTGCATGATCAAAAACTCCACCACCCGCATGCCCTCACCACCCCACCCAAGCACAAGGTCTTCTGGAGCACTGTAGGAGCTTAGAAAGAAAAAAAAAAATCTCTCAGCAATAACATTATCTCATACTTGAAATAAAAGATCTTCATTTTAAGACATGCCACCAATTAAATTAATTCCCTTTTTTCCTGGTGTCCTACTTTGTTTTTCCTCCACAGAACTTACATACTTACTAACACAGTGTGCAATTCTTATGTTTAAATGTGTGTTGTCCCTCTTTCATAGTGGAATGTGAGCGACAGGGGACAAGGATCTTTTCTTTCCATCTGTTTGGTCTCTCCAAGCCTTAGACTGATGCCACCTCATGAGAGTCAAAATTCCTTAAAGATTGTTGTTCCTTGTGATGGGTCAACAGTAAAGTTGTAAACTCCTCTACACAGAGAACTGGTGAGACCTGTGCTCCCTATTGATGGAGACGCAGTCTGGACTAGAGGACAGACAAGAGTGAGATAAGATTTCTATGTTCTGCCCGCAAAGAGAAAATAAAAAAGAAATTGAATGTCTTTTTTAACTCGTTTACACTTGAAATTCTCACCTTCCTTTAAATTGTAAGGATAATCCATTGACGCTTACAATAGCTCTGACCTATTATTATATCCGACTGAGAGAGAAAGAAAGAGACTGTAGGGTTTATCAAGGATAGAAGTGGTGGACCAGGACCAGTAAACCATGTTATTGAGTTTCCTTCTTCTGTGCAGCCACAAGAAAACGGACACACAGTTCTGACCAGAGTCAATTAACAATTAGACATGAGTCTCTCTTCCCACCCTCAAAACAGGCTTTTAGCCTGTGCAATTAGCTTCTGAATAAAGAGACAAGAATAACTAGTTTGTTAATACGTCTTCAATAGGTTTTAGCCTTTCTTTCCTTTCTATGGTTTGTTTCATTTGTGTTGCTTGATTCAAGGTGAAAGTGCTTGCCGTTAATCTTCATTTTCCTTGATTTTATCCTGTAATGAAACCTTTACATTTGCATAGCTCATCTCAGGGTCCAGAAAACGTTCACAGCTTGTCCATTTGATTTGCCCTCAAAACAACCCCAGTGGAAGTAACAGTAGGTGGTTGTACCTGCACTTGAGAAAGGGGAGTGACCTACCCAAGTGACATCACCGGTGAGCTTCAGGGCCAGGGCTCCCATACTGATCTCTTTAGTGAAAATCCAATGTCCTTAACTTACTAGAACGCGTTTGCTGTTTTATGCATGTGTGTATGTGTTATAGGGGGTACCGGGGGCAATTACATAATGTGAAGATACTAACTAAATTATCCGTACTACAAATGTCTTCTAGAAATATAATTGTCACTTTTGCCCTTCGTTTCCATTTGCTGGCCATTATTCTGCCCGCATGATTCAAATACAGACGAATGGGAAGTTCCTTCTCACACTTTTCCCTGTTGTCTCCACGGCCTCATCACCACCATCTACTCGTCTCCTTTTCCTGCTTTTGAGCCTTTGCTGATGCTTCCTCTCTGCCACCCTCAGTACCCGAGTGCAATTTTGCCACATTCCACATCTGAGGTCAACATCACGATCTCTTTGGTCTCACCAGTAAAGCTGCTCCCTCTTACTCCTCAGTATACATATGCTACCCAACTTTGAAGAGCTTCCTTCCCCCTTTTTAAGCTTCCCGAGAGCTCTACAATCTCATACTCCCCGGTGCACATCACACTGCAGCACTTAAAACAATGCCTCGTAAGTGGTCACCTTAGATACTTGAGGAATGAGCCAGGCACTCGGCAAGACAGCGCTGGGGAAGCCTCTGGGAGTGTGGAGGCGGGAAGCACTGCTTGCCTCGCCCACCACCCAGCTTCAGCACCCAGGCCCTGTTCAGGCCTGCATTTCACAGCCCACTCGTATGTCTCATGCCCAAGACAGCAGGAACTTTGACTGCTGGCTTTGTCAGCAGGAGGAATGATGAACACATCAGTGACACGCTGCTTCAAGGGCTCACTGAACTGTCCGGACAAAAGCAATTGTTCTTTGGCCATTTCACTAGACATTTCTTACAGCATTTGCCCATTACCAAGAACTTCATTATGTTCAATAGGTATAATTTTCATTGGCATAGAAAACATTTTCCATTTGATAAGTCTATTATTCCATCTATTTTATTTGTATATCTAAGATAATAAATGTTCTTCAGAAAAAAATGAGGATATTTTCAACCCAAGGAGCTTAAAAATTACTTTTCAGAATTGTGCAGCATGTTGACATACAGTCAGGGAGTAAGCTTGATAAATGGAATGAATCTTAGTTAAAAATCATTCTGTGAAATTAAAATTTTTATAATTTTGAAAAGATCATAATTTCTTTGTTTTTCTTTTTTTTCTTTTTTTTTTTTTTTATTGTTGGGGATTCATTGAGGGTACACTAAGCCAGGTTACACTGATTGGAATTGTTAGGTAAAGTCCCTCTTGCAATCATGTCTTGCCCCCATAAAGTGTGACACACACCAAGGCCCCACCCCCTCTTTGTTTTTAGAGACAGAGTATCACTTTATCACCCTCAGCAGGGCGCTGTGGTGTCACAGCTCACAGCAACCTCCAACTCCTGGGCTTAGGCAATTCTCTTGCCTCAGCCTCCCCAGTAGTTGGGACTACAGGCACCCGCCACAACGTCCAGCTTTTATTTTTTTTGCAGTTTGGCCAGGGCCGGGTTCAAACCTGCCACCCTGGGTATATGGAGCCGGTGCCCTACCAAGTGAGCCACAGGCGCCGCCCAAGATCATAATTTTTTAAGATGAAATAACAAGAGATACTCCTATATATGCCAAATTTACTTGAGAATATACTTTTGTACATCGTGAGTTATGTATTCATTATAAGTGAATTTTATTTTTGGAAGAAAAAATTGTTTATCCCTTTATGTGACTTCGTAGCTTTCTTTCTTTCTTTCTTTCTTTTCTGAATCCACACTTTTAAAAATCATCAACAGGATTTACCCTCCGAAGGTTTATCACTGCCTTGATTAATATCTCACAATAAATTATGACTATCCTGTATACTTGATTTTGCTTTGATTTCACCCTAAATTAACTTCTATTTTCATGCTATTAGATGTTTTAAAAACAAAATAGAATCTATGAAGTACACTTTTACTTTATATTAAAGAACAGAATTATCATTGAAATGTTCCATAAAGACTGGACTTTTTCCTCTGTTTTTTTTTTTTTTTCAATGACTTATCTCGGTATCTAGAATAATGCCTTATATACAAGAAGCACTCAACAAATTTATCAGATAAATGAATGCCTCCTGTCCACAGTACGTTACCCTGGAGAAGTGGAAGGTCAGAAGAGGCTCTAACTCGGCCAGACACTATACTAAACATCGTTAGTGCATCATCTCTTTTGACTATCACAAACATGCTTTGCAGTGAGATTATTATTGCTATTTCACAGATGAGAAAACAGGAGCAGTGAGAAGTTGAAGTGTTCATTCAAGATAACAGAACTAATAAGCTCAGGGTCAGGATAAATGCCTTCACAGGGGTCCATCTGCAAAGTCTAGCCTGTTAACAACATCCTATGATGCCTTCCTTCATCCCAAAGCACTGTCACCAGAAAGAAACTGCTCCTCCATCTGCACAACGCATAACAAAGCTGAGATCCACTGAGATACAATGACTTGACAAAAAAGTAGCTTTGCAGGTCAATGCCACAACTAAGTCACGACCAAACCTGTTCGGATTTTTAAGAAGGTGGAGTTCTCCAGCCTTAAAACATCAGAGATCCTTAGTTGAACAATATGACAGAGAAAAACACTATTTACGCTTAAAAAAAGAATAAAACTGGATTCTGAAAAGAAAAATTCATGGTAAACTGAGGTTTCGGTGAGGAAATAAACCCCATAATCAGAAACCCACCTGGGAAGGAAAACAGACCTTGTGAAAGAAAAACTGGTAACTGCAGTTAGCACAGTTGTGAATTTCAGCAACAGAAGTAGGTCTTTGGTTGCTGGTTTCCATCAACGGGAATGCCTGGTATTTGGACTTTTCAGGAAGCAGGCGAGTGTCATATATATGGCTGGCTGCTTCTAACTTGGATTTAGGGTTCTCCAAGATACTAGACTAGGACCTCCCAGAACCTCAGGGAGTCCATTAATCAATGATATACCCAATAAATATACATGGTGTCTCGCCTATGTGCTAAGCATTGATCTGAGAGTTGGATATGCAGAGATAAAGGAAATAAAGCTTCAGAAAGTTCATGATCATTGTGTGTGTGTGCCTGTGTGCACACACTTTTAAAAATAATGCTGTGAGCTCCTTTAGGTAGTATGAAATTCTATGAGAAAGAGCTACCTGTGCTTCCAATCTTTGTTCACAAGTAAGACCCAACCTCCCATCTCAAGTGTTTAGTGCCCATTCTCACCAGTATGTAGGCCACTAGGTTCTGTAAGTATTCTCATTTTACAGACAAAGAAATTGAGTTTTAGAGACGTCAGGTGACGGGCTTAGGTTCTTACAGCAAAGGGTGACAAATTCAGGATTAAAGGTATTTCAGGTTTCTTTGATACCAAAGACAGGTTTCCCAACCCATTGAGAAAGAGGAGGTTGAGGAACAGGTTGGTAGAAGAACTGGAAGGAGGAATCTTTGATCTTATTTTAGATCTGCGTTTTTGTGCAGACTGCTTCCTCATCCCAGCCCCAGTTTAACATGGACTGCCCAAGTCTAAAAACAAATCAGCTTCATGCGTTTCTCTTTCCTTTTTCAGAAACCAGTCTCATTTCCCTCAGAGCTTTTCTCGGTCACACAGCTCAGCTATAACTTATTGACAGCTTCCCCTTTTGCTGGCTTGTGTATTAAAGGTCCGCAGTAATTACCCATCGGCTGTTTAGGCACACAGCCCTGGAGGCTGTTTGGTCTTCTATTTGCTACGTTAGGAAAATTCTATGGTACAGTGACATGAGTGACAGCCTCAGGACGCCTTCATAAAACGACCAGATTCCACAGAGCAGGGGTTTCCCCTCCCATCTAAAACCATTTTTCTTTTTCATATCATTTAGAACCCCAAAGAGCTTATCCCTTCTTCTGATACATCATCGGAAAACTATCCAAGATACTCTTTATATTAATTATGAGCTAAAACACTTGACATGCAAACACTATGGTAGCTGCCTCTCCCGGCAGGCCGGTTGTTAAATTCATGAAGTGTTTCCTGACGCCTCCTCAGGCTTGCAGAGTCTAGGAAAGGAATTGTTTGGTCTGTCCATCACTGCAATTCCTCCTAATTGTTATTTGTATTATTCCTCAAGACTTTCACTCCCTACAGATTCTGTGACAGTATTGATATTAGAATGTACCTAGCATATATTTTTCAAGAGTCTGAAGGTGCCATGTATAAAGCCTACTTCAATTCCTCCCATCAGGCACTGAAATGCTACAAACTAAACAAAATGTCCTTACCACAGCTTGCATAACCGAGAAAAGTATATCATTTGCAAGAAAAAGCTGCTGATTCTATTTTGCCTTAAGCATTTTGAACACTACACCTGCCCTACTATATTCAGGGCTAGATCTTTGCACAGACAGTTAGTGGCCACCTGCGCAGTGTTTTGAGACATACAGAAATGACCATGATGTTCAAAACATATCCTGATTAGTTACCCAATGGTCCACTTTCTCCTCTCTTCAAACTCCAGCTAAGAGAAGTATGAATGGTTAAGATATAAAAAAAGTGAGAAGATAGTCCAAAGACAATGCCTACAAAACAAGCCTATTTTTTCTCCAATTAATAGATTCGGAGAGTTTATTGTATCAAATAGCAAATGTTGATGGTTTTCTGAAGCAATGAAGAATTGATCAATGATATTTCTGGGTAGGAGAGTAAGACCCAACCAAACTGTTACTGGTAAGGGAGGGATGAGGATGCTGAGTGGTACAGAAGGTATAGACTCATCAACGTGAAGGAAGGTAGCACTCTTTTAGGTGCTGTAAATTCATTAATTCTTGAACCCTACCGTCAATGATTCTCACTGGTTAGACCTACAGTGGCATCTGGGAAGCCTTATTTATTTTTTTTTTTTATTGTTGGGGATTCATTGAGGGTACAATAAGCCAGTTACACTGATTGCAATTGTTAGGTAAAGTCCCTCTTGCAATCATGTCTTGCCCCCATAAAGTGTGACACACACTAAGGCCCCACCCTCCTCCCTCCATACCTCTTTCTGCTCCCCCCCCCATAACCTTAATTGTCATTAATTGTCCTCATATCAAGATTGAGTACATAGGATTCATGCTTCTCCATTCTTGTGATGCTTTACTAAGAATAATGTCTTCCACTTCCATCCAGGTTAATACGAAGGATGTAAAGTCTCCATTTTTTTTTAATGGCTGAATAGTATTCCATGGTATACATATACCACAGCTTGTTAATCCATTCCTGGGTTGGTGGGCATTTAGGCTGTTTCCACATTTTGGCAATGGTAAATTGAGCTGTAATAAACAGTCTAGTACAAGTGTCCTTATGATAAAAGGATTTTTTTCCTTCTGGGTAGATGCCCAGTAATGGGATTGCAGGATCGAATGGGAGGTCTAGGTTGAGTGCTTTGAGGTTTCTCCATACTTCCTTCCAGAAAGGTTGTACTAGGAAGCCTTATTTTTTAACAAACACCTCGATGATTCTGATAGATCATTAGGCTCCATGAACCACTCTTTGAGAAATGATGCTCAGAGATAATAAAAGAAGTCAGAGGAGACATGGAGGTGTAAACACGCCTTTGTCATTTCACAGTGATTCCTAGGGGTAGTCTGGCTAGGATGCTGTTTTGACTTAAAATGTTCATCCTGTATTTTTCTGCCACCAAAAAAAAATATATATATATTTTTCTCTGGACAATCTCACCTTGTTCTGTACAACTTTGGTCCTTGTTCTCACATCTTGTCTTTGGGATTCTTAGGTTTTAAGAGGATTCCTGGTTCTTTCAAGTAATGAACTTTCAGGTTTTCCTTTATGCTTCTTAGACACTGGCTTTTGTTTAACTTTCAGCTCTGTTTTTGGTACACTGACTTCCTATTCAGGGTATCTGGTAAAAACAAACAAACAAACAAAAAAAAAAAACGACCTATTTCAGCCCTGATCATGGGGGGGCCTTTATAGTGTAGGGGGATAGAATTTAACATAAGCAGGCAAGTCTAAGGTACCTGTTTTAATAAACCAAAAATGAGAGAAACCACAAAACACACGTTTGACATTGTCCCAGTTTGGAATTGCCTTTCTAATTTTATTTTTCTTGGGTTAATTTCACAATTTCTTGTGTTCCTTTGGGATACATGACAATTGTTGAGGTAAAGGGAATCTCTATTCATTCTGGGTTGCATGGAAAGGTTAGTCTGAAACTTTTGAATTCTTATGCACAATTCATATATGGATAAGAGTTTACGATCTAAATGTATAACAACATATGCTCTATGTGCTATTTCCTTCTTATACTGAAGTTTTCTATACCCCAAATACAATTCTGCATTTAAAGATTTAAGAATATTTGTATTTTTCTTAACTTTTCTTATTTTAGTTAGCTAAGAATACGTAGGGCCCATTTCCCTGCTTTCTGAATCTACATATCTGCATCTTAACAATATTTATCTCTATGAAAACTACTATTTGCATAAAAAACATATTTTTTCATTAATTTTACTAATTTACTTTTCAATGAACAAATACACTTTTTATGGAGCTGCTAACGCGTGTCAGGCACTGTTCTCAGGGGTAGAAATACAGGGTGAACAAATAGATCGTCTTGGAGTTTACGATCTATTATGGAAGACAGATGACAAATCCACAGTTGCACAAATCAATTAATTAAATAATTTGTAAATGCTAAAAAGTAATCTTGAGATCTGCAATGGAAAATGCAGATGGAAAATACCATTACCATGGGCATTTTCCAGTCAGAATTCAAGACTTTCCTCCTTGCTCTTACAGAAAAGAAAATTATTATAATACAGACTAAAGAACAGCATGCTTCCCTCTTCAAAGAAACTTGCCTAAGCTATCTAGCAGAAAATATTTATCCTAAATATACAGCTTAAAAATGAGCTGCTGAGAATTCAAAGCTTAAAAATTCTATAATAAGGTGTGTATGAAGCAATAGAACAAGAGGCACTGTTTTTTTTCCTTCTTCTTCTTCTTCTCTGCATTGGTGATAAAACCATTCTTCTCCAATTATGGCCCCAGAAATACCATGTGAAACCAGAAGCAAGTCTTTTGGAACTTTTAACATGAAAGTATTTATAGCTAATTTGTCTTGCACAATGTCTTTCACTGTCTGGACTTAGAGAATCAAGTCATCGTATCTCATCCAGAAACTCTGCAATGAGTTTAAAAACCAAATCACATACTTTGATATTCACTCTGACGCTGAGATAAAGCTTTATGTTGACGTCATAGGAAATGGAGTTTATATTCCAAAAAAAAAAAAGAAAAAAGAAACCTCTGAGCCTGTAAAATATATTTCAGTCTTATTTTTCAATAAAAATATCCTAATGCTATCACCTTCTGTGCAGAACAGTAATTCTTTAAAAATGGCAAAAAGATGTTTATCGTTCAAATAGAAACTATCCCGTGATTTTTGGTTCTTTCACATGTGAGATTTCTGAACAGAAAAAACAGAACATATTAAGCTTTATGGCATCAAAAAAGTGATAAACTGGAAGCTAATTAACTTTGTTCTTTTAATATACCTTGGCTGTTTTGATAGATTCCAGTTTCCTAGTGCCTCCACAGGCCCCTTCTTTCCTCAGCATGAACAGACGAATAAGTGATTGAACAATTTTTTTATGACTTACAGTAAGGTCAGCTTTCAATTGTTATTCTAATTTCATTTGCTGGATTCAGTAGATTTCATACTTTTCTACTCGTACAAGGCTCGTTAACCAGGCTCCAAAACATTGTCTGGGATATAAGGAGGATGCTCTCTCATACCTTAAGATATTTTATTTGAGTAGCTGTCAAGGTCAGTAAAAAGTCTTGCTACACTGTATTGACCCTGAATCTTCTACGCTGATAAATCCACATTTGTTTGTGGATTTTTTGTTTCCAGTTTTTTTGTCTCTTACAATTAAAACTGTTATGAACATTTAAACACAAGACTTGAGAATGGCTGGATTATAAGGTAGAAACATGTTTAACTTTTTTGAAATCTGCCAGGCTAATTTTAAAAGTAGTTGTACCATTTTCTCTTGTCATCACCAGTATGTGAGAGTTTTAGTCCTTCCATAGACCTGGTACAGGCATGAGAATATATGTCTTATCTGCTGTGCAAATAAATGATTGTGGTGGGAGGGTTGATAAAGCTGTATTTGACTCTGAGTTATATTGTTTGTGCCAGAAACTGACATCTCTTATTTTCCGCTTTGCATTACTTCTGAGCAAATTTTTTTCAATCAGGGAAATAGGTTCTTGAATCAATTAGGGCTAAAGTCGTTTACTTGCAAAAATAAAAAGGTGAAGGTAAAGCACATTATTAATTTCCCAAACCTTTATATATATATTACATATGCAAAATCATATGTAGTTACACAAATAACATATATATGCAAAATTTATTTAAATATATGCAAAATTAAAATTGAAGAACAAAAATGATGCAAATAAGAGGTAGCCAAAATAGATAAAAAGCTCCATTATTCAGAATAGATTATACAATTGAAAAAATAGCTAAACATCTTTACCAATGGCAATCATTGTTACAATACAATATTTTAGAACTATGGACCAGAATTATGGGTCAGACAAAGTAGGTAGTATACATTAATTCCAAGTTCCCAAGCATAAAACAAGGATGTGTGTCTGTGTGTATGTGTGTGTATTAAAGACCATTTAACAAATTTTATAGATTCTAGGATTAGGGAACACATGGGTGGCATGTCAAGGGTATATAAAGAACACCGCAGTGAGAAATAGCATCATTTTGCTTTTAAATAGTAGGGGAAAATATTTTTTTCTATTACTTTTACTTTAATACAATTTGCTTTATTATACTATATTTCTTTCTTCTTCAAAAGCAATTAGAATGTTTTAATCATTTGTGAACTTGTCCTTTCATTATAAAGACAAAAACATTATAAATGTGAAATATACAGAAATTAAAAAAGAATTAAGACAAGTTCTTTCTGTTTTAGAGATTTAAGTCAAGTAAACTGTACTTTTTCTTTTTCTGATGATGCATCTTAATTGCATGTTTTCAGCATGGTTTGCTATTCAGCAGGACCATTTCATAATTGCTATCTTCACAGAAGTAAAATAACAGAGGGCTTCTTCTATGAACATTTAGCAAAGTGTTACAAATAGCACTGGGTGAATGATGGACTTCAAATTATTAGAAGGACATAATATTGGTTACACATGTTCATAGAACAAGAAAGATATTTTTAGTTCCTTTCAGCATATCAAATGCTGTGAAATAAATCGCATTCTGCAAGTAATGATAGATTAATGGGGCTGATGGCTGTTTTGCTAATTTGTAAGGACCAGGATAGAGTGTCATATAAATGGGATAACCAAAGGAAATTTGCTGAGATACTGCTGCATTTATTTTTATTTATTTATTTATTTATTTTTATTAAATCATAGCTGTGTACATTAGTATGATCATGGGGCACCATACACTTGGTTCATAGATCGTTTGACACATTTTCATCACACTAGTTAACATAGCTTTCGTAGCATTTTCTTAGTTATTTTGCTAAGACCTTTACATTCCACATTTACTAGGATTCACATATACCCTTGTAAGATGCACCGCAGGTGTAATCCCATTAATCCCCCTCCCTCCACCTACCTCCCCCCTCCCTCCCCTCCCTTTCCCCCTTCTCCCTATTCTAAGGTTGTAACTGGGTTATAGCTTTCATGTGAAGGTCCTACATTAGTTTCATAATAAGGGTGAGTACATTGGGTAGTTTTTCTTCCATTCTTGAGACACTCTACCAAGAAGAATATGTTCCAGCTCCATCCATGTAAACATGAAAAAGGTAAAGTCTCCATCTTTTTTTAAGGCTGCACAATATTCCATGGTGTACATATACCACAATTTATTAATCCATTCGTGGATTGATGGGCACTTGGGCTTTTTCCATGACTTAGCAATTATGAATAGGGCTGCAATAAATATTCCGATACAAATATCTTTGTTATGGTGTGATTTTTGGTCTTCTGGGTATATGCCCAGTAGAGGGATTACAGGATTAAATGGCAGATCTATTTTTAGATCTCTAAGTGTTCTCCATATCTCTTTCCAAAAGGAATGTATTAATTTGCATTCCCACCAGCAGTGCAAAAGTGTTCCCTTTTCTCCACATCCACGCCAACATCTCTGGTCTTGGGATTTTGTGATATAGGCTAGTCTCACTGGAGTTAGATGATATCTCAAAGTAGTTTTGATTTGCATTTCTCCCATGATTAAAGATGATGAGCATTTTTTCATATGTCTGAAGGCCATGCCTCTGTCTTCTTCAGAGAAGTTTCTCTTCAAGTCCCTTGCCCAGCCTGCGATGGGATCCCTTGTTCTTTTCTTGCTAATGCATTTGCGTTCTCTGTGGATTCTGGTTATTAAACCTTTGTCGGAGACATAACCTGCAAATATCTTCTCCCATTCTGAGGGCTGTTTGCTTGCTTTACTGTGTTCTTGGCTGTGCAGAAGCTTTTTAGTTTGATCAAGTCCCAGTAGTGTATTTTTGAAGCAGCTTCAATTGCCCGGGGGGTCCTTCTCATAAAAAAACTCGCCCAACCCAATTTCTTCAAGGGTTTTCCCTGCACTCTCTTCTAGTATTTTTATAGTTTCATGTCTTAGGTTTAAATCTTTAATCCAGTGAGAGTCTATCTTAGTTAATGGTGAAAGGTGTGGTTCCAGTTTCCGTCTTCTACAGGTTGCCAGCCAGTTCACCAGGCACCATTTGTTAAATAGGGTATCTTTTCCCCACTGAATGTTTTTAATTGGCTTGTCAAAGATTAAATAATGGTAATTAGCTGGATTCATCTCTTGGTTCTCTATTCTGTTCCAGACATCTACTCCTCTGTTTTTGTGCCAGTACCATGCTGTTTTGATCACTATCGATTTGTAGTATAGTCTGAGGTCTGGTAGAGTAATTCCTCCTGCTTTGTTTTTATTTTTGAGTAATGTCTTGGCTATTCGAGATTTTTTCTGATTCCATATAAAACGAAGTATTGTTTTTTCAAGATCTTTAAAGTATGACAGTGGAGCTTTAATGTGGATTGCATTGAAATTATGTATTGCTTTGGGTAGTATGGACATTTTAACAATGTTGATTTTTCCCAACCATGAGCATGGTATATTTTTCCATTTGTTAACATTCTCAGCTATCTCTTTTCTTAGAGTTTCATAGTTCTCTTTATAGAGATGTTGTGCAGTTTCAGTAAGACCCGCGGTTGGGCAAATAACATGGCTGCACCCAAATGCTGCTACTTGCAGGCCGCCACGTTGGAGGCGTATCTATTCCGTACAGCAGAGGAAATCAGCCTTTTCCAAGTTTCATAGAGCAAGGTTGGGATTCCCAAATAGAATTAAGTGTGTGATCCCCATCTGAACAGACTTCTATTCAGGAGGGTGACACTAAAATAATGAAAATAGGCGGAGCATGATGGCGGACAGGACGGACGTGTAGCCCACCTCTCTGAAGCCACCAGGTGAGAGGAAAGGCGGTCTGGACCTTCCCTGTGTGTGGATTATTGGAATGGACAAACAGCTGGAGACGCCCAACGAACTGGCGGTTTGCTATATATGAGGGGTAATTTAAAATACTGCTGTATTTAACATGAACGCTGAGTTTTCTCCTCATACCCATCCTTTAATGCTCAGCTCAAAATACAAATTTTCTGAGCTCTTTCTATTTCCTCTAATCATGAATGCTATTTTCCTTCTTACAACACTGTTTTCCTTCTTATCTTTACCACTTAGACGGATGTAGTGTCATTCTGGCTTTATATTTCTACTTATTATTGCATTATGTGTATGTTGTATCTATTCTAACTACATTAACAGTTCTCAGAGTTTTAGAACCATATTCAAACTTCACTGAAGTCCCATCTACAACGTATACTAGCATCTTTGCGGGTACTTGCATTTGTATTATGCTTTATGTTTTTCAGAAAATATTTACATTTGCTATTGTCTATGCCCTAACAAAATGCCTAAATTAAGTAAGAATTCTGTAGCTTATTCATCCAATGACAGTTTCTCCTGTTACTTGCCCACTGATCATGTCTCCTGAGTTGTCCCTGAGTTGTAAGATACCCTTTAGGAACAATGGGAGCTGTACAGCATTTTGAATGGTATTTCAATCTCAGCAGTCCACAGAACTTCAGACAGCTCAGCTTCCCCTTTCTCTTTCAAAAGAAGGCTCCACTAACTGCTATTCAGGGCCATACTTGATTTGTCAATTAAGGGTCTTACTGGTGTCTTCAAGGTGCATATACTATATGATATATGAGAGAATAAAACAGAGAAAAAGAGTGGTTGTCTCGGGTACTCCTTCCTTAATTAGCGTTCTTCTGTTCAAGCTTAAGTGAATGACAGAATCAAAAAATAAGAAGCAATATGCAGACAATTTTTGTCTGCTTGTTTACAATCTATGAACTTATTAAATCACTACTGCAGAATATCCTCGAGTCAAATACTGGTATCAAAAATTAATATAGAAGGAATCAATTGCATATCTAGCCTAAGGGAGGAAGAAATATATTGCCTATAGGATTTTTAGAAGAAATGTTGCTCCTGTAATCATTTTGGATAATAATTTGTGCAGTGAGTTAGGTTGCACTGCAAACAGGACAGTTTTACAGTGATGTCAATACTTCTGCGCTTGGAGCAACTGCGTGGAACCAAAGGCAATTGGCCTCGTGACTTCAAGGTGCCATTCATGAGCCATCATTTTCTTAGGCATCGTGATATGTGAATGTTGGAAAGTACAGAGAGCTTAAGAGCACATGGCTTTTTCCTCCTCCTGGTCAGATACAGAGCAGGTACATCATCAGTTTGGTGCTTTAGAATCAAGGGTTTTCTTTTGGGGTGAGAGTAAGGAAGGAAGAAGTAAATAAAGGAAAGGCCAGATCCAAATCCAAACATGGACATGTTTATGAAGTAGAAGGTGAGTTTTCCAGTGTAGAAACAAAAACTATGGAGGACAAGGGGATTTAAGAACTCCAACTGATGGACATATGAGGTGTGTGGGACATGGGGAGGCGGGCATCTAAGCAGGAGGAGGGCAAGAGTGGTAGCCTGCAGGAAACTGTGTGGGGACAGTTGGTCTGAAAAAGGAGTTTTTCCAGAGAAGTATGAAGAAATGTTTGGGGATCTCAGCTGTGAGCATCTAGAAGACAGGGCAAAGTTTTTCCTTCCTTTGTACCCCAGTAATAGGCATAAGACCTAACATATGGTAAAGTCAGAAGCTTAATAAATGTCTCATGCCTATAATCCTAGCACTTGGGAGGCTGAGGTGGGATGGTTGCTTGAGGTCAGGAGTTCAAGACCTGCCTGGGCAAGAATGAGACCCCATCTCTACTAAAAGTAGAAAAATTATTTGGGGACAGTGATGGGTCCCTGTAGTCCCAACTACTTGGGAGCCTATGGCAGGAGGATTGCTTGAGCCCAGGAGTTTAGGGCTGCAGAGAGCTATGATAACATTACTACATTCTAGTCAGGGCAATGGAGGGAGACTGTCTAAAAACAACAACAACAAAGAAAAAACAGCAAAACCTCCCACCAACAGATATTTCTTGCAGAATAGGGAAATTGAGATTTACCCTTTTTTCAGACTATGGAAAATCCCTAGAAAGTTTTAGATTAAAAATTGTTTTTTTCAGCCTTGCATGGTGGCGCAAGCCTGTAATCCTAGCACTCTGGGAGACAGAGGTTGGATGATCCTTTGAGCTCAGGAATTTGAGATTACCCTGAGCAAAGCTAGATCCATTTCTACCAGTAATTAGAAAAAAAAAAAAAAAAAAACTGTTCAGGCATTGTGACACCTCTAGTCCCAGCTACTTGGGAGGCTGAGGCAAGGGGATCCCTTGAGCCCAGGAGTTTGAGGTTGCTGTGAGCCATGATGCCACAGCAGTCTAGCTTGGGCAACAGAGTGAGACTCTGTCTCAAACCCGCCCCCCCCCCAA
The DNA here is from genome assembly GCF_027406575.1 of Nycticebus coucang. Lineage (NCBI taxonomy): Eukaryota > Metazoa > Chordata > Mammalia > Primates > Lorisidae > Nycticebus > Nycticebus coucang. The sequence continues at coordinate 49,189,724 of NC_069783.1, forward strand.
AAAATGTAAAGTATTTTTTCTGAACTACCCATTATAATAGTAATGAAGAGCAATGTCAAAACTATTTTAAACTTTATAAGATACTTCCATAATTATAATTCATTGCCTTCAACTGACTATATAGCCTAATTGCTATATCACTTAACTAGATCTAAGAAACTGGACAACACAGCTGTAACAAGTTTCATGACAATTATTTTCGGTGACACAATGCCTCTTGATTAATATACTATATAATAGAGTGTTTTTTCCTAATAATTACTTCTTACAAGTTTCTTCTTATATTCATCCATCATTAAACATAACCACATCCCAGAATACAATTAATGTAAACTTATAATATAGTAACCCCAGTGCACAGATAAAGAAGCTGAGACGACACAGTCATTTTAGAAAGAAGCATGTTGGTTTGACCACAGCTACTCGAAAAACCTAAAGGTTACTGCAAAGAGAGAAGATAATATGAATCAGAATTTTCAACAGTTATTTATTATAGATAAATTAAAATTTTAAGAACTTTATACATCTATATTATCACTGTCTTACCGTGTTCAATTATTCTTTTATTATCCTGAGTATATTTATCCAGGGAGAACATGGATTTTAATGAGATCATTGCACCATATATCAAGAAAGAGAGAGACAGAAAGAAAGAAAGAATAAAAACAGATATTTTCTCACTCTGCTCAATTCTTAAAGGTTGGTTAAAGCTGAAAAAATATCAAGCATATTCTACAAGATTTCAGTAAGATCAAGTAGTAAGTTGCTCACGATCGCATATTAACAGAGTAATCATTTCTATACCATTTTAAGAAAGACTAGTAGAACTTTACAAATGCTCTTCCATATGTTTAATGATATATATACTTCATTATTTTAGTAAGACATGGGATGGACTTTTTATTATAAAGTAAACAATAAAATTTGACTTGCTTTTTATTAAAAAAATTTGATTTTACACTTACAGAAGAACTGCAAAGATACTACAGAGAGTAGGCCTGGTCTTAACCTAGCTTCTCTAGTATTAATATGTTACAAAATCATAGGAACTAAAATTGGTTCAATTTGGACTTCAAATTGGATTTCACCACTTTATCCAATAATCATATTCTTTATTTGGATCTTATTCAGGACCCCACCTTAAATTTAGTTGTCACGTTTCCCTAGTCCCTTTGGTGAGAGGACCAAGGACAGACCGTCTATTTTACAGAGTACTGATCAGTTATTTTGTAGAATGTCTTTCCATGTGGGTTTGTCTGCTATTTTCTCATGATTTGGCTGAGAAAGAAGCATATTGGTTTGCCCACAGAGGTTATACATTTTTGCAAGAATATGCAGAAATGATTTGCCTTTTTCAGTGCATTATGTCTGAAAGGTAAATGATGTTGCTGTCATTACTGGTGATCTTAACTTTGACCGTTTGGTTTACCTGGTGTCTGCTGTGTTTCTCCACTGTAAAAGGCACTATTTATTACTTCGTTGTTACCCCATGAAAGACACTGAAAAACTATGCAAATATCCTTTATCTTCTTAAACGTTCATCCACTAATTTTAGCACCTATCTGTGGATCTTCTCTGCTTTTACAGCATTTATTTTTATAATTCAAAATGTATAACCGAAACATATATAAAAAACTTGATTTTCTACAAAACTTAGATCTCTTTTTCTCTCTTTTTTTTTTTGACAATGCAAACAAATGTCAGAGAATTTCTCTTAAGCATAAGGTTTTCCCAGTTGCTATAGAAACTAAGTAATAATGGAGAAGATTAATAACACTTCACAGTCTGTCAAGCATAGTGGTAGAAGAAACTTAATAGATGCTCTTAGTTTAATCTATTTGTCTATTTATACAGAAAACAGTACATGGTTTTGTTTTCCAACTAAATTTAAGTTTATAGCTAAAATTCAGATTTTGCAGTTGCTGAATATAGTAAAATCATAAAATATTCTTATAATAATTCTTGGTTTATTTTATATTATCAGTATTATTTTCAGATCACTTTTTCTACTAATGGTAGTCCTTAAACCAAATTAATTTAATATTCATTATGCCTCAAGTCACACTAATTGATTTTTGTTTATTGCATGCACATCTTACAACTAAATATATGCTATTAATAGTAAGAACCTAGAGTGAATTTGTAGTATAGAAAAAGCACATTAGCCTTGGGGTAAAGCTTTTGTGTTTCAGTGTGATGGGGCATTTTTAAGTACAAAAAAAAAAAAAAAGAAGAATTAGCGATTACAGTTAAGCTTTGCTAATTCAGCAGAATATTTTAACCATCAATATTTTTTATAATTTCTTAAACTAAGAATTTAAGCTTTCAATAAGTATATGATAGCTAGTTACAGAAGAAATAAAACTTTGGAGAAAAATGGGATTTTTCTATCAATTTTTATGACAGAGACAAACTGAAAAAGACAACAGAAGGTGGTAGTTAGGATTTAAAATTATCTTTGTATATCTTCTATTGCCATTCCATTTTATCTGATCCTTTTTGGTTTTCAGGTCTCAATTAGATTTTTAAATATTCAACTTAGCTCCCAACCTAATGTAAAAATACATGTAAAAATCAATGAGAACAAACCTCTTTACGATGACCCATAACATTTAATGATGTTAAATTACTTTTAAAGATATGTAGCCATAATTTGCTATAATGGCTATTCATCGCCTTTGAGTTTTCACAGCATATCATAGGAAATTAAATAAATTGATTTTCAACAGGGATTCAATATTATCTTTTTGGTTTCTTCAGTATCTATCAGTGATTCTCAACTGGTGTGTCACAGTACACAAATGTACCATGAGAGCATCTTAAGTGTGCTGCTCAAATGTTTAACGATTATTAGTTTTGAAAGAAGTTCAAAGCACAGTAAGTATTTTCTTTCCTCCCCTCCTTTATTTTTTTCTGATGAACATAATATAAGTGTGGTGTGTAAGTTAACAATAGGTTCAAGAGTGCCATGTGATAAAAAGATTGAAAAATATTGGTGTGTGTTTTTTAAAGTGAAGTATAATTAAAGTTAATCTAAAACTGTGATTTCATGTAACTGTGGCAGCACTTTTGTTCTACAAAGAACCCTTGCCTGGGTCAGATATTTCTTTGTCAAAAGGAGACATGTATTTGATGAATGTGATTTACAATTTTATTTTATTTTACTTTTTAGTATTAAATCATAGCTGTGTACATTAATGTGATCATGGGGCACCATACACTGGTTTTATAGACCATTTGACACATTTTCATCACACTGGTTAACATAGCCTTCCTGGCATTTTCTTAGTTATTGTGTTAAGGCATTTATATTCTACATTTACTAAGTTTCACATGTACCCTTAATGAGATTCCTACAGGTGGGGTATAGAACTCTTACTTCACGGAAGTCTTAGGACGTAGGACTGATATTAGGTTCTACCTGTACCCCATTTCAGTTTCCTTTTGAGGATAATGGGAATGTCAACATGCCACCTAATAGAGTTTCAAGAAATGATGCGAAGTGAAGACAAAATTATACGTAGTTGAATTTCCCAGTTGTTAAGGAAAAAATGTTAGACATTTTTCATGATACTTATAGAAAAATGGGTTGACTACTGTTACATTTAAATATTTTAAATAAATTTTAGATGACTATATTCAGTGAAACTTTTTCACTAAAATGGAAGGTATCTTATGAAATCAAACTTCTAATAAATCAAACTTCCTTTTGTGAGCCATCACTATGCATTTATAATTCAAACATATCTTGATATTTGCAAAACACCACATTTGGATCACATCTAATGTAACATTACCATCACCGGTTCTGGTTTACTAAACTGGAAAATGGATTGTTTACTTAATTGGTTTTTTTAACCTAGACACATCTGCATATTTTACGAAGCAGACAGTAACAGTGGGCAATGTGATTTTTCAAAGGAGAAAATGAAGAGAGTGATGATAATTAAAATTGAGAGTAGTTCAGAAAGGATGTCAGCTCCAAAATGTGCTTATTTTATTTCTACGGAGAGATGTGTAAAAATATACTTCTACTGTAGTATAAAATTACCCAGGTGCATTTTTAACTATAATTTATTAGTTGAGAAAATACAATGCTTTTTAAATATTTTAAAAAGAAACGTTAGAATTTCATTATTAATAGTTTTTCTACCAATCCTAGCAAAAATGATACTTACTTGCTAAATGACATATGTATGTGAATGAAAATAATACCCCCCCCAAGAAAAATAATAATTATACCAGGCCAGTACTGTTAAAGTTATAATTTGTAGCAACGCCTACAACACAATACTTATCTCTTCAGGTAGAAATGAGTGTAAAGATACAATGAGCTCCCCAATCATCAGGGTTGCCCAAAAGACCTTTACTTTGAGCAGGGTAGGAATCACGTCTGGGTTTGTGAGATTTCTAAGGAGCTTTAGGTGGGTTTGTTTTATTTTTCAGGAAAATTCACAGCCAGCATAATTACAGAAACAGTCATTTTTTGGGGGGGAATATAAGCATAAGAAGAAGAAATGGATCTGTCTGCTCATCCATCAACCTACCCAGCCACTCAACATTGATTAAACATTTTGTATTAGGAACTATTTTAGATAGAAGGAAAACAATGATAAGTAAGACATGTACCACCAACTTCAAATGCTTCCAACTAGTAGAAAAGACAGGTAAATAACTGTAAATGATAACGTGTAAGAACAGTCTTAAGAAAGGCAGGATATAATGGCACAGGGAAGAGCATGGCACTCTTGATGACATTGTCTGGAAGGTAAAGAGAAAAATGGGGAAGGGCATTCTCTCTAGAGAGAAATAAAAGCCTATATTTAAAAAAAATCGCCAAGTAATTTGGATGGCTGGAGCATGGGGTAGAGGTGGGAAAGGTAAAGGAAAACACAGCAGATGACAGGTGACTCTGATGGGCAGACGCCAAATCAGGAATAGCTTCTTGGCTCTGCCATGAGGTTTAGAATTCACTTTTAGGCCAAGGAGATATGAGTTGTGATTTTTAAAACAGAAATACCACAATCTCATTTGAGTTTTATTGTTCCAAGTGTGGAAAATGGAAAGGAGGCAAATGGGCGTCAGGGAGGTGAGTGGAGAGGCTACTACATTGTGTGAGGAATGGAAAAGTCTAAAATTCCAAGCAGTAATAGTAGCATGGGGTAGGGGGAAGACCCTTGAGAGTGGGATGAAGTAGAATGAGCCGTCTTTTTGATCCCTTATACAAGGCGATGACAGAGTGGTAAAAATTGAGGCAAGCTTCCAAGGTTTTGGTTTGGGTGAAATGGTGAAACAGTTAACATGGGGAGAAAATAAAAGAAGGATATGTTTTAAAGCAAAAATAATGAGTTTAATTCTAGATATACTTAATTTGAAGTGAAAGAAGACTAGCTATGGAAGAAAGAAATAAAATAGCTACACAATCCCACAAACCTCTAATGCTACTTCGGGAGTCAATAGATTTTAAAATTAATTAGTAATACTACTGGCTTCTAACATGCTGCTGCTCAAGTATTTTGGGCAACTAGTCAATAATAGAAACATAGACAGATTTTGAGAATGACTTAATTTGTTGCTTTAGACTACCACTGTTTGGAACAAAGTTTAAATTTATAATGTATCATGAAATCAACCAGATTTGGCTTGTCTGCATAAATAAGCAGCATGATTAAGAATTAAGAAGCATTTGCATTTGGCCAGTGGAGTGATGATAAACTAGCAGATTCCTCTCAGGATGTGAGTGAAATAAGTTAACCCAAGCTATTCCAATGCAATGTAAACAAAGCATATTTATACATCTTCTCAAAAATTCCCCAATTAAACCATAATCATTTTGTCATTACAATCATTTCTGCTTAAAGTTAACATTACACTTTACATAACATAGTGTAATTACATAACATTACACTTTACATTACATAAACTCAAGAAGACTATGCTTTAAGAAAAATAAATTTTAGGAAATATCATAAGAGCAATAACAATAAAGACTGTTAGCTAAGCATATCCGTAATTAACAGATCAATATGTTCTAGTTACCTGTACTGCGCTTAACTCTATCAAGAGCACCGTGCGGATATAAAGTGAATTAAGAAGCTTAAGCTCTAATCAGGAAGATAAAATATTCATTAATAAAAAAAATCAGAGGCAAGTCTCCCAGCACAAGGCAATATAGCTTAGTGGTTCAGAGTGTGGATCTGAGTATAGACCGGACTTGATTCTTGGCTCTGCTCCACGCTTTGTGATATTGGTCAGGCTACTTTATTCTCTCTGAGCTTCAACTTTCTCACCTGTACGATGTGATGATATTTGTATGGACTTCACTAGTTGTTAAGAAAATTTAAAAAAGATAATATATACCATGTACTTAAGGCAGCATCATGCATATTTTAATCATTCAATAAGTACTAGCTCAAATGATAATAATGATGACTGGTATTATTATGATACAAATTAAGAACCCAATCATAAGAATATGCAAGTACGAAAAAGTTTCAAAAGAGGGAAAGGTCAGTTCCTCAGAGCAGCTAGGCTGTGTGGTGAAGCTTAAGAAATGAGATAAGCTTTGTGGGGTGAAGAGAAATTAAGAACCGACTGTAATGCCTATTACAATTCATTCATTCTTTCATTCAACTGAATCATTATCTTAAGCCAAGTGGTAAAAGCCATGAAGTGATAAATTTGACTAAAATAAAGGTTTGTTTTAGATAACAGGAAGATATAATTAAGTATATGGCCATTCATGGATAATAGGGCCTAAGGTAGACCAATCTAGTTGCCCCTTACTATGAGTAAACAGGAACTATATAATAAAATCCAAAAGGGGCATGAGTCTTGGGTATTTTCTTCAGCCTTTTCTTTTAGAAACATCCTTGTTAAAAAACTGATGCCTTATAGAAATAGGAAATTTAGGCAGAGAAAAACAGAGAGAACAGCCAATTTGGGACATTGCCATAATGTCTTTTGTTCTAATTCTGTGAAGAAACTCTGATCAGATTTTAATGAGTTTTCAATAGCCAACATAATTTCCATTCTCTTCCAGAATTTAACGTTGGCATGCCTGTGTGCAGAGTATTTACAGGCTGCGGGCTGTCAGTGGTATACAAATTGAGGATACAAATGCCTTACCTTGCCGTCCTTTTTCTGACACTCTCTAGGAAACTCAAAGAGATTTTTTTGTTGTTAGCACTCAGTTAACAAGTCTACCATTTTGACTAAATTTACAGGCCTAATTCAGTCACACAGCCAATCGATGTAGTTAATTCAATTGTAGAACTTTCACTGAATTACTTGATTATTTTTTACCTCAACTGGCTGAGAGACTAGACTGGGCTTCTGGGAATGTATTCTCTGAGCACAGACAAAGACAATTTTGTTGTGGTTCTTAAACTCTGACATATAGGCCATAAAAACTTGCATGGAAAAATGTTCACGGATAAGACAAAATTTTAAGTGGATATTCCCTCTCTCAGACCAATCTGTGGAAAAGCAGCTTCCCTCCCGCACGCTTCAATCCCAAACATATCCCTACTTCTTCACAAACACGGAATATACCATGAAGATTTATTGTTAAGAGTTGCCTCTGGAATTTGTACAAATCACAGAAATTATTTTAAAGTATGGCCAATAGAAAGATGTATTCTAGGGCGGCACCTGTGGCTCAAGGAGTAGGGTACCGGCCCCATATGCTGGAGGTGGTGGGTTCAAACCCAGCCCCTGCCAAAAACTGCAAAAAAAAAAAAAGAAAGATGTATTCTAGAAACCGTATTCACCATTTTCCTTCATATTTTTAAGAATTCTACCATCTTATTTAGCAATTGAAATACGTATTTAAAAAAAATCAATTGGGTAAGAGTCTGAGATATTACAAGAGTAATTTGCTTCCATCCTCCAAACTGATAATAAGATTTATTTAGAGCATTCTGTTTTCTTTCTGCCCAATGAGTCTAATTTTATCAAATCACCATTCTAAGCACTGCATCTGGTGTTTTGTTTAGTAGGACAGATTTGGAGGGCAAGTTCACCAACACATTGTGATCAAGCATTGTTTGGATTAATATAACATGAATACACAAGCCTGCATTACAATTTAAATTTTATTTCACATGCAAAAAAGTTTTCCTTTCTGGAATGTAGATGAATCCTGTGGTTTGTTATTGAATATCTTTGGAAAGTATCCTATTATTCTAAATAAGATCCTTATAAAAATGCAATGCAGCTATAATGGAAAGTGCAAAAGTTATATTAAGGGAAATCCTCTCTGAGTGAATATATACTCATTTTACATGGTTCAACGAGAATCAATTCTTATGAATCTGTTCTTCAGGCGTCTGTACAAACAAAATATTTTATTTTCAAGTTCTTAGCATCTTTTATACATCTGAACCTTTAATGACTCATTAATCAGAAAGTCACCTTCCCTAGAAGATCTTTTCAATCACATTTGATCTTGTTTCCCAACTGAGACATTTTTGACTGCTGGTTGTTAGACCAGACAATATTCTCTTCTCTTTCATTGTCCCAACTCAGTACAAGACTCCATGTGTATGAGATGGAGATGGGAGAGAGAGAAAGTCAGGGAAGGGACAGAGGTGGGGGAGTAGAACAAGATGATTGAGAAGCATAAATTGGGACCCATGAGGCTGATTACTGGTGTTGTCCACTAAAGAGATAGCACTTGGAGTGATTGAAGAGAAAGTTTGTGAGACTACGGGCTGTACAAAGAAGCACTAGAAATCCTAGTGACTCAGTAGAGGCCCAGAGTTGGAAAGGTAGGGATGGTCTCCTTGTTACAAGAAGCATCCTCTGGAAGGACTCAGAGTGTGGGGCAGGGCCTGAGGTCCTCCCTTGTTTAGATGGGAATTATCAAGCCAGTGTAGACAACTCTGCTACACAGACAAAAGGAAGAATGACAAGAAGTAATGTCTGTTTTTATAGCATGGAGCAAGGAAGAGGAAAGGGTTGAGCCATGTAGGCAAGGAAGAAATCCTGAAAATATTTTAGCTTTTCCAGCATTAAGATTTTTAGTCTGGTTTCATTATTTTCAAAGATTACAAACTTCCCAGCCACACCAAAGTTCACAGGCTATGTATTAAAATCAGGATCTCAGATTATGTACTAATGAGATTTGATATGAGTAAGACACTGGAGAATTAATTTCCCTATTTGATTTACATGAGCTTCACAAAAATAAAAAATGGTAAATAAAATTATGTTTATTTTACTAATAAAGAAAATATATATTAAGTAAATGCATTTTATAAAGTTTAAGTAATTTGTCCTGAGTGATATGATCAGTAAGTGTTAGAACCGAACCATGACTTAATATCTGCTATGCTGCCTCTCAACATCACCAAGAAATTTAATGGAACTCCCCAACATTTTTGTTCAAAGTTAAATTTTTGTAAAATTAACATCACATTTACTATTTGTCTTAAATATACAAACAGTTCAATGAATGCATAATTATAACATATCTGATTTCTGTATGAACTAATCTAAGTAAAAGAAAAATGCACATTTTTCTGAATTTATTTTGATTTTTCTTTTAGTCAACATTACCACCTGAACCACTCTCAAACATCCTGTAGAGACCTTCAAAGGATACAGTTCTGGTATGATTTAGTTTTAAAATTTGAAAAAAGATTAAAATAGCAGGTAAGATTTTGTTTTTCTTTTAGAAGTCAAGAAAGTAAGGATATACATAACATGATATTCAATAGAAACATTGTTATAATGTTGATATAAAGTTAAACATGAATAAAAAAATAAAATTTCAATCAACTGCATCCTTTCAAGTGTCTTCCCTAAGATTTGGAAGACACCACGATTTCACATTTTAAATTAATAACCCATAGAATATTACCAAGGATATTACATAGTCTTTGTCAGATGGAAATCATTTTAACATAGGAAAGAAATTACCAGGTATCAAAATAGTTTGCCAAAAAAAAAGAAGAAAGAAACGAAAGGAAAAAAGAAGAGAGAGAGAGAAAGAGAGAACGAGATAAAGAGAGAAAGAGAGAGAGAGAAAAAAAGAGAGAGAAAGAAGGAGAGCTAGAGAGAGAAAGAAAGAAAAGAAAGAGAGAAATAAATAAATTTTCTTTTTTGGATGTCCTTGAGCAAAGCTAAACTCAATTTAAAAAACAAAACAAAATGAAAACCTCAAAAGGCATCTTGGTCAAGCATAGTAGTTTATGCTTGTAATCCCAGAGATTTGGGAAATACCTAGTGTAGGTGGGTGGATCACTTGAGGTCAGAGTTCAAAACCAGCCAGAGTAACCTAGCAAGGTCTCATCTCTACCAATAAGAGGGAAAAAAAATTAGCCAGGCCTGATGGCATGCACCGGTAGTCCCTAGCTATTAAGAAGGACTGCTTGAGCCCAGAGTTTTGAGGTTATGTAAATTAGGATCATAGCAGTATACTCCAGCCTGGGTGACAGAGGAAGGAGGAAGGAAGAGCAAGAAGGGAGGGTGGCAGGGAAGGAAGGAGAGAGAAAAGAAAAAAATAATAAGTAAATAAACTAAGCATGCAATGGGAAAAGAAAAAAAATTAATCTGCTGGGATCAAGACTGTGCTATTGAATCCTCAAATTACTGAGCAGCACTTATGGCAAAATGACACTGTCACTTATCTCCTATTAGGACACTGAGATCTGCCTAAGGATGCAGGAAGTTAGCAGACTTCACAGCACCTAATTTTCTAATATTACAATAATAATAGATAACTAAAAAAACCCCATTCTATGTCTTTGTACAAAGTGAGTCTAAGTATATCTTTGATTCACTGCCAATTATTGTAACCCCAAGCAACTTAATTATCAGCCTGCGGCCAAGACATCAAAAATCAAAAAGTATGTCCTTCAGGGTAATTTACCTTTATGTTATCCGCCCTATTTTAAGTGTACAAAATAAACAACAACAGGGTAAAATGTGCAAAAACTGTGCTGCTCTCTATTTTCTTTATCAATCTCTCCAGATTACTTATTTACTCAGAAGACGAGGCCAAATAGAAATAGAATGACCTTGATCTCTTTTAAGAAAAATGATCTGAACTAAATCTTCCGAGGAACAAAAGAATTTGTGGTCTATGTCTTATGCTTTTATTTTGGGAGTCAGGTTAGACATGGGGCTGAACACCCATCTTGCCCTGGAGGACAGGAGCAAAAGCGATTGAAGTACAGAGATGCACGTGGGCATTGAAGAACCTCTTGGGGTCCCAAGCCATATTTAAAAAGCTTAGAATCAAGGACTACCAACTTTTCCTAGGCACAGGTGAACTAACAAGCACACCAGCATGTTTTAAGTTGCGAATATTACAGTAAATACTAATTAATATACATTTTTTTATTACTTTTTTTGGCCGGGGTTGGGTTTGAACCCACCACCTCTGGCATATGGGGCCGGCGCCCCACTCCGTTGAGGCACAGGCACCACCCACATTTTATTTTTTTAATTGTTTAAAATATTTTTATCTTTTATTAATTTTGGTAGATACTAATAGGAATAAATGTATTAAGCACTAATTAGTAAACAATAATCTAGAAGTAAGATTCTATTACTATGTACTTTCGGCTCCGCCCCTTCCTTACCAAACCACAAAAACTTGGAGGAAAAGGGGAAATAGAAGCTTTGTTTTGTTGAACGATTTGGTAAGATATTAGGCAGCCATGCCACTGTCACAACTAATCAAAACAACTAGTTTGATGTTAAGCCAATGGTATTTATATAAGTCTGGATGTTATGACTAGAAATCAGCGTACTATGTAATTACAATTGTGTTCCAACACTTACCAGTTCTGCGATCTTGAGCATAGAACTTTATCTTTCTAAGCCTCATGCTGCCTCTGATATGAAATAGAATAGATAATAATACCAACTCATAGAGTTTTTGCAAGGCTCAAATAAGACGGTGCGTGAAACATAAGTGTGCCCGGCACAGGGTAAGAGCCAATAAATGGCAGCTGTTAGTCACTGAAGACAGGGCTTGTTAACTTGTAGGCTAGTGCAGAGAGCAAAGATTTGAATTGGCACAAGGATTAATTTTCCTCTTCCATGTCCTAAAACTGTCTAATACAGTATTCTACCTGTGAACCAGTGAGAACATGTAGATGTCCCAGCCAGTTATCCAGGCTGAAGGCAATGACTAAGCAGCATCTTGTACTGACGCAGAATTAGGTTTTCTTTCTAAGAAAACTCCATAAACTTTTAGCTCATTGCATGTAATATACAACAAAGCCCGCTTTAAATATTCTTTGCTCAATTATACCACCCAGTGACTTTACTTTTTCCCCCTAGCCACTAGACCACAGGGCTTCTTACTTTTAAAGGAAGGTGACAATAGGCTTTTGACACAGATGCTGATGATAGTCTCAAAACTATACAGCTAAATTTCCTTGGCTTACTAAGATTCAATAAGGTAAGAGAAAATCTTTTGGGAGCATCATGCCTTGGTTTACATGTGTCACAGAACTAAAGGTAGGGCAATACCTTTTTTATATAATTTAACAATATAGTTAGGTGTCAGTTCAGAAGCAGAAGGGGTAAAACAAAAGTGAGTCATGGTGACATGCAGTATTGTTCTCATTATCGGAAGATAATACCATCTTCCTCTAACAGGCTGACATGGATTGCAATGTCTGGTAGCTAATATGTCCAAGATTCACGTTACATTGTACTGTGTCATGTTCTAAGATCTAGGAGTGGAGCAAAAGCAATATCAGTGATGTAGGAGTAATTTTTAAAAAATACAGCTCAAATATGTATTGTTTCGTGGTCTTAACAGCTGCATTAATAATGAGACTTATGGGGTGGTAATCTCAATATGGTGCTTTATAGTGTAGCCTTATACATAACACATCTATGAGGTCTCACAATTAAGGTCACAAACTTGTCACTCTGCACTTATGTTGGCCCAGTGGACAAACAGCTCAATAAGGTTTCTAACCCTGGTCTATCCGTGTCTCACACTGTGTTCATGTAGAGACACCGCAGCACCTTGCTAAGTGGTGTTTGTTATTGTTGTTGCATATTTTGGTGTACCGTCATAAGAATGTCAGAACTTGAATTAGAACAACAAAGAAATACGTGTAAATATCCTGTTAAACTGGGCAAGAGTGGAAGTTAAATCGGGGACATGTTAGTCCAAGTTTATGGGGATAATGCCATGAAGAAAATGGAAGTGTACAAATGGATTAACTGATTTCCTGGGGGGAGAGAAAGCGGCACTGATGATGAGAGGTCAGGGCGACCAGTAACACACAGAACTGACAAAAACATCATAAAGTTTCATAAAATTCTGCATCAAAGTTATTGGTTGACTGTGAGAAGCATAGCAGAGCAAGTAAACATCACTAGAGAAAGAGTTACAAAATTTTAACCAGAAAATCTTAGCCAACAACTCCTGGCTCTTGCAGCATGACAGTGCACCAGCTCACACAGAGCTGTCTGTGAACACATAACTGCATTGGAATACCCTCCCAACTCATCTGATCTGGCCCCCAACAACATTTTTCTTTACCTGAAGATAGAGGAAATATTGAAAGAAAGACATTCTGATGGCATTCAGGTGATCAAGGATAATACAATTTTAACAGTTCTAATGGTCGTGCCAACAAAAAACTTCCAAACTGGATTTTTTTGGGGGGGGCTTTTTTAGTGCTTACATCATAGTTTTTTGTTTTTTAATTAAATCATAGCTGTGTACATTAATGCAATAATGGGGTACCATACAATAGTTTTGTATACAATTTGACATATTTTCATCACACTGGTTAACATAGCCTTCCTGGCATTGTCTTAGTTATTGTGTTAAGACATTTACACTCTACATTTAGTAAGTTTCCCATGTACCCTTGTAAGATGCACTGTAGGTGTGGTCCAGCACGACTCAACCCAATTAAGACATCCCCCAGGCACATCATATTAACTTCACTAAAGTAAATAGGAAGGACCAAAACTGTTTTTAAGGGTGGACTAGGCTCTGGCTTTGGTGCGTAGCTTCTTAAGAGGAGTACTTCGAAGGTTATCCTACTGATACTCGGCAATGAAGTATGTAGCACTTTTTCTGGAATGAGTTTGCAAACTTCTTTATCAGAAGTCATACATATATATGCATATAAGTTTACATGCAAATATAACCAAGCATGTATCAGTCAATCTATCAATCACTAATCAACTATTGAGGACCTACTAAGTGTGGTGCGCTGCTATACATAAAGGGAACAACAACAAGCTGGTCTGTGGACACAAATCATACTGATCTTGAAGGTATTTATCCTACAATCCTAACTTCCCAGAACAGAGATAAGAATCAGGAACCAAATAAAGGAAGTATATAAAAGCGGAAATAACTACTACAAAACTTCTTCACAGGAGTTTACTCACTTTGCACTGGAAGTTCTCTTTAAAACCTACTTTATAATCTACTAGTTTTATCTGTGACAGCATTTTAATTTTCTGTTATTTGGCCTTGCAGGCTGGAGCAGATCAGAAGCAAATAGTTGCTCTAACATGGCAGTGGTTCCTGTGAGAAGGCATACTGATAACAACAAGCAATTGCTCTGTTATTAAGGGAGAAGGATTTTAAAAATGAATTACAAAATATAGATACAGGAACTTAGAAAGCACAGCAGCTTAGCGTGAGGGCAAACAGCTTTACATACCTCAGCAACCCTAAAAGCATTACAGTATATAGCACAGGACAGTGATTAATGTTCATAATCACGACCTTGAGCTATGAAAAAGAGGTTAACTTACGTGAGCAGGTTTAACAAGGTAGGAGTGTATGTTATTTTCAAAGTGGTAAAAGGAGAAAGAAAAATTTCTGCATAAAATGGAAAGCATTCCTTCTATGGAATGCACACTTCAGGAAAACAGTCTTGGCTACTGGTACCAGGAGGTCAGCAGAGACGCCCGACCATCCACCTGTGCATCTCATTTCCTTCCAATCTCTCTGCTCTTTCAGTAGTTAGGGTCCCCACTACTCGTATCACTGCAAAACTCACCAAAGTATAATATAGTTGTACTAATTAGTAAATTAAATTAACATTGTTGACCAAACCATATTATTTTTGGATTAACTCTTTTTTTTTTTTTTTTTTTTTGTAGAGACAGAATCTCACTGTACCGCCCTCGGGTAGAGTGCGGTGGCGTCACACGGCTCACAGCAACCTCTAACTCTTGGGCTTACGCGATTCTCTTGCCTCAGCCTCCCGAGCAGCTGGGACTACAGGCGCCCGCCACAACGCCCGGCTATTTTTTTGTTGCCGTTTGGCCGGGGCTGGGTTTGAACCCGCCACCCTCGGCATATGGGGCCGGCGCCCTACTCACTGAGCTACTGGCGCCGCCCTTTGGATTAACTCTTAAATATGAATAACTTCCAAAAATAATGCAAATTACATTTTTAAAATCATAGAAAAATTGAAGAAAGAATTTCATAATATGGGTGGGTTTCTGTTGTATTGCAATTTAGTTGTTCCCTATGTATTTCCTCCTAAGGAAGCCACCATGTGACACATATTAACAATCCCTAAGCAATTACATGGATCACTTAATCTATGTCATATGCAGATTATGACGCCCAGGAAGACGTGGTCCACATCCAGAGCCCCAGTTTATTCTTACATTAAATCATCAAGTTTGAAATTCCACTTTCTGTTTCAAGTTTCCTCTATTTTATTTTAAATAAAGCTAAACTGACAAGTTTATTTTTCATAAAATTGTAAAATTCTTTGTTGGCATATTTATCCTTGGAAGAGTGTTACGAAATTTTAACATAATCCTTTTTGACAAATATGAACAGAAGATCAATTAGAAAATTTGAATGCTGGGTCTAGATGAGAACCATACTATTAAATCATAGAAGTGGCCAAAATGAAGACATTCAATTGCTTTTTAAAATATGATTTTTCATATTTTTATATAAATTAATATAAATGATACATTTTTATAAATGGATTCAATTTTGGTTTGTTTTCTTCTTAAAGATTCATAAACCTAGTTTATGTTCTAGAATTGAACATCTTGTATAAACAAGATGGATTAGTAATATATTTTTATATATAAATGAGGCTGCTAAAAATGTTTACGCATTTTAACAAAGGAAAAAACTCTGTTAAAATCGTATTAGTCAAGTCACATTTGTCTTCTTCAGTTACAACAGATGCTTAAAGATGACTTGTATTCATCCTTTGTCACTGGTATATACTGTGCATTACAATTTTAATATAGTTATTTTTCCTTCTTAAAATGTGTATATATTTACACCTGTAATCCTAGCACTCTGGGAGACCAAGGCGGATGGACTACTTAAACTCAGGAGTTCAAGACCAGCTTGAGCAAGGGCAAGACCCCATCTCTACTGAAAATAGAAAAATTAGCCAGGCGGCACCTGTGGCTCAAGGAGTAGGGCGCCAGTCCCATATGCCGGAGGTGGCGGGTTCAAACCCAGCCCTGGCCAAAAAAAAGAAAAATTAGCCAGTCACAGTGGCTAAAAATTAGCCACCTGTAGTCTTATCTACTGGGGAAGCTGAGGTATGAGGATCACTTGAGGCTAGGAGTTTGCGGTTGCTGTGAGATATGATGACACCATGGCATTCAACCCCAGGGCAACAGAGTGAGACTCTGCCTCAATAAAAATAAATAAAAGGCTCCGCACCCCGTAGCTCAGTGGTTAGGGTGCCGGCCACATGCACTGGGGCTGGTGGGTTTGAATCTAGTCAGGGCCTGCTAAACAATAATGACAACCATAACAAAAAATAGCCAGGCATCGTGGCAGGCGCCTATAGTCCTAGCTACTTGGGTGAATGAGGCAATTGCGACATAATGAGACTCTGTCTCAAAGAAAAAAAAATAATAATTAATTAATTAAAAAGTAAAAATAAATACATAATTTATACTCTGGGAGGCTGAAGCAGGTGGATTGCCTGAGCTCATGAGTTCCAGACAAGCCTGAGCAATAAGGACACCTCGTCTCTAAAAAAATAGCTGGGTGTTGGGGTGAGTACTTATAGTCCTAGCTACCTGGGTGGCTGAGGCAAGAGAAATTGCTTATGCCTGTTAATCCATTCCTGGGTTGGGGGGCATTTAGGCTGTTTCCACATTTTGGCGATTGTAAATTGAGCTGCAATAAACAGTCTAGTACAAGTGTCCTTATGATAAAATGATTTTTTTCCTTCTGGGTAGATGCCCAGTAATGGTATTGCAGGATCAAATGGGAGGTCTAATGGATTAATAAACTGTGGTATATGTATACCATGGAATACTATTCAGCTATTAAAAAAAATGAAGACTTTACATCCTTTGTATTAACCTGGATGGAAGTGGAAGACATTATTCTTAGTAAAGCATCACAAGAATGGAGAAGCATGAATCCTATGTACTCAATTTTGATATGAGGACAGTTAATGACAATTAAGGTTATGGGTGGGGAAGCAGAAAGAGGGAAGGAGGGAGGGGGGTGGGGCCTTGGTGTGTGTCACACTTTATGGGGGCAAGACATGATTGCAAGAGGGACTTTACCTAACAATTGCAATCAGTGTAACCTGGCTTATTGTACCCTCAATGAATCCCCAACAATAAAAAAAAAATAATAAAAGAAAAAAAAAAGAAATTCCTTAAGCCCAAGAGTTTGAGGTTGCTGTGAGCTGTGACAGCACAGCACTCTCCTGAAGGTGACAAAGTGAGACTCTGTCTCAGAAAAATAAATAAATAATAAAAATAAAAAATTTTAAAAATGTGTAAATATTTTTGGCACCCTCTGTATTTCATAGTTACTATATATTATATTAATTTAACATATTTAATTTCAAAGATCTTAAATTAATATAATATGATTAATTTTATTAGTAATTTAATATACTTTATATTGTACCTTAGCCATTAAGTTGTTACGTTGGTTGCTCTCCTTGATATGATTTTCTTTTCCTTTTGCTCTGTAAGTGTCATCACATATCCAGATCTAGCCCTCAGCCCTCTCTTCTTCCCTGTAACAGTTAAGCATTTCACTCTGCGGACTAGACATCAACATACAGAATCTTTGCCTGCATCCTTGCATGTCACGCTTATTGACTTGGTTTTTGGCATTTTTGTTGGGATATCATACGTGTTTCAACTTGGCAGACCCAAATTACAAACATATTGTCTCCCACAAACTAGTTTACTGACACCCATCATTATCTCCATTGCTAAGGCTTAAAATCTTCGAGTCATATATTCATTTGAACCCATCTCCCCCAACCCCCTTTTTATTTTTCACTATTTCTCATTTCTATCACTTTTCTGCTATTCTTAACATCTCTCAATGAGTACAGGACCCATTTGGCTTAGGACTGAATAACTACTGGCCTCTGGTCTCTTCTCTCCTCACATTCATTTTACAATTAAATTTTCTAATTTTGTTTTATCCTGTCAGTACCTTATTTAAAAGACTAATTGAGTAGCTTGTTCCATTTTCCTATTTGTGACCTAAAAGCTGTTGCAGAAAGACCAGATTTATGGTTTTTGCATCAGTAAACCCGATGTTTCTTTTACATCTGGAAAGTCACAGCAATTGGCTTTAACATCAGTGTGTCCAATGCCGTCATCGGGGTCTGCATACCCACTGTATTCTACATTTCTCCTATACTCCAGTTTAACCATGTCAAAAGTACAGAGATCACTTGTAAAGCCTTGAACTACACAGGTTTCCTCTAAAGTATAATTCCTGGGGGTTGGAGCTACTTATTTCTCCTTTCTCCAAAACTCATTTTCTTTCTTATTGCTACAGTGCCATAATACACTAGATACTTTCCAGGTTTAAAGCTGAACTTTCGTAACATTCGCATCTTCATCATTCACATAGCTGAATATTGTTCTTGTTGAAGTTGGTGTTTAGAACCTAGTTTGCAGAGTATTTTATTTGGGGAACGTATACTTTAAAAAAAAATAACATGGTTGTCCACATTCACAACTGTTAAGGCTCAAATAAAAATTACATTTCTAGTTTCTCCAAAAAGTAACTTTGAGGCCGTAAGGGAAATTGCAGCAAATTCTTCTCACATTTCTTGAGCCTTTCTAAATGCCTTTAAAGTTGAGGTTGCTATTATTGTATAAAATAGTCTACATAAAGAAAGGAGAACTGTGTTACCATGTAGAAGATCATGCCAGCCTCACCCAGAATAAAGTTGGCGCATCTTGTTTTAGGTCCTCTGTTCATCTGCAAAAATTACCACTGCTTGTTGTCTTTAATAAATGGAGGCAATTTAAAGAAAACAATCTATAAAATGCTACATAAAACCATGAGTCAAAATCGACATCTGACAAAGCCCTGCTCTCAATCCAATTTCTTAGAAAGACCTTGACTCTGCTATGTCCACTCTGTTTTGATTTGTTCCCCAGGGAGAGTATAATGGCATTATAGGTCACTGGTAGGGACTCTTGCCAAGTCAATAAAACCAGGACTCTCTCTTTCCAAAGATGCATGGAAATACGCATGAGAGGTTGATTAGGCCAGGGCATCTTGTATTGTGCATGTAAATAGAAATTAATGTCTGCAGAGTGCCAGTGACTGTTTTGTTGAAGTTGGTAAAAACGAAATGCTATACTTAACCCTCTACTTAATTTTCTAAAGTCTGAATTGGGAGGAGGACATAGTATTTTTATAATTCCATAATTAGGTAGTCTGGACATGACTTATCAATTGCTTCAACACAACTCAACATGTTTAGCTTTGAACTGAAAGAAAAAGCATCTTTCATTAGAATTGCCTTCGATTTGTTCCCTCTTATAGTATTACAACAAGGTAACTGCTGCAGGCCTGTGAACACTGAGGCTATTTCTGATGAAGTTATAGGAAAAAGTCAGCTGGGTATTCAAAGATGGGATTAGTAACACCTCATTTATCCGGATATTTCCTGGGAAAGAACAGTTCTGGGGAACTAAATTTTCAATGTACCTGAAGCTTATGCTCAATTGAAGCCTAAATATTAGATGTAAATCTTCATAAAATACATTAATTGCTGCCTTCCTATCTTCCTAAATAGATGTCTCTAATATTATCTGTTTTTCCCTTAATGATTCAGGGGTCATCTTCTTGAGCATTCATTACTGTACCATATGGTTACAGCATTCTAGGCTCGCTGTATCATTTTTCTCTCCCCTTCCTCCATGTCAGGCTGTTAACTGTCACTTTGGTTGTCACTGTGTCTCTGCCCAGCTTTTCCTTGGCTGTTTCTAATCTGTTGTAGGCTGGGAGACCGGATAACCACGCTCATTAAGAATGACCTGCTGAAAAAAGGCAGTAAGACTCAGAGTGGGCAGTTAAGAAATAAAATCCACGACTGTCATGCTGAGGTTCCATGAAAGCTATTTTGGATACACAGAACCTTTTTCTCTTAATTCTAGATTCTAGGCAATGCCTTTGTAGTTGAGGTTGCTACTTGAATTGGCAAAATAGCTCCACAGTTAGTTTCAAAGTTTTTTTCTATAGGAGACATAGTTTTAATAGGCAAAAGAATCTGAACGCCCCTCTGGAAGCAAAGGAATTGGGTGGGACCAGATTCAAGGATCCTGATCTGAGGATCCAAAAAACTATGAAGACCAAAATCTTCCCTTTGATCACCAGGAGTATCCTACTGTTCTTCACATACAGAGGAAGAGCAGTGCCTGAAGGAATTAATATTCAACAATAATAGATAAAACAGATGGCGTCCTGTTGAAATTGCTCAGAATTCCACCTTCCTCATCTGTTGGCCAGGTTTGCTTTTGGAAGGAAAAGCTCATTAGTGCCTACGTTTTTCACATGTATTAACCTATCCACTGTACTTGCCTCTTGCAAGAATGAGGAATCGGTGGCATTAAGGAAACTTGTGGACCTCCTGGTCCCTAAATGCTGCCTTTTGTCTGAATCTAAATTTTACGTAAAAATCTATAGTAAAAGGCCTGCAATAGAGAAAGATGAAACTTTTCCTGCCTCCTTTGGTGCTTAAAAGAGAACCAGAAAGTTATGGGTTCCCAACCCATGAACAGCATCCCAAATGCTGGTAACATCCAGGTCACGTTGTTGCTCTCAGTAGAGTGCTGGGCTGTCACAGCTCACAGCAACCTCAAACTCCTGTGATTCTCTTGCCTCAGCCTCCCAAGTAGCTGAGATTATAGGTACTCACCACAACACCTGGATATTTGTTGTTGTTGTTATTGTTGTCGTCATTGTTTAGCAGGCCTGGGCCGGGTTCAAACCCACAGCCCTGGTGTATGTGGTCGGTGCCCCACCCACTGAGCCACTGGTGCCCAGCCAATGTTTCATTTATTTATGGTACACCTACTCTCTTTTTGTTCTAACTTCATGCTTCTCTCAATGCTCAAGTTTAAAGGAAAGGAATTTCACTTCTCTAAAACAAATGAAGTGTTATGTGGCTGGGTGGGAAGAATGGGATTTGTTTCGCCTGCCCGGATATCTGGTATCCGCAGGAGCCAATTACAGCCAGGTTTTCACTGCAATGGTCAGGATTCCTCAGATTCTAACAAAGATGAAATAGGAGACAGCACCCCTTATCTTTTCAGGGACTTTCCTTTCAGCATTACAATGGATTTGTGTTGTCATTGTCATTAAAAGCCAACTTATGTGCTGAATAGCAAGGCCCTCCATGTTCCAAACTCTTTCAAGAGTAAAATTAGTTTGAAATACAGAGGAATATCAATTATATAATTAGTCCAAAAGCGTAAAGGCCACCAGAAAACATGATGGACTTGGGGATGCTAATCAGAATTTGGATCCTTCTGATGTATTGTTCTTCAGGTCTTCTGTGTCACACTAGCTGCCTGCTTCCCACGAACACCTTGCCATGGGGTCTTCTTCCAAACTGGAGACTTGAAAATCAATAGAAATACCCCATAACTATTAATAGTTTGGTTTTCTTGCAATTGGATCTAAGTTATAAGAGCCTGAGTCAGGGTAATCAATTCATTCTATTTTAGGACACTGCATTGCAATCCACCTCAAAGCCTTTTAAATCAACATTCAATTAAATTTAAAATATACAGACTTCCT
Source organism: Nycticebus coucang (assembly GCF_027406575.1). Lineage (NCBI taxonomy): Eukaryota > Metazoa > Chordata > Mammalia > Primates > Lorisidae > Nycticebus > Nycticebus coucang. Next base: position 49,211,751 of record NC_069783.1, read on the forward strand.
ACATTAAAAAGAAAAATGGGACAAAATATCACTGAAGACAAACAATAAAATCATACTATCTCTGCAGCACTGATTATATCCCTTCTTCCAAAAATGTTAAAAACCTAACAAAAATAATAGGCTTGAAAGCAAAGCCAGATTTACAGTTCCATCAGCTCACAGATTTCAATCAGTACAACTACCTATCAGTATAAGTAACCACTTGCATACACCAAGACAATTCTGCTCTAAATGTCATGCCTATATAGATAGCTTGACTCTATGCTTTAAATTCTCTGTATAGCAAAGCCCAGCTTGAAATGATATTCTCCATAAAGCTATTCAGATTGCCCAGTCAGAAGACTTTGGTTTACATTTTGTCCCTAAGCTAAGCACAGTTGCTTGGTTTTTCACTGTGGTGTTTTGTACCCTATGAACTCAGTGTTAATAAAGAATAGGCCCTTTGGTAGCAAAAGAGAAAGTTCTTTCCATCCCTGTATTCTTCAAAAATCCCTAGAAGAGAGGCCATTATAGGAAATTAGCTATGTTTTTGTCTACAAAAAGAGATATTTTGAAACAAGGGGGATAAAAAGCTAACAACTTAAAAAAACCTTGAAAGCCCCATTTGGGGCTTCTCATCAGGTCTATTTTGAATAACAACTACAAATAGAATACTGTGGTATTCATTTCATTTTCACATCAAATTTTAAGTCGAACCCAACTTTCCAACCAGTAAAATTTGCCACTAGGCTAGCTGATAACTGCACATAACCCAAAAAGCAAAACATGACGCAGAACACAGTGTTATAAAATAGAACGTCCCAGACGATCGTAAAAACACTCGACGGCCTAGTCTGTGAATGATTCAACACACAGGTCTACGAAATTCTGACAGTGCTCTTTAGATATAGAATAAAAACCATCCAGAGGCAACGAAATGATGACTCCCCTAATGGATCACACCAGGAAGCCCCCAGACACTGAACACGAGATCTGGTGGGAATAGGAAAAATGTGCAAGTCTCTAGATTTCCCTGGATCTTTACTCAGGAATATCACGGCCCAACTACATGCACAGGTATGAGAGTGGGTGTGACTGGAGCGGACTGCAATGTGTCTCTAATAAGCAGCTTTGAGAACATACATTTGTGTAGGAATATAGAAAATAACTGCACTGAAGCACTCTTAACCTAAGTGTCATCTCATAGCACAGACGTGATCAAACTCCGGAAGGGAAAACTATAATTTCTTTGGTGTAAGTGGCACCAAAAAAAGAAAATAAAATATGTGAAGTACTTTTCCTGATTCTCTCCACCATAAATTATCTTTGTGAAGTATCTGTCCCCTCATAGTGTAAAACAGATTACGTGATATATCGTGTTGGGTGTTAAATTGAGGATGCTGCTTCAATAACCTCACTGCCCTGTAATGACATTTTTCAAAAGGTACTTTCTTTTAATACTTCAAAAGTCAATGACTACATTTTAGATTGAGGCATGGCAGGAATCTCTAATGCCCATACAAACTCTCTTTGGAGGCAAACAGAGTCTTTAAAGATATGAAGAGAGTCATGCAGAGCTGGTTTCATATACTAAGTGGTCTTTAGAAATGAAATGTCTTAGCTTAAAAGAAGATAGAAAAATAAATAAGTGGTCTGACATTGAGAAAGAAAATCTCAGAAACATAGAACTGGGCTTGGCAGACTGTATAGTGCTTGAAAAACTGTACTACCTAGAAACACATGTTCTCAGAATAGTGGTTAGTGGCTTAACTCTCTGCAATTACAGGTTCAGGTCGACCTTGATATCTCATAAGACATCCTGGTAGCAATTTAAATAAACGAGATTTGTTTTCACATTGAAGTTGAAGAAATTTAAAAAAACTCTTCGAATGTTCATTTTATTGCTTTAGGATGGATCACACGGTCTTGCTTTCTTAGGAGGAAACAATATACATGAGCAGTTTTATTCTGAAGTGCCATCGTAAAGATTTGTGATGCTTTTTTTATTCTTTTACGATCAGGGTTGCTGCTTTTGTAGTACAGAATAATACTGCATTATATAAAATCGACAGATTGGACCAAGAAAACAAAAAGGAGCGCGGAGGAACACCCAGCTCCTTTTAAGACTCTTGCCCTCACCACAAATCATCAGTAGTGATAGTCAGCCTTCCTGGGGCCATAACAACCCCCCACGGGGGGCTCAGGGCTACTTCCAGGGACAACTCGGAATTGTATCTGTAAGCCCAGTAGCTCCCGTTGTTTACAAAGAAAATAGAATACTAATACTCGTTTATAAAGTCTTCCAAAACGTACTTATTTATACTTGTTTATATATACATTGAAGCTATCTAGATGGTAGTTACCTATACTCATCGGAAAAGCCTTTGATTTATAATCTTTACTGATTCAGGCTGGCTTTGGGAAATGCATCTGTATCTGTGTGTATGAAAAGAAAACAAAAAATTACCAAACGAATTGACTACAGATCATAAAACAAAGAAGAGATTCTATCTAATCCTTACTAATTCCCCTTCCTTCTTTTATTTTCTAAGTAAGTCTAAATAAAAAAATTTTACAAAAACAAATTGCCTCCAGCACATGATCTGAATGATCATCCCGAGGAAAGCAGGCTCTATTTCGTAGCTGGAATAAAAAGCATTTGACTATAATCAAAGATTGCATCATTATGTCATCTTGTTTTAAACATTCATTTTTTAAAAATCTGCCGGTTATTTATTTCTTATTATTTTCGGACACAAAGTAACACACTAGATTCTGGGCTTATCTTTTCAAGGTCAAACCTTTGCCTAAGAAGCTACTCTGTGGAGATCTTTTTTCATAACTTCTATTTCTTCTTAATTCCCAAACATGTTTAAAATTCTAATCAGAGTGTGAAAGCCACATTCAAATACAATATAACACAGAGAATCAAAATCAGCCATCTACCACAATTTCGTCCTGGTTTATTTCATGACCCACCAATAAAAAGCTATTTTTGCAATCTCATTAGGTTTGCCAGCAATAATGACCTGAGATTAAAAATTGACAAGAGTTTTTTTTTTTTTTTTTGCTTTTCTCTTTTTCCCTTTGGATAGTGTGACTCACTCTGTTAGTCTGCACTTGAACAATTACTCGCACCCTTCTAATCTGTCCTTGTCAGCTTTTTCATGTTAGCACAATGAGAAAGTACCCCTATCAATTATTGTTCCTTCATCTGCCAGTCAAAATGTTTAGTGCATATTGGCCCTGCATTGCAATCTGTGACAATCCATGAGTTTTGCATTTAATTTCAAAAGAGCAATCTAGAAAGATATAAAAATGAAAGTGAATTTTGTAAATGGGAAGGACCAACTTATACGTGGCTGGGTCACCATCATTGATACGTATAGCAGAAAAATATACTGGGTGCAAAGTCAGGTAACTGAACTGTTAGCCATATCCCAGTCCCTTGAACTTGACCTGCTGACTTTGTCAAATGCTGACACTTGAATACATGTGGTTTCTACTGGAGCAAGGTGGTTTGTTTGTTTTTTGTCTATCACAAGGAGAATGTAGACGTAAAAGACAAAAATTCAAAGGAGAGAGCACAAAAATATGTAAAGGAATGATACTGACCCTGTGAGGAGCTCTCTTGAGAGAGAATTTAGTGGAAAGAATACTCACTAAATGTCAAAATGCTAAACAGAAAGAATGTAAGAGGTAGACTGAGGTGCCGGGATTAGAGGCTGCTGCGGCAAAGAACAGCTACATTTGGCATTGAGAGTCAGATGTTAAACAGTTTGTTCTAGCTGCCTCCTGGCTTTTCCTAAGGGCTCCTTAGAATGTGGTCATAACCTCTGTCCACTGTGGCGAGGGACCTGCACTTCTTCCTGCCTACACTTGCACGCAAAGGCCAAATGAACTGGCACAGAACAGAATGCATAATCACAAATGCAAAAATGTCATAATTGTTTGCACTACTGAAATAAATACTTGGAATAAAAGAACTCTGGTATTTCTGCATTAAAATAGCAGAAAATGCTAGCTATGAAGGAAATGATGAAATGAAAATAACGAGATGGCAAGTAGGATCCAATTTCTGTATTATTAGCTCAACTTGAGAAAGTTGGTTTATTTTCACAACTGTAACCTGCCTGTAACCTAAAGTACATTTCACAGCATTTTATTTTGAGGTTAGGAACTGCAGTATGTATAATTTAAACATACATACTGTAGTTAGTTTCCATTTTAAACAATGGAAACTAACTACAAACATGCACTGCTACTTGAATATAATAAAACTTGGCAATTTAATAAACTAGAGAGAAATGATCCCAGAAATCTGAAGGGAAGGGCAAATTGTAACACTGTCTCTTATATTTACATATTGTATTAGCCTGAGCACGTTATTTTACCTCTTTGGATTTATTTTCCCTCTTAATTTGTGGGTGAATGTCTACAAGTTGGAACTAAATCATAACTTAAGTCAACTTCTAAGCCGTTTACCACAAATAAACACTTGACATGAAATTTTCAGGAAATTTCTTAGAATCTGCCCATCTTTATGTAACTCCATAACCTTGTCTATCTTTTAGTTGAAGTAACTATTTCCAAGTCTGAGGATTGCTTATTTAAAATTGAACCACCCAGAATGGCTGTTTTGTCTCTCTGTTCTTTACAAAGTCAAGATCTAAGAAGCATCATTTCATTGGGGGTAAATTCAAAGTAGAGAAATAAATCACAAAATCAAATCTACTGAAGGGTAAATCAGTTGATCTGAGTAGGGGAAGGCAGGGGTTATATTCTTTATCTTACTGACTTTGAGGTAAAATCAACTATTCCTCTTATCCCGTCTTCATAGTTAATCCAGAAAATGTTCCATGGAACAAAAACAATCACTACAGAAGTAAAGACTTTACTCCTCATTTTAGCAGCACAATCTTCTCTTGGTTTTTAAAAACTAATTGCAGATTTTTCTCCCTATTGGTACTTTAAATCTTGGTGACTACTCCTGACTGACTGGGCTGAAAGACAATTCCCTTATCTCACAGCCAATCACATCCATGCAAATTGGTCTGAGAGTGCCTTTAGAATAAAAACAGCCGTATTCTCTACAGCTATTTCTGGGTCCAGTTTCCTGGACTTAATTTTGATTTATAACTACTGAAATTAAATCAGGCATTTTCTCTGCTTAAAAGGGTGCTTTGATTTCACCAATGCAAGAGGGAGCCTGAGACTATTTACCAACATATTTCATCAGTAACATTTCAGTGTGAGTAAGGGCAAAGAAAACAAACTGCCTTCTCATCTCTGAAGTTTCCACTTGAGATTCCTTCAGAATATACTATGCATGAATGTATTCCTCATTGCCAAGTGTGAAGATCGATGTCGAATCAGACTCACATAATTAAGGATCTTACCTAGATCAAGCTTTGCTGACTAATTTTAAGAATACAAGCTACCAAGGAGTTCAAAATGAAGCATTTTATACTCCATCCATTGGCACAGCTTATGGGATGTGTCCCAGGCCGCCTTGCCTCCTAGATCCTGGGTTCCTCCTATTCACTACAGGCACCTGTCTGCCAGAGACATCCTGCTAAGGACAGTGATAAAGTCTCTTGCTCATAGAAATTATCATTAATAGATTTACTCAGAAGTCCAGTCGACAAGGAGATTAAACTAAGTCTTCTTTGCTTTCCTCTGAGGGAACATAGACCATCTGATTTAATTCCTTTCTCCAGTAATAATTTTAATTACATAATTAATGTTAGAATATGATTGAGGGAAATCAGTATAAAAAATAGAATTTGAAGCAATAAAATACATTAGCAATTATAACATGAATTTTATCTAAAACACAGTAATAAAAGTCAACATAATAATACAGTGGGAAGAGTTAAAGAATCAGATTATCACTTTTTAGCCGTATAACTTTGCGCATTAACTTCCTGAACCTCAGTTTTGCTAGTATTCAAAAGGGGGAGGAAAAATAAACCTGACCACAGTGACCTGGGAGATTTAAAAACCAGTGTATAAAATACAGCGTGGAGGACTAAAACATTCCAGACATATGAGAAAAGAAGGAGAATTAAAATGTACTCAATTTTTCACTGTACCCAGGTGGCTGACAATATTATAAATCTCTTTTCCTACAGATGCAAGAAAAGCAGATCCAGAAATAAGCAATGCTACTCTGATGGAGAGTCAGAAATGGAAATCTAAGTCTTAGAACTCTTTGAATGTGTCTCTGTTCTCAGCTAAATCATAGTTTGGTGGAGAAAGTAATGACTAGTCAGACAGAGGACAAGGAAAGCCCAGGCCCCACGGTGAAGCGGGCAGAAAGAACTGTCCACCTTCGCCTTCCAAAATCTGTTCGTTTTCCTCTTGGTTCCCAGCAACTAGAATTCCTTTTATCCAATACTTGTCAAAAAAGCTTTCAGTAGAGAAACAATCACACGCATTAAAATCAAAGCATGAGTTGTTAGTGAGGGTCAGTGGGCCTCTCTTGGGAATACTTTGGCAGTGTTACATCTTTATTTGCTTAATATTGAAAAATGTAATTATAAAGTATTATCTGTAAACAAAAGTCATAGAGGAGGCATTTTAAAGACCAAGAGTATCTTCCTAGACCATGAAATCTCCCCGTATGAGCAGTTGCTCACTGAGTCTATTCACAAGGCAAGCCTAACATGGAAGTTCTTTAAACAGAAACCAGTATCATGCTTAATTTTGACTTTTGTTTCTGAATTGTTGCTTTTGTCTTATTTAAAGCTTATTATTTCCTCCAAGTACGTTAACAAACAAAACTAGCTCGCAGAAAATCCTGCCCTACTGTCTCAGCAACGTGACAACGCTGATATCCTGCAACCTCTCACCAGTCAGTATACGGAGGTATATTTGGAGGAGGGCAGATGAAAGGCAGAAAGAGATGTTGTAAATATACTTTGAAGGGAATATTTTGCACATATAAGTCTGGGTGTCATATTTTTAGCTTGTATAAGTAACCTTTATTAATCTCCATTTGAATGTACAAGGAAAGTTGTTCAAGAAAAAAACTCGTTGTTACAGACCAATGAGGTAAGTTAGAACATGATATGATTAATGTGCTGTAATGATGTTTAAGAGAGAGGATACTTGTGAAAGTTGCGTGTGTGACAAAAGTTGGAAAGAGTGCTAAGACTTTGAAAGATTACAACATTTTTCAAAGTGAACTTGACAAGTGAGAGAAGTGGTCAGGTAAAGAAATGGATTTTAACAAGAATAACAGACAAATGAATGTATTACTCTGTCAGTTTCAGCTCCACCCTGTTCTGGCCACGGCCCAGCATTTTCTCTATGGTCCTAGCGGCTTAATGACCCGCTCCCCTCTCTTCCTTTCTTGCTCTTCTAAAGACTATTCTTCACATAGCAGCTAGAGTGATGTTTTGTTACTGTGAATAAGATTGCATCACTATTTTCTTTAAATCCTCAAATATTATTTAGAGTATAATACAAAATTCCAGCCATAGTGTACAAGGCCTCAAGTAAATGGATCCTTTCCACCTCTCTGTTTACTTCTCTTAACATTGACTCTGCCTCCAGCTTGGCCCTTTGGTTCCTTTAACTCTTGATGTTACTTGGGAGCCTCTGTAACGGCTGTTTCTCCAGAGAAGAATGCTCCCTCAGTTCTTGACCTGGCTGCAACTCCTGCAATGCTTATCTGAAGTCACTGCACCTCAAGTCACTGCCACCCTTAACCACCCTGTCTCTAAGTAACAACCAGCCCCAATTCCATCACAGTCCATCCAACATCCAGCCTTATTTTCTTCATAACTCTATCACCATCTGAAATCATCTCAGCTGCTTCACTTTAAGGGCAGCCTTCTCTCAGGATTGGCAAGGCCACTGCTTGTCTCATGTATCCGGCATTTCCCACCCTCACAATAGTGCTTGGCATTTCCTCATGTTCAGAAGCTGCATATTTGTTGACAATACAGAATAATAGTTCTCAAAGTATTGTCTGAAGGCAGTTGGTGGTTCCAAAGAGCCTTTTGGAGGGTTCATAGGTCAAAACCATTTCATCATCTCACAAATATACAATGAAGTTGTCCAGGGGACAGATGAGGTGCTAGTACCAAATGATTGTAGAAGTAGAAATGTGACTCTACCTCTCTTGTATTAAGCCAATTGTTGAAGATATTTTGAATAAAAAATAATGATGTCACTCTTCTCACTACATTACTTTAGTTTCGGAAAATACATTATTTATTTTAAAAAATACATTATTTATTTTAATATGAATGCAAGTTGGTTGTCATTTTTAAATTAAGAAATATTGAAATGTTTTCTCAATCAAATCTCAAAATAGTCAACGTATTTGTGTATATAAACTTTTGTTTGTTATGTAGGCATAAACATGTAGATAACATGTATAACACAGACATATGTATATTAATAAATGTAGATCTATATATATACATAAGGAACAAAAAGTTATTTGAAGCACTCAATAAATTTTAAGAGTAGGAAAGGATTGTTAATCCAAATATTTGAAAACTTCTGAATGGTTAATTAGGTTTCTTTATTCCCTAGAAAATGTCAGAAAATGTTCTTCTTCAATTAAAATTGCCCCCAATTAGGGCTTAGGGCTTTCTCTGTCTTGATGCCATGCTTTTGCTATTTATTATTTACGAAATCTGTCTCCCTCTTTCTGTCTGTCCCCCCTCAATCTCCCTCTTCTTTTCTCATCTCTTCATGTTTAAAGTATATTTAAGGGCCATCTAAAGTCCTACCTTTTTAATAAAATCTGCCCCCTAATTAACGCTATAGACCTGAAAATAGGGTAATCACCCTGTACCTACATAGTCCGGGTGGGCCCAGTCTGGCCACATGATTCCTTATAAGTGGAGAGCTTTGTTAGAGGCAAAAAAAGTGAGAGCAGAAGGGGAAGTTGGAAAGATGTGAAGCTTGAGGGTTGACTTGCCATTGCTGGGAGGCAGGGAGAGTGCACTTTGAAAGCAAGAAAAAGAATGATGGCAGCCTCTAGACAAAATCCAGCCCCCCACTCCGAACAATTGCCAAGAATACTGTGCCTCAGACCCACAACCAGAAGGAACTGAATTTAGCACCCCTAAATCCAAAACCCCCAAACAGCTTGAAGCCGTTCCACCTCAGAGCCTCCAGAGAGGAACGCAGTCCTGCCGACACCCTGGCTTTGGCCTAACCAGACAGAGGACACATTATACCCGGCCTGGACACATTATACCCAGCCTAGACACTTTATACCCGGCCTTCTGACCCACAGAAGCGTGAGATCATACATTTTTTATTTTTAAAGCCATCTGTGATAAGTTATAAGCAAAAATAGCAAACTAATAAAACACCCATGATACGTTAAATCCCAATCCCCTTACAGCATACACACAAAACACACTCTACACAGGCTGCACTGTGCCCACCCCCCTGCTGCCTTCCTAGTGTAAAAAATGTGCACACAGTGGGCATGTCTGGGTGATCACGAACTAAGTAGATCAGTAATACAGTCATTCTGGAAAAAAAGGTTGTTACCCTTGCTTGTTCTAAAAGTATAGTTGTTTTGTGATAAAGACCTGTTTGCAACATTGTTGTATGAAACTTTATACTAAAGCTTTTTGCTTAATGAATGTTTTTTGTTGTTTTTTTGATTTTTTGTTTTGAGACAGAGTCTCACTAGGTCGTCCTGGGTAGAGTGCTGTGGTGTCACAGCTCACAGCAACTTCAAACTCTTTGGGCTTAAGTGATTCTCTTGCCTCAGCCTCCCAAGTGGCTGGGACTACAGGAGCCCACCACAATGCCGGGCTATTTTTGTTGTTGTTGTCATTATTGTTTAGCAGGCCCAGGCTGGGTTCCAACCCGCCATCCCTGGTGTATGTGGCCCGGTGCAGTAACCACTGAGCGACGGGCACTGAGCCTTGCTTAATGAATTTAACAGTGGATCCAAAATGCTTTCCTCATCTGAAGCCATCTAACCTGTTAATGGTGTCAAACAAGGTTGCTCTACTCCCAGCTGCATTTGGAAAAGTAACCAGCACCTGGTCTCGGGCTGAGTTTCACTTAATTTAGTTGTCAAAGTGATGGAGCACAACTCTTCCATTTAATTTATATGAAACTGTATCAACTTGATTGTATCCTTTGCCAGGAGAATGGCAATTTTTGAGGGCAATATATTCAGTAAATGGCAGGGCCAAAACAAAGAAGAAAAGAAAACTTTAGGTATAATAAAAAGCAAGAGAAAATATGACACATTCCTTAGTTATACTACATTTAAACCATCTCTTTTATGCTATTAAACTCCAAGTTTCTATGACCTTGCTACATTAGTAATAATAGCATCAAGTTGAAAAGTTCTTGAAATACTTCTACAGCACAGACTATTAACTAAGCTCTAATAAAGTATCAGATTTTCTACCTACTGTATGTCATTTTTGTAGGGCATATCTTGGAGTTAAGAAATAAAGATTGACCATATTTATTGATTGTTCAGATTCTTTAGAGGAAAATGTGAGAATAGGTTTTATTTTGATACCCAGTCCAAAACATAGCCAAAGAAGATTTTTTAAAATTGTCCAAACGGTGCTTTTTCTAGTATATCATAGAGAGAAGAAAAATCTAGTCCTAATTAGGCACTCAACTCTTGGGAGTTAAAAAAGACTGCATTAGACTTCCTCCTAGTAGTAAAATGCTCCGAAGTTATTGGTCACCTACAGAAGCATGAGATAATACATTTTTGTTTTTAGTCTATTACTAAATAGATTTATTACTACTCTATTACTTTTTGTGAGTAGGCAATATTTCTACCATCAATTTTTTTAAAGCGCACAAATATACAGTGAAAAGTTTTGAACTCTCTGTCTCTTACCCTGTTTAGTTTGCTGCCCACTTACAACCCCTTGGCAGCTACTGCTGCTGTTATTATTATAATTTTGATTCTTCTAGACTAGCTCCAAGCATACACAAACAAAAATGAATATGCTAGTTTTCCCCACAGATGTGGTAACAGACTATAGTTCTTTACAGAGAGATATTGATCCTTGGGACCATTTTACAAACGAGGGTACGGAGGCTCAGGAAATCTGAATCTTCTACCAAGCTATGCACTGACAGTTGAGAGTCTCTGTTTTCGCAGGTTGCACTCTATCGCTGCCACGCCTTGTTACCTCTCCTCGCATGCAATTGCTACCCTCATGTATTATTCTCTGGCAGGCACATAAACCACAGCGTCTCAAGGGACTGAAAGGGCCTTGGGACTCATTTTATCCAATTACCCGTTTAACCTTTGTGTCACATGCTAACTCCCATTCCTCGTAATGGGAGTCAGTGCCCGTAACTCCCATTCCTTGGGAGTCTTCAGTAGGTTGTAAGCCCGTAAAGGGTGGCAGACCTGTTTGTGGCTACTCTTTTCTCTCTTCTCCCACTTATTCGGATATTCCTGGCATTATAGTTGTGTGTCTTCCCGCCAGGGTTAGTATAATGACTGTAAGAATCACTCAGAATGAGTCCTTCCTAGAATCTCAGTGTTTGTTCATAGTTATCTTTTATATTTTTTAAAAATATTCCCAACAGAGTAAGCATTTGCTAATAATTTCTGTCTCTTAACTATATACCAGGGACATAAAACGATGATCATAATACTATACTTCTTTAATTTGGTTCCTAAAATTGTGTAAGAACTAGTAGTATTTTGAAGAAAACCCATTACGTGGTTGAGTGAGTTCTCGAGATGTACACATGGTCTCAGAAATTCACCATTTCCACCTTGGTGAGAAGTGGGTATAACTCTGAGAAGTGGCTATAACTTTATTTAAGCCAATGTTCCCTACACATATTTGCGTACGGAACTCCTTTTCAAAATAGCATATATGAACATACTACAGGTCATTTTCATGAGCCATATTATGGGGTAAATGTTACAAAGATGTTTGTTTTAAGCTCGGCGCCCATAGCACAGTGATTATGGTGCCAGCCACATACACCAAAGCTGGCGGGTTCGAGCCCCGCCCAGGACCAGCTAAAGGACAAAGACAACAACAACAGAAAATAGCTGGGCATTATGGCAGGCCCCTGAAGTCTCAGCTACTTGGGAGGCTGTGATAAGAGAATCGCTTAAGCCCAACAGTTAGAGGTTGCTGTGAGCTGTGACGCTACAGCACTCTATTGAGGGTGACAAAGTGAGACTCTGTCTCAAAAAGAGAAAAAAAAAAGAGATGTTTGTTTTAAAGAGTGTTTTAGTAAAACAAAAAAAAAAGTCCATTGTATTCAGCATTTACAAAACTCAGCAGGTACAGCATAGCTGAGGGAATGAAAAAAATAGCTTACTTCCCTTCTGTGAGTATCAGAAAGATGCAACTCAGAGAAGAGAGAAACTTTTCTCTATGTGCACAAATTATGCACAGCTTTTTTTTTTGAGACAGAGTCTCAAGCTGTCGCCCTAGCGAAAGTGCCGTGGTGTCACAGCTCAGAGCAACCTCAAACTCTTGGGCTTAAGTGATTCTCTTGCCTCAGCCTCCCAAGTAGCTGGGACTACCGGTGCCCACCTCAACACCTGGCTATTTTGTTGTGGTGGTTGTTACAGTTGTCATTGTTGTTTTAGCAGGTCTGGGCTGGGTTTGAACCTTGGCGTATGTGGCCTTGGCGTATGTGGCCAGTGCCCTATCCACTGAGCTACAGGAGCAACCCCATGCATAGCTTTTTTTGAGTTATAACACCTTGGCCTGCATAGCTCAGATTGAAAAATTTAAAACACAATAATGTTTCATTATTTTCTTGTTTTTTTTTTAAAGTTCTCTTAGCCAAGAAATCATACACGACTGTATTTACACTGTTTGTTATTTTATCTAACTCCTCAGACAAATTCACTAAAATGAAGAATTACAGCTAGTATATTTTCCTCTTTTAATTGGACAGTATTTTATGGCAAAATATAATATAAAAATAATATTTATTCATTGTCATTGTTACGATTATTTGTCTGATGTCAAGAATGTCACACAAATATTGTTTTTCTGAATTATTATCTCTTACTATTTCCTATCAAAATGCCATTTTTGTTTGACTTTCTTCCCCTGCCCTCTTAATCAGATATAAAGGAGATAACAGTTAAATCTCCAGTGAGAGGGAAGAAGTAAAATCTACTATGAAAAAAAAAGAAAGCTGTGAGAGTCTCGACACTCTCAAACGTTTTGTGAAGCACTCAATTACTGTTAGGCTTGCTCAGTTCATTTAATTGTAAATAAGGTAGACTTTGGAGCAGAGCAAAATAAGGATAGAAAGAAATCTTCCCAAGGGCAAACAGTTGTAAGAACATCTGTACCTTAGGGCGGACAACCAAGAAAAAGCAAATAAAACTCCTAATAGTGAGGCAGGACTAGAGAAAGGGGAGCAAAATGTACCTGTCAAGAAACAGGAATATGTTTAGTAGAACCAAGACAATTGTTTTCTGTGGCTGCATAAGAACTAACTTCTGCACCACGTGGACTAACTTCTGCACCACGTACTTCTCCATATGCAGATGGCCATCAAGAGAAGGGAGCGATCTGGGTTTAAACGTTTTAGTTCAGGACAGAGAGAAAAAGAAAAGGAAAAGGGAAGATGCATCAATATTATCATCTATAAGGCTTGTTCGAATATTATATTTTACTCTATTTGGAAACAGTTCATTTTGAGTCTGTTTTGGTGATTAATGGTTGCCCAAAGAGGTCCTGTTTTGACAGAAAAACCCAGAGAGTGCTGTGAGTACACAAGGTATAGACCCACACAAAGATACTTTGAGTTAAAAGGCAATTTAATTCCGATCAGAGGTGTGCAATAATAAGGATGGCTGACTACAGCTGAGGTTTACGAGGGGTCAGGATCTGTGCCAATAATTTGACATTGATCGTAGAATATATACTTCAATCCAAGATAATTCTGTGAGATATTACATTAACTTATTTTATAGATGAGAAAAGTGAAAGACAATGGAACCTCCATAGCTGACTAATCCCTTATATTGACCTCCTCCTTAAGTTGCCTAAATTTTCATAGACCAGACACGCACCGTATTTATATACGAGAATAGTGGCAGGCCTAGCTCCTCACGTGGACCGTTTGTTACAGTCCATTAGGTGATCGACTTTATAGAGCTTCCAGTCTATCATGAATAAGAAACTTGCTGAAAGTAATATAGTTTCTAAGTGGTAAAGTCAAGATTCAAATCCAATCGCTGGTATTTGAAGCTTTATTGTAGAGCAAAATAAAATAAAAACATATTATAAAAATATGGATACATTAAAAGGTATCTATGGGAGTCAACTCTGAGTTGTATATAGGTAGCCTATATAAATTCTAGTAGGTCTAATGGATTTCAGTGGTCACTTCGCAGTGTTAGAGGAATTATAAGTGGGAAATTTTTTTTTTTGTTTGTTTGTTTGTTTTTTTGTAGAGACAGAGTCTCATTGTACCACCCTCGGTAGAGTGCCGTGGCGTCACACGGCTCACAGCAACCTCCAGCTCTTGGGCTTACGTGTTTCTCTTGCCTCAGCCTCCCGAGCAGCTGGGACTACAGGCGCCCGCCACAATGCCCGGCTATTTTTTGTTGCAGTTTGGCCGGGGCTGGGTTTGAACCCGCCACCCTCGGCATATGGGGCCGGCGCCCTACTCACTGAGCCACAGGCGCCGCCCATAAGTGGGAAATTTTTTAGGTATAGAAGTGTATATACCGGACCAGAATCAAGAAGGGAGCTGTTGACCAATATTAACTCTGTTATCTTCTACTGATAGAATGGTATGCACTCTCTTGCATTAAGTTGAAAAAATGGGTTATAAAAGATTTCTACTAATCCAAACACAGTCCCTTTAAATTGTTTCCAAGCTTGTTCTCTTTATGGTTCACAAATGGGTCAAGTCCGGTTGCCTCACATACATAATGTTCACCTTTTGGCAAATTTCCTTTCCAATTCTTACTTGTAAGGGTGTAGGAAGTTTTTATTACAAGGAGGAGGAGAAAGAGAAGGAAGAGGAGAAGGAAACAAAACACGGCATGGATTATTACATCTGTATGCTACACAGTACTTGCAAAAATTATTATTATTTTTTTTGTAGAGACAGTCTCACTTTATGGCCCTCAGTAGAGTGCCGTGGCATCACACAGCTCACAGCAACCTCCAACTCCTGGGCTTCAGCGATTCTCTTGCCTCAGCCTCCCGAGTACCTGGGACCACAGGCGCCCGCCACAACGCCCGGCTATTTTTTGGTTGCAGTTCAGCAGGGGCCGGGCTTGAACCCGCCACCCTCGGTATATGGGGCCGGCGCCCTACCGACTGAGCCACAGGCGCCGCCCAGCAAAAATTATTTTTTTTAAAATGATACTTTTATAGGCAATAATTTAGAAGCTGCAAAACTAAATAGTGAATGAAGAAATAATAGTTTAATGTTGAGAAAAAAATCTCAAAGGATTATATAAAAAATTATATGAAGTTGTATCACTAAGATATTTTTAAACATTCTAAATCTTTAGGATTTTTGGCCTAATTTATATGTGTACATTGTGGCTTTTCTCTTGGATTGCTGTTTTAGGGCTCTATGTTTTATTTCTTTATTTATAGAATCTCTTCTGTCTTTGGCCTCATTATTCAGGATTAATTAGAATGTTTCAAATCCTAACTTAGAGTAACATACACACTAATGAGATGAATAACAAAATACTGGTCCTCATTGTATCACAATCAATATAGCATGTCAATACTATAGAAAGTATAATTTATAAAACTTTCTAATTGTAAATTTTCTCATCTTATTCTCACCAAAACCTGTGAATGAGATAAGACAGAAATTAGTATTGTCGTTTTACAGGTAAAGAAACCGAGTTTCCAAGAGGTAAAATGACTTGTCTGAAGTTACACAAA
The DNA here is from genome assembly GCF_027406575.1 of Nycticebus coucang. Lineage (NCBI taxonomy): Eukaryota > Metazoa > Chordata > Mammalia > Primates > Lorisidae > Nycticebus > Nycticebus coucang. Next base: position 49,227,608 of record NC_069783.1, read on the forward strand.
CTTGACAACTTAAAATTTTTTTTTCTTTATTACATGTACACACAAACACCCCCCACATACACTGTCCTCTTCAGGAACTGCCGATTCCTAGTATGTATCTATTGTAACTCATAAATGAATAGACAATTATCTAGGCTTGTGTTAACTTGATATTTTGACAAATGTATCCCATTATAACAGGCAACCAAAGATTAAATATTTTTACAAGATTATTTGAATCACAGCACTAATGGAACTAAACTCCTTATTCAACTGTTCTATGTTTTATCTATTTTACTTAAACAAATGAGTATAATCCCATTGCTTTCAATAGATTAAATTGAATCCGGCTGATAGTGTTGATGATTACCCTAACTCTATCAAAGCATGTGAGTGCTTTCTGGTGAAGATTAACTGTGATAATCCGTGAAAGCACTTAGCAAACTCCCTGGTACTTAATAAGTACTCGGTAAATATGAGAGTAACCTGCTTCCTTATAAATCACAACAGAGAAGTGATTTGATACTGGGAAAAAGTACAACTGGACCTTTATAATGTTAAATTACTTCAGAGTCTCCAGACCTATGCAGCTAAATTATTTTCAGCTTCCCACATAGAATGTTTTTCTTGAATCATTCAGGAAAAATAAAAAAAAAGTTACCTAAATCAAGGCTCAGAATTCCAATTACACCTTAAATCTCATTTTAACATTCCTTTCTAATTGCTTCCATCCCCTGGCGTAGCTACTGGTTACCAGATCCATGGCCACAGCTGATTAGCCCAAGGCTGGTCACCCAGTCCAGGAAATGCCCTTATATAGACTGCCCTGGGATCCACGTAAAAGATCTGCACAGACAGACATAACGGGAATAAACTAAACCTACGGCGCTTCTCCTTCCCTTTCTAGCTAGAGATAAAGGAGTCAGTTGGTAGTACAAAGAAAAGCAGAAAATCACACATAAAGACAAAGATTAGTTAAGTGAATTAGTGGTGGCGTACAGAACATGATCCCCAAAGTTTCTCATAGATCCCCGTCAACCTCTGAGGTCCTGAATGTCACCTTCATCTCTACCAGGCTTCACTGTCACAGATCCTCATCCTTTCTCGAGATCTGGTCGTGTAGCTATTTCAGGAAAACTATGACTACTCTCTTCTCCATTTCTTTGTCAACCCTCAAAATGCATTTGCATTATCTTTTTATAAAAATTTAAATGTTATTTTATTTTTTATTTCAGTAGACTTAGGGGGTACAAGTGGGTCTTTGTTACATGGCTGAATTGTATAGTGGTGAAGTCAGGGCTATTTCCATTACTGAAGTAACCCGAGTGAACTCTCTTCAAAGCCAACTAAAAAGCAGTCTGCTACCTCCAGGGTACTTTTTGATACATCTTCCTGCTGAGTTATCTAATCATTGCTTGTTCTGAGCTTGAGAAGACAGTCAAGGCAATAATTACATAAGGTGTGCCACACATTCTGTATCCAATATATTCTGTATATTGTATCCAATAGAAGCAAATATTTCTATTAACGGCAGAAAGGCTTTACCTTAACAAATAAACTTAGCTAATTGTTAAGACCATCTTGAGAGTGACCAGAAAATTAGATACAGTCCAGTTAGTAAATGGCTCCTCTTAATATCCAAGATGAACACTGATTTTAAAAGAAATCTTCACAGGCAGCAAAATATACACCAGCTGCACTTTATGACAAGCTGAAAACACTATTAAATATTTTAATTCACTTTGATATTTTTATATTTAAATACACTTAGCCAAATGTAGAGATTTCATTGGAAATCTATGAAATATCACTGTAAAATGGGAATGCTATCAATGATTTCTGCATCTGTACTCTCAATGTGATATTATAATGTTGGAATTATCGATACGGAAAAGGTAAAATTGGATTTTTTTTGACTATCTAAAATATTTCTTGTTTCAGATTCCACTTATTTTTCCTTCATTATTTCATAAAAGCCTCATCCTTTTCCTTGTTTTACAAAACTTTTGACAATCATAAAGTAATAGGAGTCAATTTATCTCATGGTAAATGTCAAATGTAATTTCTGTTGGGTACATGCAGCTGTCTCTAATGTTATCGCTCATAAATCTTTCACTTTATTGTTTGCATATTTTCTGAGGAAGAAGAAAAAGAAAAGAGGTGTGTATGTATTGGCTTGGCCCTACTCCGATTGTCTTGCTGGCTTTCATCACCTTGGAAGAAACCGCAATTCCCACTTAAGCTGTTCCACCGTGGAATGATAAGTGATGACCATCCTGTGGATTTTCACAGCTGTACAAAAGGCATCCAGGTGCACCTGTCTTTTGAATCAGAATCCAGTTAGCCTTTCTCACATTTACAAAATTGCTTTTGGGAGAGTCAAACCTGGATGACTTCCAAGCTAGTTAAAAATAATTCTGGATGGAAAGTGCAGTCCTGGCTCTTGGCGGTAGAAACATGAGTTATGTTCAACTGCAGCAGATCCCTTTCAGACGGTTCTGATACCCATTTCAACTTCTCAATTTCTTGCAAAAGTTATCTTGTACTTTCAGCTTTCTACTGATAAACATATTGAAAATGCAGTCAAACAGCTTTTTATCATTTCAAAACAAGTTCAAATTTAATCCTGCTGGCCTGATGAAGCCCAGGAAGCTGCCAGGGCATTTTAATTACATCCAGACCTGACTGCAGAACTCCTCGCCATTCTTCAGAACTCTGACAGCATCATTCATTTAGAACAATGTGATCGATCCAGAAGAAGCCAGAGGCAAGGCACTCTGGGTACTCATACAGAAGAGAATATCTTATCTAGTTGAAAAATGTTTCCCTCGTCTTCCTTTGCCTAGAGATAAAGTATCTCATCATTTAGATTTTAGATCCAGGAAAATCTGCAGTATATTAATGGGTGCTTACATTTAAATCTCAATCATTGGTTACAGCCAATACTCGTAAGAGCTGCCTATCATTAATACAGATCCTATTCCTGTGCAGATTGGTAATTGAACATTTTGTTGTCATTTTAGGTATTACATAGAAGCAACAAGACCAATCTTTGAAATATGTAGGAATAGAATGCTCATTAGTATTTTATGACTAACTTAAGAAAATGACAACATCCTAGGTTGTCCAATACACTGGACTTTAGAACCAATATAAACAAATCTCTACGTCAAAGAAGTATAGAGTTGGAAAACATTTGGAGATTATCTCAAGTAATGATTCCTGATCTAGATTCCTTAGGCACTCTAAGAAATGGATAGGCAGGTATTGGTAATTAATGAACTGTTGTCAGTATTTACAAAAAATATATATTTTTTGTATTATATTTTATATTTTATACAAAATACAAAAATTATATTTTATAAAATATTATTAAAAAATCACAACAGTAGACAACGTATATTTACTGAAATGTCAATTTGACCAGCATTTGGTTGGAATTATATCAGCTCTGTGTGACAAAGCTTGGCATTTCTTCTTATTGTTCAATTAATTTTCTCTATAATATTATTGGTTGCATGATAGTTACTGGGAAAAGGCTTGAGGTTTCCCTGCCAGATCCTCAGTAGCAGGATAAAGGATGTGAAGCACTTGGCAAGAAGACAAGCTTTACAGCTTAAGGGAAGTTTCATGACTCTGAGGGGCAGTCTTCAATAATAGACAAGGTACCTAAAATACACAGAGGAAAGACTCGTGTTTCCCATAAGACATGGTTCCTCTGCCCAAGACAACTCAGGAAGGGAGGATGGGAGAAGAAAACAGATGTGGCGTGACGCGCCCGTGGGATCTAGCCTGCTGCTCGTCACTCCTATTCTCGCCCCTGCATTCTTTTCCAACTTCTTCTTTTAGGACCACTTTACTGAGGGAGCCAGGACAGGGAGCCCTAGTGAGATGGAAAAAATCCTAGGCTATTAAAATCTGCGTCATCACCACTAAGCAAGCCTCCAGGCGTAGCGAAAAGCGAAGCAATCTCCTTAGATCAAGAATAGGCCTCCTCAGAGTGTGACCACTGTCATTCAATAAGAGGAACTCGAATCTCATACAGATATTGAGTTCCTTGCTGTTTTCTTTTTTTTTTATTATTGTTAAATCATAGCTGTGTACATTAGTGCAATCGCCTATAGGATCATCCTCTCTTCTTGACCGCCCAGGACAGCCTTTAGGAAAGCCTCTCAGAGGTGTTAATGTCAGTGTGGGTCCCTCCTCGCGCGGCACCTGCAGGGGACCTCAGTTTCTACCAGAAGTCACCACATGGGCTCCCTTGCTGGGGAACAAACCTAGCATTGGTGAATGGTATGTGACATATATATACACTTATTCAACGTACATTTATTGAACACCTGTTAAGTCCTTGATAGGCCTTGAGATACCACCCTGAACTATGCACTGTCTCTGTTTTTATGGGGCTTACATCCTAGCAGGAAAAATACATCATTATTTATATTGATAGTTACCAAAAATTACCTACAATTATAATAAGTACAGTGAAGTAAAAATGTAAGTGCTGTAAGAGATTACAATAGGGAGATTTAACCCATTTTGGAACATCAAAGAAGGCTTCACGAAGGAAGTAGCTTGTGAGATATGACAACGGTGGCCCTATTACTTCTCATAGAACACTTCAGGGAAGGTGCCACTTTGGAGAGAAGGTGCCATTAACAAGTAACTAAAGGGTAACAGGCACAGAAAGGGATTTGGTCACCCTACCTGTGACCTAAAGGAATAAAGCAGGAAGACCAAGAGGAATCTGAAAATATCTGATATCTTCCTCGCTTGCCTGGGACTGTTGTTTTGAATTAATACTGGCAGACATTTTGGCCCATTGTATGAGGACTGTTCTATATAAGGAATCAACCACCCACTGGTTCAAGTAATAAATGTTAGCATTTCAGCTTCTATTAAATTATTCAAACATTCCTAGAAGCAGGCTACCACCTGCTATATTAGGACAGAATTCTAAGATCACAAGCCTATCAGGAACTCTACTGGAATGGAAGTCTTTTAGTGGACCAGTTCCCCAGCAATCCCATTTCAAATCATATATTTTGAGTTGATACATGTAAGACCATACTCTCAGTGGTATACAGATGAGAAAAGATCTGGAGGGATCTGAATTTTTGACTAGAACATGAACCAGAACATGTACAGTGACCAAACAAAGCTCTCCTATATAACTGGTGATAACTGGGAAAGCGGGTAAAGCTGGCTGCTTCCAAGTTTGCATTGTGGGTAGTAAGCAGCGCTTTCAAAAGGTCTGCACAGTTGTCTTACCACTGCAAGTAATTCAACTGTCAACCACATGCCAGGAAGAACCTTTGGAACAGGCAATAGATAGTCCAGATAAGTGCCAAAAGGCTTAGATATTTGAGCAAGCTGCAAAAGAGAAGAAATTTAGAAACTCACTTCTTCCTCCTACAGTGCATTAACTCCAGACCACTACAGAGAGCATTTCAATTCCCATCAGGCTGTAAATATACACCTGTTTCTCACTTGTGAGGCTTCCTCAACAACACACACTCTCCCTCTTTGCACAGAGGAGACCTTATAAACATATTTATTGCTTTATATGCTCTTGAGTTTGATTTCTAGACTTTTCAGCAAGCTATTAGATACCATTAATACTCTCCGGGATTTCAATAGTTTATTATTTGGATAAGATTCAGGCATTTAACTTAATATCAAATTGACATTTTAGCCTAAATATATTTTACTCATCTTTAAAGAAGTTATAAATAATCATTAAAAAGTGTCAAAACAAATAAACTCAACATTTATCTTATGCATATTAAAAATGTACATTCAGGGGCGGCTCCTGTGACGCAATGAGTAGGGCGCCGGCCCCATATACTGAGGGTGGAATGTTCAAACCCGGCCCCAGCCAAACTGCAACAAAAAAAATAGCCAAGCGTTGTGGTGGGCACCTGTAGTCCCAGCTACTCGGGAGGCTGAGGCAAAAGAATCGCCTAAGACCAGGAGTTGGAGGTTGCTGTGAGCCATGACGCCACATCACTCTACTGAGGGCAACATAGTGTGACTCTATCTCAAAAAAAAAAAAAAAAATTTAATAAAATGTACATTCACATCTTTGCTGGTGAGTGGCATACAACAGAAGGCTGAAAAGCATCTATCTTGAAGTATTCTATTTACTTGCAAGGAAAGAGCACATCTCTATTTGAGTATAGTCAGTTGGGTTTTTAAATTTTAAAGTCGTTTTTCAATATGCCAAATGCGATATGCGGTATGCCTTTATACCCTGTTAACTTCCTTTCTGTTTGTGACATATATGTATATATCTCCTTCTATTTATTTACCAGGTCTATTCAACTTAAAATCATGTTCCTATAACCTCAAATTCATAAACTCTGTATAGCATTTACTAGCTTCTACTGCAAGGCTCTATCTAAATCAGTATTTCTCAACTTTAGTAATTGTAAGCATTGGCTGGAATGTTTATGAAAAAGTACATTCCCAGGGCCCACCTCCAGAAGGTCTGAAACAGTCCTCAGGAGATCTGCACTTTTATGCCTTCCGGTGATTCTGAAATAATACAGCTCAGGTACTGCATTTCAAGCATCACTGACTGCTACGATCTAAATGTGTCCCCAAAATTTATGTGTTGGAAACTTAATCACCAATGCCACAGTGTTGGGGTTGGGAGTAAATGGGAAGTATTTGGGCCATGAGGGCTTTTCGAAGTGGGTTCTCTCTCTTTTGCTCTCCAGAATATTTGTTCCTACATACCCTTCCACCTTCCACTGTGTGAGGACTCCACCAGGAAAGGCTCTCACCAGACATCAGCCACCAGCACCTCTGTTGTGGCAGGTAGGGAAGGCGATTACATTTTCCTTCATACTTACTTCTAGACACATCCTAAGAATTGTATGTTTTGTCAAATCATTTAATCACCACAAATATATCATGTATTAAATATTATTAATTCTATTTTACAGATACAAAGAGTTTAGTCAGCTTGGCTAAGATCACACAGTAAATTATGAACATCAGACTCCAAACAAGAGATGTCAGATTCTAAAGCCATTTCTTTCCTTTCCTGTGCTACTGCTCTATGCATCAAAGCAATGTAATTAATTACTACTTTTCACAGAAACTTCTCAACTACAAATTAAAAAAAAAATGTTAAAAAAATTGAAGTTCATCAGAGTTAAATCAAAATCACTCATTTCACCAAGTTCTCCTTAATCAAAGTTAGATGGCAGTCCAGACTCTTACCTGATAACTTCTCAGTTACTTAAAAATCAGTTACTCAACTTCTCAGTTACTCAAAAATCTTGGTTTAATGTAGGCCAACCAGGCCCCCTGTGTCCCTATATAGCCTTTTGCACTTTTCAAAGGGATTTAAGATATATTACCTCATTTGATTCTTCCAACAACACTAATAGATCACACAAAATAGATGACATATTTTTCTCTTAATACCAAAAATCACAGCAGGGTTCTCACTTCGCTTCTTAATTCAGAGGCATCATCATCTCAGCCCTTTAATGCCCATGTGCAGAGTTTATTTGACCTGTTCCCCTGTCCTGTGAGCTTGGCAGCCCAGTGTCCCTATATAACCTCATGACTGCTGCCTCCATCCCAGGGGGCCAGCCGACCCAGCCAAAGATGGCATTAATAGAGGCTCTGGTTGAAATACTGTGACATTATTTTTCTCTGAAGAAAAAAAGACATAATTGCAGAAAAATTGTTCTCCAATTATTCAAATTTAAACATTTCATTTGATAAAGGCGATATCTTTCACAATTTTGTTTCTCAATTTAAAATTGTGATTTCATATCCTTTGAGCTTATAGTATATCTGATAGCTGTATTAATTTTCAAATATTACAGTTACAATGGCTAATTTAACCCTGCATCCATTCAGTAACAATCTTATTCTAATGTGATACTTTTAGACAGGACAACACAATTTTACCAGAACCTTTTAACAATAACATATTATGGACTCAACAGACCTCAGCCTGGGCAAATGCTCGGCTGGCAGAAGTACAGGGCATGGGGTGTTTCAGAAGCAGCCAGCCATGGCTGATGGACATGACCCTGAGTCCATCACAGAGAAAAAAAATCAATTCATCCTTACTCTTTCAAACACACATTGTAATGTCCTTCTCCATTCCATTTACAAATGTGTATGGAGAACTGGTTGAGGGGGAGAGCGGATATGTATCCGTACGGGTGTGCTTAACTGTCCTTTGTGAGGAAATGTAGAGGAAGATTGTTCTATCATCAATTAACAGTGATATATGCCAAAAGATATAACATCACATGTAAATTTTAGAAACTGTCTGGTCTATTGAGTAGTAGTTTATAACTAGATGAATTTATTACCAAGGCAAAATCAAATGTCATAAGATCTGTGTTCTTCTTGGAAATAGTGTAAAAGAAATGTGATGTAATATGATTTTCATATCTTCTTTAGAACTCAAATGTATGACAAATAAAAATGTTGCCAAATTTAAATTACAGCGTCCACATCCTAGAAAATGATCACATAACAGGGAGATGGACAAGGTATATCTAACAATAAATAAGCTATTCAGCTTTTGCTTTTCAGAATAGAGGAAAATTAGGGAAGGTAGCAAGATATTTGATAAGGACTAGTGTAAACTGTCCTCTGTCTTCTACACACCTGCCTGCTACAGTTTCTAGCAGCTAAGTGTACTTCAGTCAAGGTTAACTAACTCTGCTGTGTTGTCACAGAGTGGTATCTTGGCTCCAGAATTTGTACTTTAATTCTCTCGGAAATTGTAAAAGGCCAAATAAAATCTTTCGCATTTCAGCCAGAGGGAAGAGAGAAGAAAGCCGTATTTCAGATCTCGCTCTTATAAAATCTATTCTGGGAAGTGTGTCTTTTTTCAGTGTCATTGCTGAGGAAGGTAAACCTTTTTCGACCTTAGCATTCACAAGCTGGGTTGGTACATACACATCACGGTCATGATCGTTTTTCGGCTACGCAGTTTGTTTTGGAAGTGAAAGGCATTTCCTCTCTCCATTAATCATTAGGCAAAATAAGTGTCACAGTATATGGTTGAACGATCTAAAAGTACATGAATGTTAATTGGCTTGTTTTACAGCACCAAGTATAATGAATAAAAGGCCTGGAGCTTGGAGTTAGTAACTCTAAATTTCCAGGAAGAATCCAAATACACTACATTCTCGACAGGCCCTCCGTATCAACAGTATTAAGGACAGTATCACCTCCTTGCTGTCTGATCTGTGCTAAACTGTCCTACCAAATGCCACCTCCAATGAGTATCCAGGAAAAGGTCCTCAGATTGTGGACTCTTAGCTTGCCTGACAACCAGGATACCCAGCTCCACCACCAATACGTGCAGGGTCAAGGGCAGATTGATCTTATTCTGTTTGCTTTCAAATATCTATTAAATGGGGTCAGCAATATCTGTTATATTTGTAACACAGAGATACTAGAACAATTCAGTATAAAAAAGTGTGAAGCCAATAGGACAATGTTAAAGTACTATTTCATGACAGTGATACAATGACATAGAAAGTGACTTGTAACATCCCCAGAGAAATGTAAGTTAAAATCTATACATGCACTGTTACTGATAAAGAAGATAAGACTCATGAATGATCCATTATTCTACTGAAAACAATGCAACAAATATATATTAAACAACCTTTTCTACTCAAAAAGTGATCTCTCCCATCCATTCACATAGTGTTATCAAGCCAGACATGAACAAATGAGTTTATTCCTTAGCACTGTACAGGAAATAAAGTCTCATACATGTGCCGGTTTTAGTCCTGTGACCATGATTAATCATCGTCATCTGATAGGTAGAGCAGAATGGTGCAGTCAACATGAGATTTAGGGACATACCTGCACCTGCACCTGTCTTCTGACCCTTTCTAGTTGAGTGACACTGAGTGTGCTTCAACCTCTAGGCCCTCCGTCTCTGCTATCTGTGATTGTAAAAAGAATGTTTCTCACAGGGTTGCTGTAAAGATCATACAAGAAACCGGATAGAAATGCAATCTGTAAACTGAAAATTGCTTTAAACTACTGTTATTACGTGTGTTACTATATGGATGTAGAGGGTTCAGAAACCTCTTTCAGAACATTCTAAAACTCCTGCAAGTTTATGTCTCCAACCTAATTTCCAAGACATCTTTTAATACTTCCCACACTGATTTCTGTTCCATTCGTTATAAGTGAACTCTGTCTCCAGGCTTGTGCGTTCTTGACTTTTTGCTTAGTCCTCATGCCACAATTTCTCTTCCTGTATCTACATGAAACACTCCACCTGCTCGTCTTCATCCTTTCTTTAAGAACCAACTCAAATGCCACTTTTCCTATGAGCCCTACCTGGTCATTAGGCTTCATCTTAACTAATCCCTCTTCTTAACCTTATTAATGCCTGAACTATTAAAGTGACTCTTTTTTGGTGCCATATATTTGGCATTTAGTATATCCATATTCACTTTTAATATCTTTTAAAATAGCATTTGGTTTTTGGCCGGGGCTGGGTTTGAACCCGCCACCTCCGGCATATGGGACCGGCACCGTACTCCTTGAGCCACAGGCGCCGCCCCTTAAAATAACATTTATACATCTGATCTTTACCATTAGGATGCAAGGTCCTTGAGTTTAGAGAACATGAGTCAAACTTTTCTAGGCCTAATGTTATATTTATTTAAACAATATATCCCCAAATGATTTTCCAGCTATCATTTGCCTAGTGCACCAGGTCAGAGCACATGTTTGCCAGATTACCGGAATGGGTGGATATAAAGCAAAGCATTTTAGAGTTTAAAAGGCTACTAAAGGCAGATTAAAAGTAAGCCGACTTCTGTTCACAGAGCAGACACATTTAAGAAGTGACAGTCCACGGTACCTTTAGAAGGAATCCTTCCTATATGGACTAATTTAAAACACAAATCACTGTTGAAAAAGTACAGACTCAAGCAACTGGCTAATAATGAAAAACAAAAGAATAGAACATGGCTGAAAGACAATTACAGCTCACATCCCAAATGAGAAATTATAGAATGAAAACAGAAGAAACAAATTACTTATATGAGCAAGTGATCATCCATCTGCCAGCTCATTAGCTATGATAATGAGGATTTGTTGCATTCCACTTACCTAAATTATCATCTCTACCTTGATTTATACATACACATCTCCATGTAATAGAAAATAAATGGTTTACTCAATTACTATACGACAGTTCAGGAGCTAACACTTGTTAGGGTTTAGCAAGCGTCAGACGTTGTAAGGGCCACGTTAACAAACGCGATTTCATTTAACCCTCTGAAAGGCAATCTTTTGGACTCCTGCGCTGCTCATTTCCTCCATGATTAATTTTATAGTTAATCCTGTACTGTTTTGTGATATCTCTCCTATGGTTTGCTGAAACTGATATTTCTTTCTCATCCTGCCATTTGTTCATTTTATTTATTTATTCTGGCTAAATACTTATTCAGTGGTTAGTCTGTGCCAAATACTGTTTCTAGCTCTGGAAAGTCCAGTACCTAGTGGAGCCTTCATGTGGTTACTCAATTCTTTGAATATACCTTTGAATATATGGTGTACCCAGACTAGGTGGTGAGTTGCTTGGAAGCTATCTCTTCAATTTTATATCTTCTTGTTGTTGTTTGTTTGTCTGTTTTGCAGTTTTTGGTTGGGGTCGGGTTTGAACCCACCACATCCGGTATATTGGGCTGGCACCCTACTCCTTTGAGCCACAGGCATCACCTCAATTTTATTTCTTTACATTCCCTAGGGTCTAGCATGGTAAGTATTTAAGGCAAAACGGACATACGATAAGTTAATGTTACTGTGTTTTAAAAAGTTTAAACGTCACTATTGGATTAAATCATGTCTTTCTCTACTTTAAAACTATTACATCAAATTCTTGTTACCTTGTAAGGACTCAAAAGGAAAATGTAAGATGTCTAATAAGTTGGTATTCCTCATACCCCACTTTATTTTGCCAGCATTCTCCAACTAAAACACAATTATTTATACAGATTTCTGCTCTAAAAATAAATACAGAACAACACCTGTATTTATGATGATAATAGTTTAGTTTTAACTGGAAATTTTTAATGTTATTTTCAACAACAGGATGAACATTTTCTTACTTGATATTTCTTTAGCACAAGACTATTTCTTCAATTATTTTAAAAATATTTGGCATTTAAAAATAAGAGTTTTTGATTTAACATTAAATGAGAGAATTTTGCTTAGAATTATAGTTGTCTTAATTGGTTCATGCTGCTATAAGAAAAATACCATTGACTAGACAGCTTAATCAATAACCATTTATTAGTTACAGTTCTGGAGGCTGAAAACTCCATGGTCAAGAAGCAAGATTTAGTGTCTGGCGCAGGTTTGTTTCCTGGTTCATTGATAGCTAGCTGTCTTTTTCACTGTGTCACTGCTTTGCGGAAGAGACAAAGGAACTCTCTGGGGTCTCATTGATAAGGGCACCAGTCTCACTCCTGAAGGATCGTATATTAGTGCCCATTTTTAAGAGTACTAATCCCATTCACCCTCAAATCTAACCACCTCCGAAAGACCACACCTGTAAATGCCATCAGATTAGGGGTCAGGATTTCAAGACACCAATTTTAGGGGACTTAAGCATTTAGACCATTGCAGTAGCCTACGCACACCGTCCTGTTCATTTCTCTGAGACATGGAGCAGCTACTGTAGTTAGTATTTCAGGTCCCAAGTCTCCATATTCTTGGCAATTCTCTCATCATTTTCTTCATTGTGCTGTGACAGGCAGCGTAGCATCGTACTTTCATGCACGGGTTTTGAGCCATGACTTTACATAGAAAACAGTTTCCTCCTCATGATATTTCTCTGTGAGTTATTTTATGAAAATACATAATGTTGGTATATAGTTATATAAATATTTTGTGTAAGTGTGTGAGTAGGAGAGCACAAAAAAATTGGCTTACCCACCCTGGATTAATAAAGTTGGCTGTGGGTTGATACAGATAACAACACGGGAGGGACAGGGGTATATGTTTGCAGATTAATGATAGAAGAAGCCATTCCCCTCTCCAAAACCAAACATGTAAACTTTTTAAATTATTGTAATTAATCCCGCTACACAATATACTTATTCATCTGTATCTCTTTATATTACACATAATGCAACCAAGAATAGAAACTTGAACTGATATGCTCAAGTTCACCCTGTGATTTAATTCAGTATTGACAATGAGTACAAAGCTAGAAAGACAACCAAAGGCTCTCACTAAAAGCAGTATGAGGAAAATAAGGCCCTTTCAGCACAAGTTTCAAGCTCAAAAGATTTTAAGAAGCAAGCGCTGTGTATGTGTATGAATACATGTGTGTGCACGCATGTTTTGTGTGTATATGAAATAAACAATTCATAATTTAGGGAACTATGAAAAATAAAGAGCACAGTAACCTAAAAAAAGCCACTGACATTTAACACCCTTCATTTGTTTCATCTCTTCTTTATTTATCACTAAACGGATTAGACAAAACAGGGCATTTCTAACCCTGCTTTAGAATGTTGCAAGGATATTATAAAAGTAAAAGTCCCACCATCATGAATGCACTAAAGGATATTCAAAGTATTGGAGATTTGGAGTGTCAGGTGGGAGACTTGCCTCTTGGTCTTTCAACTATCATAAACGTGGGTGACTATTTTGGTTGAGTTGTCTTCGTCCCTTAAGTATCATTACATTCTGTTTATTAAACCTCATAACTAGTTTATCAAATAATAGATTTAATGTAAGGAAAAATACTGCTTGGTCAGTAGAATTAGCACATTCATGCAAAAAAGGATATTGAAAAACTAAATGATTTCTTTTTTAAAATAAATATCTTATTTAAAATAAATTTTATTTGGGTTCTTCTCGTGGCTGTTAGCATCAAAATTTCAGAGAAATTGCATATAACTGAAATTTCTAGATCTTCATCTCTCTAATCTTGCAAGCCGTTTTTCGGCCAACTCTGCTTATTTAAATGCTTTCTATATTTCAAAATCCCATTCATTCAGTGGCCTTCCTGAAGTTTCTCCATTGTACCAAATACAATGCTTGGAGTAATAGGAGAGGTAAGGCTGAGAGGAGCTGTTAGCCTTTCCCACCAAAGCCCTCAGATTTCCATAGAAATAAACACACATACACACACACACGCACGCGCACAGTTAAAGAACAAATTAAAAAAGCAGTGAAATCATTTATCATCTCAGGGTGCCAAATTCGCAGCCCACATCTCATGCCTAGTTGTTGGGCCCATACCCTTGCTATAAATCTGTCAAGCTGCAAACGTGATGTGATTTTGGGAGCAGAAAATGCTGTTTCTGTATAACCAATCCACAGACGCATATATTGTCCCTTTGTAACTATAGGTGTTCTTTTAAGGCCACATCTTAATTTTAATGAGGAAACTATAATGGGGAACTTTATGTCAGGAAACTCTCACAAACAGAGCAAAATTCGCAGGGAACTGGTTGCAACATGTCTTTCAATGTGGCTCCCTCCCTCCAGTCTAAGGTCCAAAGCCACATTAAACAGGCTGAGCGGCATCTTCCAGTGAATTTGAATTCTCTGCCTGTTCATGTCCATCTGGAAGTAACAAGCCAGTTCTGAGCCCTAAGGAGCTCCTCCCCAGCAGGAGCGGCCACTTTTATGCCACGTTGTTGGGACAGTGGATAAAAACAAGACCAGTGGCTGATACAGGTATTCAAATTCCTGCTTATATCAAAGGATACATTTTTTCTTTTGGAGGTCTTAGAGTTTTGCAGAGGATAAAAGATCCATGCTTAGCCACAATATGCAATTTTGCATTTATAAATCCCTCATCCCAGCTTCTCTGAGATCTCCTTCATGTCCAAAGACACCCAGGCCTTTCGCCAAAGAGATTCCCTGTCCCTGTTATCAAGTCTTTAATCCATGATAGTAACCACCATTCAGGGAATGCTAGACAAACGTGGAGAGATTTCCCAGGTGCCACTTAGCTCTCCGTCCTTCTTCCTGGACCCTCTCTCCCACCCATCACAGAAACCCGGGCCAGCCGATTAGATGAACAGCTCCACAGTCACTCTTAGATACAGCACAATGCCTGCGTCTCACTACAGCTGTTGAGACTGACAATTCAATTCCAGCCTGGAATTCCACAACCAAGGTTCTCTTCCAGTTCCTGGGGATCAGAAGACTCCTTATCCATTTTTATGCACCGATAAACATGCATTTACCTTAGAGCTCTCAAAAGGCTTAATTCTATAAAAATAGGTATGAACATGAAAACTGTGACCTTATTGAGCCACTAGATGACTCAGCTGGCATAAAGTGTTCAGCTGCCAAGGGCAGCCACATAGAGCCACTCTCTCAGAAGATATCGTAAATTCCCAGTCACAGAGAAGGGTGCCTTAGGAACAGTCAATTCCCCTTGGGCTACTAACAGCAAACTTTTACTTTAGCAGGTTGGGTAATCATTGGTCTATCCTGTTATAAAACTATCTGTAGTTTATAATGAGCTCCAGAAAGTACCAGAGCTGAGAATTCTGAAGCCTGTATTTCAGACATGTCTTGCCCTTTACTGATACAAATGTCATTCAGGTTCCTCTGACGTGCAGTAATGACTTTTCTATGTTTAGTTATTAAAGAAGAGAGAATCAAAAAGCCAGGGGTACATCATTTCTCATATAACACGCTCTTCTGCGTCCCCACCAATTGGGGAGGACCACATAAAGTGTTAATCCTCAGGAAACCAATTCACTAATCTTTTAAAGTGAAATGAGTCCTAAGTGTCAAAAGGATCCAAGGAAAGGCAAAATAAAAGAAGTTGAAGGATACATACCTACTATTTGCTATTTACTAGGCATTGTGCTAAGTTCATTATTATTTTATTTTACTTAACAAAACCCAGTTAACTTTTTCCTCATAAAACCTTTAGCATATATATTTTTATTCAGGTTTTATAGATAGATAAAACTGAAACAAATCAGTGTCTAATAGCCACACTTAGATAGTTTGTGAGTAGCAGAGCTAAATTAAAAACCTAATCTTCTACATGTCAGAGATTTTTAACCGGGTTGAACTGTGATTGTTGCAGTCAGAGATATCAGGACATGTCTCTTCGTGACAGAGAAGACTCTGGAAACAGATAAATCTCTAAGCCTGCAGGAAGTTTTTAGGCTGTCCATTGCTCTTTGAAAAAAATGGTGATCATAGTGTAATGGATATGAAGGACATACAATATTTCCCAATAAACCTAATTTCCATTATAAAAAAAAACAACAACACTGTCAATCTTTTGCCTAGCCTTTGCAACCCTTTAAAATCTGCTGATTCTACATACGAGTCACATATAATTCTTAGGTTCACAGATAAAATTTGAGTATATACTTATCATTTATTGCATTGTTTCTGGGCTAGATAACTGGTGGCAAAACAATGAAAACATACAGAATCTCCAAACTGAAGGTGTTTACCGCATAAGGGGACAACAAACATGCTCATAATTAAACATAAGATAATGAAATCTGATATGTCAGCAGTATGAGCAGAGTAATAAGAGACCACAAAGGGAGAGATTATTCAAGGAGCAAATTGAAAGCACCTAAATCAGCAATAACATATTGAACAAGTTAATTATAATGTAACCACACGATGGAATATGACACACTTTTGGATCACTCTGCAGCCGTGTATCAAAAGACTTAGTAATATTTTTGATATTGTCAAGTGAACAAGTGGGCTGTAAAATATAGGTAATATGATTTCATCTTTTAAAACTGTATGGAGAGCGAGAACATTTCAGCAAATGACAATGATGGTCACGTCAGGCAGAGTAATTACTGCTTTGGTTTTTTATACTACTGTGTTTTTGAAGTTTCCTATAGTGAATATGCTTTTCTTTTGTAATGAGAAAAAATGATTTTGTTTAAAAATCAAAATGTTCCGATTTATGAATGTTGATTTTGTAACCTGAGATGCTGCTATATTCCTTGATCACTTCTAAGAGTTTTGTAGTAGAATCCCTGTTTTCCAGATATACAATCATATCATCTGTGAAGAGTGAAAGAGCAATGGAGACAATGGGCAGCCTTGTCTGGTTCCTGATCTGAGTGGAAATGATTTCAATTTAACTCCATTCCATACGATATTGGCTGTGGGTTTGCTATAGATGGCCTCTATCAGTCTAAGGCTATGTTAACCAGTGTGATGAAAATGTGTCAAACGGTCTATAAAACCAGTGTATGGTGCGCCATGATCGCATTAATGTACACAGCTATGATTTAATAATAACAAAGTTTATTTTTACTTATTTTAATAAGTGGATGTTGGATTTTATCAAATTCTCTGTTTATTGGAGACAATTTTGTTTTTTTCTCTTTAATCTGTTAATATATAATTAATTGCATTAATATATTTTTAATGTTAATCAACCTTGTATTTCTTTATTCACAAAAAAAAAAAAATCAAAACGTTACCAACAACTTAACAGCAAAAATCACTTTGGATTTTTTTCAAATTAGGAAAACAAAGTTCTTAATATTCTTAAAATTCTTAAGATTTATTTCCACAGAGGGCCTTGTGAGCTTCAAATGCCTTATTCTAACAAATCTTTCTACTTGGCGTTCTGATCTCAAGCCAGATGTGGTATCTTACTTTGGTTTATCTCCTCATCCATAATCTTAAAGTCCTCTCACACCTCAGGTACTATATGAGGTCAAGCAATTAAGTTCACAAACTCATCCTAGAAAAAATGCTACATCCCTCATTGCTGAATATCACTAGGGCCCAAGGGGAGTACTTTGAAGGTGACCGTGGTGATATTCAGCAATGAGGGATGTAGCACTTTTTCTAGGATGAGTTCTCCCACTTAATTGCCAGGTCTCCTTCTACAATGACAGCTGTGATGGCCAGTCCAGAAAAAGAGTTCCAAAATCACTCTGGAGGTTAGACGAGGCACTAGTGTCAGTGTATCGCTTCCCAAGGGGAGAACTTCTAAGGTGACTGTAGTGACATTCAGCCATAATGATCGTAGTACTTTTTCTAGGATGCATTTGCAAACTTAATTGTCAGAGTTCATACTAGTTTGCTGACTTGGCAGCTTTTGGAAGTGAACAGATCATTTTGCTGTGCATAGCCATTCAGCTGGTAAACGTTGCTGGCTACTTCTTTCACCCAGATAGCACACCTCTCCTACCAAGGAATGTGGAAGTCCTCGTCTCTCTGCCTTGGTGTAAATGCCTGAAAACATGAAGGGGAAAAAAGAGCAAAATCCTCCAAGATCTATAACTGGAAAGGCCCCAAGTAAGAAGCATAAAGACAACAGTCACTAAGCAGAAATGTGACATGCCACCTGAAATGCAGAGGCACTTGACCACCGTCTGCAAGGGGAAGCTTCAAAACTGGCCCCAAAGCTCACACGCCTTGGCAGCCTTGGAGAATTATTACCCAAGGTTTTGCATTTAATTATGGCCAAAATGCCCAGGTCTGTTTCTCTTCAAAGTCCAGTGGCCTAATGACCAGCTACATTACTCATGCATCTTGAATTGCTGTTGTTATTATTTAGAAAGTCAGGGTTATTAACAACCAATGAATTTAGGAGAGAGCCAAAATATCTCAGTAAGTCTTCCAACGCCTCTGAGCCAGCTTGTCTGAATTCAAAAGCTAGAGAATTATTTTCACAGAGAAAGTTGCCCAGAGTGCCTGGGGAAGGGGTGAGCGTCTTCAGTGGGTGAGCATAGATCACTACCTCAAATCGTTTACAACCTGGGTGGCTAGAGCCAGACCTTCACGCAGCCGAGCTGCAGACACAACGTGGCCAGGGTACCAACACGGTGGACTCCGGGGAAAGGCACTGCTCTGGTGAGGCCTGAGAATGACCCTCTGTGCACCAATCCCTCTGTGTGTGTGTGTGTGTGTGTTTTGTTCCCACTGTGCACTGAAAAACAGCATAATGTATACCTGCTCATATATCCCCAGCTTGTTAATTCAACACAAAAGCAAAGAGATAACAGGAACACAAGTTCTTGCTCCTTTTTATTCTGTTTTCTCTCCTCTAATTTTGTTTGTTTGTTTTGGGGTTTTTGGTAGTAGATGGATGGAGTATGCACACCATTTCAGATGTTTACTCAAATACAAGATTCATTGTGATAATCTTTATTACTTTTGTAATGCTAAAACTCATAGTTGTGCTTAATCATAAGATTCTCTAGGGTGACACTCTCTAAATTAAGCTACCAGGAATTTATATTCTAAGCCAAGCTATCTCCTAGAGCTTAACAGCATCTGATCCAAGACAAAAAATAAAGAAGATGATGAAACATTCCTGAGAAACTTTTTCCTAAGCAGGAAAAGCCTGGGATAAGGAGGAGCCTGTAGAAACAGTTTTAGTCTTTGGGCAAATATTTCCAAACTTTTATTTCTTCAGTGATACACTCTATACCAGCAAGTTAGATTTATCGTTAGAGATTTTCAACCCATGAGTCATGATTGCCATAATTATTTTCAGTTGGAGTTTTTATATATGATAAAATTAAACTGTGTGATTATGAACAATGAATGAATAAATGCATTTAGTCAATTAAACTGGAAAAACATTAATCACATGTTGTATGGTTTCATATGGTAAAAAGAAGTTAGCTGGCTAGCTTTATGCCTTTAACTTAGCTGTGAAAAACATATATATACATCCAGATACATATTATGTATATATCTATATACACATACATATAATCTACAAAGAAGAGAATTAAATTATCTGGATAGCTGAAGAGGCAAATAAAACACCCTAAACACTTTTAAAATCGAGGCAATTAGGAGAAAAAAAGAGAATACATTTTTATAATGTAATGAGGTATCATTCATCCGTCCATCCATTCATTTGTTTAGAATATTTGTTGAGGACCTGATACAAACAGGCACTGCTGTGGGTAGCAGCAGAATAAAGGTAAACAAAGAAGTCCAAGCTTTTGTGCTGTTGATGCTTTCTCCCTGATTATCTGGATAAGCAAAAGGTACCTACACGTGAATGTACACATTTAGATTCAGCTCACGGTTAACACCAAGCCATTTTAGGGCTTAATGACTGTGCAACAGAGAGAGAATCAGAAGGTATCGCTGTAATGTAATCTCTATGTAGCCTTGGCTTTGACATTTAACCTCTGAAAAAACATGATTTTCCATCTATTAAATGTGTTGGTTGGTAAAACTAGCTGATCTCTAACATCTATGTATATGAAATTCTGTGATTTTGTGTTTTCCACTGAGAGAAAAAACTATGTTTTGGCTCATGTTTATAGTGTTTATAAGTGGAAAGTTTTTAACAACTTAAGAAAAAAGCCTCTAACTAATTGCAATCAGTAGCAAACTGGAAAAGGTGCTGCAGTACTTAAAACCACATAGAACAGATAAACCAGGGATGGGCAGCTCTGTGCAAAGTTCATGAGAAAAATCACCACCCTGATTACAGCCATTGTAAAGGGTTGTCAGAAACACCAAGTAAATTACAGAGAAAAGGATCCACAAATCCCTTCCTGAAAATCATTACTATTATCATGGTGTTAACAGAGTAATTTTTCCAGCACAAGGGGCAAATGCATTTTTGAAAAACACAGAAAATGTCCTTCTTGCTGCACCCATTCTAAGGTTATTCTATTAAATAAAAATAAGCAAAAACACAAAACAAAAGCCTGCGTTACATATGAGTACAAGAGATATTTGCACAAAAGACAGACGTGTCAGTCTTTTAGTTTGTGTTCATTTCTTCAGCTTTTTTATAGAGTAGGAAACAGAATAAAGAAATCTCAGAAATCATGACTCATCTAGACATGAATCAGCCTCATTAATATTAACGATAGTATTCATAAAGATCAACTTTGAATTAATCATGTTTGGATCACCTGGTATTTTCATTAAAGAACAACAGAGAAGGAGTTGACTGGAAAATGGAATTTGTTTCTAATTGCTTATGATTTAAATAAACCAATGTCAGATTAAACAGCTTTTACTCCTTAAACCACAGAAGCTTTGCCTCATGGTGTACTGGGCATAGTTTATGATTCTAGACTCAGTAAGGAACATATTCCCAGAAATTACAGAGCATACACAGAAACTGCTTCTTTTACACTTCCTTGCCTGTATATCTAGCAAGTACCTGTTTACGTGATGATTTTGTGTACTCTGTGGCTCAAATAATCCCTCAGCTCATTTTATTTCTGCTGTATTTCATGTTTTTAAAGTGCTTTGATGTCCATCATGCTGTGTAATCATCCAATATTTCTTTGAAGTTAAGAAGGTAGACATGAAGCTCCTTGAGCCTCAGTTTCCTCATTTATAATACAAAAATGACAATAACTTCATTACAAGGTTTTTGTGAAGGTTAAATGAGTTAACAATAATGATGAAGATTATAGGTAACATTTTGTGTTATTCACTATATGCTAAGGAGTATTTTAATTGTGCTATTCAGTTAATTTATTTAATCCTTATAGTAACTCTACAAAGTGGATCCTGTTGTTTCCTCATTTTATAGTGGAAAAGGCTGAGTCATGGAAGGTAAAAACAATTTGTCCAAGGTTGCATAGAAAGTGACAGCCATCCTACTTGACAATGGAGGCCACCCTGGATTACACTTGGAATCCTATGACTTCCTCCCATTAATAAAATAATTTTCGCATCAGCTCCTGGACCTAACAAGATTCCAGTGTAGTCATTTCAAATTTTTAACTGAAACAGGAGTGACATTAATTATCCAACATAAATTCTAGCCAATATAAATGTCACTCTGATCTTGTACTTAAAAATAAACAAGGAACAGAATATTAATTCATCAGTATCATACACCATAGTCATGAATATCATTCGCTCCATGTTAGAGAAATTAGAATAAGAAATAGTCAAGCAAAAAGACTAAATAAGAAGTACGGTAGAATGACCTTAATAAGCTGACCACCCAAAAAGCTGTAACAAGCTGGGTAACACACAGAGGAGGTCACCGCCAGGAGGAGGCCTACTGCACTGACGTGTACATGTGGTACATATTTACTCTGTGAAAACTCCGTCAACCCAAGGAGGTGGTCAACTATGGAGGTTCTACTGTATCCTGAGTATTTTAAAATGCTTTTTGGAGTTCATGAAATGGTTAGAAAAAGAGAGCTGACATTTGGGAGCTCTGCATGTCACACACAAAAAAGATTTTTTAAACCTTTGAAGCAAGAATTAGTAAATATCTTTTAAAAATGTATTTTATTGGGCGGCGCCTGTGGCTCAGTGAGTAAGGCGCCGGCCCCATATGCCGAAGGTGGTGGGTTCAAGCCCAGCCCCGGCCAAACTGCAACAAAAAAAATAGCCGGGCGTTGTGGCGGGCGCCTGTAGTCCCAGCTGCTCAGGAGGCTGAGGCAAGAGAATCGCCTAAGCCCAAGAGTTAGAGGTTGCTGTGAGCTGTGTGATGCCACGGCACTCTACCGAGGGTGATAAAGTGAGACTCTGTCTCTACAAAAAAAAAAAAAAATGTATTTTATTAAAAAGCCTTAGACTTGAAGGGAAATAATCCATTTTTGGACTATATTTAAAATAAATTTTCTAATACAAAACTGCCAGACATGAAGTCACATGTTAATTTATATCTTATTCGAAGGAAGATTCTGATGACCATATATGTTTTGTGAAGACAGAGACAGTGTATAAATGCTGTAATATCAATACTTGGGCCATAATTAGTATTTAATAAATGCTTCAATTATGAAATATGGAACCCGATTCCTCAACTTTGGCTATTCTATCAAAACTAATAATATGTATCTTTACACACACATACATTCTTCCCAAGGGTTAAAAATAAATTTTACTTATTTTTCTTCTCCCATTGGCTCTTTATTAAAAATTGATCATGAGGATTCCCCCAAAAGATCACTATTTTAAGAAAATACATCTCAAAAACAAACAAAAATAACCCCTAACATCTAGAGAGTGATTTTCAAATACAAAAGTAAACGTATTGATTAGCATAATGAGAAAATGAAAGCGTGCAGTTTAGGACGTCAATCTAATAAGATTTATGTTTTTAATCAAACCTATCATGAAGACAAAACAGGAGGTCCACGGTTAGTGATAAAAAATAAATCAGGGCAAGAAAAAGGGTCATTGAATAGAAAATGGTGGGCAGAGTGAGGAGGAAAGAATATTGAGTGGAGCAGAAATTGTCATCCTGTTTATAAATCTCTGAATTATTGTCAAGGTTACTGTTAATCCATAAGGCCACTTTTACAAATTAGAAAAGGGTTATGCTTTATCAAGACACATGTCCATCGGCTAAAAAGTTGTCATAATTTTTCTGTTGGATCAAGATTCTATGCCATTATCTTCCTTAAAATTGTTATAATAAGCATACAAACACTATCCATGAGGCAAATCCTGTGACCTGCGATGAGGCTGTGTATCGTACAGATAAATAAGCAGGCCTGATTGTCATGTTTGGGATGAAGACTTCTGCACCTTGCCAACATGGTCCACAATGTCCTTTCATTACTAAGATAAAGACTTTGAAAATTTGCCTGCGTATGATTTTTAAGTGCCATCATTTCTGCTCATCCTAATAAGTCAACTAATCATAAGATAGCAATCTGCTTTACAAAAATAAAAGATAGCCCATTTCTGAGGATCACAAAATTTGAAGGCTGACTTTCCGAGTTTGAGCTGCATGCCGGGTATATAATAGCTCTTTCCTACGGATACAGAAAACCATCAAACATGTATGCATGAGTGTGTATTTGTAGGTAAATAAATGTATGGCTTTTTTCCATTCCTTGTTTCCTTGAAACAATGTTTTGGCATCTATTTTAACGTATGGATACCTGTTTGGATTAAGTATATTTTCCTACTGCTGAAGGCCCTTGCTGGATATATTAATTCTTGGAAACTTTGGCTGTCACCTAGTGTCAGGAAGGTTAAGACAATGGCTGCCTGCTGAATAGCAGACCATGAAACCAGACATCAGCTGGGCCCTGGCAATCCTGCTCTGCAGAGCAGTACTGAGCAATACTTACCCACGCAGTTCTGACTCTCACGGTACAACTTCTATCAACCAACTAAAGAAATAGTATTTTACTAAAAGGAGGGCTGGTATATTTTTAAAAAGCAATCTCAAGATTATAGAGCTAGTACATGTACTAAATTCTCCTTTATTCTGACCCAAAGAGGTTTGAGTGCATGGTTTATAGCAGTTTGTTTAACATACTGTGCTAGAAGTGATTATTATCTATCATTTTTAGAAGGGGCTAATACGCTACTGTGAAACCGTTTTTACCCTATTTCTAAAAACTAACATTTTTTTGCTACTAATCACATGTTTCCCAACTAGATAGCTCACTGTGTTCCCTCTAAACTATAGCACAATGCTAACTTGCTTGCCTCTCAAATAATATTTTTAAAAATTGCTTCCTTATGTTCTATTAAAAAAAGTCCTTAATTATATTTATTCACATAATCTTTCTCCATTGACTGTAAACTCTCTGAGAACTGGAAGATCTCTGTAATTGAATTCTTAGTCCAGAAATTAAGCTAAAAATTTAAAGTTTATTTAGGATTGTACTGGGCCCTTCAACATGCTATATACTTTATATGAAGTTTGTCTGGTTTGACTGACACAGCATTTTCGTTTGGGTAAATGATTTCATCTTCATAGATCAGAAGTTGAAATACAGATGTTAAGTTATGCAATTGTTCAAAAGAAGAGGAAAGTATCACAATTTGTAGAGCTAGTATTTGAAGCCAGGAAGCCTAATTCCAGACCCGGAGTCTAATCCACAATGCTATACTAGACAGACTACACCTCTGCCGGGGAGTTTTGTGCATGGGAGAAAGTGATATGGCAATTCCAAATGATATGGAAATAAAGGATCCAGGCTTCCCACTGTGCTCTGTGATTTGCTCCACCTGCCTCCAGGCCTTTCTTTCATCAGCAGCACTCCTCAGGCTGTCATCAGCACAAAGAGCAGCCTCCCTGGGGACTGCGCGGAGCTGCCACCTGAGTCACCTGTACTCACACCTGGCTTTGCCTTCCCCTTGAGAACTCTATTCATCAGCCCCTCTGTCTGCTTCAGACTCATGATGTCTTCAGGTTTGGTTTTGAAAGTGAGGCTCAAAATGTCTGTGCTCCTCTAAGGCTGTGGATCCCACATGTCCCTCACATTCACACAACTCTTTTTACATGACAGAGATGCCCAAGTTCATTACCCAGGGGCTACTGCTAAGTGAGATTCCATCCTTTCCAAAGACCTTCTTGACAAAAGAAGTTCTCTTTACCGTTGTCATCTTGCAGCCACTCTCCGAGACAGATGAGGCACCCAGCATTTTCTATTTCCATAACATTTACATATTATTAATAGAAACAGGCCAAGATCTCAAAGATGACATTGAAGAAAAGTTTGTTGGGATTTTACAACAGAACTACAAGAAGATGATCTTGCCAATGTTCTCTTGAAACAATTTTCTTTTTCCTCAACTGAGAGAAATGATTTTTATGTATCATTTTTGAAAGTTTTTTTTTTATGTTCTACTATTTTTTTTTAAATTTTCTATTGTCAATCTGACTGGCACTGTGACAGTGCCAATAAATGACACCAATATTGTCAGATTCAACCAAGAAGTCTTTAGAGCCACAGTAAAATACCAACTCTCCAGGGGACTATTTATTATGGTATACAAAGGAGCCAAGCCTAACTTTCCTGAGATGTCTCAGACTGTGTCTCTTTGCCTGAAAGAAACATTTTTCGTCTAGTCGAGGCAGCATTCTCCACCCCAACCTTCTCTCATTATCTTCCCATTGACCAGTTATCCAGTCTAAAAAAAAAAACCCAAGGAACGCACCCTTCATCTCTCAGGTGTGTAGTTTATTGTAATGTGCTGATATGTGATTATTGCTTTGCTTTGTTTCCTACCTTTACTCCGAGACGTTAGAGTCATCCTCCATTGTAACTCAGATTACTAATTGTCACCTCTCTGACCCTTATTTCTTGCTTTCTTTCCCAAGCTTTGCTGTGTCTGGCAATAGCTAATTGAAACCTTTATGAAACAATAATGAAATTAAACTTTGGATATTACTTTCAGAAAACACTTTTCTTCCTATATGAAAACAAACATATGCTAACTCAAAAATGACAACAAATTGAAATGAAATATAGGGATGAATTCAGAACTCTAGAATGACATTTTGAAACAGCCAGATTTATTAAGTTTATGACTAAAAGTGAACAGGAAGCTCCCTGGGTAAAAATAAATTGTATTCTAATTATTCATTTGCAGGTTAGTTGTTTGGAATTTTAAATGAACTTACATTAACTACCAAATTCAGGGAAATAGGTAACGGAGTTTTGAAAATCAAAGTCAGAAAAGATGTTACTAGGGAGATGGCTATACGTTTCTTTTTTTCTGGTTCCATACAACACGAAGTATGATTTTTTTCTAGTTCTTCAAAATATGATATTGGTATTTTAATGGGGATTTCATTGAATCTGTAGAGTGCTTTGAGTAGAATAGACATTTTGACAATGTTGATTCTTCCCAGCCAAGAGCATAGTATGTTTTTCCATTTGTTAATGTCTTCTGTTATTTCTTTTCTTAGGGTTTTATAATTCCTTGGTAAAGATCCTTCACCTCTTTTGTTAGGTTTATTCCTAAGTATTTTCATTTTCTTTGAAACTACTGTGAAGGGAATTGTGTCTTTGACTTGCTTCTCAACTTGGCTATCAGTGGCATATAAAAAGACTACTGATTTGTGGCCATTTGATTTTATACTCTGAGACATTACTGTATTTCTTGATCACTTCCAGGAGTTTTGAGGTTTAGTCTTGAGGATTTTCTAAGCATAAGATCAGATCATCAGTAAAGAGTGAGGGTTTAACCTCCTCTGCCCCCATTTGGATGCCCCTTTTATCCTTCTCTTGGCTAGAACTTCCAGCACTATGTTGAATAACAGTGTAGTGAATGGGAAGGGAGAGGTTGAGTTACCTGACACCTAGACAAGAGCAGAGGCACCAATGAGCTAGAGCTAGAACTAGAACAGTGGATAGTAATTCTAAGTTAGCTGATAACACACTTTTGTATCACCATAAGTGTTTATTAACAGTACACAACTACCTCTGATCTATTGTATCAAAATCTCTGAGAGCAGAACTCAGAATGTACATTTCAAGACAGTCCTCGGGCAACCAAGCTGCCAAACTAGAGGAATATTTTTATAGCTATCAGTTTATAGATAATCAATACAGAGCCTTAGAAAACTAAAATTAAATATGCAAACAGGAGGATTTACTTTTGTACTTAAAAAATTCTTCTTATCCAGTTGTTCGATCTGTCCTAGGTGTGCCTTGTTTTCTTTGGACTGCTGGGCTGATGGGCCCAGTTATTTTATATCTTGTCTATAGGATGTTACTGTCGGAGAAAAGGCTAATCTAAGTCTCATTTGAAATATTTGACTCCATACGGGTCTTAAAATTTAGGTGTAAACTTTAAGTACTTCATGTTTTCTTAAATATATGTCACTATCGTAAATGTGCTTGTGACCAGTTGATATGTCACCCTTCTGTCTAGACATAAAAATCACACGTACTTTCCTCACATATTAGGAAGCTGAAAGGTGAAAATTTAAAAATAGAATTTATTTTCCACATTTCTACATGAATGTGTTTACAGACATGAAAAAAAATGGTGTTGTTTTCTTCCTAAAACAAAGAAAAAAATAAGAAAAGTAAAAAGAAAGGAAATAGTCAACTGAATGAAGGAAAATAAATTTCTAGGGATGTACTATTCCCAGCTCAATATTCTCAGCCACAGATGAGCATCATAATTACTATTGAAATAGAAACACTTCTGGCAAGGCTTGAAGTCAGTGATCAGCTAGGAAGAGGAACAGTGGTTGTCAATAAATTGAGAATACCAGCAATAACCAAGCCAAGCAACACAATTTGTATTGTTTACCTAATGCAATATCAAATATTTAGATGTCTTCCTTTTAAAATTGTATACTTATTTTGAATTATAGATGATTATATAATTATAAAATTATTGTATGTTTTATTATCTAAAGAAAACTGTTTAGTCAAAACTCCTCCTAGATTTAATGCAATATAGGGCAAAACTAGTCTGACCTCATTTTTCTTTCAATCTTCCCTTTCAAAAAAGTATATAAAGTCAAATAAAAGCTATCTGTGTCAGTGCCAAACATATTTTTGTAGACCTCTGTTCCTTGTTGCCATATACCACTTCCGTGTACTATGTGACTATGTCCGTTTTATAATACACCTGCAGCATCTCAGATAGTATTCCAGGGACTGTATGTGTGTGTGCAGCTCATGTCCATTTTTACATCAGCAGGATCCATCTCTCTTATAATCCATAATATTCCCCCAAATAAACAAACAAATAGAAAGTACGATCTTAATATATATTCTTCTGGTAGACAAAATTCTGTTTTCTGACTCATACTCAAAGATGTATGTATTGTAACATCGGTTAGCTCAGATGCCCGTGTGGATAATACCCTCAAAACTAGACCCCAGTTTGCTTCTCCAAACTACAAATATGGCAAGCTACCCCCCAAATAGAATTATTAATATAACTGTCTTGTTCACTGAATGAAATATCGAAAGAGGGAAAGGCTCTCTTAATTATACTATAAACAAACATGTAACATTTTAGAGCTTTAAAACAATGCAACAGGGAAGCATCTGTGTAGATTGAAACCTGTTTTTCCTGTTGATTGGATCGGCAGTTTGTAAGGTTGCCAGGTAATGGATCAGTACACTTACAGAAAAAAATCAAATTTAATGGGATTAGTTCATTGACGAAAAAAACCTAACCCAAGACAAGTAAAAACTGGAAAATATTTTTATAGCTCATGCCATAGACTTAGCCAAATTTTTTTTAATCATTTAATTCCTCTCTCTAATATTATGAAAAATGAAAGAAAACAAAAACAACCTTCCCAATGATTGCTTCACCTGATATGGGAAATGAACTTTAAGTGACTGACTAATGAATAATTTAGTTATCTCTGTAGACATTTCTGTTTCCTTGCAACATACTGTTTCTTTAGATACATAATACAATTGCATTTAATAATGAAAAAGTAAATACAGCAAAGTTTTCTTATTTTTATCAGGCTACCATAACAACTATTGAATAAAGACACCAATGTGAAATGAGAATTGGCATGATCTTCTAAATTTACTAATCTTTAAGAAGATTAATACTTGATAATGCAGTTTTGATAATGATCAACCATTGAAAATGAGCTTAAAGATTAGATTAAAGGCAATCAATTTTCAGCAGGTTTAGTCAATGGCTTTTTTTTTTTTTTTTTATTGTTGGGGATTCATTGAGGGTACAATAAGCCAGGTTACACTGATTGCAATTGTTAGGTAAAGTCCCTCTTGCAATCATTGTCAATGGCTTTTAAAGATATTTTTAAGAATGGAATTGGATTTGTTCAAATGCCAACAATAAAGAAAAAAACAATGGCAGATAGTGGGGATATTTAATGTTTGAGAGTGAACTTTGGTACTTTATGAGTAAGGTCATTATTTTATAATTTAAAAGGTTAGAAATTACCCAGAGACAAGATGGCGAACTGAAGCCAGCTTTCCACAGAGGCTCCCGTCCTGAAGGAGAGTTAAGGAACGAAAATTTAGCAAGTAACCTAATGGATTCAAGCAGCACCAAGTGAGAAAGTTGAAGAACGCACATCAACCCCTCTGAGAAGAGCTGCAACCACAAGGACACAAACAAAAGGTACAAAACCCACCACCAAGCGGATGGGAGTCCCCCCTCCCCCACCTGATCGGCTTAAGAACCCCACAAACAAACAGGCAGAAATCAAAGGCCCTCCCACTACACTTCACGGGAGAAACCTACTAAAATCTGGACCTACCTCCCTTACTAGGGTGCCTAGGTGTTCTCCTGCCAGACATAAAACTGTATAAAACTGTAAATATCCTTTGCTGGCAACTCTGAGCTCCCAGCACTTCCCTCCACTCTCTCTGAGGTCTAAAAGCCTGTCCCCCAGTGTTCAGATTCTTGGGTGACTTCTAGAGGGGAGAGGACAGTACCCGAGCTGCGGCTGGTCAGTGCTGATTCTGGGGCATGGGAGAGAGGTAAGGACAGTCAGCAGAGGGCGATCCTCACCAGGGGGGCACTTCCCTGAGGCATGGTGCAGCAGCCCTCCTTGGGCAACAATACAACCAGGCATAAAACTGAGCAGAACTGTGGGACCTCGCTACCAGCAGCTCTGGGCTCCCAGCATTCCCCTCGCCCTCGCTCTGTGGTCTGGAGACCTGAATGCCTGCCGTGTGGCCGGGCAAGGAACTGGGTCGAACTGAGTCTGTTCGCTGCTAGTGGCTCTGAGCTCCAGCTGCTCCCCCCACCCCACCCTCACTCTGAAGCCTGAAGGCTCGAGCTGTGGCGCTGTGGCCAGGCGAGAGACCGGGAGGGAGCTGAGTGTGCTCGCTGCTGGCGGCTCTGGGCTCCCGGTGCCCCACCCCACCCTCACTCTGGGATCTGGAGGCCTGTCCCCCGGGATTCCAGATCCTTGGGGGATTTGTCAGGACATGGACAGTGCACAAACTGCAGCTGGTAGGTCCTGACTCTGGGATACAGGAGTGAGGCTGGGGGAGAACCACATCAGAGTGGCAGTTCCCTTAGGCAGCTGAAGCCACACCCCCTGCCTCACTGGGCAACCAGAGGAGGCCAACCCTGAGTATAGGATTTGCCTGAGGTGACTCACAGACCCAGGAAACTTACAGGGCAGGGCCGACTCAGAGAACTGAGACTTCAACCCAGAGCAAGTGCTTCACTAGGGTCAAACAGAAGCCAGCTGAAAATAAGTCAGAACCACTTAGCCCCACCACACCAGACAGGGCCCCAGTCTCTCAGGCCACAACACTGAACGGGCCCTCAACTAAACCCCAGAGGAAAAATCAAAGGGAGTAAAACAACCATGGGGCGGAATCAGCGGAAAAACTCTGGTAACATGAATAACCAGAATAGATCAACCCCCTCAAGGAAAGATATGGTGGATGTAATTGAAGATCCCATTCATAAACAACTGGCAGACATGTCAGAAATAGAATTCAGAATTTGGATTGCAGACAAGATTGATAAAATGGAATTAGGAATCCAAGGAAAAATTCAAAAGTTGTCTCAAGAATTTAACTAATTTAAAGACAAAACCACCAAAGACTTAGACACACTGAAGCAAGAATTTGCAGCCCTTAAAGATATGAAAAATACAGTAGAATCCCTCAGCAACAGAATGGACCAAGCAGAAGAAAGGATTTCTGACATGGAAGATAAAGCCTTTGAACACTCCCAAACTCTCAAAGAGGAAGAGAAATGAAGAGCAAAAATGGATCACTCTCTTAGAGAGCTCTGGGATAATTCGAAGAAGGCTAATATACGAATAATAGGAGTTCTGGAAAATGATGAACTGGCATAGATGGGCGCAGAGGCCCTTCTGCATGAAATTATGAAAGAGAATTTTCCAGACATGCCTAGAGACTCTGAAATTCAGATAGCAGACAGTTTCAGAACTCCAGCACGATTCAACCCCAATCAGTTATCCCCCAGACATATCATAATTAGCTTCATTAAAGTCAACATGAAGGAGAAAATTATCAAGGTTATCAGGCAAAAGAAAGCCATTACCTACAAAGATAAGAACATTAGAATGCCTGCAGATCTCTCTGCTGAAACTTTTCAAGCCAGAAGAGGGTGGTCATTGACTTTTAATCTCCTAAAGCAAAATAACTTTCAACCACGGATCTTGTACCCAACTCTCATCTATGATGGAGAAATTAAATACTTTAACAACATTCATATGTTGAAGAAATTTGCCACAACCAAACCAGCTCTTCAGGATATTCTCAGACCTATCCTCCATAATGACCAACCCAATCCTCTACTACAAACATAAACTCACTCAGAAACTCCTGATAAAACTCCGACTTCTACAATGGCGAAAAGATTAAAAATGTCCACTGGACTTTTGAAAAACTCGATACCCAAAATTTCACCAAACTTATCAATAGTCTCCATCAATGTGAATGGCTGAAACTGACCTCTAAAGAGACATAAGTTAGCTGACTGGATACAAAAACTCAGACCAGATATTTGTTGCTTACAAGAGTCACATCTTAACTTAAAAGACAAATACAGACTCAGGGTGAAAGGATGGTCATCCATATTTCAGGCAAATGGTAATCAGAAAAAAGCAGGTGTTGCAATTTTATTTGCAGACACAATAGGCTTCAAACCAACAAAAGTAAGGAAAAACAAGAATGGTCACTTCATATTTGTTAAGGGTAATACTAAATATGATGAGATTTCAATTATGAATATCTATGCACCCAACCAGAATGCACCTCAATTTATAAGAGAAACTCTAACAGACATGAGCAACTTGATTTCCTCCAGCTCCATAATAGTTGGAGATTTTAACACTCCTTTGGCAGTGATGGATCGATCCTCCAACAAAAAGCTGAGTAAAGAAATTTTAGATTTAAATCTAACCATCCAGCATTTAGATTTAGCAGACTTCTACAGAACATTTCACCCTAACAAAACTGAATACACATACTTCTCATCAGCCCACGGAACTTACTCCAAAATCGATCACATCTTAGGTCACAAGTCTAACCTCAGTAAATTTAAAGGAATAGAAGTTATTCCATGCATCTTCTCAGACTATCATGGAATAAAACTTGAGCTGAGTAACAACAGGAATCTGCATAGTCATACAAAAACATGGAAGTTAAATAACCTCATGCTGAATGATAGCTGGGTCAGAGATGAGATCAAGAAGGAAATTGCCAAATTTTTGGAAGAAAACGACAATGAAGACACGAACTATCAGAACCTCTGGGACACCACAAAGGCAGTTCTAAGAGGGAAATTTATAGCACTGCAAGCCTTCCTCAGGAGAATGGAAAGAGAGGAAGTTAGCAACTTAATGGGACATCTCAAGCAACTGGAAAAGGAAGAACACTCCAATCCCAAACCCAGTAGAAAAAAAGAAATAACCAAAATCAGAGCAGAACTAAATGAAATTGAAAACAAAAGAATAATACAACAGATCAATAAATCAAAAAGCTGGTTTTTTGAAAAGGTCAACAAAATAGACAAACCGTTGGCCAACCTAATCAGGAAAAAAAGAGTAAAATCTCTAATCTCATCAATCAGAAATGACAAAGACGAAATAACAACAGACTCCTCAGAAATCAAAAAAATCCTTAATGAATACAAGAAACTTTACTCTCAGAAATATGAAAATCTGAAGGAAATGGACCGATACTTGGAAGCTCGTCACCTTCCAAGACTTAACCAGAAACAAGTGGAAATGTTGAACAGGCCCATATCAAGTTCGGAAATAACATCAACCATACAAAACCTCCCCAAAAAGAAAAGCCTGGGACCAGATGCTTTCACATCAGAATTCTACCAAACCTTTAAAGAGGAATTAGTACCTATACTACTAAAGCTGTTCCAAAAGGTAGAAAAAGAAGGAAGACTACCCAACATGTTTTATGAAGCAAACATCACCCTGATCCCCAAACCAGGAAAAGACCCAACAAGAAAAGAAAACTACAGACTGATATCACTAATGAATGTAGATGCAAAAATATTCAACAAGATCCTAACAAACAGAATCCAGCAACACATCAAACAAATTATACATCATGATCAAGTTGGCTTTATCCCAGGGTCTCAAGGCTGGTTCAATATACGTAAATCTATAAATGTAATTCAGCACATAAACAAAGTAAAAAACAAAGACCATATGATTCTCTCAATCGATGCAGAAAAAGCTTTTGATAACATCCAACATCCCTTCATGATCAGAACACTTAAGAAAATTGGTATAGAAGGGACATTTCTTAAACTGATAGAGGCCAGCTACAGCAAACCAACAGCCAATATCATATTGAACGGAATTAAATTGGAATCATTTCCACTCAGATCAGGAACCAGACAAGGCTACCCATTGTCTCCATTGCTTTTTAACATTGTAATGGAAGTTTTAGCCACCACAATTAGGGAAGAAAAGGCGATCAAGGGTATCCATATAGGGTCAGAAGAGATCAAACTTTCGCTCTTCGCAGATGATATGATTGTATATCTGGAAAACACTAGGGACTCTACTACAAAACTCTTAGAAGTGATCAAGGAATACAGCAGCATCTCAGGTTACAAAATCAACATTCATAAATCGGTAGCCTTTATATATACCAAAAACAGTCAAGCTGAAAAAACAATTAAGGACTCTATCCCATTCACAGTAATGCCAAAGAAGATGAAATATTTGGGAGTTTATCTCACAAAGGACGTGAAAGGCCTATATAAAGAGAACTATGAAACTCTAAGAAAAGAGATAGCTGAGAATGTTAATAAATGGAAAAACATACCATGCTCATAGCTGGGAAGAATCAACATTGTTAAAATGTCCATACTACCCAAAGCAATATACAATTTTAATGCAATCCCTATTAAACCTCCACTGCCATACTTTAAAGATCTTGAAAAAACAATACTTCGTTTTAAATGGAATCAGAAAAAACCTCGAATAGCCAAGACATTACTGAAAAATAAAAACAAAGCAGGAGGAATTACTCTACCAGACCTCAGACTATACTACAAATCGATAGTGATCAAAACAGCATGGTATTGGCACAAAAACAGACAAGTAGATGTCTGGAACAGAATAGAGAACCAAGAGATGAATCCAGCTACTTACCATTATTTAATCTTTGACAAGCCAATTAAAAACATTCAGTGGGGAAAAGATTCCCTATTTAACAAATGGTGCTAGGTGAACTGGCTGGCAACCTGTAGAAGACTGAAACTGGACCCACACCTTTCACCATTAACCAAGATAGACTGTTACTGGATTAAATATTTAAACTTAATACATGAAACTATAAAAATACTAGAAGAAATTGCAGGGAAAACCCTTGAAGAAATTGGGTTGGGCGAGTTTTTTATGAGAAGGACCCCCCGGGCAACTGAAGCAGCTTCAAAAATACACTATTGGGACTTGATCAAACTAAAAAGCTTCTGCACAGCCAAGAACACAGTAAGTAAAGCAAGCAAACAGCCCACAGAATGGGAGAAGATATTTGCAGGTTATGTCTCTGACAAAGGTTTAATAACCAGAATCCACAGAGAACTCAAACGCATTAGCGAGAAAAGAACAAGTGATCCCGTAGCAGGCTGTACAAAGGACTTGAAGAGAAACTTCTCTGAAGAAGACAGGCGTGCAGCCTTCAGACATATGAAAAAATGCTCATCATCTTTAATCATGGGAGAAATGCAAATCAAAACTACTTTGAGATATCATCTAACTCCAGTGAGACTAGCCTATATCACAAAATCCCAAGACCAGAGATGTTGGCATGGATGTGGAGAAAAGGGAACACTTTTGCACTGCGGGTGGGAATGCAAATTAATACATTCCTTTTGGAAAGAGATATGGAGAACACTTAGAGATCTAAAAATAGATATGTCATTCAATCCTGTAATTCCTCTGCTGGGCATATACCCAGAAGACCAAAAATCACATCATAACAAAGATATTTGTACCAGAATGTTTATTGCAGCCCTATTCATAATTGCTAAGTCATGGAAAAAACCCAAATGCCCATCGATCCACGAATGGATTAATAAATTGTGGTATATGTACAGCATGAAATACTATGCAGCCTTGAAGAAAGATGGAGACTTTACCTCTTTCATGTTTACATGGATGGAGCTGGAACATATTCTTCTAAGTATCTCGAGAATGGAAGAAATAGTATCCAATGTACTCACCCCTACTATGAAACTAATTTAGGACCTTCACATGAAAACTATAAACCCAGTTACAAGCTAAGAATAGGGAAAAGGGGAAAAGGGTGGGGAGGGAGGGGGAGGGGGGTAGAGGGAAGGGCATTGAAAGGATCACACCTGTGGTGCATCTTGCAAGGGTATATGTGAGGCTTGGTAAATGTGGAATGTAAATGTCTTAGCAATGTAACTAAGAAAATGCCAGGAGGGCTATGTCAACTAATGTGATGAAAATGTGTCAAATGGTCTATGAACCAAGTGTATGGTGCCCCATGATCATATTGATGTACACAGCTATGATTTAATAAAAAAAGAAATTACCCATAACAACCTTTTCACAACCCCCTCATGAGAGGTCTATATTTTTATATTCCATTATCATTTTAATCCTCTCTGACTCGGGATACCTAGATTTTGACCTTTTTGATGCTAAATCGAAGTATAATTATCTTTTTGAAAATAAATCATCTGACCTCCTTAAAAAAAAAAGAATGGAATTGGATTTAACTAGTAAAGGTGCTGTTTTCATTCTTTTTTTTTTTTTTCTAAACCTGGAGTTTAAAATGTAGTTTTTAAAATGCTCTAAGCTGCCTAAGAGCTCTATTTTTTCATGCTTTATATTTGCAGATACATACTTATATGAGTGTAGGGGGTGTAGTGCTGAGATGTTTGCTTCATAGTTTTTCATTTGTCTTAACTATCAAAAGTTATTCACAAATTACCTGAACACAGTAGTTCTAAAGTAAGGACAATTTTGACCCCCTGGGGACATTGGGCAGTGTTGAAATACGAAGGGGGTGCTACTGGCATCCAATGAATGGAGGATGCTGCTAACCTTCCTAAATGCACAGAACAGGTCTCGATGACAAAGAATTATGAGGCCCCAGTGCTAACCATGCCAAGCTTCAGAAACTCTGTCCTAAACCTTTCAATTTGGCCCTACTATTGAGTAAATGTCTCAGTTCAGGAAGAAGCACTTTTTAGTGGAGCACAGAATGTTGCATCCTGATATCGCCTCTTTCCCCCCATGGCCGGCTGGATAATGCGTCTACACTAGTTAATGTGAATCCAGAATAAGACAAGGGCAGGTCGTCACTGTAAGATAAAATGACTAAGATGAAACTTCAATGGCCTTAAGTGTTTTATGGCATTTTCTTCTCTCTGTGACAATAAACAGCATATTTACGATTACTTTCTGTTCTGTTGGGTGCGAAGATAGAATTCTAATGAGCCTTCAAATATCATAAAAGAAAGAGTGAGAACAAGCAGCTGGCTCAAAGGTCCACTGCCTGCTCAGACAAGGCCCTAAATTCACTCTGGCACTCGATATAAAACAAATGAGCTGTAGAGAAATGCTTTTTCTGGCAGTGTACCTATGACTTAAATTATTTCTCACTGGGAAAAAATATATAAACCAAATATACACACATAACACCTGCCTCCAAAACAGCAAAACTGTCTTTCTACTCTGTTGGCTAAAATGGCAGAGCAGAGACACATTTCAAGGTGCACACATAATGTATTTCAGGACTAAATTGTAAGTAAATAAATCCAGAGAACAAAAAATGAACTAGACAAGATTTCAGCATGTACAAATATCAAGATAACAACTAGCTGGAAGGCTAGTCTCTTATTATGCACCAAGACCAGTTGTATGGCTGCAGTATACTTATGTATAAATTCTAAAAATCAACTTCAGGGTAGTGCCTGTGGCTCAAAGAGGGGGGCACCAGCCCCAGATACTGGGGGTGCCAGGGTCAAGCCTGGCCCCGGCCAAAACTGCAAGAAAAAAAAAATCATCTTCAACATGAAGGAAGTGTTGAAAAGTATTCAACTCCTTTTTGCTATCTCCCCTTGGTTGTTGGAGTAAAATAGTGTCAGACTATTCTTATCAACTTTTAAGCTTAAAAGAAAAAGCAGAATTTTAAACTTTTCTGAGTTAATGGGTCTATCTTTTATTGCCCATCTTAAAAACTCCTAAAAAGGAGTTTTTTCTCACAAGGAGAAAGCTGCCAAGATATATTAGGAGAAAAATTTCATCAAACCAATATTTGCAGATTTATATTTTAATTTTTTGTACTTCATTATATTTCAAAGAACTATTTATAGGGTCACTTTATGTGTTATAAAGATGAACACAAATAGCAAAGACAAAAGAAATTAAAAATATAATAAATTAACCAGGAATATAAGAAAAGGGAAGAAATAAGAATAATGAGATAAAAACATGGAAAAAGGCACGCAACTTACAGTGCTACACATGTTAAATGTTAGGCTTGCATAGTTGATTCATGTTCATTTAAACATATTTTTAAAGGTTTGCGGAAGCTGGGGTGGGAGGAGAGAGAGAGGGAGAGAGAGCGCAGGTGTGAGAGCAAGAAAAGGAGATACCGGGATTAGACAGGTTGCGTTGGAAAGGTTCAGAGAGGACACTGAATTCAACTAGACTAACATCCTAACAAATCTACAAGTCACTATAATTTTGGAAATGTCAAATTATGTCTC
The DNA here is from genome assembly GCF_027406575.1 of Nycticebus coucang. Classification (NCBI taxonomy): domain Eukaryota; kingdom Metazoa; phylum Chordata; class Mammalia; order Primates; family Lorisidae; genus Nycticebus; species Nycticebus coucang. The sequence goes on from NC_069783.1 coordinate 49,265,954, forward strand.
AATGAATAAGAAATATTAGTTCAAAATATCCCATATCCAACTAAGACATCACAGTCCTCCATTTTAGTAATGCTATTGCCACTTGCTTTTCATTGCCCTGTGTAAAAAAAAAAAAAAAAAGTCCTGTTATAACCCAATAATCTCCATTATCTCAACTATGCTTACATACTTATATCCTTCAATTAGTCCCACACACAAATACATAATACAAATCTCCTCTCTTCAGTTCAAATCCACATGTATGGATTTGGCATTTTCTTTTATATGGCCTCAGGTTCATGTGAAATGTCTATATCATTAATCTTAATATTTCCTTCACTCTATAATCTATAAATCTGTTGCATTGAGAGCTTTCCATCCTCACTACCATAATCCAGGTCCAAGATGTTTTATAGTAGAAACTACTGCAGTTGCTTTTTAATGGGCTCTCAGACATTAACTCCAAACTCCCGTAATCTGTGAAAACAAATCTGGTCATATTAGCTCTGCATAAAACTTTAAATAATGCCTCTTTGCTATTTTAGAATAAAAACATGACTCTTTAATAAGGCCAAGGAATCTTAGCTTGGTCTTGAAATACCACATCAATCATATTTCAAAGCTCCTGTTTCCTGTATTCCAGCTACTAGAAACTATTAATTGCATTCTCCCACCTGCATTAGTCTACCACAGGACCTTTGAACATACTATTTCCCCCTGCACATAAAACACCTGGTTCACACCATTCATCTTTCTGATTCCATCACAAATGCCATTTCTTTAGAAAAAAATTTTCAGAGACCATGACCTTAAGTTCAGGGAACAAATAAATTATAAGAAAAGCAATAAGTAATAAGGAGTATCAACATATCAGAGGCAAAGGGTTTATCTTAGAAGGTTTATGGAAGGAAAATACCTTCTAAACATGCAAATTCTAAGAAGAAAGTCAGGGCATAGATAAACCCTACTTGAAGACTAAAGTTGTAAATTGCTTAGGGACTGTGGATACCAGAAAACATTTAATTACAGAATGACTTTTTAGACTAAATACTGTGTTTGGGGGCCACTCCTGGTTTAAAATGGCATGCATGAAAAAAATACAAAATTGAGTTCATTTGGCTTGCAGACTATCAACCACAAAGTAACTTTGCCTTTCCAAGAATTGTGTGTTACGTCATGTTTACTTGGTTAAAAAAGAAAAAAAAAAAAAGATTATAAATCTTGTTTAATTCAGGGAAATTGCTGGCTTTAAGACAAACCTACTGGGGTCACATTTTTTTTTTTAATTGTTTGAGATTTATTGAGTACAAATAACTAGGTTACACTGATTGCATTTGTTAGATAGAGTCTCTCTTACTGCAACTCAATTTACAGTCTCCAAAATGTGGAAACATCCTAAATGCCCATCAACCCAGGAACAGATTAACAAGCTGTGGTATATGTATACCATGGAATACTATTCAGCCATTAAAAAGGTGGGTACACATTTTTTTAAATTCGATATCAGTAATGCATTGGAAAATTTTTCACAATAATGACTCCACATCATCAAACCACAAAATATTCCTTGAACTTACTTGCTATTGACCATCACAGATTGATGGAAGTAGGAGTTGTATGTACTCCAAATTTAAAAAGAAATTTTCTATTTCACACAAACATCTCTCCAACTACCTTTAAATGATACAGACCCATTTAATATCTAATTTATTCAGAATTGGAAGAATATCAAAAAGTTCTGCTTTTCTTATGCTTAACTTCATAGAAGCTGCAGATTTATAAGCAGTAATAGAAGAATACTTCAGTCTTTCAGCCATTCGAGTAGACAGGGAATACTGTGGAGACTGGTGGTTATCAACAATTTTTCTAAATCTCACACAATTTATTTTTATTGGCAATCCAAAAAAATCTTTTCATTTGAGAAATGGGGGCAGAAAGTGTTTCAATAATCAAACACAACTTGCCAAAAAATGGCCCTGAGGCTCTCATGCTAACAACTAAGAAGCGAGTTAATACTATACCTGGAAAAGTAACGACCTTATAGTCCTGATGGTAAAGAGCAAACAGGGAGACGTTAGAGGGCAGCATCCTGACTGTATAACCAGGCAGTCAGATATATGGAAAGAAGAGCCCTGGGGGCAGTCAGAAGGTCTGTCTTGGATAAGACCCTCAATGCCTCTAAGCCTCAGTGTTCTCCTCTTTAGAAGACTTGGTTTAGATTAGTGCTCTTTAAGGTCTAGATTGAGTTAACATACCAGAGTTTCAAAACCGTCAGCAGGAATTTTACATGCCACGAAAGCTAAAAGTGGACTTTGCACATATCGTACTGGTGTTAAGATACCTTTAATCATACAATGGAAGTGAGAGCGCAAGGTACTAGCCACAAAGTAAAAGGTAATGTGATTGCCTCAAAATAGTTCTTCTGTGCCCCATCCATTTAAAAATATCTGAAAGAACCACATACATTGTCTCATATTCATCCATTTTATGTGCGATTTTATATGGCTGAACCTGAACAAATTTATGTACGTGTATGTATGGAAGCGAATGTACACATATATGCATGTGTGTGACATTAATTAAAATGTTAGATAAAATCAATAATCAATCTGCATTGTCAGACATCTTACAAACGAAGTAAGCTTTTCTGTGGTCTTTATGGCAGAACAGTACAATTAAAATCAACTTTTTTTTTTTTTTTGGATATTATCATTTTCCTAAATACACACAGCAGGAAGGACTGCTTTTGAACTGTTTGAGTCAGGGGCACGACCCTTGATTATTAAAGACATCCTGGTCGTATCCTTCTAACGCTGGTGATTGGCTTAGGAAAGGGCCAGTGAGACTGGAGAAACCAGATATTGATGCAATAGTTTCTCAAATTCAATGTCAAATATCCCTCTAACCTTATGATGCCTGGTTTTCCTTTATTTTTTTAATAAAAAATATGTTAACATCTTATTACTCAGCTATGTACATTTTCTGTATCAGGGATTGCAAACTTGGGTCCTGCTCTATAAATTGAAAGGACTCTAAATGGGCCACTGACTAACTAAAATTTTTATATGAGGACTGTTTTGCTTATCTGTGGTGGAGGATATCCTGAATATTAGTCATGGAATTTTATTTTTTGCTCATCAGTGTTCGTTAGTGTTTGTGTATTTAACGTGAGAACCAAGATGACTCTTTTCTTCCAATGTGGCCCAGAGAAGGGAAAAGGTTGGACACTGCAGATGTCAATGATCTATGACACTTTCAGAGAACTTTTAAGTTATACACAAGCTACAGCTTAATGAAAAATGGCAGCTCTTTTTGTGACTGTGTCTGTGTCTATTTATGTTTATATAAAATAGTCAATAAGATGGTTAATGCTGATTTCTGAGTATTTGCTTCTTGGCATAATTAGATTATAAATTTCCTCACTTTTCATGCACGTTCCTGTATTTAGTGTAGGTGGTAAAAAGCACAAAGAAGAAGTGTGAGGAGAGAAGATGAAATAGAAGTTCATTTTGGAATCGGAAACTGATTACAAAGAAGAGTGACTTTAAGCAATTCACTTTTGGAGCAACTGTCATAATCAATAATTCCCACAGCTCAGTTCACGAACCTTATTTTTAGTTGAACTAGAAACAAAGGAAACAATTAGCTATGATCACCAACCTTTTCGTGCACTAATGCCAGTGTGAATTAACTCCTACTACTAAAATTACTCCTTCTGTCTGTCAAAATATGTGAAGTGACTTACTGCACTCAGGGCATAATTGTGTCTCTTTGACTACATAAAACTGACATGTAAAAAAATCAATATTAATTAAAAAAGAGATCAAACTGTCCTCATTATCTTATTTGGCTGTCTCTCCAAAATGGAGTTACCATTTATGACAGAACACAACAGAGTCTGGACTCAACCAATTCTCCCAGCCAAATAATAAATGTTTTGCTTCTTGGCTGGGTCAAAGCACCTGCTTCCCTAACGCCAAAATACTTACAGCATACCTTTATAAAAGGACCCAACATCTAACTATAAACTTTATAGACTATCTGAGATACTTTGCATATTTTTAAAACTTTTGATCTATCCATTTGAGTATTCTCTGTTCTCTCCCCAGTCAAAAGGCTCTTCATATGAGAAAAGAATAAAAATTTATATCATATATCTGGGACCACTGTCCTCTAAAGAATGGATCAGATTTACCTGACATCTACTATATTCCAAAATACATAGTACTTTTAAATTTTATTATTTTTACATATTTATTTTAAGGTAAAAGTAATAAATTCCTGAAAGAGAGAAATAAGTGTGCTAAGGAAATATTCAATTGGTGGTGACCTTGCAAATTTCTGTTCAAGAAGTGTTATGACATTTCTTTTCCTTTCATTCATTCTGTATTTTCTTCATGGTAGCTTTCCAGTGGGCATTCTAAGCAAAAAAGTGGTTAACAGTTCCAAATTGGGATTACTTATTATAGAATTCTTACCGTAATCATCTCAAAGATGTTAACCCCCAGAAGGGAAAACACAAGATTGGAACATTTCTCTGTTCTATCCTGGTTCTGGTTATGCCTTAAAGCCATCTCTGAGCCCTGGGACCCTCTGTGATGTGAGATATTTTTTATTATCACAGCCATTCAAATGATACCAGTTTTAACAAGCTATTGCCTACTTGCCACCAAATATCATAAACTAACTATATACCACCCACAAACAACAATAAAGAAAAAGAAGAAATAGAGGTGGTCTATTGATATTCAATCTATCACCTTTAAGCATAGATAATTTTATCACTTATCTGCTTCCATTTTAACAATTTATGCTCAAGACATGGGAAAATGAAATGCAGCTTAAACACTTTACTCAATGTTCCAAAGGGAAGGCACTGCACCCTTGAGAATTTTACAAGTTTATGTGCATAAATTTTACAAGTTTATGTGTATTTCTGGCCTCAAATTTTCACTTTTACATGGATTGTATGAGCTCTGCAGTCCTCAAGGCTTGGGTTGGTTTAGTTTACAGAAACGCAAGTCTATATGATTACGGGCAAATCACTCTCCAAATCTCAGTCTTCTAGTCTATTACACAGACATAACAATCTACCTAGCAACAGATCCTGTGGAGGATTAAATGGGTCCCATCTTCAATAAATGGTAGCTACTACATGAGTAAAAGATAACATCGCCAGATTCTTACACTCATAGTTATCTAGACAAAACATTCGTTAAATATTCTCGGCATTACTTATTTCTAGATTTTCACTTTCAGAGTAAGAAAATCTAATTTTCCGAGGTCAGTAGACAGACCCCCAAATCCCCTAATAAGCTGGTAACACAGACTGGGCAATTGGGGAGGCTTTGTTCAAGGTCACTACCATTTGCTATCACACATTTTAAAACTGCAGCAGAAAAAAAAGGAAGCATAAGGAAAGTTGATTTTCAAAGTAATATTAACTGATATTTTCATTACAGAAAGAGATAGCAAAATACATGGGATCACTATGAAAGTTGTAAGACAGATGGTGTTTTGGTACATTAGTTCTCTCCTAGGAAACACAGTTGACAGTGTCCTTTGGGAGTCACCCCTACATGTTCCAACTTTGTTGGCTTACAGTGTTGCTGGGAGGGCTTCATTAGTTCCCTTCCATGAAGATGTTACGTTTCTTGATTTTTGTGTATCTCAAAACTTGTGTAAGGACCCATCATAGGGCATTTACATATACTTTAAACTGTCTATGTTCTCTTCTGTGACAGAATTTGGTTTTACTCTTGTATTAGGGAAATGACTTGCTACTTGAACTGAAGTTTGAGTCGGTCCCCACCTCATGCCTTTCTGGCTATCAGTTTTTACAGTTTTAATGTAAATATCTTCGTTTCCTTCTAGGAACTAGTGAGCTAAGTACTTAACGTCACTGAAATTTAAAAATGTGCATACTTTGTTAACAGAATTAATAATTTGGTGCCAAATAAATACAGGGAACTAGTCAGCATTTTTGTCAGAAAATATCTCAAAGAAGAAAGTTTCGTAGTTCAGCAGTTTATATTAGCTGAGAAATGGGGAGATTAGGGGAATGTTTCAAAGAAGAAAACATCCATTGAGTATTAGATAATCACACTTAATGCTGGGCTACTTCTCATATCAATTACTTTTACCAAAAACCCAATGATCAGGTGGGGAGCAGTTGCTCACACATGTAATCCTAGCACTCTGGGAAGCCAAGGTACGTGGATTGCCTGAGCTCACGTGTTGGAGACCAGCCCGAGCAAGAGCTAGAACCTGTCTTTAAAAATAGCCAGGCATTGTGGTGGGCGCCTGTAGTCCTAGCTACTTTGGAGGCTGAGGCAAGAGAATCGCTTGAGCCCAAGAGTTTGAGGTTGCTGTGAGCTACAATGCCATAGCACTCTACCAGCGTGACAAAGTGAGACTCTGTCTCAAAAAAAAAAAAAAACACAAAAAAAAACCAGTGATAAAGGCAATCTGCAGAAGGAAAAAAGAACCTACTAGTCAATTTTGGCAATGTCAAAGACATTTTTAAAAACTGGAACTCTAACTGATGCAACCACCCCATGATCTTTAAAACCCTCACTAGAGTCCCATCTTTTGCATTTCCTTATTAGTCAAACAATTCCAGAATTCCTTTTACTTTTGTATAGTAATCTACTATAGACAGGACTGAGAAATTACTACTTTATACTGAATTTATTCTACAAAAAAAGAACGTGACAGCAAATTTCCATGGAATTACACTTTTGTGAAAGAACGCGGATTAATGGAAACAAACAATTTCCTCCCGCAGAGACCCACCATTTATTCACTACCCTTGGATCTAACTTAGCCCAAGATTGTCTCTAAACCACAGCCAAACACAACCTGGAGTCCTTCCAGACACAGTACCTGTGCAGGGTTGGGATGCTCAGCCACATCAAGCCTTTCCTTCCAAGTAGTATTTCTGCTTTCATGTCTCTGGAGAACATTTATCAACTAGTGAGACCCTAGATTTTAAATTTTACAAGGTATTAGTTGTAAAATATAACCTATGTTTTTATAGTCAAAACTACATAGTAAATCTTATATTATAAAAAGCAATAATAATATAAACATTATCCTAGTTTCCAGTACTTTGGTAAAAACTGAATAATATTTTAATAATGAAGCTAAGAAAGAACTATTTGTAAATAGGAAATCCCCACTATGGAAAGAAAAAAAGTATAAACAACAGTTGCCTTAAAACCACTCCTAGAGGTGCTTATATCTCCAAAAAACAAAAAACAAAAAAAAGAAAAAAAATACCTGGTCATTGTTTGCTATATAAGGAAATATTTTCTAATAATAACAATAGTAATTGTGGTAAGGCAATATCATTAAGAATCATAACTATTGTTGAGAATCTGTTAAATCTGAATTACTCCACCCTATATTTCATATACTTTTCGACTTTTGCAAATTTCTTTCTCCATTTCATAGATGAGCAAATTAAGGTCAAGACTACACAAGGGTCTTTTCTAAAGCAAAATCTAAGTAGAGAGTTGTCTCCTAATTAGTTGTCCTGTACTTTAATATGCACATATTAATAGCAATATGATTATAGTTGTATGAAACTGCAAAAATGCTGTTCTTGGGAAATAAACAAATGCAGCATGGAGTAATACAGAATAAAATTATTAATAATTTTAAAGTAAATTTGAAAAATAATAACTTGCTTCAAAATTATACCAATAAATTATCACAAAGAGGAAAAAGGATAACTGAATCATAAATTTCTGGCTGAATCACTTGACATTTCTCTGTTCACTGCTTGGTACACAACATTCCATCTTCTCAATGAAAAGCAACTATGGGCAGCCCCCAGTTGAGCATGTGGCTGGAAGGTTAATTACACCACGGTTAATTCCACAAGCTAAATCCAGTGAGCGTGGTGGAATCCTAGCTCCATCATGCATTAGCGAGGCAATCTTGGCAAGAATTTAATCTCTCCAAACCTTAGTACTCATCCATAAGACCAAGTTGATCATGGCATCTTTATGAAATGGCTATTGCTAGGATTAAAGGAGATAATTCAAGTGAGGGGCCAGCATCATGTGGGGTGCCCTGTAAGTCATCAGTAAATTATAAATGTTTTTACATTTATAGCTGTCCTTCCACAATTCAAAAGGAACTGCCTTCACTTTTTTTCCACATATACCCCTACTAATAAAGTGCCTTCTATTCCTTTCCTTTCCTCTCCTTTCATGAAGAAATCCAACTCTAACTTGAACACAGCCTTTCTCTTTCCATCTTGGAATAGCCCATCATTTCTTCATTCATCACAAGGTTAACAAATGTTGATGCAACGTATGGTGGTTATTAAAAAATACTCAAGAATGGATGGTGTGGTGGCTCTCACCAGTGGTCCTAGCACTCTGGCAGGCCCAGGCCCGAGGATCCCTTGAGTTCAAGAGTTCAAGACAAGCCTGAGCAACTGCAAGACCTCATCTCTACTAAAAACAGAAAGTTTACCTGGGCGTGGTGGCGAGTGCCTATAGTCCTAGCTATTTAGGAGGCAAAGACAGGAGGATCACTTGAGCCCAAGAGTTTGAAGTTGCTGTGAGCCAGGGTCTGACACCACAGCACTATAGCCTGAGGCAACACAGTGAAACTCTGTCCCAAAATAAATGAAATAAAAACTCTTAGTCAAGAAAACAAAATCCTTTCCTCTCACTGCCAATGAAAGTCTACCTACCTAGCCCCCTGCCTGCTCAGATCTCAGGAGCAATCAGCAGTGACAGAAGCCACAGAAGCCTCCTCCTGACTACAGAGCTACAACGTACTTTCTTGGCATCCAAATTTGGATTTCCAAATCAACTCCGAAAAATTGATAGGCTTGGTCGTAAAGTTCTCAGGTAACTATACATTATCATTACCGGACTCTAGGACATTAAGGATTAAGTGGGCTTCCATGAGCCCACCAGTGTGAGGAACCGGAGACCAAGTGCACTATTGTGTCAATGAAAAGATGAGGTCTGAGGTACTAGCAACCAGCTCACACGGGCACTTTTGAAACACAACACACTCAGAGACTGGAGACTGCCTTTCCTCTTCTTTTGGCTGGGCCCTCACTGCCACTAGGGGGCTGCTGTGAGTCACCCTTCCCTCACCCTCCAGGCTCTTAAGGCTCTGAAAGTAGGAAACATTTCAGGGAAAGGATCATATTCTCCTCCACTCCCACAGCCTGCACAGAGTGTCTAGAAATGAGAAACAGCATTTCAAGAGCTGATCGAAACCCTCTTGTGCAAGTCAGAAGAAGGTAGTGGGTTGGAAGCAAAAATTGCACACACACAGCAGAAATGGGAAACACCTAAACTTTCATTAGCTTCCTTACCTCCATTCAGGCGTCTGGAGACTGCTCACAGGCTATAGTGCTGTGGTTTCAGCCTGGCTCCCACCATAAACAAGAAGGGTGAACACTGGGAGGTGCATTCAGGTGGAAGAATGAACCCAGCCCATACATTTTTCTCGTACACTCTGTGTTTCAGAGGATATTATTGTGAAAGGAAAAGCATGAGAGACTGCCATTGGGAGGGGCAGCTTTGAGGCACACTCATGCAATGGGTCATTGGGGCTGCATAGCAAACAAGAAGATCACCCCAGCTCAGAAGCAGTTTTGCACTCAAGCTACTGACCTCCAGCTTATCTTTCTGAAGAACTTCTTTCCTGTTGGTCAGAGTTCACTGGGCATATTTGTGGCAGGTGAGAAGTGGGTGAGGGGCTCAGGCCAAAGGGAAGCAGAAAGGGAGCAGAGATTGCTCACACCTGGAGTAAGGCACGCCCATTCCTATGGAGGTCTGGGGGCGCGGGGTGAAAACAAAGCTCTCCAAGTTTCCTTCTCTTTTCCTGCTCCTCTTTTAATTCTGTTTCCTTTCCCTGTATTCCAGTCTAGGTAGTAGAATTTCAAATTTGATTTAGTCATCAAAGCCAGTGAGGGCACACTTGAACTATTTCATTTCTCTTCCTAACAGACTTGAATCACACTTCTCGAGGCAGGCCAAAATTCTATTTTCTTTGGCAATCTTCTCTATTTCATCACTCCTAAACGAGTGTTTCTACATGGGTAATAATAATAACAGGAATACCAATGCTTGTGTGTGCTAATCTTCTAACCTTTTTACGTATATTACTTCCTTCAATCCTATGAACAACCCTATCAGATGGGACAATTACTAGCAGCATTTTAGAGGAGAGAAAACTGAAGCACATTGTAGTTGAGCCTCAACTTCCCGTGTGGCCCAAGGCTCACGGGGAGGAGCAGAGGTATATGAACCATGAGCAAAGAGTCTGTCTCCCCCACGTCACCAACAGGCTCCCAGCGCTGGTGAAGACCACTTCTCTGCAAGGTCCAGCAGCAGCCTCCATTTTACAGGCGCACCCACTATGTGCCAGACATGGCATAAAGGATCTCAGAAGCCACTTCGCTTGGTCTTCAAAATAACATCATGAGCTGGGTGGTGTCCCCATGTAGAGATAAGGAAACACAGGCATGGAATGTCCAGTTAGTGAATTGTGAAAGGTCACACATCCAGTAATAATCCACCCAAGACTAGAACCCATGTTTTGGTCTCCAAAGGCTGTGCTTTTACCCCACACATGACATTGGCCCCACAGTGGGCTCCACCCACCAACTCCTGGAAATACCATACGCCTCTTTTAGCACAATACACAGCGTTAATGAGGTTATGCAGCAGGGTGATTATGCATCACTGCTTTGTTAATATCTCTATGAATAAAATGTCTTTTTGATTTTCATTTAACCTCAGAAGAATCTGATTACCAAATAACCATTGAAGAATTATTGGCAATTATGTTCTATAATTATGGCTCCTGTTAACGTCATTAGCGTGCAGCCTTTCATATTTAGTCCTATTAATTAATCCCCATAAGCACAAAACGTTATAATCAATACAACAAAGGCTCCATGGTAAATTGCAAATAATCTCTAACTCTCTCAAATAGTTTTCAGGGCTCTTGGGCTTCCTTGGTTAGGAAGGAAGGTTATATTTACTTTGGGAGCTGGAAGAATCTGTGGTAATTGATAGCTCCTCACCCAGAATCACCTATCTCACTAATACGTCTAATTAGGCAAATGCTTAACAATGGAGTCCCATCTGCCATGGGCAACTATAAACTCCTGTAGGGCAATAAAAATAATTAACTACTTGAGTCAAGAGATCCCCAAATCAGATATACAACTTTTCAATTCTCTGAGCAATATATTGCTTCAGATAAGGATGATTGCCAATGAGTGTCTGGTTTCAGTTTTGCTGAAGTTGAATGCAGTAAATGCATCTAATGTTTAAAGTCCAACAGAGAGTCTTGATGGCTCAATTTCACAGACAAGGCAAGATAAATAGGTATAGTGACAGTGATGCTAGCAATGGAAACTTTCTAAAAAATTGGTCTCTGAATCTTATGTTTTTCAAAACTTCCCATCCATTCTCAGATTTTCTTTCACATATTTTATCAGACTCCTAACAGGCTGGGGGAGATGGCCCATGCCTAGCACTCTGACAGGCTGAGGCAGGTGGATTGCTTAAGCTCAGGAGTTTAAGACTAGCCTGAGGAAGAGCAAGATCCCGTCTCTACTAAAAAAGAGAGGAGAGAGACAGAAACTAGCCGGCATAGTAGTGCATGCTTATAGACCCAGCTACTTGGGAGGCTGAGGCATGAGGATTGCTCCAGCCCAAGAGTTGGAGGTTGCTATGAGGTACAATGTTGCTACAATACAACTCAAACAAACAAACAAAACCCCTCCTAACTTTTTGTCTTGTGATTTTATACATCTACATTGTATACATCAGATTTCTTTTTCTTTTTTTTTTTTTTGTAGAGACAGAGTCTCACTTTATGGCCCTCAGTAGAGTGCCGTGGCCTCACACAGCTCACAGCAACCTCCAACTCCTGGGCTTAAGCAATTCTCTTGCCTCAGCCTCCCGAGTAGCTGGGACTACAGGCGCCCGCCACAACGCCCGGCTATTTTTTGGTTGCAGTTTGGCCGGGGCTGGTTACATTCATGTATGTAATCTGAAACTAAGCTGCTGTAGTAACTGAAAGATGAAGCAAGTTGCTTCCGAAGTGGTTCATGCCAAGAAGGTGGCGTGAGCCCTCATTCTGCGTTACTGAGAACTGGACCCGTTGGCTTCTGAGGCCCTGCTGTATGTGAGAATCTCAAAGTCAACGAATCCCATTCTTTATGTCACAGATAAAAGGGGTTAGAACTTGCTCCCTCTTGGCATCCATGCCCTTTCCTGGTTCCATTCTTGTTCTGGACAATTTCCCAGGAATTAGTGCATAACCCCCCTGCAGCTGCTTGGCTTTAGAGATGATTTGGGAGGAGATAAAAGAGGTTCAGAATGAATAAGTATCTATCCGAACATCACTGAATCAAATATAACAGAATACGTGTGCCTTTAAAGAATCCTGAAAGAATAATAATACGACGATGTTAGGCAGCATCGACACAAATTGGCTTCTTCAAATAAGTAACTATTCGTGGAGAAATAAATCTAACTTGCAATTTGGAAGAATTAGCTCCCAGAATTATAATATTTAAGATCTGAAAATAACTTTAAAAATTATCTGAAGCCAACCTTTTAATTGCAAAGGACAAAGCTGGGATTCAGAAAAGGTAAATAACTTGCCCAAGGTCACCAAGTAAATTGATGGTTGAAATGGAACTGGAAACCAAGAAATCCTGACCACCCTATCTGTCACCACCACCCCAAAGTAGTTCAATTGAAAAATTTATTACACAGCATGATTACAGATTTACAGTTTTTAAATAAAAAATTCTGTCCTAACATCACGGACAGCCACGGTGAGCACGGACTTCCTGCCTTCTCAGTCTCATCCCTATGCAGAGTTGAGATAAACTGAAATAATAATAATGATGACGAGGACAGATGATGACAGGAACCTCTACTATTTTACGGCAGAATTTATCACATTCAGAGCCCTCATCCGACGTGCAGTTATTTTTGTAATTTGTTTTTTAGCAGCTTCCTCAACTTTTTACTTTCTTTCTTTGTTTAAATTAGTTGCTAATAGTTAAATATTACAAAATGTCACATAAAGTCACTTTTATGTCTAGGTTACTAGTTGCTGCAAAGGTGAGGAGGAAAGCAAGCAAGAAAGCCAAAAAAGAAAGAGAGAAAGAAGGAACGGACGTGAAGGAGGAGCAGGCGTTCCTTCCCTGCCTCGCTCAGCGCTGTCTGACCTTCCGACTCGGCTTCCGTGTCGCCTTAGTCCAGCAGCACCACCAGAGTTTCTGCCAACCTTCTAATCACCACCAAAGTACTGATACAAGCATGAATTGGCTAGCTGATGTGGACTTAGGTTTCTCTGAAATTAGAGTAAGCCTCCCCTTTCTACCTTCAGACAGAATAAGGAACATGCAAAACTCCATACTCGACCACTATGCTTATTATAAGAAAGCATGTTTTTTGGAGGCTGCCCTACCCCTCATGTGTAATGGTTATGGGACCAGCTTTTTCTCTGTTGAATTTATTCTTTCTTAATAGCCAGACAATAAGAACCAATTCTAAGGAAAAATAAGAGAAAAGAGACATTCTGACTTCTGAGAGGCTGGAGCAGAAGAGGCGGTGGCAGCAGCATGGGGGTGGCCGCATGTGCAAAGCCAGGCCTCTGAGCGCCCTAACGTTTACCCAGAGGTGGCAGCAGGCTTCGGATCGAATGTTCCTGCACTCCCTCTCATCACATTTTATAAAACCATTTTCATAATTTTGAGTAAATAAGAGCTTATTACCTGCATACTTAAACACTACTGTGCCTTGTATACATTTTTTATTGTAAACAAGTAAACTCGTGCTTTCCAAGTTAGCAAAGTAAACTATGTTAAAGAGAAAAATAATCCTCTGGGTTCTCATTTCATCTTTCTCCAGAGAAGGGCTTGTAAAAACACCAGGATAATAAAAACTTCCAAGTGATGGCAGCACAATCCAGCTATTGGTGGATATCGTAACTGCCTTGCCTGGGGGTTAACAAAAGCTTGCCTGCAAACATGCAGAAAGCTGAGATTCCCAGCGCAGGGCAGCTCCACCCCGTATGCCAGCTTCTCAGCGCATCTGAAAACAGAACATAGTCTGTCCATGCGTGTGCAAGAGTGTGGAAAGGTGTGTATGATTTCCAGCTTCAATGACGATGTTCAGCTTTCTAACAGCCTACTTGTGTTTGGCCAGGAGGAAGGGGAAAAAATAATTGCAAAATTAAATGAATCATTTTCTGGACTAAAGATGATCTTGGAACATGACAAAGCAAAACTTTCCAGGAGTCATTTCTCCAGGAAACTTAAGAGCTGTGCCCATTTGACCTATTCTGGAAAACTGATTGAGGGCTGAAGGCTTCTCCACTGTGTGTTACCCAGTATGGCATCTGGCACACAGTTAAGAGCAAAAAGAATTAAAACGAAACCCAGTCTGAGTGCAGAGAAAAGGAACCCTGAACACAGAATCTATTAAGGTGCTATTTCATACACAGGTTGTGACAAGTGTTGACTCAGACTCAAAAAGCCCTTTTAGCATTTTTAATGTCAATCCAGTGAATGATTCCACACAGTAAGATGATGAAATAAACTCAGATAAATTAACAATAGGGAAAAGAACATCTAAGTCTTCAAGAAACAAGAATTCTTTGGCCTATCATTTCTGCTTGTAGAATAATTCCTTTCCTCTAGGTTCACAACACTTAGCCTTCTGAAGATGTAAATACACCACCCAGGGTGTTAACCTCTGCCAACGGAAATGAAACTGTAAATGATTTGGTTCTGTGATTATTTAACATATAAACATGTGCTCATTGAGAAAGATGATGTCTGGACAACTGACATTGTATTTCTGCCAAATACCGAGCTAATGTTCATAAAATCTTACTGGAGGGCACCCAATGCTAACTATAGGATTTCCAACTGCTGATTTGCAGAGATGAATCATGAAGCAATCTACACTGTATGGCTAATCAGAATTCCCATCCTTACGCACGCTCTGAAAAGAAGCCTAAAATTCTGTTTGGACGCCACTTCGGAAAGCTTTCATTAATTTAAATTTCAGAGCAGATTTCTCTTCATTATGTGTACTCAACTAAAGGCCTATTAAATACAACACCATGATAAAAGTGAACAAATAGCAGGTTTTCCCAAAGCATCTATTTTATTCTATTCCAGAATCCAGAGGCATTGAAAATTCAGGGATTGCTGTATTACTTACAATGTTTTAAAGACTCACATGCACTGGCCATAATATGGTGATTTCCAATTCTCTTTTATTTCTTTAAAACATGTGAAACAAGTGACTCCACGTTCCTTAAAGCTGCCCCCAAATTAAGCAATTTAATAGTTGATAATTAGATGCACTTATTTCTAATTTAATGACCATCTTTATCTGGCATGCTCTTTTTAGAAATACTCATTCAACCAAATCCTATTAAAACTTACATGATTTATTTATTACGTTTCATCTAAGGAAAAATGTACACATTACAAAAGCTGCAGTATTTAATCTAGCTGTTAATTCACTTTCATGCTTCGTGAGTTCACAGGTTTAGTATTATTTGAATGTTGTGAAATATATGTAACTTTTCTTCCTTCCACCTTTCATACTTGGGGGGACCAGGTTGTATTAGGGTTTGCAAGATGGGCAAGACGATACAAAATAAGATAAAAATTAAATTTAAAAGAACTAAAATGGCATGATTCTCATAATTTTATACAGGAATAGGTTTCAAGGAAATCATGAATGGGAAGTAGCATGTTAAAAGCATGTGGACCCAGGAAGACCCCCAGAAAAGACCAACGAGGTGCTGGGTGGCTTCTCTGTCACAGCCAACACAAAGGGAGCAAAGAGATCACCCCCACACACCATCGACGGGAACCAGCACCCCCCCACCCCCACCCCCACCCCCGCTGAGTGTCTTTACTTTCGGTCTGGAGCCCAGCTGCGGAAGGCAGGGACTCCAGCACCCACTCGCCGGCCAGCTCCTCTCGGCCCAGTATGATCACTAGCAGCATTAGTACGACCATGTCTAGTTATCTTTTCTTATCGCTCTGTTGAAGCTGATATAAACCAAAGCTTACCTGAAAATGAAAAAAATAAAAACACCTGAAAAGGTGAAAATAGGAAAAACGGCATGTTTTCATATCATAAGGCTGAATAGACAAGGGAATAAAAAACATGAAACGATTCTATCACATTCCACGCAGCCTGACAGGGTAATCCCTGAGTGGGAGAAATTTTACAGCTGCGGATTTCTAGCTGTGTGTAAAGTGTGACTGACAAGCCACAAACAGAGATTAGCAACACCAAAAGGAACTCATTTAGCAGTTTGTTATTTTACCATTTTCTCCATTTCAATAAATTCATGATAGCACGCTGGGGGAGGGGGGTTCCCAAAGACATTACTGTACTAGTTTAATAGAACAATAAAATAATATCGCAGAAAAGTATATGGCACTGAGAAAATTTTAAATTAATATACCATAAAAGGAAAATGAGTAGGCAATTCATTCATTATTCATTTACAATTTATTAAATTATAAAATGAAAGCTTGTTCCTTTTAAAAGACCAAAATAATACCATTTAGTGGTTTGGTTATCAAGTCATTTGAGGAATCATTGATCTGATTAGATGTTCATCTCACTTCTAAATAATTTTAATATTACAGTATGCTCCTTGGTCACCATATGTATACACATATCCTCTTAGGATTTATGAAGGGCAAGTTTATAACAAACTGGCTTTAAGAATGTTAAAGTAAGTTTGTAGGACGCCAAATTCAACACCCCACACTGCTGCTAAGTGAGACACAGAATCAACTGCTTTTTCCTGAACAATGAATTTCGTATCTTTCAAAATGCTACAATTTTCCCTACGTCACATAAAATAGTATGGAGTATGAATTATCAGGAGAATTTCCTTAATTATCTATTTTGCTTTGCAATATGAACGTAGCCTGCATTTATAACCATAAATTCAAAAAGAAAATTCTTTAAATATATATCAGGCTGGTGTAATCTAAGCATATGGTTTTGCTGTGGTTCCTTTTCAGAGCTGAGTATCAGGATACAGTCCACCATACCGAAAGCCCTTAGCTTTCCAAAAATTGAAAACGCGTGCCAGTAAATCACAACTGTTTTACCATATGCCTCTTTGTTCTGCCAAGCAGTACCAGCCTGTTCTACTTTTAAGCAAATTTCATTATATTATAGCTCAGAGCAATGCTCATTAAAAAGTATTACTGAAAAATGTCAAGTTGTTTTTATATAGAAACTGGAATTTATTTTCTCCTGAGAAGTCAGGTATTTATTGAACACAAGATATTTTTAAAACATTGCTCTCATTACACAGGTCGTTTTAACTTAATTATTATCTGAAGTACTTTTTGTCTTGCACCCGTTAATGTTCACTAATATTTCCCATTGATGCAAACCAACCCTTAACCTTTTGGGAATCAACCTAGACTCAGAAAATTTCTCTTTTCCTTCACAACTGCATTCATTCTTTCATTGATCAATCTGCCCATTATCCTGGCTCCCAGCCAGAGCCTTCATGATAATTAACTCACTGGACCAACTTTAGGTGACTGTAAACTTCATTACAGCCTGCTCACCTTGTATAGTTTAATACAGTCCAGAGGACACTCCATAAGAAATCTCAACACCACCACTTTCAGTTGTGTGACTCTCAACAAGTCACTTAATCTTCCAAGTCTCAGTTTCCTTATTTCCTTATTTATCCCCTTCCCCACTTTTTGAACCCAAATTTTTTTTTTTTTTTTTTTTTGCAGTTTTTGGCCAGGGCTGGGTTTGAACCCACCACCTCTGGTATATGGGGTGGCGCTCTACTCCTTTGAGCCACCGGCACAAAATTCAGTTACATTTGTTCTAACTTTGTGTATCTCATTTACCTTACCAAAATGAAACCAGAAAGCTTCTAAATTTTAAAGCACCAAGCTCCTTTCCAAGGCACAGTTTTTCCTTTTCTTTAGAAAGTAAAATTCACTGGCCTTAGAAGTCTGTGATCCAAGAAAGGTGGGGTTAATTTTTATTACCTATTTAATAAAATTAAGCTTAGCATTTGTTTCTAGACCCAACGAAGACTCATAAAACGATGGGCTTTAAACCATGACAACAGCAAGCCCCTCTTCCTTTCTCTGCAGACAAAGAATGGTTTTAATCACATAAGGAAAATCAGTCATACTCAAATTCGATCACCCTATACATTTAAACTAACAGTAAAAACAACACTAGAAATAATAATCATTACTAATCCCGTTGTTCCACAATCCTGGGCCAAATCATTCTCTGAAGATTCCTGGAGTTTCCCTAAACCGAAGGCCAATCCTGAGCTGAGTCATGTTGGGAAGCCTTCTTTAGTTTAATCTCCTGTGTTTCTAGGCAGTAAAATCAAGGTCACTTTGATGAAAAAGAGGTGACAAAAAGATACCTACAGGGACAGCAGGCCCAGAATAGGGACAGAATGGGACAGCACAGGCCTGCTTACTATGGCTTGCTAATGTTCCTGACGAGACTCGGAGCAAAGGTTGTGGGTGGATTATTCACACTTGTGGGTGGATTATTGCACTTTCTTATGCTACAGATTATTCACAGAGAACCCTTGGGCCTTTCTTTGCACTTTCTTATGCTACAAGCTCTTTCCCTCCCCTGGGCATCTTTCTCCAGTGTTGTCTATCTCCCCAGCAAGGACAGAAGCTGTCCAGATGACCCAGCATGAGTCTGTGGCTCCTAGGTATGGCCTCCCCTAAGACACAGCTATACGCACAGAGCTTCCCATTTCACAAATATAACAATGGCAGTGAGGCTCAGAGTGAAGCTAAGCGCACTTCGATGCCAGCATAAAAATTGTATTCATTCAAGTACATGACACAGCATGGATTTAGAAAGAACTCAAGTAGAATGACAAGAAAACTCTAAGACTTCATTAAATAAATAAAGGTCTTTTCAATATCCTTTTAGTATTTGTAATTTTTTATAGATTTATGGGGTACAATTATAATTTCGTTACATGGATACAGGGAGCAATTGTGAAGTCCCGGCTTTTAGGGTAACCATCACCTGAACACTGTACACGGTACCCAGTAAGTAATTTTTCATCTCTCGTCACCTGCCCATCCTTTCTCCCTTCCAAGTCTCCAAGGACTATAATTCCACTCTATGATCATGATACAAGTTACGTAGCTCTTGCTTGTCAGTGAGAACACAAAGTATTTGCTTTCTGTTTCTGAGTTATTTCACTTCTGATAATGGCCTACATTTCCATGGACATGATCTAATTCTTGTTTCTGGCTTCGTATTCCATGGTGTGTGTCAATATTCCAGTGTCTTTAGTCAATCATTTGTGGATGGACGCTTAGGTTGATCCCACATCTTTGCTATTGTGAATGGCACTTTCTAATAATTCTATTAAGAGATACTTCTCAAGAGCTTGAAAATGTCCATACCCTTTGTCCTAGTAATTCACATCAGGGAATGTATCCTAAAGAAACACAAACAGTTTTTTTTTGTTTTTTTTTTCTTTTGCTTAAAGAATTCATTGAAGAATTATATATATGAGTAAAGCTTTGGGAAGAACCTAAATAATTATTTAACAATAACAAAGTAAAACAGTAAATATATCATTTACATAAAGAATAAGTGTTTTATGATAAATATATTAGTGGACTAGAAAAAAGTTCTTATAGGTTAAATTCTACATCATTTCCAAATTTTTGGTTTACAACATGTACATGACATTAGGACACAAAATCAAGATTCAGCAATGTTGGAAATGTAGATGCCTTTTTACTCTCTTCTTTAGAGAACTTCTTGTATGTTCCCAATAAAATCAAAATAAATGTTACGTTGTTATAAATATAACCAATACATGTTGGGTATTAATGTGTTAAAACCAAAAGCCTAATCTTCAGCTAGCAGCCTCTGAGAAATGGCTGTGTGGCTGTGGCTCGAGGATGCTTTGAAGAAACGAGGCAGAGCCTACTAAAGTGAGAAACCGTGTTTTGCTTTCAAATGAGATGGTTTTCCTGGTGACACTCTAAAGTCAATCTTTTTCCTCCTGAATGACAGAATTTCTGTATTAAAAGAGTCAGGATGAGGAGACAAATAGCACCTCTCAATTGTGCAGAGAAGCACATTTAGTACCCAACTACAGGATTCCACGTAAATTGTGGAACCTTTAGTCTAGGCTCAAATACCTGAGTTAAGTAGAAACAGTTACAGAAATAGCCAAAAAGGGATTGTAGCATCTATACAGACCAGCACAAAGAGGTCGAGGCCTGTTTAAGGAAGAAAGAAAATTAAGAGTCTAGGAAACAAAGAGTGCAGGAGAAAAAGGAGAACAGATTGACAATTTTATAACAAACACTGGTATGCGCAAATAACTCTAAATAAATACAATGTTTGAGAAGATAGAGAATCCAGTTGCCCTGATTTCATCATACGCATCATATACATGTAACAAAATATCATATGTATCTCCAAATATATGTAACTATTACGTTAATTAAAAAGAAAAATACAGAATAACTCATCTCTACCATTGCAAATAATAAAATCACCCCTAAAAGTTCTCAACAAAGTATCTTAATCAAATGTTGTTTAGTAGAGTAATACCTGACTTTAGGTAAACTTACCAGTTATCTTCAATGGAGCTCCAGTAAGGATGGCCTATGGATGAGCATGGCCCAGGAAAAGCTGAGGGCTACAAGACCAACTGCCCTCAGGGGGGAGGACATTTGATGGCTTCACTATTTTCTGTTTTTTTTTTTTGTTTGTTTTTTGTTTTTTGTTTGTTTGTTTTGTTTTGGTTTTGCAGTTTTCGGTTGGTGCCAGGTTTGAACCTGCCACCTCCAGTATAGGGGGCCGGTGCCCTCCTCCTTTGAGTCACAGGCGCCGCCCAGCTTCACAATTTTCTAAGAACTAAAACCTCTTCATAACATTACCCCACATGACCTCCAAACGCATTCACAAAAGAGACAGCAGTCAGAATAATAACACTATTTTCATTCTTCTACTTGAAGGAATCTATGTACTTTTAGAATATAATAGACATTAGGGGTGAGTTTGGAGTCTGCAGCTGGAGATGAGTGATCATCTTCATCTACCTCCCAATTTCCCAGTTTCTCTAAAACTAAAACAAGAAACAGAAATAGTTTAACAAAGTCAGGAATCAGACCCAACCCATCAAACATCGCCTTCCTCGACTCCCATGTGCTTGACTCTCTTTTCCTCATGGTTCATGCCATTTTGTGGCGAAGCTACAACTATGGGACTTAGAAACGCAAACTTTACTCGAGGGCTGACTCTTTCATGACCAAGATTAATTTGTTGAAAGATCAAACTTAGATGCTAATGAAAGCTAAAGACTTACATGTCATTTAATGCAATGAAATTTTATTCATTAAAAAGCAAAAAACAAAGGCTTACTATATTTTCCTTCTTACAATATAGATTTTTTTTCTTCTTTTTAGGAATAGAGTCTCTCTGTGTTGCCAAAGCTGGACTTGAGTGAACCTCCCACCTCAGCCTCCCAAGTAGCTGGGGCCGCAGCTGAGGTGCATGCCACCACACCAGGCTTACAAGCTGTTTTTAAATAGCCATTACTCTGGCTTTTTCCAAACCACCCAGAAATGAATTACATCGGTAACATTCTTTGCTACTTCATTGAGTAAAGTGTGTGTGTGTGTGTGTGTGTGTGTGTGTGTTTCCCCAGAGTAAAGCCGTCTCTCTTACTTTTATCCACACATGTTCTGAAGATCAACTTTCTGTCAGGATACAAAAACTAAAAATCCACCTTCAAGAGCTTTTACTTCTTAATTCTCACCAACCACATCACAAAGGCACTGCTTCCAAGATGGCCAAGTGACAGAAGTGCTGTCTGTTTCAACATGAGAACTCTTTCCAAGGCAACTTAATGCAAATCGACTAGGCTGATGGGTGACTCAAGTTTTTAATCTCATAAAACAACCGGCCCATAGGAGTGCATCAGAAACCCATATGCAAGAGTTTATAAAGTTGTTTATTAACAGAGGGATTATCTTCAAACCAAGAACAAAAAGAAATCATTGACTCTTGGCCAAAGGCTTAAATAAAAGAGCAACAGTGTGCACACATGACTTCTAAACCAAAAGCAATTGTTACTATTTCTCATAATAAATCATCCGTAACAGTGAAATAGTGAAGGTAAACTGCATATTACCTGCATACTTTTCAAGGCAAAAATGAATGATACTCACAAATTTCTGTTTGTTCAAGCTTAGAACTTTAAAATCCCAGTGCACTGGGGCAAAGTCCTATTGAAAAGTTATTGGTGGCGGGCAGCGCCTGTGGCTCAAGGAGTAGGGCGCTGGTCCCATATGCCAGAGGTGGTGGGTTCAAACCTAGCCCTGGCCAAAAAAAAAGAAAAGTTATTGGTGGCACTGATGGAGAACAGAGCTAGGAAAAGTTCACCGCTCTGAAATATGTTCTAATAGTGAGTATGTCTGTTTACCTCTGGCTACTAGATAACTCACACATAATTAAAAACGGAAAGGAAGAGGCACCAACCAGGAGTCAGGCACCAATTCTGCTACCATGTTGGCATGAGATGTGGGTGAGTCCATTAATCACTCTGCGTCTGACATCCTGGCTCTATCAGCTAAGTTGATCAAGTAGTTTAAAGAGGCCAGTCAGACAATGCTTGAGAAAGAACGCTGACAATAATACATATAAAAGGGCCTCCAACGTCAGGAACCTCGGTAAGTTTGGGAATAAACCCTGATGGTCTATTTTTGCTTCGGTTCAGGAGATGAGGACAAATACGCTTCTGCTATGCAATTCCGTGGATAGCAGTGGTGGGAGAACTATGCTGGAGAGTTTGCTAATGAATCTGGAACCTTTCCTGACAAGAGCTTGGCAGTGTCACTGTAACTAAGCTCTGTGCGTGTGAGAGTGTGCACATGTGTGTGGTTTAATCAACAGCTGACAAGGGCCCCTGAGGTGAAGATCTGTCCTGTATTATACCTAGGACCACCAGCTATTTGGAGGGACAGGTGTTCCCCACTGATCATGTCTCAGGAAGCTGTCTCTGGGAGAATTACAGCTCTGGCAAGAGCCGATCATAGACTCAGTTTACGCTTCAAGAAACTCTATTTAGTGGTGACTGCACATCCGTCATTTTTTAAAATCTCGCTGCACACAGCCTGATCCTGTACTACTCAAACACATCAATTGTTATGATTCATTGTTCTTCAAAGGCCTCAAGTTGGTGTTCAATATTCTACTGGGAGCTTGAAAATGCATCTGTCCCTTTACTGAGTTATTAGGAAAGTGTCAACACGTCTTTTCATCAGCCTGAGAGAGTCCTGAGAACCTAGGCTCTGTAAATTCAGAGAAGACCTTGTACTTTACAGCACATGGAGAGGGTGCTTGTCACACCTGTCTTGTTCCCAACTACAGGCTTCTGCTCAGGCCCTTCTTTCCTCCTGGCTCCTTCTGCCCACCAGCCAAATGTTACCCACTCCCCCAGAGTCTCATCTCCTTTATGAAGACTTTTCCAAGAAGGAGAAATATCTCCCTCTCCAAACCACCCCTTCTGTTGCTCCTTTCTTGTTAAAGCCACTATCCACCTAGCTACACTTCCTTTCTTCCCTATATCCAGTCATTTAAAAAAGTTATACAGAAACTGTGATCCCACCACTTCCACAGAAGAAAAATTTAAATCCCCATAGCCCACTGCAGCAGTGATTCACAGTCCTGTGAATATTAAGGGTGGGAGTGGGTTCATGGGGAACATAAAAACTCCAAGGCAGGAGTGAGGGAGGGGAGCAGGCCGCGCGCAGTGTCACGGGTCCCTCCAGGGCCCCCTTCTCTACAAGGAGGTGCTCAAAGCCAGCCCACCCAATGTTTTGCATCGTGCATGCTTGAGCTCAGGAGCTTGTTATCATTCACTCACAACTTCCCTGCTGACGTCCCCACACTAGTCCCTGTTCTCTTAAGCGTGACCTCAACCAGCCAATCCTACCTTGCTTGGGGAATGACCTTTCTGAATGCAAGCCTGGTTCTGTCAAGCCACACCCTCAAGTCCTTCTGTGTCTGTCCATCCCCTTGAAGATTAAGTCTTCCAAACCAGGTAGAGAAGGCCTACTGCTCCCGCCCTGGCCTTTCCTAGCTTTCTAGCACCTTCTATTCCCACACCCTGTTCCTCTCCTCCTTTCCTGGACCAGCTCTCTGAGCAGCAGCCAGTCCTGTGGCACTTTTTCAGAGTTCTCTAAATGGCACCAGCTTCTTGCTTTTAGAGCTTTTACACAAGCTAGCTGACTGCTGCTCCACCGTGTATGACTAAATAGGATACTTACCTATAGCTCTTTGACCCTTTTAGGCATCACCTCCTGCTTGAACCCTCCCTTGAACTCTGGAGGTTTTTAGGAGCCTCCCTTCCTTTTCTTTGAGCATTAAAGATACCCTGGCCCTATCAAAGTCCATCACACACCACTTACCTGTTTAGCTTTGGTCACCATCGCCCTAGACTAACAGCTCTTTAAGTCCAAGAGGTGTCTTACTTTTAATTTTTTCTCCTATTTTTTTATTTAGTGCTAGAGATAAATGAATGAACAAATAATTAACAAGAAGACACTTTGAAAAGCTGTGAAAATCAAAGCAAGACAGAGCAGGGAAGTGGAGAGGTTGTGAAACATGCTCAGTAGTGCTGTGAACCTGCACAAGTCAAGTTCCTGTAGGGTCAGCTCTTTGGATTCACAATAAGGAATAATGTAGTTGTGTGTCTCTGAACACAAATTAGCTCCCATAATTGGAAGCTATGTGGCGTTACCATTCTTTAATCCCATTAGTTAGTTCATTTCCTGACTGCCCCAAATACTCTCTGGACTACGGATTTTCAACTCTAATATCAGATAAAGCTAGGATCAGGTTTACCTGCTATTTTTCTATTAATTACCTGTTATTTCATTTCTTTAGGCCTCACCGTGCCTGTCTGTAAAATAATAGTTATCTATTTTGTTGTTTTTTATGGGGACTCAGATAATTCACATGAGATCTGCAGCCTAATGAACGCCTAACGCTGGTAAAAAACTTAAGAGTTCCTCTTCCCCTTTCTTCTTCAAATTATTGTAGCCATTTCATAAATACTTGGTGCACCGCATTCATTATAGACCTCTCCTGAACCCAGATTTCCAGTTCGAGTTCCTGGCCAACTTGGGGAAGGAGAATGGGAAGGTGCTGAGCTCCAGAAGGTTCCTTTCTTCCCATTAGACACCACGGTTCTCCACTGTGTCCTGTAATTCTGCCATGGAGGTGATATTTCACCTGACAAAGCCAGTCAGGAGATCTCCTGTACAGTAATGACAAAGCCCGTAACAGCTAGTGATCTGCCTTCCCTGCTGTTTCCTCTGCCGAATAATTTTGCCATAAAAAATAAAGGGGACATCTCCTTTTATTGAATTATGACAAATTTTCAACTGACTTATCCCTCTTGGAACTTAGGAGTGTCCTACTTTCCCTGCCAATGACACTCCCACTGTGATGACACGTGACATACCCCAGGAAGCCCTAGAACTAAAGAGAAGGTTAGAGATGTGACACACCCATCAGCCTTCCTTTTCTTTGTTGAACAAGAAACATTCCTCCTCCCCTATCTCCTCGGTCCGTAACTCTCTGTTCTGAGGATCTTTTTATTCTACGGGCCAGGAAGCGATTACAGGCGAAGCCCAAGCAGAGTAACAGGGACACCGACTACATATCTCCCTCCCTTCCTTCCTCCCTGCCTTTCATACGTATTTCTCAGACACCTACTACAGGCCACACACCAGGGCTCTGGCCAGTGCAGTGCTGAGCAAACCCCTTCCGCTATGCAATGATGGACGGATGTGGCATAAAGCAAATGCATCCCTAAATATTTTCCTGTTAAAGAAATGACATGCAAACCCTACTTCAAAAGCACCTTTAGAACGTATATCTAAAACTTAGTTTTAATGATAAATATTCTATTTGGAGACCAGGAATCTCGTCACAACTATTTTGGCTCTGGCTACAGAGAAGTGAAAATAAGTGACATACATTGAACATTTAGTAGATACCAGATACTCTGCTATGTCTTTTTCAGGTATTTTTACTTGGCTCACACACACACCCCTATACAGTGACATGGTTATCATTATACCCATTTTACAGATGAAGACATGTACTCAGAACTGCTAAGTAAGTTGCTCACAGCTGTACTGTGAGGAGCTGGCCTTGAGCCCAGGCATCCCGGCTACAGGACACAGTGCATAGAGACTATAACACACTGACCCCGAAGATGCCTCAGAAGAGTTTGTTGAAGGAGCGAATGAGTGTCAGAAATCTGAAAATCAAACCACACCCACACAACTGAGGATCACTAACTTACCAAAATGCTCAAGAGTCTGATTTATCATATTCTTCATTTTTTGGTAAATGACAAAAATAAATCCCTGATCTCCCAAGAGAAGCACACCTGTGATGGTTCCTGGTGAAATGTTCACCATGGATTTGTGGAATTTGCAGAGTATAAGTTCCCTTCAAGTTCAGTTGTCTATATTGCTATTATTTTTGTGCTACAGCAAAGCTCTCACCTCACGAATCACAACCACACTCTTTTCAAAAAATTCCCAAGAGTGAAAAAGGGCCTTTTAAAGCATACATTGTTTTCACATTCTTCCAAGAACCAGGGAAATCAGGGAGGACCAGGGGAGTGAGGTTTCCATCCATCAGACAAAAACAGGCCTGTTTTGGGTTCTGGCGTGCTTGGCTAAGCATTTTCCCTTTGATTTATGAGCTTAGGTGCCACTTACATGGACGGGATGAGGTGGGAGTGGACGGACTCAAATTGTGATCTGAGAACCACCTATATGAAAAACACTTTAAACTACTTGCAAAAATAAATATTTCTCACTGGATTCTAAATACCAACTCTTAGAGGGAAGGCCCAAGAATTGATTTTTAACAAGCTCCCAGAGATTGGCAGGATCCTTGGGAGAAGCAAGGACTGAGTAGACAGGCAGGTGGGTGCAGGAGTGTGGTGTGGACAGAACTAGCTCCTTAGAAGCTTCAGGACATGAGGCTCCAAGATTTAACAAAGTTGTTCAATACTTGTAGTATTAATAATGATGTGTGCTGGGACTAATCTCACACAAACTAGTCATGAGAAGAGGTCAGTTCTCATGCATTGGTGCTGTTCCACCTCAGCTGCGCAAGTTTTAAAGACAATCTGTCTCTGATAAAATCCCGCAGGCAGATAAACTCCACAAAGACTGCTCACCAGACCAGGACTGCAGTTCAGAAGCGCAAGTTATAATGACTGGGCAGGACAGAAAGTGGGCATTACTATAAATAGTCAGCAATATATTAATTAGTGAAAGTCATACCTGGACAAAGGAATCAATACGTAGGAGATCTGTCTAAAGAAATAAATCAGGGGGCGGCGCCTGTGGCTCAAGGAGTAGGGTGCCGGTCCCATATGCCGGAGGTGGCGAGTTCAAACCCAGCCCCAGCCAAAAACCACAAAAAAAAAAAAAAAAAAAAAAGAAAGAAAGAAATCAGGACCTGGGCGGCGCCTGTGGCTCAGTGGGTAGGGCGCCGGTCCCATATGCCGGAGGTGGCGGGTTCAAACCCAGCCCCAGCCAAATTAAAAAAAAAAAAAAAAAAAGAAAGAAATCAGGACCTTTGTCTATACCAAGCCCTGGGTCAAGGATGTTAAAATAAAACATTTGAGTAAAACAAAATTAATAAAATACCTTGAATACAATGACTAGATACAGTGTTCCTGGTCTTGAGTAACATGAGAAGTGAAGCAAATAAAGGAGTTAATTTTCAGGAGTCCCACATGCTCAGTGCAGATGCCCAGGTGCTACTTAGTCAAATTTGAGAGACAGCCTCGCTGCCATAGCCACAGGAAAGTGCACGGGCATCACTGTCTGCCTTAAGTACCATAATTAAAAATGCTTTAGGTTATACAGTTGTATATTTTTGGTTCCATGTACTGGTTTAATTGATTTTACACAACATATCTTTATTTTTGCATTTAAAACCTTATATTATAATTAATCATTATGACATCATCTCTCTGTCATTATCTATGAGGTATAAACTTGACTGCAAAATGAATCCATTAATTTAATAGTACTAAGCTAATTTAAATACTATATTTATGAGTAGTTCATGCAACATGGCACTCATTTCTTCATAAATGCTCACCAAAACAATCTGTTATTCTAAATATTTATTTGATGAAAGGAATTCATATTGGACAGTCAATAAAGAACATTAATGTAGTGACAACTAGATTTCTGGCACTGTACTGAGGCACTCAAGATGCAAATATGAGTAGAAAACCCTGCCCTTGAGAAGGTTAGAACCTACCATATTAGGCAGTCTCTATAGGTTTTATAATGCTGTGGTAAAGATCTTTGTTTAACAAGTATTCCTGAAAAATGCCTAGTTCCCAGAATAACGCATTCGGATTTTCATATGTTGGGTTTATTCAAATTCCCCAAAGCAATGCGATTTACATTGCTTATACATTTTAAACCCAGGTTACAAAGGGTAATAAAAATAAGGACATGATTTAATTATTACTTTAGTTTTAAAAATACATGTTAACAATTAATCAATACTAATTAATGTGTATTGTAATTAATGTTTGTTTTATTATAAACATATCTAAACGCAGAGCTGCACACTAAAGTCCCATTAGAAGAATTCAGATTTAGAATCCAGAATTTCAGTGAGTGCTGAATTCTATCAGCTGGTACAATCTTGGCCTACAATGCATCAGCCTCTCCATCTGTTGATACAAAGACGAACTGCAAAAACACTAACTGTATTTCTAATTCTAAACAGGATTTCTGTCTCAGCCTCGGGACAGTGCGTTTTTGTTTGCACTCAGTTCCTTTCCCTTGAATCTGACTCAGCTCTTTCACCATTGCTGATACAAAGGAGGAAATGTTCGAGACGACATTTTAGGATTCTCTTTGCTATGTTTGCTAACGAAGTGAAAGAAGCATATGGAATATTCCAATGAAAAAGCCACTGAACTTACAGACAAGGAGGCAAAATCTCAGTCGAAGTTGTAATAACTAATATGACTTCAGAGGAGGAACCAGTTCTGCTTGGGCTGCTGTTTCCTTCCTTGTAACAGGGTAGCACACAACCAGGAAGTCTCTGCCATCACTCTGGCTCTGAGTCGCTAGGCTGCCAGGAGGATCTCTGTCCTCTGAGAAGATTCCACGAGGTAGAGATGGAAAATCACCAGGCAGCTCACAGCTCTAGTGACATTCTTTAATGCACTGATGGCTCACAACTCCCTCAGCATCACACCCCACATCCACTTCCTCACCAATTTCCCCAATGTATTTGGGTTGAGGAATGTTAGCAGGCAGGGACAGACATGACACACACACAAACATCCTGAACTTGAACACCGAAGCCTCTGAGATTTCCAGGGTACAGCCTCAGCTCCAGCTCTCTGCTTTGCTGGAGAGAAAGGTGTCAAGTGTTAACACCTCAGATTTTCCTAAAAACAGGTACAGAAAGGAATGTGAACTCTTCCTTTAACATCAATTTCTGACGTTTTGACAATGCTGGGGACAAAGCTATGGTATCTGGGTTCTGCTAACGATACTCCCCTTTTTTCTTCACCACTATTCAGGTATCTATGGCTCAGATCACACCAAACACATCTCTTCCAACCCTGAAGAGCCCTTGAAATCTACAGGTAAGGCCAAGGTATGGTGGCTTACGGCTCTAATCCTAACATTCTGGAAGGCCAAGGCAGGAGGATTGCTTGAGCTCAGGAGTTCATTTGAGACCAGCCCAAGCAAGACTGAGATTCCTTCTTTACTAAAAGTGGCAATGGGTATCCCAGTGTGCACCTGTAGACCCAGCTATAAGAGAGGCTGAGGCAAAAGGATAGTTTGAGCCCAGGAGTTTGAAGTTGCAGTGAGCTATAGTCATGCTCTTGCACTTCTAGGTGGGACAGCAGAGGAAGGCTCTTTTTCAAAAAACAAAAAAAAAGCAAATATATGCAGTTAAGTAACAGCAGGCCAAAGCAACCCTATAGAATTACAGATGGGTTATCCAGTTCAATCACAGACATTCCCCTGATCTCCAGCAAAGAAGCCTGCTGTCTCTATAATGCAGTAACATTATTCCCCTGGGGCAAGGTCTGATTTCTCTGAGTATCTTATTCATAGAAATATTATGCATTTTGGTAAATGCAAATGGAGAACAAACTTCTCAGTCAAAAACAATTTACCGAGTGGCTTGTTTAAAAGAGAGAGAATGAGAAATCACTTCCTCTTATATTTGTTTTCCAAGGCTTCTCACCCCTTCATAGAATGAGATTCCAGGTTTAGAGACATTAAGAAACCAGTAACCAGGGGACCCGTTGCCTAGAAACGGCCTGATTACAACCAGCTCACTTGACTACAAGGAAATTCTACCTGATCCTTTAGGACCATTTGTCAAGCTTCAGTATGATGATAAAGAAAATTTACACTTTCGTGAAGCCTTCAAAAATTATTGCCATGAATCTCTGAAAAATCTGGGCATCTGCTTTGGGGAAGAAATGGGAAATTAACATGACTATCCAGTGTCAAAAACTGACAGCCTAGACAAAATAAAGAAAAATTAGCTCAGCACCATGAACAGAATTTAGAAATCAAAAATCCAAATCCAATGCTAAACAAATACTGTCTGGGAATTGTGCGTCTGCCATGAGGGTTAGAAGCCAAGGCAGCCAGAAAAAAAAGGGCATTTGTTTTCTGCAGCAAAACTGCTTCTCTGAGCTTCCCTGTACATCTATGAAAATAACTTTCAATCAGAGGCTGCCATTAACAGCTGCTTTGAAATGTATACCAGCTGGAGTTGGTTTTGTTGTGCCCTCACAGGTGGACAAGATTTGTCAGGGCAATAACATTGTAACAACATAGCAGAAGTTGACATAATCTAAGAAGGTTTATAAGTTAGAAAAATAATAATTAGTGACCAGTCTCAGAAAATAGGGTCTACTTTTTACTTTAGTACTAGAGAGTTCCATAGTTACATGATAGTACGTATGCACCTTTGTATGTATTAATGCACACATATACAGAGAGAATTTTACATGTGTATGTATGTATACATAGATAAATAAATTCATAGATAGACTTTTTTCACCTTTCAAGAATAGCAGAAGTTAGCAGACGTATAAGTGAATCCTGGCTGATTCAAAAGTTTTTTTCTTGCTATTGATCTCCTCATAATTACATTAGACCAACATGCCTCCTGCAGGGCAGCTCCAATGTGAGTAGGGACCCATCTTAATATGGACTTTGCTACTTGTTAGGTCTTGATTTATTTTTAGAAACAGATGTCACACTCTGGCCTGAGTATAGGGATGCAAGTTTCAATGTAACCCAACTATGGTTGTTTTCAATTAAATTTTTTTATATCCATTGTAGGAAATAAGTCCATTCTTTTTAAGTTTAAAAATTATTATTGTCTTTAACCCACCTGTTTTTTTTTTTTCTTTTGAAGTATGATTGACCAGTCCATTTTTTAACTCTAGGTAAATGCTCAACATTC
The DNA here is from genome assembly GCF_027406575.1 of Nycticebus coucang. Taxonomy (NCBI): domain Eukaryota; kingdom Metazoa; phylum Chordata; class Mammalia; order Primates; family Lorisidae; genus Nycticebus; species Nycticebus coucang. The sequence continues at coordinate 49,297,558 of NC_069783.1, forward strand.
ATAGCAGCAGGAATGAACTGAAATTTGCAGAGAGAAAGCAGACCATGAAGCTTAAATGTTGCTGCAGAGGTTGTTGGAAGGAAACCATTTTTATTCTGAAGGGACTGTTGTTTTTCAGTACTACAGATATTCCATGTGTATCTATAGCAGTCTCAGATGTGGTTCCAGGGAAAAGTACAGGTCATCTGTGCCCTAGGTTTCGGGAATGTACCTTAATTATACTGAAACCCTTGTGACTTTTTTCAGCCCTGGCACACTCACCAAAATCCCTGAGGAACTGAACCAGACAAAAGTATCATCAAAGCAGGTGACACACTACTTCAGAACAGACTGAGAAAAGAAAAAGAGACTGCAGATTGTACAAAAAAAAAAGTACCTGGAAGGAGGCTGGTCAGGGATTATACGGAAAAACAAAGGAAGTCACAACAAGAAATCTGTTGGTCTTCATTCCCCACCTCCTCCATCCCCCATGCCCTTCACGCAGAACACAAAATCACAATACTACGAACTTCTGAAGAACTTACAGAGAAAGAATGAATTAATAAATGATTAGAAGCACCTTTGTCCTCAAGAAACTTACAATTTGGTTACCTAGATGGGAGTGACACATGACACTTTTAATAAAGTCTGAGTTGAGAAGACAGACCAGTGTCAGTCGAATGTGTTCAGTGAAATAGGGATTTTAACCAAATCCGATTATTTAATCAATAAAGGAGTAGAAGGCCATTGCAGATATGAAAGAAGCAAAAACACAGAGGCCAGAATTTGAATGGTCCATTAGGAAAGATACAGAGGTACATTTGGAGGTAGTGATAGGAATAACAGTTTTGGCTGGAACTTTGGTAAGTATGGGGTGGGTCCAGGTGATAACAAAATAGATAAACTAATAGGTAATGAAAAGGTCAGGTAGTGACAACTGCTAATGCAAGGTGAAAATCTTATAGAATGGGGGAATGTACTTCAAAATACTAAACTTTTGCCATCCCTAAAATGCCCAGAACATGTAGGGGCATATAATAGAAATACTTGCTGACTGGGATACTGCCTGCTTAATGACCCCTGCGGTCATGAGATATGGATTTTCTGCTAATCAAATATACAGAGGATGAATAAGAATTCCCTGATATGCTTGCCAAATGCATACGAATGCCTGGGCCAACTCATCTCAACCCGAAGTGTGGGGCTCCCCCAGGGACACGGTGTGATGCACTGCAGGGCAGAATTCTTATCACATCGTCTAGCCTAAGCTGCTGAGAAGGAACAGAAGTAGCCATTAAATATTTGTCCAGTAATGTGCCTATCACTGTGCTGGGTGCTATAAAGATTAAATGAAAGATACTCATGATACAAAAAAAAAACAAAAACATAAACTGAAAAAGTGGAAAAAGTTCTGGAGGGCAATGACATCAAAATGAGGTTGGCTTTACAAAAAAAAAAAAAACTTACAAAGGAGTGCACGGGCCCCTGTGATATACGAAACTTGAAAACAGGAAGGCCTCTTTTAAAAATGCTTATGTTTTCTTTCATCTTTGAGTTCTTTAGATGCTATCAGAGCAAAGCATACGAAGGTGATTTTCCAATTACAATTCTTAACTTGTTCTGATCCATCCTTTTGTCACCGGTTAAATGTCTCATAACTCGAACAACATCCTTCAAATACAGGCCAAAGCTCACACAGTGGAAACCTTTCCTTTACAAAACCAGTTGGCCCAAGTAGGAAAGGGCAGTGTGAGGTAGGACCTGTTTGCACTGCCAGAGTCACTACGTATTCAGTTAGACATAGCATGAGGGGTCTAAACACAGTGTCCTACAGACAGGGACAAAAGTATGTTCCCAAACTGCCAAGTAAAGAATAAAGAGCAGCATAATTATTAACATCAGGACAACACTTTCCTTTCTCGCCGTGCTGTGTTCTTGGCTGAAATGTTATTAAGGAAAGGAACTACAGTACCCCAGTAAGAAGCTGAGGAACCGCTGCTTTGCCTACTCCACTTCCTTTCTCATTCACTCATGAGAATATTTCTTGTATTTCTATATTGTAGTAATTTGGGCCCTATAATATTTCAACCCTTCTCATCTCCATTCTTGTTAGCACAGCTCCCATTTTCCTTAAATTTGCACTCCTATTCTGTTGAAAAATTCTTTAACTCTGTTTATTCAACTTTTGTCCAAAGGGGTCTTTGCACATCTTACATTCAGTTTTATTCATTCATTTGTAGCTTTTGACATCATTTATTATTTTTCAGTGAGACACAAAAAGAGTGTAAGAAGTTAAATGTTGTCACCAGCAAACCTAGATTCCTATGTCATTTTGCAAGAGCGGAAAATAGACAAAATAATTTTAAGCTGCCAAACAGAAGGCCTAAAATAAATGACCTGCACCACCCATAGCCGAATTCCACTTCTTTTTCCAGAACGTTTCATAAGAGAGAATCAATAAAAGCTGAATCTGAAACATTGGCGCAGTGTACTAGCTAAGCTCAGTGAGCTCCCAAACTAATCCTGTGCTCTCAGAAACTGTAAGTGCAAATCTCTTCACCTCTGCTCCAGGGGATGAGCTCACCACAGAAATTGGCCTGTTTTTTGACCTCAAAATCCAGATGGGACAGGGTTGGGGGTGGCAGAAGCAGTGAGAGGGAACATTTCCAGGCCATTTGTTCTAAACTGAGGTGCTTTGGCAGGAGGGAAGGACAAGGTCCAGTTTCTGCAGCCCTGAGCTGGGTCACACAGCTGGAGTCACGCGTTGCTCAACACAAACGTCTTTTGCTCATGCACAAGCCACGGAACTCTGCTGAGAAGAAACAGATCCAGGGCCACTGCCCACTCTCAGTATCTAGGCTACCCAGTCAGGTAAGGCCCATACAACCTGGCTGCTACATTAACCTTCTTATCAGTTCCCGGTTTCCCTAGAATGACCTGAGCAGCATATTCAATTACAATATAAGATCAGAATGAATGAAAGTGGTATGAGGCTCAATATATTCACTTCTATAGAAGTTTCTAAAAATCACATTTGTTCCCTTTATTGATACAGTTGTCTTACAGAAAAATATTCATTCACATGTTTAAATTTCAACACCATCCCTAAAAAGAATCATTCTTTAAACAATGACAAAAGAGTAGAGATTAAATTTGCTAAAAATCCCCAAATGTCCGCACTGAAGCAACTCAAATGAAAAAGTCAAATAATAAATTCAAACACGTTTAGATGGGTTGATTTGAGGGCATTGAAGACCTTTGAATATGCCTGATATTTCAGTTTCTTTAACCTCACAGAATTCTCTAAAATAGCACACAATAGTAGTTGTACATGTATCGCATATTAAAAAGGTATATATTTACTTTCGAGGGTGTGTATTAGCTCAATACCCTTTGAAAATATGTTTTATATAACAATGTTTATGCAAACTCTACTATAGTAAACTATGGCATATGTATCGTAAAAATTAAACATCACTAAGAGAATTGAAATTACTAAGAGCAGGTATATAATCAACTAGACTATGCATGTAATATGTATTTGATAACATAATATCAGCTTCTGTAAGAATCAAAATGGCTTGAAAAAGCAAACCATGAAACTGAAGTAGAGTTTCAATGACTGGAGTCCTCGTCTCCTTTGAAAATGGACGATTTGGTTGTATTACTTGTTCCTTAACCATAAATGGATTCTCGCTATTTATGAAATTCTTGTTATTATGAAAGGGCTCAAATGCAACTTCCACTTTACCTAACAAATGAAACAATGTAACCAAATCGTTTGTACGCATATTAACCTGAAATTAAAAAAATAAAATAGGAAAATGCTTTTACAGCACAGATATTTCTCTCCCCAACCCAATCCCTGATGGAATTGCTAAACTATCTTTCTGGGATTTAACTAAAGAGGTAAGGAAAACTTTACCTATTCCTATTGCTCACATATCTTCTTTTCTATTTTTGCTTTGTCTTCACTATTAATAAATAAATTCATAAGTCTGCCTCCCTTTTCCTTTACCCCTTCCTTGCTTTAAGCATAAATTAAAGAGAATGTAAACCAACATTATCATCTGCCTATATAGCTCCAAGATGGTCTGATTTCCTGTGTGAGAACAATGTTTCCTTTCCTGCATTTCGACCTCCATCCAGATGGACCATCAAATCACACAGTCCATCAGTTCATAGACAACATTCCTGGCTGAATACGATTCTCACACAGTGGCAGACAGAACGGTTTCTCCTGCATCATGTGAGGCCCCAGGGAACAGCCAGAATCTCAGCAATACTGTATTTTCTCCGCTTCTGTGCCATTTTAACAGTTTCTTCCCCTGAGATAATCTCATCTTTTTCATAGCTTTGTATTTCTCGACTGACTGATGAATGTAGATTCTATTGAGAGTTCTTCACACTCCTATGTTCTAATATGAAAATAACTACTCTATTGTTTGCAAGCAAATGTTAGGGTTTTCTTTCCATCAACAAATGCTTTGAGGATTTCTAAGATCCCATGCTTATGACTTTGCAGATAATAAACAAAACTATAAAAGATGTAATGATTGAGCTTTATCTTTGAAGATATCAGGAGCTGCTTCCTTAGTGGGCACTGCTGGTGTTAAGGCTAGGTAGCTGCTATCCATTATGGAGAGAGTTTTTCTCAAGTATTCATTCAATGAATAGACTGAAAGGGAGATCCGAACACTTTTCATCCACAGAAAAATCGTTGCCAGAGTATTTAAATGCTTGTACTTTTTTCTTAACTCAAACATTCTGGTCTCATAATTTCTTCTTTAAAAGTTCCCTTTCCCGTGTAAACATCCCCCAGTTCACTCTTTTCTGTTGGAATGAAAATTATCATTTCTAAACCTGCATCCATGTATTGCTTTATTGAGTGTGGTATGGCTGTTGCCTCTGACCTCTAGATGTTTCAAATCTAAGTTGAAGTAAATAGTCTAAAGTACTACTGCGGCTCCAGTGCAGAACAGGCCATTTAAAATAATCCTCTGAACAGATCAACTGCAATTTTAACAGCGCTCAGAACAACATACGTCCTTTCACATTTCAGCTTGTGTTGGATCATTAGGCACAAGTTTGAACAATTCTAAGAAAAACTTATAAACAAATTTTGAAATATAATTTGGATGTACAAATATAAAAATTAACAAAGAAGTTTTAGAGAATGATTTACTTTAAAAATTATTTGGCCCACAATGCTTTCAAATGACACATTTTGCTGCTGGATTTAAGTTGATTTAAATGACATGTTATAATTTATATGGACAACTGATATGGGTTCAAGATTTGTCAGGAAAACCAAGAGGATAGAAAGAAAGATCCACACATACTATAGAAATTTCCTCTCTTATCTTTTGTCTTAGAGCATTCATAACTTTTCAAACGTTACCAACCTTTTGAGCCACTACTGGTGACTTCTCCATTGGCCAGAACACACTTGCATCTCAACGATTGAATAGAAACATTTTTATCAAACCCACCATATGTGTGTGCATATATGTATGTATACTTTATATTATACATACAGAAAATATATAATTATGCATAGACATATATATTAGTTAAGTACACATGCCAACCGACAGAACTTCATTTGGAATCATACTAAAAGTTAAGTAGGACTTATGTTTCATTTTTATGGAGCCACACCCACAAGTCCCCAGGCCACTTACAGTGATATCTCTGGGAAAAAAATTTTCTCCTGAACACAAGACACTTTTAGTATCCAATATTCTGAAGGTTCAAAGGCCAGTGTGATCCTAGATCCTAGTCTCATGCAAGGGAATGGAATACACTCTAATGCCAGGTCCGAAAGCACTTACGACATGCCATAATCAAAGGTTTAAGTGACCACTTATTTTTGTCTTGTCGCTGCTTGAGAAAATACTTTGCCAGCCAATTTTCTCCCATTAGAATAGGCTTTCAAAGTTAGGAGGTCATTTGCATGCTTGTAGACAAAAGTAACAATTTCAGACGATGAAAATGTGTATTCTCTGATGGTGAATATACGCTTTGTAAGTAGGAGAGTAGATATCCAGTTATTCTTATAGGATTTTATATATTGATCAAATTAGCTGCCAAGAAAAGCCTCCAAGAAGTAAATTGAATTTTTTGTAATATTACCTTTAATTTGTTTTAGCAAATGGGATAGGACGTTTAAGTGGGTTAAAAAAAATCAAGTAAAAATATTTATGGCATACAATTTTCCATGGTCAAATGCCTAAAAGCAAACATTTTACGGTCAGTTTACTATGAATGTACCAAGGGTAGCAAGGGAGCCTTTTGCAAGATAGTGAGTTGATTTTAAAATGGCTTGCAGGTTAGAGCAGCAAGCTCTTAGTAACACTTAACAATCAGAACTGCTTTGGAAACCAGCCCACTGCAGGCTAGCACTGGCAACTTGGGTTCGGCAAAGCCTTTGCAACTATTTTGGAAACCAGTACTGTAGAACCAAAGCATTCCATCTCACAGCCAGGGTGTCTATTCCGGCATTATGTGAGTATCAAGAGAACATTTAACAAGAGCAAGGCCAAATACTAGACATTCCTTTTAAATATAAAAAGGTTAAGTTCTAACCAACATAAATCCACAAACATCAGAAAAACATGATGAATTAAAAAGAACACTGGTCTGAGACTTAGGTCTTGGGCAAATCTAATAAATTCTGAATTTCTCCACTTGTTAAAAGGGGATAATAATGCTGGCTCTCCCAACTTCTTTGGGTAACTATCAAAGCCTGAATATAAAAATGCTTTTGAATGTAGATAATTTAATATAAAGTTAGATAACAGTATCATTGTATTTCTCTTGATAATCCTGTAGCAGGTCTCTGAACAGGACTATTATATTATATTATGTGTATTAATAATATAACAGGAAAAAGCGATCATTTTTGGATACCTCTTTTTTAAATTTTTTTTTTTTTTTCAAACTTGATGAGCTTCAGAGACACAGTCACTAAACTCCTCAGACACATTTAGCAGCAACAGAAGCAGCTGCCGCAGACAATCACATCTGATTCCACGGGGACTGAGTGTGTGAAAACAATGAGTCATTCCAGGTGCAGCTGCCTCTCCTCGTTCAAAGGTAGAATGAAAAGAAGATGAAATTCACTAAGCCCAGTGTCTCTAAGAAAGACACCAACTAGGAAAGACTTTCTTCCTCTAATTCATAAGAGCAGAAGTCACTCAGAATTAGTCATTTATTTTTAAGCGTGTGCCACTATGCTAGGTGCTGCCCCAGATTACAAAATGGAATACTGCCTAACTTCGAGGAATATATTGTTTAATAATCATAATAGGGGACATAATACTAATATGCAATTAATTCTAATTCCAAATAGGATCTTGATGAGACAGGAGGTAAGAAGGCTACTGGAATTACCAAAAGCAAGGTGGAAAGATATTAAAAAGGTTTAATGAAAGAGATGGAGATGGCCTTTGAGACAACTTAGAAGGATTCCTGGGATCTGGGAAGAAGAAAGAAGCTAGAAAGAAGAACAGGCTCGACATGGACAAATCTCAGTTGCTTCAAGATTCTCGCTAAGGTTTCCCTATCCTCTTCAACTTGCATATATTTGTGCAAACGACTGATGTTAATTGCAAAGGTAACATGAAAAATCTAAATTTAAAAGAATTACTTTTAAACGGGCAAATAATATGTAGAGTCTCGATTGATTAAAAATGAAACATTTCATATAGATCAGTGGTTCTTACCCTTCCTAATGCCGCGGAACCATTTCATACAGTTCCTCATGTTGTGGTGACCCCCAACTATAAAATTATTCTCGTTGCTACTTCATAACTGTAATTTTGCTACTGTTATGAATCGTAATGTAAATATCTGATATGCAGGATGTATTTAGGTGACCCTTATGAAAGAGCTGTTCAACCCCCAAAGGGATCACGACCCACAAGTTGAGAACTGCTGATACAGATCATAATGTTTTTAGAAATTAAAAATAAATACAAATACATGAAGTAAAGATCACATATAATCCCATCACCAAAAGGTGTTAATATTTTGATTTATATTCTTCAATAATAAATCTGTATACATATATATTTATAATTGTACGATTATAAAGATACATTCTATTGAGATTTCTTTGAAATGTGCATTTTTAACTTACCAGCATCTCTGAAATATTTTTCATAGCATTAAATATACACATTACAATCTTTAATTTATAATATAATTGTACTGGGTCCCTCACATACATTGTACTATTGTAGGAACTGTCCATCAGATTATTTTGAGTCTTCATTATTGCATGCCTAAGTTACTTTTATTTTCTTGTATAAATAACAATGACATGGTTATCTTTTTAGACTCATCATCATTTAAACTCTGATTATTTACTTAATTCTAAAATTCTAATGACTGGACTCTTTTAAACTGTCTTTCAAAGAGTTATGCTGAATTTCATTTCATCATCAATGGGTTAGCCTGGCCCTGCTCATTTTCTTTTTAATGTTGAATATTTAAATTGTAATATTTTTTATTCAATAAGTAAGAAATAATTATTTATTTGTAATTTTTGTTTGCTTTGAATATTGTGTCAAACATTTTAATATTTGGTGATCCTTTTTTTGTATGACATGACTGACCTTGCATTAAAATATAACAAGTCTACTTTGACTAGTTTTTTTTTCCCCCCCACTGTTTTTTCTGTAACCACCTTGTGGGTTTCTTTCTCTTCACTAATATTAACCTCCAGTTCATACTATTCCAGGCCACATTCTTGGATTTGAGTATTTGTAGATACTTACTAAGACTAAAAGGTGGGAGGTATTTACCCTTCTTGAAAGCTAACAAGGTAACCTGTTGTAGTTTCATGAGTGCTATAGATGACTCCAGATGCCTCGGCCAAAGATGAAGTTCCTTACTTGTAGCAAAAACAATAGTCAGCAGTTTTGATGTTGGTTCTATGAATGCTTTTTTCCCTGAAGTCAACAGAGAGTTCTTTGATACCTGCATTTGTGGTATATTGTGTTCACAGGAGAACTCTTGAGTTTAGAGAACCCAAATATTTTTTAACTGCCCTTTGCTTCAGAGCAAACTACTATCTTCATCATACTAGATAGCATATATGCAAGGAAGGAAAACCCGTTATCTCTATTCCAAGGCCATTCAAGATACAAACACCCTTGAAATGATGATAGTTAAAAGAAAAAAAAAGTGTCTTGCTATGCAAACCTGCAGAAATGCAAATGACCCATGGGAAATTGTCTTCAAGCACTTAGCTCTGAACATGAGAAAAGAGAATACAAGATTTTATAATGGAGAGAAGGAGAACAAATCAAGGGCATTCAGCACTCAATTCAGTTTCTATCTTAGCCCTACCTGTGTAAACTCACAACAATAACATATCAACAGCAAGAAAAACAAAGGAAGGATGGCTTCTGCGTAAGCCGATTTCTGACAGCTGCACTTTTAAACATGTTAAAAAGACAAGGATTTTTCACCGCATAAAAGAATTATCTACAGGATTCTTTAAATATCAAGTTCTCCTGGGACAATGAGAAAGTAAATTGATCAAAAAGCATTTTATATTGATAGTTTCTTATTTAGCATGTCGGGTAAGTGGGTGTGCTCAGGATCACACTACATTCCAATCCAGTTCTGTGTACTTGGTTACCTACCACACTTCAGTTTCCTCTGCTGTAAAACAGACAGACTGATGCATATTAATTCCATCTGCAAAGAGTGAAAGATTTCACTGAGTCAATGGACATGTAGTGCTTCTGACAGTGCCTAATACATAGAATGCACTCAATGAATGTTGGCCATTCTTACTTTTATTATTACCACCTAAAATGAGATCATTCGGTTGATATATTCTCTTCTGCTCTTTTTCTTTGTTACAATTAACTACAAAACATTTTGTTTTTTTGACTTAAGGGGTAGATGCTAAAGGAAAGAAGATTTCTATGTCTCCATTCAAAATATAGGCTATTTCTAGTATCCAAAGAAGGGAAAACATTAAGAAAGGATGTTGAATTCCTAAAGTTGGGTTGTATCATCTATCACAACTTATTTTATCTCTACCCTATTGTAGTAACAACAACAAAAAAAAAAAACACAGAATTTTTTTTTAAAAAGAAAAATTGCCTATAGTTTATAAAGCTCTGTAATGTATTATTTACTTATACATAACAACTTTTGAAACTCAAGAGACAGAGCATTCAAATATTGGTGAGAAGAGAGGACTGCCAGGCATTCTTCTCAGGGATCTAATCATTATTTGGCCCTGGAGTAGAGTTGGTTCTCTTTAAACCTACATTAATGACTCTAATCCTTTTTGAGAAATTCTGAGAGACATGGAAACCATCATATTTGAAGAAAAGGTAGTTAAAAGAAAAAAGAGGGCATAAGACTAAGTCATATTGGGTATAGAAAAGGTAAAGCCACTGAATAATTATCAGGGAAAAAAGAAAGAACCCTGGGCCTGTGCGGTGGCTTATGCCTGTAATTCTAGCACTCTCGGAGGTCGAGGCAGGCAGACTGCTTGAGCTCAGGAGTTCAAGATCATCCTGAACAAGAGCGAGACTCTGTCTGTACTAAAAATGAAAAACTGAGGCAAGAGGATCACTTGAGTCCAAGAGTTCCAGGGTGCTGTGAGCTATGATGCCATAGCACTCTACCCAGGCTGACAGAGTGAAACTGTCTCAAAAAGAAGGGGGGGGGCAGGGAAAAGAGAGAGAGAACTCTGTACAAATTAATCCAAGTATTTTCGAAAGCATTTTTATGTTTCTGAGACTTGTACTTTGGGAATGTGGAAAGAATGCTTTATTTCCTTTTACCACCCTATTCTGCTATTACTACTACGTCTGTTTCACACATGAGACAACGGAATTTGGGGGAAAATTTGTAATTTGGTCAAGATCATGCATGTAGTAAACAAAGGATTCAGTTCTTGAATCCTGTTATCAGAAAGCCACTTTCTGGCCAGGCGTGGTAGCTCATTTCTATAATCCTCGTGCTTTAAGAGGCCAAGATGGGAGGATTGTTTGAAGCCACCAGTTTGTTTTATTGTTTTTTTTTTGTTTGTTTGTTTTTTTAAGGATTCATTGAGAGTACAAAGAACCAGGTTACGCTGATTGCATTTGTTAGGTAAAGTCCCTCTTTGAAGCCAGGAGTTTGAAACCATCTCAGGCAACATAGCCAAATGCTGCCTCTAAAACAAAAACAAAACAAAAAAAATTACACACAAAAAGCAAACAACAAAAACCCAATTAGCTGGGTGTGGTGGAATGTACCTGTAGTCCCAAAGGCTGGGGAGGCTAACAGAAGGATCACTTGAGCTCAAGAGTTTAAGGTTGCAGTGATGCAGTGAGTCAACCTCAAACTCCTGGGCTCAAGCCCTAGGGACAAAGTGAGACCTTGCCTCTAAAAAAGAAAAAAAAATCAATTTCCATGTTATTTTAATTGTATTATATAGATAACATCAGCTGAATTTAAATTCCAACCAAGTGCTTATTTTCCTAAAGCTTACATCACAAACTATTGAATAATTCTTAGCCAACACAAGCAGCTAATAAAAAATAGCCTCACCTTTTAGTTCTCAGCCAGCAGGGATTCTTTGAAAATTGCAGTATAGCTGATACTCTTGATTATAGGGGCAGACTTCTGTTAATTGTGGCACACATTTGGGTTTTCTTAGGCACTTGGTCTGTAACTCTAATTTAGACTATTCTACGATACTACTGGCTAAGTCCACATCCTTGGAGAACAACACAAAATCATAGATCAGGATGCTTTTTTTTATTTTGTCCTGGATTCCTGCTCCCTGAATCCACCAGATAAATTGCAGGAACAGCAGCAAATCCATCTAAGGAAAAGGATGGCATAGGTTCTACTGAATACTGTTGTTTCCCTTGTCCATATTGTAACCTCTATTCACAGCGAATTGCTACCCAGAACAGTTTCTTCGATACACCAGCTCTTTTAATCACTTGGTAATATACATACTCACTTACCGTTCTTCATAAGTAAACATGGTGCTACTCTTCCAAGAGAGGAAATAACTCATTCTGAACCACCAGTTAACTCCCCACAGACATATCCGTATCCCTGCACTTGACTGGAATTATAGGAGTATGTAACAATCACACGCTACCAACACATCTGTTACCCTTTCACAGACTCACCTAGGCGAGAAAGCTGTGAATAAACTCGGTCTTCTCCTTCTTTCTAACCACGCACCTGCCCTCTGCTTCATATTTAAAGAAGGTATAAATGACAAATAGTCAAAGCTTCCTAGATTCATGTCCAGCACACCTTCAGATAAGAATTTAGACCTGGCAACAGTCTAGAGGGCATCGGGTAATACTCTGATTTTGTTAGTTGAGAATTTGTCTGAGTATATATGAATGTGTGTGAGTGGTTATGTGAGTACTTGAAAGATAAATTTACTGATTGATCGACTTAATCTTTCTTCAACAAATATATGAAGAGATGTCTACCATTTATTAGGCATTGTACTAGGCACTAGGGATATAAGATAAATCATAAATGGATCCAATCTTTGAGGAACTTAACTTTTTGTTACATTTTAGTCAAAGAGTAAGAGAGAGAGAACCAATTTTTTTTTTTTATTAAATCAGAACCAAATGTTTTTAACAGTACCATCACCCATCCTAGAATAATAATGTGTACCGAGTCCCCCTGAGACTAGAAGGAGAGTGATTAAGTTTCGAGGGAAGAATCTTCTTGAAGAAGGCAGCAATGAAATAATGAATGCATAGGTGTGATCCTAGACAAACATATGGAGGTTTTCCCCATTAAAAGAAGTAGAAACATGAAAATTCATGGTTGTGTGAAAAAGCACAAAAAATCATAATTATTATTAAAATTTAAAGCTTGGAGAGGAGAGGGGTGGAGATAATGCTCAACACAGATCATAGTGGAGAGATCACAGAAGACCAGACAGACACAGTACAAAGTTGGAAATTACCTGTAGGTAACTAGGAATTATCAAAAGCCTTTAAGGCTGAGTAGGAAAAAAATCTTATTTGCCTTTGAGGCAGGCTTGTCAATGATGAAATAGGGTTAAGATCACAGGCAGGGGACAACAAAATAGCTTCCAAAAGATATGAAGGTCTGGACAAGGATGATGGTGATATTGAGGGCAGAAGGACGGAGGATGGAAGCAATGTAACTTCCTGAGATCCTCTCTTTGTGGGCACAAGAAAGAGACGCCCAGGAGAAGGTGTTTGGGGCTGAAATGGGTCCTTCCCAATTCATCTGTTGAAGCTCTACCCTCCAATGTGACTATGTTTGGAGACAGGGCCTTTGTAACGATAACTGAGGTTAAATGAGGTCATAAGGGTGGGACCCTAATCTCACAGGATGTGTTCTTCCAAGAAAAGAAAGAGACATCAGAGCGTTCTGTCCCTGTGGGCACACAGAAGAAAGGCCGCAGGGAGACACAGTGAGAATATGGAAATCTGTAAGCCGAGAAAAGAGGCCTCACCAAAAACAGACAATGCTGGCACCTTGATCTTGGACTCCCAGCCTCTAGAACAGCGGGAAAATAAGTTTCTGATGTTTAAGCCATTCAGTCAGTGGTACTTTGGTATGGCAGCCCCAGTTGGCTAATACTGAGGGTTTTGTTAAAACAGGGAAAATCTAAAAGGCATACATACAGAAACAAAGGCAGTGAGGCAAACAAAGTCCTGAATAGGCAGAAAATCTGTGGTAGAAAGGTGACTAGAGAGGGAATTTCTGGTTGGTAGCTTTGTGGGATAAAATAGAAGACACGTGAGTTCCTTGCAAAGGGAATTCTAAGGCAAGGAGTGATGGACTTCTCTTTTTGAGACTATTTTAGAGCTGTCGTTGGATCAGCCAAACTGTTGTCCAACTACTATTGTATCCTGAAATCTATTTTCATTCATGAAAGCTGTGTCACAGCCAAGTCTGTTCCTTGTACCTCTTGCTTCCAAGTGTGGTACAACAGCCACGCCCCCGCCTTCCCTGGCATCAACTGGAACAGGCCTTGTCACTTGCACTCTGGAACTGCCAAACAAAAAAAGGGAGGGGGCGGTGCCTGTGGCTCAGTCGGTAGGGCGCCGGCCCCATATACCGAGGGTGGCGGGTTCAAGCCCTGCCCCGGCCAAACTGCAACCGAAGGATGGCCGGGCGTTGTGGCGGGCGCCTGTGGTCCTAGCTGCTCGGGAGGCTGAGGCAAGAGAATCGCTTGAGCCCAGGAGTTGGAGGTTGCTGTGAGCTGTGTGAGGCCACGGCACTCTACCGAGGGCCATAAAGTGGGACTCTGTCTCTACAAAAAAAAAAAAAAAAAAGAAAAGTGGGAGGAAGAGATGTCAGGATGAGCAGAAGGGGAATAATGACTACAGACTCAAGAATAAATCTCGGGATATGATGTTAGTCGCCCAAGAAAGTTCTATAAAACATAGGAACCTGTAATATGCATGTACAATATGAATATTTTAGCAATCCAAATTACAGTACCAGGAAACCACTTCCTCATATAATAAGAGCCATCTCCGTAAAACAGGAAGTGTGGCATGACGCTGTGTCTAAATGAAGAGGGGCTCTTCTTTAAGAGACACCACCAAATCTGTTTTTATTCACCTCTATAACAAATTGGCTCAGTTTAAATGCCGGACTATGAAAGCGTTCATTCATACTCTCGGTACCTACCAACTGCGAGGAAAGAAAAGAAAGAAAACTCTGAGTGCACTTTTTCCAGCAGCTGCCAAGAAGGGGCCTGCGTTTTTGGACAGAATTTCATAAATGGAACAAATGAAGAATAATGATCCTTCCTTTACCTCTATGCCATTATAGCCCCATCAAGTGGAAGACAAAGAAGATTACAGGATTTAGACAGTCCTTGTGGAGGAATTGGCAAGTAGATTATTCTTTCTGCCTGTTTAAAAATAGTTTCGATTTTGATTCGAGGCATGTGTGTGAGCATGCACGTGTGCGAGAAAGAGGCAGGGACACCGAGTGAAACTGTGTGTGTGCCAGCTTCTGCCCTTCTGTCTTCCGCATCATTACATTCCACCTCTGCTTTTATGTGAGTCCCTACAAAAGTTTTGAGACAGACTGTGATATGGTCCATTATTTCAATCTCAAGAAACACAGTCAACAGCATCCTTTCTGATTCACTTGTACAAGTTTTAACTTGCTCAGCTTATCCCTGCTGCTAGAACGACTTCCTCTGTATCCGTCCACATGGATTTTATGTTTCTTGATTTTTGTGTATCTCGAAACTTTTATAATGACCCGTAACATCCAGATGCTATCATGTTTTAATAATACTGATTCATGTCTGCATAAGAATTACAAATGGCAAACAATCCTTCCTCAAATTAGCTAAGTTGATCTGCTTACAGGCAGAACAAGAAAATGGGACACCAGGCTGAAATCATACAATAGATTAAAACGTCATCTATTTCTGTTTGCTTGCTTTTAACTGAAGGTCATAGGATGGTCCTTCACTATCAGCACAGCAAACACAATATTCAAAACTGAACACGTGTATAAATGTAGGTAGCATTGCTCTTTAATATTATTAGTCTCCCTGTTGGGAAGACATCTGTGGAAAACACAGAGAGAGAGAATGGTCTTAATGAAACTGGGAAGAGACATTGCCTCTCCGTCTTTGGAGAGCTTCCGGAGAAAAGGTAGCCTGTGCTGGCCACTCCGATCACAGACTCCAACTCTACTCTGTAACGTCCTCATAGATGTCTTACAGCATCTCCAAGGATCTCTCCCATGGATCTCCAGCAATCAAAAAACAAACTAAAACAAAACAAGCCATCAGGAAAACCTCTAACTGAATTTACCACAAAATTCAAAGTAAAATATTTTTTTCCCTGGCTACTATTTTCGGGGAAAGGAGAGCTGAAACATGTATTTATTTTTTAAAAGTAATGCTTCATAACAATCTCTAAAAGACCAGAAACCATGAGCCAGTCATGTTTCCTGTGTAAGCACGTCTGTAAAGCAGCGGGGTGAGGACCGCCTGTGGCACTGCTGACCTGCCCCAAAGCTCTTTTGGTCCGTGATGCTCAGTTCTCTCGTGTGAAAGCAGAGACCTCACCACTTCTCGGCATGTCATAAGGAATAAATGGCATAATACAGAAGAAAGCATTTTCAATTTTTCTGTATACTGACCTACTATGAGTTGGTGGGGATAAAATCCTGAAATGTTTCATGCTCCAAAATATGTGAAAGTAAATAGCACTTGGCTTTTCAATTCAGGTATTTTATCGTATCTGCATCACTGCCTTCCTCTTTCTTTGTAAGCACTTTGCCAAGAGCTTCCTTTTAAGAGTGCCTCAATGTCATATAATAATTCCACACGAAACTTGTTTATAAGAATCTGATGCTAGCGGATAAGGCAGGGTCATCATTTGGGATGATAATGTGAATAACATCACAGGCTCTTGTTTCCAAGGTATCTACTGGTGGCAAAGTGTGTGTGTGTGTGTGTGTGTGTGTGTGAGAGAGAGAGAGAGAGAGAGGGAGAGAGATACTACTGAGAATAGATAAAAATGGATGTGTAACAGTAGTCATGGTAATCATGGTTACCATCCATTGTGTGCCTAGTACGCTCCCAAACTAAGCCTTAGGAAACAAAGATAAACGAAATATAGTCCCTATCTATTGTAAGATTACAGTGTTGAAGGGTAAAATAGACAAATGAAGTCAGCAATTATCATTTACTGAAGCCTTGGTTGGTCATGGACTATTTCTCAATGAAGGTGCTACCCAAGGTAGGCCCTTGACAGATGACAGGGAGATGGAGAGATATGAGGGTTGTGGTAGTAAGAATGCAGAAGGGTGGGAAATGGGTAGAGAAGAAAAGGGAGGAACGTTGCAGTTAAGGGCGTAGCCAGTGTAAGGACTGCAGGTTAAAAAGAAGCAGGCATTTTAAGGAATTTCATGCATTCAAGAAGGGCTGAAGATTTTAAATATAATTTTACAACTGGTATACCTTTCCTATAGGCTTGGACCCAAAACCTAATTCATAGCTGCCAGCTCCTCCCCTTACAGGCAACAAGGACAAATGCAGCATGCCTGTGACGTCCCACAAGGCTTCCTCCTATTAAATGCAGCCAGGAAGCCACGTGGCTTAACACAGGTTCATTGAATCTTTATCTTTCAAGCACAATGCAAGTTTAAATAAATTCCAGCTCTATTCAATCTCAGCTACAGGGCAATCACCACTGTAACTAACTCCTATGTCTTTCATCTTTTGACAATGAAATTAAAATATTGCTTCATGCTACAGTAGAAAAGAACACTCTAAAATAAATAATCCCAAAGTTGAAATAAAACCAAAAATAACAGCAGTGCCTTTCAGTGGGCGGCGATGTTGATGAATGGAAGCTGTGCAGACAAACTGAACAAACACGCACTGATCTGGAAAAGCTTGGAGGGGAGAGTGAGGTGAGCCACGGACACCAGAGAGTTTAGAATCAAAGCCTAATGAAGAAGTTAGGTAAGAAGATGATTATTTTCTAAAAGAAAAGATGCATAGAGTAAGTAGGGAAGGAAGTGAGCATTCACCTGAGGGAACCAGTAAAAAAAAGGACCTTAAACACGGGCAAGGTCTGATTTTCCCCACTCCTACTTTGAAAGAACAAGAATCCCTCAAATCCTACATTTGTCAAGTTATGTCTCTTAAAAAGGATGGGTAGTTTTGAAACCAAAGCAGGATCAGCTGTTGTCTGTCAGTGCTACTGGTGGTGACATGCCGGCCTTTGGTATTTCTGTCATCCTGGCCCTTCAGTGGTTCCATAGTGTCAGACTAAGGTCAAACAGTTGTATGAGGTCAACAATTCAGTTCATGGACTCATCCTAGAAAAGGTGCTACATGCCTCATTGCTGGACATCACTGCAGTCACGAAATGGCCCCGGGGAGTAATCCAAAGATGACCACCGTGATATTCAGCAATGAAGTAGGCATCACTTTTTCTAGGATGGTTAGCCACTTAATTGTCAGACCTTTGTATGGTGACACCTCTGAAGGCCGTTCCAGAACAACAGTTCCGAAACTGCTCTGAAGGATGGACTAGGTGCTGGCGTCCTTGCACCTCTTACCAACAGGAGTACCTTGAAGATGGAAGACAGCTGTAGTGGTATTCAGCAAAGAGGTATGCATTTTTTCTAGGATGAGTCAGTCAGTAGGCAAGTTTTGAGACAGACTGTGTTATGGTCCATTATTTCATTTCCAAGAAACACAGTCAACAGTGTCCTTTCTCATTCACCCACACAAGTCCCACCTTGTTCATCTTACTCGTGTTGCGTGAAGGGCTTCATCTGTTTCCATCTGTGAAGATTTTGTGATTTTTGATTTTCGTGTATCTCAAAACTTTGACCCACCTATACCGTCTTTTAACTTTATTTACCTCTCCTCATTCCTACAAAATTAACAAGGTCTATTTCTCCCATGGCCTCCTAATTATGAGAAAAGACTTATTCACAGTTTATGCGATTATTTCCCTTTATCAACCCTGTTCATCCTTTCTGGGGAAACCAATCTTGACCCAAATAGATCGAATAATAACATTTGAAACTGGGAGCTGTTACGGTATCTCAGTAGAGTTGATCATCTCTTACTTACATCACTGGAGGCTTCCCCTTTCTCAGGCATTTCCTCTTTAAACTGTGGATCCCCAAAGCAACGCAATGCCCGTCCACTCACTCTCCTCTATATAAATAAAAATAAAACTGAGCATTTCTTATCTAAAACACTTGGGACCAGAGTGTATAGAATTTTGGAATTTTTTTAATTTAAGAATATTTGCTTACACATAACGTTTGTGTAGGGGAATCTGGCATGAGCAAAAAAGATATATAGCAGCTGACTGCGGGTGGCAGGGTCTTTTTCCCGGAATAAACTCGATATTGTGTGCCTGTGCTTTCACTGCAACCCAGGAGGTCAGACGTGAAATTTTCTACTTGTGGCATCCCATGGGCACTCAAACAACATTAGATTTTGGAATATTTTGGATTCTAGATTTTCAGAATAGAAACACTGATCCTGTACTACTATCCAATGTTCAAGGTTTGCTTTTTCTGGTAATTTCTCTTAAGAAAGATAAAATTTCAACAGATAAAAAAGAAAAACAGTAACTGAAACTGGATTTATGCTGTTTTTCCTTTAGCACTAAATGCACCCCAAATGGTTTTCTTTTGTTTTTTCAATTGTCAAAAGTCAGACATGTATTTAACTAACAGCAGTACCTTTGGAGAGTAAGACATTATAGTTCAATATGAATGTAAATGCTTTACTAACAATGGAACTGAAAATTGGAGAAATTCCCTCACATGATGGAAAACAGTCAAAATTTTAGATTCCAAATTGCTTGCCCTCCAAAAAATTCTAGCTCTGCCTGTAAGTGAAACTACAGCTCTTCTCCATGCAGGGGAGATGTGGTCTTCCATCCCTGGGAGAATAATGGTTGGGTTTCTCAACTCTCATAACAGAATGTCACCAGCACCATCTGCCCATCTGGCTTTCAAATGATGCATATGGACTTGTCCTCTCGCCCAGATTCTCCTCTCGCTTGGGGCTTTTCTCTTCCGTTTGGTCCTTAGTGTGTACTCCTAAGTTTGCCAAATGCACACTGGAGGCCACTGAAGACTTTCTGCTAAAGAATAGCTCAGTAATAAATTGAATTCTTATTTAGTCAGAGGCTTCCTTGAAAAACAAAATATCCTTGCACAACCCCAATTACCTTCCCTAGACTATGATAATGTAGAAGTTATTTTAAAATTAAGAGCTTTGCTAATAAATACTGTTTGCTTAAAGGTTAAAAGGTAGAATTACGTCCTTTATACAAAATTGCAATCTCCATGGGTCTTTATCTGCCCATATTAATTCTAACAAAAGGATACGAGTCTCATCCATCCTTCTGAATCACCTCTAGAATCAAACATTTCTGTTGTTTTTCTCATCACACATAGGTTTAAAATGTGTTTCAGAAACACATGTCACAACTGAGATGTGGGTGGACATCAGGAATAATTAAGTGTGAGTGCAGAAAGCAAAACAGACAAAAGAAACCAAAGAATTTCTTAACAAATAACTTCAAGTCCCAGGTGAAATGCAGTATATTGGAAGAAGACTAGTCAGGGTCTCTCCAACTAATGAGCTTCACGACTTCGGGCAAGACATAAGCTCTCGGGTATTTATGTAAAACTAAAATTACGTGTGAGAAAACAAGTTTAGAAGCACAGAAAGTAAGTACAAAGTAAAGACACTAAACATAAATCTTGACTATAACTACAAATTGAGTGGTAGAAGAAAAATGATAAGGATTATATTATTAAATTTTATTTAATTGTCTGTTTTCTCTATAAAATTCTAAATACGTGATTCAGGGATGCTATCTCTCTCCATCACCACTTTATTGTAGGTGCCCAGCACAGTGCAGATTAACCACTTAATAAATATTTGGGAGGAAATATTTATTTAGTTAAATTTTTATTTAACAGTGCAGATTAACCACTTAATAAATATTTGGGAGGAAATATTTATTTAGTTAAAACTGAATGAGTTTTAAACGTATTGTCCAATATCATAATGCTATTTCAGTCTTATTTTTTAGTTCTTATGTTAATAGTCGCATTTGTTTCCTGTCTCATACAAAAATGGAAAGAAATGGCATTGTTCATGGTTGAGTATGTAAAGAGAGAATGTTAAGCTTCAAATAAGAAATAAATTCCCTGAAATACTATTAATAGGAAAATGGGTATAAAGTTTTTAATGTCTAATTAAAAGCAAACTAAATAAGATGTTATAAAATGGTACGCATGCCATTTTATAAGCACAATCAATTTATTTAAATTTTTCTTTTTTTTTTGTTTTTTTTTTTTATTTTGTTTTGTTTGAGACAGAGTTTCACTTTGTTGCCCTCAGTAGAGTGCAGTGCCATCACAACTCACAGCAACCTCAAACTGTTGGGCTCAAGCAATTCTCTTTCCTCAGTCTCCCAAGTAGCTGGGACTACAGCAATTTATTTAAATTTTTCAACACTCTGAAAGACAGATATTATACCAGGTTTAAATAAGAAATAAAACATAAGGAAGTTAAGTGACATAGCCAAAGAACATGATCTAAGCAAGAGCTTTGAGATTTGAGCCCTTATACCACTTGTTCTAACGTTGGCCCTCTTTCAAGTAGACATCCCACATTAACTTCGAGTCTCCTAACTACCAAATGTTTTGCCGAGCCCTCTTTGGGTAGGAAGGCAAATTAAATACTGGCTTAGGTTAATGAGAAACATTTCCCTCCAATGATTATAAATAATAGAATGATGATACATTTTGAGAGGTTGAAATGAGTTTTATCCTGAAGAAAAAGGAACGTTTGTTAGAGGATTACATCTATTTGCAATAAAGGCATTGTGTAAAAAACAAACAAAAAAATGAACTCCTCCAGGGTAATGCTAGACGCAAATCTAATAGTTATCGTAGGAGTAAAAGTGCATAACCGTCAATGGTATTGAACTGTCCAGAAAAATCATGCCTGGCTATGACAAAAACCTTGGCCACGGAGTGTGGTGGCTCATATTTATAATCCTAGCACTCTGGGAGACTGAAGTGGGAGGACTGCTTGAGGCCAGGAGTTTGAAGCCATCTTGAGCAAGATCAAGACTCCCTCCCCTACAAAAAAATAGAAAAATTAACTGGTATAGTGGTGGGTAGTGGTGCATGCCTACAGTCCCAGCTACTTGGGAGGGTGAGGCAGGAGAATTGCTTTAGTTTGAGGATCCTGTAAGTGATGATGACCCTATTGCACTCTGGCCTGGGTGGATAAAACAAGACTCTGTCTCAAAAAGAAAAAAAAAAAAAAAGTCTTACAAAGGAGTCTCTCAGAGGGCGGTCATCACCAATGTATTAATATCCACTGAGCTGAGACCACTTACTCTTTTGCTTTGACATCTCCGTGTGTGGTGGAGAGAATCTTTCATGTAAGGCTCCACTTCGCCTTCAGTAGTAAGGTACGGAAAGGAGCTGAGTTTGGTGTGTTTTCCTCTCTACAGAGGTTCAGGTTGGTAGGACTTTCATTCAAGAACAGCACTCTAAAATCTCAGAACAAGTCTGAAACCTGTATAATGCCTCCTTATTTATCTCTTGATTGTATTACCATGGGTGTCACCAAAAATATTTCTGGTCCAAAAGGGACTGTTCTGTCTAAGATATAAAAGAAGAGGCAGCTGAGAGATTGCCCTTCCTCCTGCCAGGCTGGGCAAGGGTAAACAGAAGATTAAAATCCATTGGGTGAGGGTGAAGAAGTTCCTTAATCCCTGGAACTTTTGGAGGAGGAAGAGGAATGTGTAAAAGCCTGGAACAACAAAAGGACCCTGAACCTAAGGAGCAGAATTATCCAAGATGATTCTCATACAATAGGTTTGTATTTATTTTTAATCAGCAAATTTTTACAGTTTATCCTTTAATAAAACAGACCAACATTGGTGACAATTCTGAGTACTTGGGTACATCTGACAATGTCTGTAGACATTTTGGTTGTCACTACTGGGAAAAGGAGATTGCTTTCGGCACGTGATGGGATTCTGTCAAGCTACCCTACAATTCACAGGACAGCCCCCCTACAACAAAGAAATAACTGGCCCCACATGTCGACCGTGCTGAGGTTGGGAAACCTTGAAGCACAATAAGGATTAGAATCAAACTCTTTTTTTTTACAGGCATTTTTCAGATTTCTTTGCTACATCTAACTCAAATAGGATCTAACTAGTAAATTTCAGGAGTGACCTTGTTTCAAGGTGTATCATTTGTCAGCATCAAATTCATATCCTCTTATTTAAAATCGGCCATTAGTTATTTCTCCCTCAAAAAAGAATCTACAATTTAACAGTCAGGGCATATTATGGCTGTGAAATAGATGTCCCTATCATATTGCTTTGGATGGGAAAAGAAACATTCTGCAGTGTTTGTAAGTCATAAAGAATTCTAAATATCTCCCACTCGACACATTCAGCCAAAATGATGGTGTAATTTCTGTGCTGGGTGGCACTCTTTCATACCATTACGTGTCTTGTGATCCAACCATAGGTACTGCACTATTTTCCTTTAATTAAATCTGCATTGTGATTTCTATAAAAAAAATCAATTAAACACAAGAAGCAATTACTTATTTTTTTATCACAGTGTAATTTACTTTCCCAGAACAGCATCATGAAAATGTGAGGAAAGATCTCATCTACCTCAGTATCTTTGAATAAACTATGCATAGTTTTAAAAGGAATGCACAGGAAACACTGTTAAATATGCAAGATATTATCTATACATAATTCCTCATGTAGATCAACTTTATAGATGGGTAATATGGTTTAATAGCAAAAAGCCTGAGCTTTCTTTCTGAAAAACATTTTTTTAATAGTCCATATTATAGCTGAACACATTTCTCACACTCTTATAGTGAAAATATAATTAGGCCTAACAATTTGCTCATCAACCTCATCAAATCAGTTTCATAAACGACCTACTTAGGTTCCAAACCCTAAAAGAACTAATTCTTTTCCAAGACTCACAGATCCATCCTTCTTTACATTTCTATCCTGCTCTCTGTTTATTCATATCAGGGAACTTAGATTAATGATTTGCTTAGTAGTTAGCAGGAGACCCTAGAGCTAACCACAGAGCGTCCTTCCAGCTGAAATCGCTTGCCTTTTCACTTAAATTCATTTTACACAAGCATCAGGGGTTTTCGAGCTTGAGCTGACATAAGAATCACCAGGAGAGCTTGGGAAGTCAGGATAAAGGGCTGTCGAATTTGCATTTCTAACAAGGTCTCAAGGGAAGCTGATGCTCAACAGGTCTAGGGACTGTAATTTAAAGCATCCATCCAACTTCCACCAATCATCTATATGTGCTCTTACCTACCATGGTAGACTCGTTCATTTATTTTCTCTCTCTTACTTTTACGTTTTCAACCTCATTTCTCATCACAAAACAGATCAATCTTCTTCCACCTGGACAGTTACATTTCCCTCCCTCTCTCCCTTTTCCTGTTCCTACTCCACTCTCCTGCTCTCTCTCTTTGCCTCTCTCCACCCACCACCTTCTCTTCTCTCCTTCCCTCCCTCCCCTACAATTCTGTAATTCTGGCCTGTTTCAAATCCAGACTCAAAGCTCACTTGGACAGAAAATCATCTCTAATTCACCCACCTGATACACATCACTCCTCCATATTGAGCCATTCGGTGCTCATTTAGTCACTTTCAAGACACTCCTTCCTTCTCCTGGCTTCATTAATTACTAAATTATAGCCTTTCTGTATTCCTATGGTTCATGGCCTTAATCATATTATTTCCTTTATACCTTTTTCCTTTTCTTATGACAATGCCTGCTACATGATTAGCTCACGATCAGTGCATAATAAATATTATTAGCACAATAACACACAGAGTCAGGGGCTGTGAAGCAGTGTTTCTTCACTCAGTGACCTGAGGTTCAAAAGAAATCTAATTAGGGCTCCCACCAACACTACTAGTCAAATCTAGAGGAAACTGGCTCCAAATCACAAGGCTGCTTCAGTTTCCTCAGTAGCTGCTGATAGTATCCTATTAATAGGGGAACTTTATGGAGAAAATGTTACATGAGCTCGGTCTGGTTGCTGAGCTGTCTGCACCACTATCTGCAAAACAGATCTCAGAAGACACGTTAAGCATCTTTAAATACTCCTAAAACGGCCACTGGTGATAGAGAAAAGAGAATCCTCCAAAGTTAAATTTTACGCCTCTTTAAAAGCCTGGTTTTCTCCAAGAGAACTCATGAGAAATACTTTATTCTGTCGTATTTGTTGGGTCTCTCAGCTCTGAACATAAGCAGTTTTGGAATGAAGTCCCTTATGGCCACATGGATATTATAGATTTCACAAAATGTAGACCATTGGGAGAGGGGTAGGAAGGAAGACAAACTATCTCTCAGTCTTTCTTTCTCTTTCTCTTTTTCTTTCTCTTTCTCTTTTTCTTTCTCTTTCTCACTATCTCTCTTCTCTTACCAGATGACTCATGGAAGATTAATTCTCTGAGGCCTACAGAAATATTTCACACTTTGTCAGTAGGTAAGATGTGTAGCTTTCCCCAACTGATTCCACACAAATGAAGTGACAGAAAGACTCATGGAACAGGTCAAGACATTTATATTTAAAAGTTACTAAGTAGATTCAAAGTTTTAATGTCATGGTTGCCTTACATTAACGACAAGTTATTTTTACTTTAAATTTTAAAAATAATGCTATAAATCCATGTATTTGTGAGCATTTCATTGTCTTGGTTATTGGGCCTGTTACAACAACATATCTTAGACCAGCTCATTTATAAACAACAGACATTTGTTGCTCAACAGGAAGCTAAGAAGATCAAGATGAAGGCACCAGTAGGTTTGGTGTTGGGTAAGGGCCCAGTCTCTGCTTCAGAGATGGTAACCTGTTGCATCCTCCAGAGGTCTTCACTGAGTAGAAGGGGCGAGGTGGAGGGGCTCTCTCCTTTTATAAGGACACTAATCCTCTTTTATAAGGTTAGAACTCTCATGACATAATCACTGTCCAAAAGTCCCTGCCTCTTACTACTATTACATTGGGTACTGGGTCTGACATGTGAATTTTAGGGGGACACCAACATTAAGACCATAGAATTCAGTTGTTTTATTTTTTATTCTATATAACAAACAAGATATCAGAAATACAGCAATGACAAAAATGTCCAGGTTTAATTAGACAGTGGTTCTTACCCACCAGATATTGTGCGCCCCAGGAAATATTTGAAAATATCTGATGACATATTTGATTGTCGCAAAGACAGGAAGGGATGCTGATGGCACCTAGTAAGTAGAGGCCAGAGATGATCCCCCAAGGAAAAAATTATCCAGTTCAGAATGTAAGTTGTGCCAAGGAAGAAAAACTCTGAATTAGACTATATGTAAGTATGATTTGGAATAGGTTCAAGACTTTTCTCCATATTACCTATGCAGGATAATTAACCCCAGCACTGAACATAAAACATAGCTTAGAAATTGCTCCTGTGCAATCTGTGGAGAAAACTGAATAGTATGATTTATACAAAGTACCTATTTCAACATCTGATAACTATTAAGTACTCTATGCATGCTGGCCCTGACAAAGCACAGGTAGTCCGTAAATGTTAGCTTCCCATTTGTTCAAATAAATCTTGGTTACAGCATCTGCTAGAGAAACTGTCATTCTAAGATAAACCAACCTCTGTAAAACTGTCTATTCTAGAAGTTTCTGGTACAACACTACAGAGTTGTTGTATTGCACATAAATACTTAACTGATCTGGCTCCTCTGATCATATAGAAACTCAATGATTTAAATGTCTTTGATATCTGTTATTTGAGGGGACCTAGCGGAAATTATGCTTTAAAAGTAGATATTTTCTGTAATTCTGTAAAATGTTTACTAGGAAAAATAAAGCAAACCCTAATTTATTCAGAAATTATTGCCTGATCAACTATTCATTTAAAAGAAAGGAATAAGGGGAATTTGGAGAAAAATTTAGTTGTATAAAGCCACTTAGGTGACTCTAACAGTAGTAAAAATATCCCTTAACATTGTTGACTTAGAAAATTCAGACTCTCAAAATCCCAAACCTGTAGTTTCCTAAAGATAAAATGCAGAATTTTTTTTTTTTTTTTTTTTGTAGAGACAGAGTCTCACTTTATGGCCCTCGGTAGAGTGCCGTGGCCTCACACAGCTCACAGCAACCTCCAACTCCTGGGCTTAAGCCATTCTCTTGCCTCAGCCTCCCGAGTAGCTGGGACTACAGGCGCCCGCCACAACGCCCGGCTATTTTTATTTTTTGTTGCAGTTTGGCCGGGGCTGGGTTTGAACCCGCCACCCTCGGCATATGGGGCCGGCGCCCTACCGACTGAGCCACAGGCGCCGCCCCAATGCAGAATTTATTTAAAAACCATTCTGCACAAATGGAAAACACTTCTACTTCTCTTAACCAGGAACAACTTCTCTTAACCAGGAACAACTTCCTAAATTTGCTTTTTCAAATATTAGAGGACTAAAAAATGTTTCAAAGATGCTACTGAGTTTCAACACCACATGAAATTTGTATGTGCAGCTCTGACTCAGGGCTTGTTTTATGAACTATCATTTTCCATTGACCCTGTTTGTTTTTTTTTCTGAGACTGAGTCTCTCTGTTTGCCCTTGGTAGAGTACCATGGCATCACACAGCTCACAGCAACCTCCAACTCCTGGGCTTAAGCGATTCTCTTGCATCAGCCTCCCAAGTAGCTGGGACTACAGGCGCCCACCACCCCACCCAGCTATTTTTTGTTGCAGTTGTCATTGTTGTTTAGCAGGCCCAGGCTGGGCTCGAACCTGCCAGCCTCAGTGTATGTGGCTGGAGCCCCACCCACTGAGTTACAGACACGGAGCCCATTTTCCATTGACGCTCAAACATTGTCTGACTCAGCAAGTTAGCACTGAAAACTCAAAACTCAATCTTCATAAGGAAAATCAGAAATTTTTAGGAGGCAGACCTAAACAAGGGAAACATTTTTTCCCACAAAATAAAGTCTATGGAGGCAATACACAGACTGATATTTCTGTACAACAGATTAATATTTCTGTACAAATGGGTTAAATCTTTTCAGATACATCAAAGTTAACACTATATCTAAAATGCTGCAGAGTTAGAACTGTCTATATCAGCTGTCTTTCAGCAATAGCTTACAAAACTATTAAGAAATGATTTTAAATAAATTCAAATTTTAGCCTTTAGTATCAAAAGATCTTGATAAAATAATTTGAGAAGCATTTTCTACACTGGCACTTGAGTTGCCAGTACCAATTGCTCAAAAGTTAGCAATTTCACATTTTTGTTGGTGTAATACATCTGACCTTGCTATAATCTATCTCCCTATTTAGATGTCAACTATCTACTTCCGTGTCATCTTCTTGTGGGTCTTAAAAAGATTAATATAGATTAATTTTCTGTTTATATCGTATATGTAGTGGGATAAGACTCAATCTCCATTTATTTGGTAAATGAATAATTTTTGTACCTTGTTCCAAGAAGGCATATTAAGTTTCACCAAAGTCTTGTGTTGTTTGTATTGCAGTAAAGAGTAGCTTTTGATTTTATATACAAAGGAAAGAAAACAACTGCATTCCTATACTGATGGTGAAACTAAAAGTCACATTGTGCTGAAGAAACATCTGCATTTGGGGAACAAAGGAATGAGTCACAGAGTAGAGAGAGTCAAGGTGTGTGAGAGCTGTCCACCAAAACCTGGTATGGGAGGTGGGCCGGGGGAGGGATTCAGAACATAGTGTGGGCGGTCGTCAACTTTCCACAGTGCAGCTTCAGGTTTTTCACTTTACAATGCTGTGACAGTGATACTCACTCAACAGCAACGGTACTTCCAATACCCGTTCCATCCTTCTTTCACCCTTTGTCCTAACCCTCAGTACTTCAGAATCTGACCCGATTTGGGTCTTCATAAAGGCAACCCAGTTAAAATGAGGTCTTGAGCACAAACACTAACCCAGCGTGACTGTTGCCCTAATGGGAAGCAGAAACATGACACAGACAGACACACGCAGAGGGAAGCGGACAGGAAAAGGCACAGCAAAGGCACAAGGAGAGCGCCACACATTATAGGAGATCTGGACGGCGTATCTGCAAGCCTGGGGATGCCCACGAAGGCTCGCAAAGCACCAGGTCCTCGGAGGAGGCAGGAAGGATCTCCCTGCAGGCTTCAGAAGGAGCATAACCCTGCCAACACCTTAATTGCTAAAGTCTCGCCTCCACAACTGTGAGATAATAAACCGCTCCTGTGGTTTTAAGCCATCCAGTTTTGGGTACCGTGTTACAGGGCAGCCTTAAGAAACTAATACACCGGGCAGCGCCTGTGGCTCAGTGAGTAGGGCGCTGGCCCCATATGCCGAGGGTGGCGGGTTCAAACCCAGCCCCGGCCAAACTGCAACCAAAAAATAGCCGGGCGTTGTGGCAGGCGCCTGTAGTCCCGGCTGCTCGGGAGGCTGAGGCAAGAGAATCGCGTAAGCCCAAGAGTTAGAGGTTGCTGTGAGCTGTGTGACGCCACAGCACTCTACCCAACGGTGGTACAGTGAGACTCTGTCTCTACAAAAAAAAAAAAGAAACTAATACACCACTTTTTCCAGCATTAACAGGGGCAAAATAATAATAATAACAACAAAAAGCCTACCTTTCTTATTCTTATAAAATCTTCCTGGCACTCATTCTCTCTGATTTGATTATATCTATATACAATTTTAATTAATGAAGAAATTCCCAATGATGGTAATCTGACAAGTATTTTTATTTCCAGAAAACTCTGTTGACAGATTTATTTGTTATTCTGTTCTGCTGTCATAGAGAAGACTGGAGGAGATACTAATTCAAAGCCCAGACACGATCTATTGAGTAACAGATCTTTCACTATAAATGGGAGTTCACAGATGTCAATCCCATATTATAGTAAATCTTTCCATTGCTTAATCATTTAAAAAGTAGAGGATAATATTTTTTATCCCTGTGTACTTCCTTTGTATAACTTATACAATTATTCATTGGACAATATTTTCTAAGATGTTTTCAAACCTGACAATTCTCTTGAGTCCTCTCCCTTGGCATTCAAAATAAATTTTTTGAAAGATTTTCAAAAGCATATCCTTGTACATGGAAATGGCAAGTTTAACAGAAGATGTTGTTTAAGGTCGGCCCTGCTGAATGTTACACCTTGCATCTTCTTTAGATGTTTAAAGTCATGAGAGATTCTTATTTTCAAGATCATAAGTGGAATATTGGTATAGCTAAGCAATTTATTTTCCATGCTTAAGAACTACTTTCAAAAACGACATGCGCTTTTAACATACTTCTGACTCTCTTGATGATAACCCCAGGCTTTGATGTATTTGTTTCTTTTGAGCTTTGTACTAGGTCTTTGACACATGAATATATTCCATAGCACTCTGATAACCCCCAGAGGCTTTACTATATGCTCCTTTAAATTCTCCATTAACCAAGCCCTTGTGATATCCACAGTGGAAAATGGGGAAGATAAGTAAATATCACTGTGATTCTTCTGCTGACATATTTCCCATTCCGATTCCCCTTCAAATAGCAAATAAGTTCTATAGATAAAAGCCATCTTGTAAATATGATCACCAAGTATAAGAAGCCTTCAGTCTTTTGAAGGCCTAACTGTTTTAATTGGATCAATTTTTAGCGTCATTAAGAGTATCCTGTTCATATTTGCATTAGGACATTAATAAGCAAAGATGAGCTTATAACAGCAGCTACCATGTATAAGGTGTATTATGTGGAAAGAGACAGTACCTGATGTTCTGCAAGCACTACCCTGCTTAATCTTCATAATAAAATCATAAGGTGTATACTATTACAGTATTCCAGTTTTACAGGGGAGGGATGTAATCTTCACTATAATACAGGAAATACATATCAGAGCCAAGACTTGAAGTTGAGTCTCTCAGTTTCCAAAGTCCAAATCTTTTCAAATAAGCCACCTTGTTTTCCACAATGACACTTTTGACCCCTGGCATAAAGTCAGCACATCCTTTTTGACAATGTGAATACAACGAACACTGTGTACTTTGAACAAAAACAAAAAGGAGGGTGGCACCTGTGGCTCAGTGAGTAGGGCGTCAGCCCCAGTTCAAACCCGGCCCTGGCAAAAAACTGCAAAATAACAAAAGGAAGAGAAGGGACAAGGACATTTTCAGGCAAAAGGAGGACTATCCAAATTTGTCCTTTTGGGGTACTCTCTTCCTTCCCAATTCTGCTCTCTCTACTGTCACCTCTAAATCAAAATCTTTTGCTTCTACATTTATCCATCTGGAGCTCCTGCACTCACTCCTCATTCACCTCTCAAAACCACCTCTCCCTCCAACTTCTGTCCGCCCACAATAAAAACTCTGATGTCAGCAATTGTTATTCAAAGAGTGAACTCAAGTCCTTTGTTTCTTTGGGACCAGTGTGTCCACATAAGAAAAAACAATGTAGTAGAAGGAAGAGGGGAGGACTGGAACCAGGTCCTTTGGCTGGAATCTCTGCTCTGCCTCTAAGCCCTGGGTGAACTACTTAGCCTCTTTTTATCTCAAGTGTAAAATATTACCTCTCCCGAGAGCCAATATTGCTTAGAATAACGCCCAGCACACAGTTGGTAATACATGCGCTGGCTGCCATTATTATCCAAGTGTATCTTCCATTAATTAAAAATGAAATAAAATGCCTTCTACTAAAGGAATGCCTTCTACTAAAGGAATGCCTTCTACTAAATGAAATAAAATGCCTTCTACTAAAGGAATTACTAAAGGAAAAGGTTAAAAAAAAAAGTTACTTAAGAGTATCTATTCTTTTTTTTAAATGTTAATAAAAACTTTATTATGCAAGTCTGAAAAATGTGTGCACGAAAATAAAAATGACTACTGTTAAATAAAAAAACCTTCAAAGAATGCACATAACAATTCAAGTTTTAAAAAACTTTATATAAAATCTATATTATAAATACAAGGTTAAACTATTTGAGTACTAATAATAACGGTTCATACAAAGAAACAACAGTGGTAAAATACAAATACACGATGATGATTCAGGGAAAATGAGCTTGAGGAATTTGCGACGTGTTGCTATAGAATTGGGTGAAAACATGAGTGATGAAGAACTCCGGGCTATGATAGAAGAATTTGATAAAGATGGTGATGGAGAAATTAATCAAGAGGAGTTCATCGCTCTTATGACTGGTGACATTTAAAGAATTGCAAGGATAAACACTAAGAATGTTGCAGTTACCATCTTACAATCTAGTTTTGTGCCAAGAGTATCTATTCTTAAGCCTCTGAAATCAAATCACAGAAGCCGTTAGACAACCTCGAATAAGGTTACTTCTGTGAAGGAATAATGAAAAATACATCAAATAATGTAAGCTGTTCGATATTTACCTACATATTTTCCATCAATTCTATAATGTCATTTGAAATTAATAACGTTGAATGAGCATTTGGAATTAATGATGTTGAATGAGGAATTAGAAAATAGACATAACTTCAAATACAATTAACGAAATACAGAAAGAAATACTTATGTCTTTAAATTTTGCAAGTGTCTGGCTTTGGTGCCGTCTAAGGTCCTGACACCGGGCACGATGCACTTAGTTGGCTACTTCCGAGGCCTTCTAGGAGCTTCTTTAGTACTCAGGCTTTTAATGGTCTCTTAGCATATGTTCTTTTCATTTGTAGAATATACCTATCTACTATTTTCTACTTTTCAAGCTTATTTATTTCCTCTATGTATTTATTCTTTAAACACATAAAATTTTATTTTATAAAACTGACTTTTATATTACTTTCAAATGATGGACAATATGTACATGTTTCAGTGACAAACACAATTTATTGTGCTATACTTTAAAATGCATGCTTCTTGGTATAAATAACCTGAACCTATTATAAAAGTTTCTTGGTATAAATATCCTGAACCTACCATAAAAGCATACTTCTGAATTTTAGAGCAGGTACATTTTTTCCCAATTTCATGTAGGCAGAGTTTCCAATAATGCTTAACGTAAAGATGGTTAACTTTATTACCATCAGAAGACAACATTCGGTATCAGCTTGAATTAGAAAAATTACAGTTAAGAACTACATCGATGGTGCATCTTACAAGGGTACATGTGAAATTTTCTAAATTTAGAATATAAATGTCTTAACACAATAATTAAGAAAATGCAGTGAAGGCCATGTTAACCAGTTTGGTGAAAATATTTCAAATTGTATATAAAACCAGCACATTGTACCCCATGATTCCATTAACGTACACAGCTATGATTTAATTTAGAAAAAAAAAAAGAAAATGTTTTGCAATTGAGGAAGGCTTTCACGTTTTGTAACCCAGTGCTTTATAAGGTACACTTATAAGTCTGTATTACATTATTTTGGTAGTAAACCCCATTATAACATACACTTTAACCCTACATTTAATATAGAATGACAAAACACCTTTTTTGACAATGTATTGTTGCTGTTGTTTCACTCAAGATTTGTTAAATGGTGTACTTTTTCGTAAGCTGAACTTTTTCTCTCTGCTTAAGAAGTATATGGCTGGGAGGAATGCATATAAACCTTAAAAAAGGCAATGTGTGACTTAGATGGATGCCTGGCTTCAGAATTTGACTTAGGAAAATTCCTATAATGAGAAAACTATGTAAATACAATGTAAAAAAAAATTAGTATAGCAATGTGTCTGTAAATAAAATGTAAAAAATTAGCATAGCTATGTGTCTATTCATGACGGGTTCTTTTCCCCTTCTAAGTAAAAGTTAGATGGTTTCTCTTCCATCCTGTCACTCCCTCTCATTAAGCTGCCACTGGGCCACTGAATACGCCAGATTAAAGTGATTTTTTTTTAATTCTGCCTATACTCAGAAATACATGATTTGAAACCTAGATACACCTGCCCTGCATTGTTATCTAATTGTAGATGAGCATCATCTTGGTTGTCAGTTCTCAAGGCAGGTACTTAATGGTACATTCCTAATTTATTTTTATCATATTCCAGTATGAAAAATATGGTTGGTGCTCAAAATATAACTTGTGATTAATTTATTTTTCTTTATCAGAGAATTTATAGGGGTACAACTATTCATGCCAAGAGCACACACACAACTACAGTGTCTCTAGGAAGTTGTAAAAAGTCAGTGGATTAAAATCTCTTCAGTCAGGTTGAAATACTTTATCATTCTTTCCTTTTTTTTTTAATTTTCTTTGCTTTACATATGAAATTTTTGCTTACCTCTGCTTTAGAGAAATTTTAACTATAACACTCAGCATTATGACCAGGGACAGGGTCTGGCCTTAGAAGAGCTGAGGTAGGCCACTCAAGGGATTTACTAATTAAAGAAAAGAAAAGTAGGGTTTTCACCTCCTTGACCTTCAAGAGTTCTACACCCACGCACAGAAAGGATTATAACTCTTCCAACTAGCAGGAGCGCTGAAAGCGTGTGGGTAGCTGACAGTGGCGTGGGAGGCACACCTTGTAACAGTATTCCCCCAGCAGAGGGGGCTAAACACAAAGATTCCTCCAAGCCACAACGTGCAGTGGGAGCTCTCCAGGGTCCTGAACTCCTCCAGATCAGACCTAATACTGATTCTGTTTATCTTGGCCTATCACTAACTCATAATGATTTCTGACATTAGATTTGCATAAGTTAAGCCATACCTGATTGAAAACAGTACAAAGTTTAGCAAACTCAAATGGTCACAGGGACCAAAGAAGAAATGTAAATAAAATAATATTTGTGCTCAAGGAAATAAAACACAACCGAACCAAAAATTACAAATGACAGCCTATACAATCTGAGTGTAGGGTTTTCTGTCTCTTGTTGCATAAAAAAAATACTCACTATGCTCTGATAACTCTATTTGATGAAATATGCCAGTATTTAACTTGGATTTCAGTATCACTGAACTTAACACTTTTATATCAATTTGTTCAGATTTACTGAGATAACTAAAATATCTTTCAGCTTAAAACATCATCCTATTGCCTCGCTTTCAACACATTGATTGAGGATCTTAAAACCATAAAATGCTTTAAGGAACTTTAAACATTTAGGCAAAAAAATTACAATTCTGTGAATCACTCCAGGTGGATTATATAATCTTGACTCATACAATTTTCTTATAAATATATTGACAACTTTTAGAAAAAGAACATTTCTTACAGACAGTTTTGAGAAAAGACATACATATTATCTCTAACCTGGCCATGCTCCTTAAGTGGGTTTGGCACAATATTATATTTATAGTGCAGAGAGTATTTTTAGACTGAGTGGCAGCCAAAGAGGACCCCCTTCATGGAAGAAAATGAGGGTTTATTTAAAGTTTATTAATAATCAGAGACTTTATCAAGTTGTTAGAATCAGCTAAGTCTACCTTTCTGTTAATACAAGTCCTCAAAGAAAACTTAAGCATGAATAAAGTAACTTCTCTTTCAAGAACAAATCAAGATACTTAACGACTTCTAAGATACCTCAAGTCCCATGCCCAAATATTTTTTATATAATCACTATCCCAAATTTTCTTAGCAATTAATAGCATCTGCTAAAGATTCAGTGTCATATGAACAGAGAAGAGATGGGTAAGTGTTTTCCCAGAGAGAAGAATTATTAACCCAATTCATATTTTATTCTAGAAATCAAATGTTAGGATGTCAAATGCTTTTGTCTTAAATTTGAATGTTTCTTCCTGTATAAAGGTTTAATGTTTTTGAGGCTATTGAAATTCCTGAAGTAAAACTTGATTTTTCTCTACCCCTTCACACTCCAGCAAACATAGGAAGAATATTAACAATGACCTTAGAAGAACCAAACTACCTCTATCGATAATCAGTTTGAACATCCCTGCGTCCGAGGAATGGATGACAGTTTATTGTGATATACACATGTCTGAGAGAACCAGATCAAGGTCACTGACATGCTTTATATAATTGCTAAACAACTGTCAGATGGCAATGATTTGAGGTCACCACACTCATGAGTTGAATCCAAATGGCTCTCTGAAGGAGAAATAATTCACTCAATTTTGTTCCTTCAAACAGTGAAAACAGAGACATACTTTTTAATTTCCTATATAAAAATATATTATTGAGTTTAATGCCTTGAGTGGGTTTTCAGGATTGCCAACTCAACTTCTTCACCAAACCTCCTAGTATATGCCTACACGCTCACGTAAATATAGAGAAAACACATTCACTGAGAGAAGAATATGTACTTCAGATAATTTCATAGCTCTCTCATAGCTTCTATTATTGATGAATTTAGCTCCAAAGTATTCTGAAGCATCTTCTGAGATTATGTTTTGGCCTCAGAATACAAAGAT
This sequence comes from Nycticebus coucang, assembly GCF_027406575.1. Classification (NCBI taxonomy): domain Eukaryota; kingdom Metazoa; phylum Chordata; class Mammalia; order Primates; family Lorisidae; genus Nycticebus; species Nycticebus coucang. The sequence goes on from NC_069783.1 coordinate 49,333,451, forward strand.
CCTAGGGTCTAAATCATAACACACATTTCTTTTTATAGTTAAAGATTTTGCTTTGATATTTATGGATACTAGCTAGCATCAGCTCATTTAATTCTTTTTTTAAATTAAACTGAAATTTTCACTGTGTCTTTGCAGTGTGATAAAAGTTTTCTTTTAATATTTATATGTGCTCTCAACACAAAACCTTCCTGATTATCATTGGTCTTAGATTTAAATAAAAGATATTTTCATATAATGTTTGATAAAAAGATATCATTCCAAAATGTAAATACAGCAGTACTCTCTAGTTAAAATAAAAGTAGGCATTGTTTCCACATAATATAGTGTGTTTTCTATGTTTTCTGAACCAAATCTTCTATAACATCTAAGATTACCATTAAACACAGATAGGTTTTGAAAGAGGCTAATCTTACTTGAGTCAAATTAAATAAGGTTACGCTTGCAAGTAAGTCCACAAGAATAGTCTATTTCCTGTTTTGTCTCAAGCAAAGTATCTGCCTAGAGAGACCCTGAGTTCACAGCTGCTACCTTCTCATCAGTCAAACATGATAAAGGAGTCTTTTACTGATAATGGATACATTATGCATTACTCTGGCCCCGGGAACAAAATAGTTGGATTATTTTATTCTTTCAAAAGTATGTGAAGAATTGTTTTCAAATCTTCCAAAGTATAACACTATTTCATCTATACATACATAAAAAGGAAGAAAGAGAAATTTCTGAATAAGGTAATAGTATTTTTCAGTGTTTTTGAAATTTAAGAGTGAACCAAAGGAAGTCTACTTCTGAGTTTTAGTGTATTTTAAAGCACCAACATCTGATACTTCAAAAACATTAATATTTCCAATAAATTTTACACCTAGAAATTCATCTTCTAACATAAATAAGCATAGTAAGTAGCATTATTGGGAAAAATCTTGGCTTAGTTTCATACATATATTCAATTTCCTAAACACCCCCTAAAAACAATTTTACCTTGCTTGACACAACAGAGAAATTAATCAGCATAATGAGGAAGCTAAGACTTTAATAAAAGTATGTACCGCTTACTTTAAAAGCATTCATAAGCAAATGTGTACCTGGTAAGGGAGTTAGATTACCTAACAGAATTATGGGGGAACAGTTTTCCATTTATAAAGATCACATTTGAAAAGGTATAGATGGTCTGCAGACAATGAGGTATGATATTTTTGCCTTTATTCCTTAAACACAACATACATCCTTCTTTCCAAAGACATGCTAAAGTAACACTGATGATTCCTCACTCACAAAATCATTGTGACTTAAGATTTACAATATTTAAGAACTTCTCATTACATTCCATATCTCGGTTATTCATACACTTAAATATTCTTTTGTCCTTTCTAAATCTTATTATTACTGCCTGGAATGAAGATAGACAAACTTCTGTTTCGATCACTAGAACACATGGATGGTTCTGAATATAAAATAAAGGATATCACAGATAATCCAGATGCACGCTTCTTTTCACCACTAAGACCTTTACACCACATTGTATCACCTATGTGGTTTTTTGGTGGAAGGTTGTAGTTTTTTGTTTAAGTTGGTGGGTTTTTGTTGTTGTTGTTGTTGTTGTTTTCCTTATTATGAAAATAGTGCTGGAGATCTTCACTTGGTACTCCAAAACACACAGAGTTGCGATCAGTGTCCTAGAGTTATTTCTAAATATCTTGATAGGCAAGTGGCAAGAGCATTGATTTTTTTTGTTATTAAAAAATAATAGCCATACAACAATTTATTATCTGACTTCATAAGTTTAAAGCAAGTGTCGTACCTTGAATGTCTTTGCATAAACTTTTATGTGACTCTAATAAAATAATCTAATAGAGACCATCAGAGAGATAGTCAACTATGAAAGATAACCATGTGTAACGAATAATCTACTTTCTACTGGAGTAAACAGCATTTCATCAATTTCAAAACAAGGCCTGCTTGGGCGGTGCCTGTGGCTCGAAGGAGTAGGGTGCTGGCCCCAAAGCCTACTTTATTATTCTGAAACAGACTAAAAATGTATCCCCATGTATGATTTGGGTAGAAAATAAAAAAGTGTGATATCATTAATAAATTTCAAGTATGACAATTTGTAGTTATCTAAACTAGATGGTTAACTCTTTTACTTTTATCTAGAAGATCTTTTACTTTTATCTAGAGGTTAAGAGTCCTGCCTCTATGTGTCTGCATTGATAATCCTGACGAAAATGGGATTTAAATCCTATTTTTTAAAACAACTTGGCCATATGCTTTTATTTTATTTTAATATTTAGCTGTGTATTGTGAATATTTAAATAATATTGCTTGATGAATCCATCCCAAATACTAAGTCGCAGGTTGCTTCTGTGATTTGAAATATGGGAATATATAAAAACAGCACAATCACTTAACATATAGCAGCATGTACTTGTCAAGATAATAGTGGACTGAATATTTAATTCAGTGCAAGTAATATCTATGTGGTTACATATACAATTTCTAAATCAAACCAAACTAATGTCATCAGAAGGCCAAGAAGCAGAGAAATCATAGCGGTAGGGCAATGCCCAGAAATTATAGAAAAGGAATATGACTCAAAGGCATAGAGCAGCTCTGATTTTAGTCTTAAGAAACTGCTCTTTACCAGTCAGTGCCCAGTAAACAGGAACCAGATACTCATTACAAAAATAGTAGTGTATGTATATGAAGAAAATGATTCTAATTCACAATTTACTTTGGGCAGATATATACCTACTGGATATATATATACACATGCACATGAAATTTCATTAGGCAGTGTAGATCATGTATGCTATGTATAGATATATACTATACACATATAGAGTGGAACCTCCACAGTTGACTGAAACTGGACATCACCACATGTAGGTATCAGTGCAGTAGACCTAGTTTCTTATGTTGACCCCCCTCCATATGTTGACCAGTTTGTTACAGTCCTTTGGATGGTCAACTTACAGAGGTTCTTCTTTATATGTTTAATTTCATCTGGCTATCACATTATTGATGTATATATACATGATATATATATAGATATATATATTTTATTATATGTATTATATCTTATATTGAGTTGCTATAATATATTATACATAAAATGTATATATATGAACTTTATCTATTAACTGTGGGAGGGGAAAGAATAAAGCTAAAGTTAAATCTCAGAAGGAAATAAGCTGATAAAGTAGCTTATCAGCTAGCTTAAAATAAGATAGCTTATTTTATCTTGATAAAATAGCTATTTTTATTTTTAAAAATTATCTCAACGTTGCTTCAATAAAGTGCAGCATTTTTTAATGGAAAAATAAAAAGAGGGCAGTGCCTGTGGCTCAAGGAGTAAGGCGCCAGCCCCATATCCTGGAGGTGGCGGGTGCAAGCCCGGCCCACCAGGCCAAAACTGAAAAAAAAAAGAAAAAGAAAAAGATATTAAAAAGTTTGAATATGCATAATCCCATGTTTGTTACATTATGCACTATCATACATTCACTAAAGATTTTATCACTTTCTTTTCCTGCGGCTGTTTTTCAGTCCTCATCAATATCAAAATACAGGTAAATGATAAAGTTTTCTCCACCATTTTATACCTTCAGCTGTGTACTATCTTCCCTTCTTTATCATTTTATCTTCTTCAGTCAGCTCCAGATTTCCTTTGGTTCTATTGGCAACATATTAAATTAGCACAGCATTTTCTAGTATATTGAACAATATGCCAGTGTTCTTTTAAAAAGAAGAAATGGTTGATTATCAGCAAATTCACATGGCTTAAAGTATTAATAAATAGCACATTTTTCAGAATGCATTTTCATACATCCTCTCATTTGATCATCAACCTTGTCATAATAAGTCTTATTATTCCCATATTACAGAAAAGAAAATAGAGTTTTAAAGAGTCATTATAAAACCTAGATGAACTAAATCAGCCAGATGTGCTAAAGTAGCAGTGCTTTGATAGTAGGTGAAGGATGTGAATGTGAATATATAAAGTCCGTGTCCCGGACTTTATAGACGCTTTAATTAGAAGCTCAAGATCCACATTTCCACCTTCAGTGCACAACCCCTCATCCCTACCACAAAAGCTACCAGGATAATAAGCACGAGGTCTTCTTTAATCAACTGCTAATTATTCTTTTCAGGGATTTTTTTTTAATTATTATGAATTTAATAATACATTTTCTGAACTTACTATTTTTTTAAATTAAGAAAATTAGGTTCTACCAAGATTAAAGAGGATCACAGCTCACTTTCTTCAAAAATAAATAAATAAATAAATAAAGACTGCTTCTTCTTAGCAAAAAGAGAAAAAGTAGAGGGCAACAGTTTGTGGTAATTTAATTTGAGTCATTCGCTCCATGGTAGGGTATCTATGGCAACTGGATACAAACTGCAGCAGCTATGCACTTCATCAGTGACAATATATGACCACACTTTCATCACAAATTTTAGTCAATATAACTTACAAAACTTGATTCATAACTAAGGTTGAGAAATATCTAACCCTTCAACCACTTTCCCCTTCTCATTCCGTACACCCTGGGAATCCACTGTGAAATGAATTCATGAACCAAGACGAGTTGCTTTCTCTACTCTACTACTTAACATGGCAAACCCAGAAAGACATTGGGTAGTAAGCATCTCCTGAAAGATTACAAAACGTGAACTCTAGGGAATAATTTCAGGGAGTATATTATACCACATGAAATCTGAAAAACCCTTTATTTCTATCTGCCTCTTTCCCATCCTAAACCAACAATCATTTGACAATTTTGCCTGAAATCTGGGCCATTCTCATATGCTACCTACAAATATTACTCCAAGGATTTCACTTAAAAATTGAAAATAACTGAAACCCTTCAAAAGGAAATAACTTAAAAATATATGAAAGCATTTGATATACAGTAGTCTTGTTTTCTCAAAATTATTGTCTTTTAGATGAACTATCATATTTAATTTCTGTGTTCTCTTTACTTACTTAGCATTGCATTAAGAATAAAGTGGATACCTTTTATTCATTTACCTCAAAGGGAAAGAAAACCCATGAAAAAACCCTACATTAACTATGTTGATGTACTTTCTGATTCTATGTCATAGAATCGGGAGCCACATAGAGAAGAATTCTCAGACTATGTCACAGAATCAGAATGTGAACGGGGTAGAATTCTTAGTATTATAGTGCAGAAGGAAGATGAATTGATATGTTCTTTTTCACTTTGTCTCCTTACTTGATAATCAAGTTAAATTTATTTACCTTGACTGTGTTTGCAGTATTCCTATTTCATCCTTTCTGAGCACTTCTATTCTTTTCTTTGTCATGAACAAGTTACATTTTAAGCATTTAAAGCAAATAAATCCTGAGTACTTATGTGTGTCATGTACACAAGTCAGAACACAGACCAATCCCCAGTGTATAGATAGACCAGAAAATGTGACAACAGATGCGGAGGTAATTATAAAAGATCTATGACATTACATCTGTTTAGAATGGCACATTTTTAAAAACATGTTATTTGATCAGGATGGACAGGGTGAGTTAATTAAAATCTTCACAGTGCCTGTATTTGATAAACTACAACAGAATAACCGTATGTGACAATTTTATTTCAAGCATCAGGTCACCTTGGTGTCTTATAAAGCTCTTCGCTCTTTATGAATCTATGATAATTATCTAATTTCTGTTTATATATTTTTAAATATTAAAATGTTTATGCTCACATTTCTATTTAGAGGAGGTGTTGTAAAAAAAAAGTAAAATTGTGTGGTCCCTTCATAAATAAACCATGAATAGAATAAATGTCATGGCTATTTTAGAAAAATGTATTTATATTTGTATGTGTGTGTATGTGTATATTAGAAGAGTAAAAATTCATTAAAGCGTATTCTTATAAAATGATCTAATTAGTCTTCAAAGAAAAGCATTATTTTCATGCTATTCTGCCCACCAAATCAATAGTTTTGCAAAATGGTTATAAAATTTTCTATCTAAAAATCCTCAGAGTCCACTTTCCTGCAGATCAAATCATGCATAAGCTTATCCAGAAAAAATGCTACAATATTTCTCTTCAGAAATCCCATGGATATTAACTAGTTCTTGTTCTTGGAAAATAGCTTTGCTGTGATCTTTTACTATACATGGAAAATAGACTTCTGTGAACTTTCACTATACCTGGATAGACCTCAACTTGTAAACAAACATTCAATAAGATTTGAAAGATAACTAATACAACCAAACATATTTAGAATAACAATATGATTCTTTTTAATTGCATTACTTTTAAAATATTATATCTTTTTGTTTCCTAAGAACCACAGCCTATGATTTTCTCTGAGTGTTAAAAGAAATAAATTATCTATAATGATGAGTCATAGTCTTATTAAAAAATATATTAAAGACACATGGTCATACTTTGTCCCATTGAATGCTTTGGATGAGTGATTTTAAAACTTCTTATATTTAATGTAGGGACTTTACATATTCTTCTTAGCAAAGTATCTCAAGAATGGAAGAAAAAGTATCCACCGTACTCAGCCCTACTATGAAACTAATTTATAGCTTTCATATGAAAGCTATAATCCAATTATAAGCTAAGGATATGGGGAAAGGGAAGGGAGGGGAGGGAGGAGGATGGGCGTAGGGAGGGTGATTGGTGGGATTACACCTATGGTGCATCTTACAAGGGTACATGTGAAACTTACTAAATGTAGAATATAAATGTCTTAACACAATAACTAAGAAAATGCCAGGAAGGCTATGTTAACCAGTGTGATTAAAAATGTCAAATTGTATATAAAACCAGTGTATGGTTGCATTAATGCACACAGCTATGATTTAATTTAAAAAAAAAGTAAAGAAAAAAATAAATATATGCCTTTATTTTCTAAAAAGAAAGAAAAGAAAAGAAAAAAGAATGTAAGATGTTGGATGTTGGAACCACATGGAAAACAATGCAAAGGTTCTGCAAAAAATTAAAAATAAAACTACTATATATGTCATCCAGTAATCCCACTTCTTAGTATTTATCCAAAAGTATTGAAAACAAGACCTTGAAGAGATATTTGCACTTCCATGTTTATTGCGGTATCATTCACAATAGCCAAAAGGTGAAAACAACCTAAACATCCATTGATAGATAAGTGGACAAACCAAAAATGGTATATACATGCAATATTATTCAACATTTAAAAAGAATAAAATCCTGTTATATGTTACCGAATGGATGAACCTTGAGTATATAGTGAAATACGTCATTCTCAGAAAAACTGAGTGCATGATTCTACTTTCATGAAGTATCTAAAATCATCAAACTCATAGGGATTGGAGGTGGGAATAATGGGTAGGTGCTATTCACTAGGCAGAGAGTTTCAGTCATGTGAGATGAAAATTTCTAAAGATCTTCCCTACAACAATTTGCACATCATTAACAATAGAGCCCTACAACTTAAAAATTTGTAAAGAGAGTAGACCAGATATTGTTTTTCTTGCCACAATAGAAAGGAAAAAGAAAAAGAATCTCAGTGATTTTGAGAGCAGCTATTTTCTTCCTGAATTATCTCCCTGGCCACCCTATCATTAAAAAAAAAAAAAAAAAATTCTTGGCTGCTCATTCAGTCATAAAGTAATACTTATAATCATTAGTGCTTGCCAGTTGACACTGAATTGAGCAGACTTCACTCCCACAATACCTATGTTTTTCATTTCCATTATATTACCCTCACTTGTCCCTGGATGCACCAGCACCACTCTGCTTGTTACTACGCACATTTCCTAGCACATGTGTTGGTCACAGCCACTTTCCCCTTAAAATGTATAGCAATTTACATATATTAACTCATTTAGTAATGACTGCAGTCTTATGGAAGACGTGTTCTTGTTCTCATTTTACAGTGGGAAGACTGAAGCGTATAGAAGTTAAGTAGGTTGTCTGATGTCACAGAATTGCCTAGTGGCAGAAAGATTTAAAACAAGTCCAGATGAGTCCAGACTCCATATTCGTAACTATAAACTTGCATGTTTGAGCTTCATTTTTCTCCTTAGTTAAGTATGTGAACGTCAAAAACAGGCAAACAGAATCATAAATACCAAAGTGCTTTGGTCAGCAAGGATTGACTAGCTAAAAACCCTCTTTTTGTTAGGGTATATTAGCATCCATGCTTGGTACTCTCTTAGCCCCAGGGATGGGAAGGTGGAACAGAGAGCCATTTGGTGGTTCATAAAATTGCTCTGGGCCACCCTGGTTTCCCTCCTGTCTAAATTCATATTGAACTTTACACTAATTCTATTTAGTTCAGTGCAGAATTGCTTTCTGACAGTGTCTACCTTTATCCTCTTTCCCCATCAGATAGCTCTTAGTTTACTTTTTCCACTACTTCAGCACAGATCTATGTCTCTCATAATTTTGCTGCTTGAGTTCAATTCAAATTAATTGAATTCAGATGACTGACTTGCAGTACTATAAAGCGTGGTCTTTTGACATGGTGAAGTACCTTGACCCCAAGAGTGTTCAGCTCTACTGCTAAGGATATGTTCTGAGATCACTGTTTTCTATGATTTATTTAATTTTTGAACAGATAATATATTCATAAAGCTCAAAAAACAAAAAGCACAAAAGGACGTATGGTACAAAGTTTCTTTCATCTGTCCTCCGTTCTCTCTGTACCCTCCACTCAGATAAACCTGGGAAGTAGAATGCAATGTCTATTTGGCCCACTGAATCAATGGACCAAATAGACACTGGACATCAAGTATAGAACTGTGCTATGGATTATGGAAAGGATAGATAACACTCAAACTTATTAATCTTGAAACATATTAAAGGTGGACATAAAGTTTGTGTGCAATTTAGAACAGTTTAACATAGTAAATTGCACACAAACTTTATGGACACCCTGTATGTGGGATAATATTCATGCCTACATAAAATCGTCAATAAAACAGTATTTTTCTAATTAAGCGAGTATCACGTTTCCATATGTACACTTACCTCTGTTAACATATTTATGTATTTAGGGTAGGGTAGAACTTCAGATACCTTCTTGTGACAGTTCACATACTTAACTAAGGAGAAAAATGAAGCTCAAAGAAGCAAGTTTATAGTTACGAATATGGAGTCTGGACCCATCTGGACTTGTTTTAAATCTTTCTGCCTTTAAACAGTTCTGTGACATCAGACAACCTACTTAACTTCTATATGCTTCAATCTTCTCACTGTAAAATGAAAACAAGAATACATCTTTCCTGCAGTCATTACTAAATGAGTTAATAAATTGCTAAGAATATTTGATATAGACAAAGCACTACAGAAGTGTACACTATCATCATTACAGGTTAACTGATTTGTGCAAGATGAAACAGCTAGAGGGCATAGAAAGGGTTAAATGCTTATAAAATGATGCATCCATTACGAAGCATTAGAAGAAACTAAAATTTCTAGTGATGTGCACACTGTACATGTGATAAAAGAATCTAAGAAGGCAGGAGTGAAAGAAGCAAACTTCATAGAAAGTGTGATGTTTGCACTGTGTTGAGTTAGTTCTTAAACAAGGAAAGAGAAAATTAAAAAGATATAGTGGTAAAAGGTGTAGTTGCAAAACGCCCATAATTCTAGCACTTTGGGAGGCCAAGATGGGAGGTCTGCTTAGCTCCTAAGTTCTAGACCAGCCTGAGCAAAAGTAAGACCCAGAGATTCTGTCTCTACAAAACAATAGAAAAATTATCCATGCTTAGTGGTGGGAACCTATATAGTCCCAGCTACTCAGGTGGCTGAGGCAGGAGGATCACTTGAGCCCAGAAGCTTGAGGTTGCTGTAGTTATGATGACACCCAGAGTACCACTGCATTCTAGCTCAGAATGACAGAGAGACTCCCTGCATCAAAAAAGAAAAAAAAGAAGATGGGCAAAGAGGTAGAAAAGTAGGCTTTAAAAGGCATCCGAAGACAGGAAGATAGGAGAGGGATGTTAGAGACCCCAGATGTGCTCCATTCTGAAAATGCTTTCTTTGTTTTTCTATTTACATCGGGGGGGAAAGTAGAAAGAAAAGTATATATCCTGATAGGTAGGAGGTAAATGTTTGGACAGGAAAGAATTTTAACCCTTTCAATCAGTGTTGAAAAATTTCTAGTTTTTCACATAACTGATGATCTAGTACATATAATTTAAGAGCATTAGCAATAAAGAAAATGAAAAGAATGAGCTATTCTTTGTCTCTTTCTATGTAAATGCTAACATGAATTTTAGAAACGTAAAAGTTTAAAAGTTTAGTAAAAACTTGCCTTTTATTTTAAAGTAAATATACTTTTCTCTTGAAATTCTGCCATGAGATACTTTTTTCCCAATACTAAACATGGTTATGTCTCAAAGTAACAATACATGTAATTATTGAAGAGAAAATGAACAGTAAAGTTTGCACATACTACTGATTCACAATCTCCAGGGTAGTTATATTTAACTAACTGAATAAAAAATCGAGACAGCATTAAAAATAAATATTTTCTTGCAGGAAATGCACAAATATATCCTATTCTTGAGGAAATCCCATCTTCGCATAGGATAAGTCATCCACAGGATGTAGTTAGCCCAGGGAGCCTTTAATGACCTGGCAGCCAAATCTAATCTACCTGAGATTGTAACAGAAAGCAAAGGGCACACTCTTATTTGATCAAAGGGTGAATTCTGAGGAACAAGAAAGAGAGGATAATGCACCTTGTGCATGGTAGATAATTAGCAACCTTGCTAATGTAGTTTTTCAAATATTAAATCCTCATTATCATTCTTCTTCATTACCAAATTTAATATACTATGAGAACTACTTAGTGTAATAATAAAAAAATAATAATATAGCTAATGATATGTCTGTGAATCCAGCTTAAGTCCCTACCTAGAATTTAGAACCAGGCTTCCTAATTAATTAAATTGTAGACAAATATGTTACTTATAGAATCACTGTTTGTACCTTGTAATGAATTAATTTGGTTGACTCTCTGACTGATAATGGGGTATGGAGCATATCTTTGGAGTCATGAAAGGGGTGAACAATTGCATTTCCAGCATTCAATCACTCAGCAACATCAGACTAAGTAACTATATAAGTCAATAATCAATTGGGCACATTTACCATGGAGACCTGGGCACCACTGAAGTGGAGAAGACTCCTTTGAGTTGCCATTTTAACTTTTTGCATGTCAAGATCTCTACAGGTAGGCAATACTTCAAAAGACAAGGCAATACAGCTCTTTCAGATATCATTAAGCTCACTGTTGCCAGATATACTTTAGTTGTCATACTATTTTGAAAACTCAAGAGGTGATTAAATGTCTATCCAAAGCTGTTAGTGAGAAGACTGAGGTATCTATCTATGGCCCCTTGGCCAAAGGTGCAGAACTGGGAGTGCTGAAGATTTGAAATAATGAACAGAGACTTTTTTCTGAAAAGAATAGAAAATAACAATACCTACCACCATATAGCTACAGGAACATAAAGGCTTTACAAGTAAAGTCACATAGTAGATACTCAATAAATGCTAGTAAACTTGTCATTATAATTAGTGGCAGAGACAACATCAAGATCCACATTTCTGATTCACAACACACTGCTATTCCTATAGGTTAATTCTGTTTCCTCTAACTAGACTGCATAACTATAAAAATCCTGTTTTACGGAAGCATAACACAGTTTTTTTCTGCATGCTAATTAAGTTTGCCAAATTGTTTTCTATGCTCTTAGATGAGAAATAATAATGAATTATAGGCTCTGAAAGCACCCACAATTGGATGGTGGTGAAACTGCCTATATAAAAGTAATGTAGGGCCGTAAGGCAAGAATTGTGGTAGAAGTCTGATTTCTGCAGAAGTCAGGCATTAGCTAAAAGCGGCTCAACCATTATTTCATGGTTTTCCTTCCTACTGCTTAGGAGTCCTGGTATCTCTGGTTGCCATAAGATCTTCAACATTGCTAATCATGTCTACAGATTGAGATATTTTCCAGTTTCTGCAATCAGGTAGACCAACTGATGCCAATCACACCAGTGGCCATACTTAGGAACAGAGTCAACAGGTCCTGTAATGCTTTACCCCAGAACTGACTCAGCATAAAAAGAGAATGTCTTCTTTCCAACTCTATGGGTTCATCCCCAGACAATCAACAGATCCAACTTCTTAGCTTTTTGTTAGCCAAACTATCTTTAAAATCCCTGGTCCCTAAATCCTCAGGGAAATGGATTTCACAAATTGATTTTGTCTCCTCCCTTATCAGCCTTGTCATATTAAACATTTTCTCTGCTACAACAACTGGTATCTCAGTGTACTGGCTTCCTTCTGTGCAGTGGGCAATAGAATCTGTCTGGGAGGTAACATTAGATTCAGTCCAAATACTAAGTAGTTGGTTACTGATTGCATAATTCTTAAGTAAGCACACAAATAAGGATTCAATGTGAAAGCATCAAACAGGAACTGACAAGTGGAATCCAAGAGGGATAGTTACCACCTTGGAAATGAATTTAAATTCTTTCATCATTCGAATTTTCGTCAAATGTTTCTTGGATAGAATAAATTGACACTCTTCTCTGTGAATGGCCACACTACTCAAAACTTGTGCTAAGTCTCCTGCCTCTAATCTCTACCAAACTTCACAAGAGATGAGAAACAAGGTAGTCAGACTGTCCGCCATAGAAAGAATCTATCACTTACAGGGTAGAATTTGCTATGGAACAGAGTCCACAGGAAAATGGAGCTACCAAGTGTGATTCTGCCGCCTAATTATGACTTTCAACAAAAAAAGAAAGGAGAAGAATTAGGGGCTGAATAGGAAGGAGAAATAACATCTACGGTATTGAGTATTTGGGTACATCCAATAAATGAAAAACTTATTTGAATAAAGATGAGTTGACCACTTCTCTACATTGACAACCTCCATCCATCTGTTGACTTAATTATCATGGACTGGACCTGAACCACACGTACGTATCAGTACAGCAGACCAGCTCCCTGTGTTGACCACTTCCATATGTTGACCAGTTTGTTACAGTCCCTTGGTGGTCAATTTATAGAGGCTCTACTGTATTATTGCTATAATTTAAACCCTTTGAGAGTGTGTGTGTGAAAAACAGTGGGATAAACAAAAATATTAAGTGTGGCATTTTCTATATCTTAAATATTTAAAGGGTATGACTATTATATCTTGGCTTATTCTCACTCACATTTTAAATATAAAGATGTAAGAGAAGGCAACAGCTAAAAAGCTCACCATTCCTTAATTTTATGATTTCACAATTTTCAGCTTAAAAGTGGTTGTTTTTAAAATACTAGTATGTACTTGAACTGTGTGACTCCCTGAAGGTGAAATACACAGAGATCCTGCAAAGGGGAATTGAGGCTTGGCCTAAGGGCTAAACAAATAAGTGTGTGGAGGCGAGAGGCACAGTCAAAAGCTCAGATATTTGGTAAGACAGTAAATAGTCCCCATCTGAAGCCTCTAGGTAAACCTGGGGCCCAGACAGAAAAATATCCACTTCTCTAGGCGCATAACAGGCTTAAATAGACAGGGCATCCTAGGAGTGTGGACAGAAAGTGAACTAGCAAGAACTACAACCTAGAACCCAGTACTGGGGGAGGCACCTTTTGACTGGTGAGATGAATAACAAACGGGAATACTTGTTTTAAAATTGCATCAAGCCAACTAAAAATTAAAGATCACGTACAGGTATCCACAATTTATTATGACCTTTTTTAAAGCTTGGATACCATAACTCTCCTGTGCATTTGAACTGACTGAACACAAGTGACAGACTACAGGGAAGTATGTAGAAAAAGTCAAAAAATGAGCAAATCAGTAAGGGTGTCTTTATTCAAGTATGATTTGCCACCACCATTTTTTCCCTAGATGCTTTCAACATGTCCACGGTTTATTCATTCACTGAGCAAAATTAGAAACCTACATTCCAGGCAGAGTTCATGAGCTGAAATTGTCAGTGTGAACAAGATAGGACTCCTTTCGTGATACTGCGATTTATAATAAGATACTTACATGGACATTTGGTCTGCCCATTTTCCCCACAGACAGCTCATAAATTTATTGGAATCTCAAGAGTAGTAAGAGTCTTTTTATACACTAATGAGAAGCATGTAATGGGAAGACTGCTGTCCGGCAGCCTCTAGATGGCTTCGGAGTGGGGTTGGTCAGCAAGACCAGAGCAAAACCAATGCAGTATAAGACAGCCTGGAGTCACAGACCATATGGCAGTTAAGGAGTCTGATTTTAGATAAGATTAGATGAAGGTGCCATTCCAGCCATCTTACTACTGCGTGATTGTGGCTTGATCACAGTGTAAGCTGTGAAAATGGAAAGACTTATATAAATCAGGAATATGTTTTGGAGGTAAACCTAAGTGAATTTTCCATTGCTGGGGTATGCATATATGAGGTCTGCCAATTAAGTTTGTGAACCATCCTAGAAAAAGTGCACCAAAAGGTGGACTAGGGGCTGGCATTGGTGCACAGCTTCCCAAAGGGAGTCCTTTGAAAGTGACCATAGTGATATTCAGCAAAGAGGTGTGTGGCAGTTTTCTAGGATGAGTGCGTGAAATTCATTGTCAGACCTCACAAGTGTCTACATACACTCTGGAATAGGGGTCAGTGGGGAGGGGTCAAGAATGACTCCTAGGCATTTGGCTTAAGCAATAAGGTATATGATAATAGTATTTACTTAAAAAGATTTCTGTAGAAATGAATGGCCATAGAAATGGAAAAGGAACAGTCTGTCTCAGTCTTGAGAAGTGTGAGGTGCTGTTAGGTAGTTACAAACAGCTGTTAGTTACAAACAGCTCTCCTGGGGAAGGAGGGCAAGGGCTGAACCCCCAAGCTGCCATCTTCAGGCTGCCCACCTTAATTTTGTCCCAAGAAATTGCCCACATTGGGGAAGGAGGGATCACCAGACCACTCTGCCAATCAGAACGTAGCATCCCAACTGAAAAGGGCATAGAAGATTCTAGACTAATGACAAATATAGTAGAACCTTAAAGATGACCTAAAACAGCCTTAAGACTAATTATCCTATAATGTGCTCCACCCACCCCACCCGCCATGGGTTCTCAGAAAGGCTCGTGGGAGTTCTGCCTGTGCAGGAAGACTCTGGCTCCAAAGTGTCCTCTGAACCACAAAGTGGGCCTGACCCAGACAGTATAAAAAGGAACTCCCAGCTATGGTCAAGGCCTCTTTGCCTACTTACCCTGGCAATGGAAGTCCGTTTGCTGTCTACAGCAAATGTATGTTGCTTTGTAAGCCTATATTTTGCTCTTATTCTATAAACCTACTTTTCTCTTCCTTAATAAACTTTGTTTCATGCTTGCCTTACTTTGGAATTATCTGGTCATTTTTCAACCAAGAACGCTGCAAGAACTGAGTACTCAGGCAGCCGCCTGAAACCCTGACATTTTAGGGGACAGACAGCTGGCCTTGAAATTCAACAATACCTCTTAGACATCCCAGTGGAAATACCAAGTAGGCTGTTAGTTATATAAATGAGAAGCTCATTGTAGAAATCAGGATTAGATACACACATTTGGGATTCATCGGAAGATACAGTCCTGAAAGCTATGCTATAGAATGGTCTGAGGAAAGACCATTGACCATCTTTCAGACCAGCATTTAGAAGTCAACAGAGTAGAAGGCGACAAGAAAGGCCAGGAATAAGCAGTGGGTATAGAGGAGGATACAGCATCCTGGACACTAAAGCAAAGAGTGTTTGAAGATGGGGAATGGTCAACCATGTGACTTTCTAAAACTGAGTGAAAAAGAAAAAACTGAGGACAGAAATGTGAGCATTGATTTGGGTACATGGTGACCTTGGCAACAGTCTATTCAGTTAAGGATGGCAAGCAGCCTAGAAGAAGCTACTGAAGTTGGTGCTTGTGATGGAATGAATTACATCTTATTACAATGCAGCAGTATTCTTAGCAAAGAAATACTGTTGTTTATACTCACACTGCAATTCATGCCTGATGGCTTGAATAACACAATATAGGATTTGCTTAAAATTTGTTTCATTGCAGTTAATTTTTTTAGAAAAGCAGTGAGAACCCAAAATAATTAGCAGCAAATAACTTGTATGTTTATGCAATGCTTTGGGGAAATATGCCTTGACTCCTAGTGTTTGAAATAGCACTACTTTTAAAAAGCAATAAATATGACCCTCTGGCTATAATACTGAAAAAAAAAGTTATGAAGGACAAAGTATACTTTTTTGAAGACTTATTTTCAAATGTCACCATAGCAATAAAGGATTGATTTCCACATCTAAAATTAATGTGTTTATTTATGAAGTACTTTCAACTTTTGGTAACATACTATGTAACTTTTCTTTAATAGACTATTTTATATTTTCGAATTCTAGAGTTTGAATGAACCCAATTAATGTGCTCTGTACGTCTTCTCAGTCTGCCCTTAGCGAGACTCACAATGTGAGTTTTGTTCTACTTGCTATGGGGGAAACCACACAGGAACCCAGAGAATACTGCCTGCTAGGAAAAAAAAAAAAAAATGAGCTCATTTCTTCAAAAGGTCTCTGGCTGTGGCCACACAGAACACAGCATCCGTTTATAGATACTCCTAATTGGCGCTAGCTAGGGCATTGTCTGGGCTTGTACTTCTTTTCTGGCAAATACAGCTCATTTTTATTTATGCTCTTCAATAGATTCAGCTACCAATACACAGAGATTCAGATTATAAAAAAATTATCTAGGCAGGTGAAAAGAACTGAAATCTGAGACAGTTCAGTGGCTTAGCAGGCCGAGAGAGGAAAGCCTTAAACTACCTTAAAGAAGGAGTATTTTGTGAAAATGAACAAAGCCCCATGTTCTCTTTTGAATAATAAAAACACTCATCCACATGCCCACAGGACACAGGGATTTTATTATGAATTGTCACACATGGTAGTTTTATTAGTACCTATTCAAGACTAAGCTAATTTAAAAGCACTTAAAACCTTAGGCAGATGGTTTTAAATGAAAAAAAAAAAAAGTTCAAAGAGCTCTGCATCATATACTATATACTACAAATAAACCCAGACTCAGTTCTTCCTCAGTCCTATAACACAATCATTTCCATATGAGCTGCCTGCACCAAGAACCATTGTTCTCATTCTCCGGGGCAATGTAACTCCCTGTTCTGTCAGAACTTTATGGCATGCACTCTCCCTTTTTGCCTAATTTTACCTACTTAGCCCATTTTATGCTATTGTACATCTCCCTTCCACCTGAGATTCCTATAAGAAGTCTCATTAAATTTCTTTTAAAATTTAAGTAAATATAACTGCTTTGAAACACTGATGGCCTTTACTAAATCTCCACATAAGCACACTTCATGGCCTCACACCCAGTAGAAAAGACAGGACATGTTCACTACCACATGACAGGCGCTAACATTCACAGCAGCACTACTCATAATAGCACAAACCTAGAAACTGCCTAAATGTGTTTGCTCAAATCAAGAGGAGAATGCCTGACATCGTCACACAATGGAAACCACTCTACAATGAGAAACAACCACCTGCAGCTTTACACAACAACATGCATAAATCTCAGGAATTGGTTGTGAAGCAAAAGATTTCAGGGAGCAGAGATCACAGAGAATTATGTCATTATTTAAAGTACTATTACCTTATTCTGACTAATAATCCACGTTTGAGTAAAATAATTGAGAAATTTTGGCTAATGTGAACATGTTTCCATTTTTATAAAGTACAAAAAGTCAAAGTTAAACTATGTTGCTAGAAAACAGGTAGTAATTATCCATCATGCGGATGCTAGTGAATGGAAAAAGGCATGATATTCGGGGGCGGTGTTTTCATGGAATTCTGGTATTCTTAGATCTGGGTGCTGGTTACATGAATGTGTTCAGTTTGTCAAAGTCCATCAAGATGTATAGTTAAGGAGTTACTGAAAAGTGATCATCCTCAGACCTTGTACTTGGAGACAAAAAATTGAAATCAAACACCAATGCAGCAGAGCAAAGTGAAAGAAGTTTCCTAAGCAAGTTTACCTCCAGACGTGGAGAAGGGTGTGTCAGGAAAGATTAGCAAGCGATAGTACACTTCAGAAGGGGCCGGGAGCAGGCACATGCTGAGCAGACAGTGGGCCTGGGGTTTCTTTGGTTCCTCTTCTCTTTCTTCTGATTTACTCATTCTTGTGCTCCTATTTACCTGGCCAATAAACATGTCATCTCTTCCCATCGATAGGAAGTGTTTTATGTTATTTGTTCAGGCCTAGATGTGTCATGGCTTCTAAAACCCATTGAAAGGAAGAGAGGGGAAACATAATAATTTTTGATAATGATGACATAACATAGTCCGAGGACATTCTTTTGCCCTTTATCTACAGAGGCACCTCCAGATGGGCTCTGCCCCAAATGAAGAAAATGAGGTGTTTCTATAATTGTTACAATAGTAGCTTGAACACGGATTCTGTCCTCATTGATCTGTAGCACTAATTCTGCTCTTATCATACAACTCTACCTGTGTTCCCTATTCTGAACTCAAAGGTATGTACATATTTCTTTATTTGTAATATAATTCAATGACAATTTTAAAAACCTCTAGTTTTTTTTTTTTTTTTTTTTTTTGTGAGACAGAGTCTCACTATGTCACCCTGGGTAGAGTGCTGTGGCATCACATCTCACAACAACTTCAAACTCTTGGGCTTAGGTGATTCCCTTGCCTCAGCTTCCCAAGTAGCTGGGACTACAGGCGCCTGCCACAATGCCCAGCTATTTTTTTGTTGCAATTGTCATTGTTGCTTTGCAGGCCCAAGCCAGGTTCAAACCTGCCAGCCTCAGTGAATGTGGCCAGTGCCGTAACTACCCTGCCATAGGTGCTGAGTCGAAAACTTGTTCTTAAAACTTGTTTTTGAAATATAGTGGTTGACTGAGTAGGATATGAGATTGCTCAATACCAGGTGTAGCAGACCAACTCACTGTTCCTAAATGTTACCTGCCTCTCACCCCTCACTGACAGCAGGCTTGGTCGTGTGGCTTGCTCTCATCAAAGAATGTGAGCAGAAACACACATTCCTTCTGAGCCAAGGGTCAGTTCACCAACGCTTCTTCTCCCGAATGAAGACCACACAAAACAGAGCACAGTGAAGTAATGTCAGATATAAAACTGGGGCAAAAATAAATCTTTCCTGAGGAATGTCACTGAGACATTCCTGTAAGTAAAGTAACAGTTTTCTATGAATATAAAGGGAAAAAAAAAGCATTTACGTCATATCCTGTACACCCCCCAGATCTCACCTAATTAATTGTTTCATAAGATCTCCCAAGCCGGACCTACCGCCCTTGTCTGATGGACTTTCTTAGCTTTGCCAAAGCTCTGTAGACCTACAGATACCACCTGTTCACACAGGGAATTAAAATCTCCCTGTTCCACTCAGCTCAATAAATCAGTTACAAAGAATACTGATACTCACTAGGGATGGGAGAACTTAACCAATTTCTAATGAATTTTTTTGTTTGTTTATTGAGAACAGCTTTGGATACACCAGGATTTTTCCCCAGTAGCTGTTTCTGTGCTGGGTGGCTTCCTCTAATAGGTTTACACAAGGGGGATAACCTGGGGCAGTCTAACATAACCAGATTTTCTCTTTCAAAAATTAGAAATCTGAATGAAAGAAATTGGATGCCCTTGAAAATGACTCAGAAATAACACTGTTCAAAAAAGTTACTGGCGGGGCACAGTGCCTCACGCCTGCCTCACGCCTTCCCAGCACACTGGGAAGCCAAGGTGGGTGGATTGCCCAAGCTCAGGAGTTTGAGACCAGACTGAGCAAGAATGAGACCCCATCTCCACTAAAAGTAGAGAAACTGGCAGGGCGTACTGGCCTATACCTGTAGCTCCAGCTACTTGGGAGACTAAGGCACAAGAATTGCTCAAGCACAAGAGTTTGAGGTTGCTGTGAGCAACAAGCTAGAATGATGCCACAGCACTCTACCCAGGATGACAGAGTGAGACAGTGCCCCCCCCCAAAAAAAAAAACAAAAAGTTATCACATGAAATTCTCTAGGTTTGGTTATGAGCTCCCCAAGTACACTTCCAAGAAACAGACCAACTTTCCTTCGTAGTAAGTCTGAGTAGTTTGAAACTATGCAAACTTAACCATCACAACTGTGTCTCTGAGTGTATGAGACAACAGATAAGTAAGGAAGGCTTGAGTTTCCAACACTAACATGCTTCTGTCTGTTTTCCTTGGACATTTAGTGACTAGAAATTTATTTTTAGAGGAGTAATTTTTATTGGTGGGTTCTCCCATGAATCTTCCAAATTTTTAAAAATAATTCTAAATTTTGCCCCTTCTAAACAGATTTTTATATAAGTTTTCTACACTTACCCTTATGTTTGGATTGAATTTTCAATCTCATAACACAAGAGGATTCTCCAGAATATACATAGAACTGGTTGCAGACTTTCAGTGTCACACAGCTAGTTTGCTTTACGACATGGATGCGGTGCAAAGCAACCACGTCAGTGCTGCTATTCTTTTGTATTTTTACTTT